>NW_025423848.1:0-1200000 GCF_020740605.2 Lemur catta | reverse complement strand
TGATGCTAACCCTATCCCTAACCCTAACACTATCCTAGGGCTGATGCTAACCCTAACCCTAACACTATCCTAGGCCTGAAGCTAATCCTAACCCTAACACTGACACTATCCTAGGGCTGATGCTAACCCTAACCCTAACCCTAACACTATCCTAGGTCTGATGCTAACCCTAAACCTAACACTATCCTAGGGCTGATGCTAACCCTAACCCTACCCGAACATTATCCTAGGGCTGATGTTAACCCTAACCCTAACACTCTCCTAGGGCTGATGCTAACTGTAACCCTAACACTATCCTAGGCCTGATGCTAACCCTAACCCTAACACTATCCTAGGGCTGATGCTAACCCTAACCCTAACCCTAACACTATCCTAGGCCTGATGCTAACCCTATCCCTAACCCTAACACTCTCCTAGGGCTGAGGCTAACCCTAACCCTAACACTATCCTAGGGCTGATGCTAATCCTAACCCTAACACTAACACTATCCTAGGGCTGATGCTAACCCTAACCCTAACCCTAACACTATCCTAGGGCTGATGCTAACCCTAACCCTAACACTATCCTAGGGCTGATGCTAACCCTAACCCTAACCCTAACACTATCCTAGGGCTGATGCTAACCCTAACCCTAACCCTAACACTATCCTAGGGCTGATGCTAACCCTAACCCTAACCCTAACACTATCCTAAGTGTGATGCTAACCCTAGCCCTCACACTATCCTAGGCCTGATGATAACCCTAACCCTAACCTTAACACTATCCTAGGGCTGATGCTAACCCTAACCCTAACCCTAACACTATCCTAGAGCTGATGTTAACCCTAACCCTAACACTATCCTAGGCCTGATGATAACCCTAACCCTAACCCTAACACTATCCTAGGGCTGATGCTAACCCTAACCCTAACACTATCCTAGGGCTGATCCTAACCCTAACCCTAACCCTGACACTATCCTAAGGCTGATGCTAACCCTAACGCTAAGCCTAACACTATCCTTGAACTGATGCTAACCCTAACCCTAACCCTAACACTATCCTAAGGCTGATGCTAACCCTAACACTAACACTATCCTGGGCCTGGTGCTAACCCTAACCCTAACCCTAACACTATCCTAGGGTTGATGCTAACCCTAACACTAATACTATCCTAGGGCTGATGCTAACCCTAACCCTAACCCTAAGACTATCCTAGGGTTGATGCTAACCCTAACCCTAACCCTTACACTATCCTAGGGCTGATGCTAACCCTAACCCTAACACTATCCTAGGCCTGATGCTAACCCTAATCCTAACACTTACACTATCCTAGGGCTGATGCTAACCCTAACCCTAACCCTAAGACTATCCTAGGTCTGATGCTAACCCTAAACCTAACACTATCCTAGGGCTGATGCTAACCCTAACCCTAACCCTAACACTCTCCTAGGGCTGATGCTAACCCTAACCCTAACACTATCCTAGGCCTGATGCTAACCCTAACACTAACACTATCCTAGGGCTGATGCTAACCCTAACCCTAACCCTAACACTATCCTAGGCCTGATGCTAACCCTATCCCTAACCCTAACACTCTCCTAGGGCTGAGTCTAACCCTAACCCTAACACTATCCTAGGGCTGATGCTAACCCTAACCCTAACCCTAACACTATCCTAGGGTTGATGCTAACCCTAACCCTAACACTATCCTAGGGCTGATGCTAACCATAACCCTAACCCTAACACTATCCTAGGGCTGATGCTAACCCTAACCCTAACACTATCCTAGGGCTCATGCTAACCCTAACCCTAACCCTAACACTATCCTAGGGCTGATGCTAACCCTAACCCTAACACTATCCTAGGGCTGATGCTAACCCTAACCCTAACCCTAACACTATCCTAGGGCTGATGCTAACCCTAACCCTAACACTATCCTAGGGCTGATGCTAACCCTAACCCTAACATTAACACTATCCTAGAGCTGATGCTAACGCTAACCCTAACCCTAACCCTAACCCTAATGCTATCCTAGGGCTGATGCTAACCCTAACCCTAACCCTAACACTATCCTAGGGCTGATGCTAACCCTAACACTAACACTATCCTAGCGCTGATGCTAACGCTAACCCTAACCCTAACACTATCCTAGGGCTGATGCTAACCCTAACACTAACTCTAACACTATCCTAGGGCTGAGGCTAACCATAACCCTAACACTATCCTACGGCTGATGCTAACCCTAACCCTAACCCTAACACTATCCTAAGGCTGATGCTAACCCTAACACTAACACTATCCTAGGCCTGGTGCTAACCCTAACCCTAACCCTAACACTATCCTAGGGCTGATGCTAACCCTAACCCTAATAATATCCTAGGGCTGATGCTTACCCTAACCCTAACCCTAACACTATCCTAGGGCTGATGCTAACCCTAACCCTAACCCTAACACTATCCTAGGGCTGATGCTAACCCTAACCCTAACTCTAACACTATCCTAGGGCTGATGCTAACCCTAACCGTAACAATATCCTAGGCCTAATGATATCCCTAACCCTAAACCTAACACTATCCTAGGGCTGATGCTAACCCCAACCCTAACCCTAACACTATCCTAGGGCTGATTCTAACCGTAACCCTAACACTATCCTAGGCCTGATGGTAACGCTAACCCTAACCCTAACACTATCCTAGGGCTGATGCTAACCCTACCCCTAACCCTAACACTCTCCTAGGGCTGAGGCTAACCCTAACCATAACACTATCCTAGGGCTGATGCTAACCCTAACCCTAACGCTAACACTATCCTAGGGCTGATGCTAACCCTAACACTAACACTAACCTAGGGCTGATGCTAACCCAAACCCTAACCCTAACACTATCCTAGGGCTGATGCTAACACTAACCCTAACTCTAACACTATCCTAGGGCTGAGGCTAACCCTAACCCTAACACTATTATACGGCTGATGCTAACCCTAACCCTAACCCTAACACTATCCTAAGGCTGATGCTAACCCTAACACTAACACTATCATAGGCCTGGTGCTAACCCTAACCCTAACCCTGACACTATTCTAGGGCTGATGCTAACCCTAAACCTAACACTATCCTAGGGCTGATGCTAACCCTAACCCTAACCCGAACGCTATCCTAGGGCTGATGCTAACCCTAACCCTAACCCTAACACTCTCCTAGGGCTGATGCTAACCGTAAAACTAACACCATCCTAGGCCTGATGCTAACCCTAACCCTAAAACTATCCTAGGGCTGATGCTAACCCTAACCCTAACCCTAACACTATCCTAGGCCTGATGCTAACCCTATCCCTAACCCTAACACTCCCCTAGGGCTGAGGATAACCCTAACCCTAACACTATCCTAGGGCTGATGCTAACCCTAACCCTAACCCTAACACTATCCTACGGTTGATGCTAACCCTAACCCTAACACTATCCTAGGGCTGATGCTAAACCTAACCCTAACCCTATCACTATCCTAGGGCTGATGCTAAACCTAACCCTTATAGTATCCTAGGGCTGATGCTAACCCTAACCCTAACCCTAACACTATCCTAGGGCTGATGCTAACCCTAACCCTAACACTATCCTAGGGCTGATGCTAACCCTAACCCTAACCCTAACACCTTCCTAAGTCTGATGCTAACCCTAGCCCTCACACTATCCTAGGCCTGATGATAAACCTAACCCTAACCTTAACACTATCCTAGGGCTGATGCTAACCCTAACCCTAACCCTAACACTATCCTAGAGCTGATGCTAACCCTAACCCTAACACTATCCTAGGCCTGATGATAACCCTACCATTACCCTAACACTATCCTAGGGCTGATGTTAACCCTAACCCTAACACTATCCTAGGGCTTATGCTAACCCTAACCCTAACCCTAACACTATCCTAGGGCTGATTCTAACCCTAAACCTAACACTATCCTAGGCCTGATGCTAACACTATCCCTAACCCTAACACTCTCCTAGGGCTGAGGCTAACCCTAACCCTAACACTATCCTAGGGCTGATGCTAACCCTAACCCTAACGCTAACACTGTCCTAGGGCTGATGCTAACCCTAACACTAACACTATCCTAGGGCTGATGCTAACCCAAACCCTAACCCTAACACTATCATAGGCCTGATGCTAACCCTAACCCTAACATTATCCTAGGGCTGATGCTAACCCTAACCCTAACCCTAACACTCTCCTAGGCCTGATGCTAACCCTATCCCTAACCCTAACACTCTCCTAGGGCTGAGGCTAACCCTAACCCTAACACTATCCTAGGGCTGATGCTAATCCTAACCCTAACCCTAACACTATCCTAGGGTTGATGCTAACCCTAACCCTAACACTATCCTAGGGCTGATGCTAACCCTAACCCTAACCCTAACACTATCCTAGGGCTGATGCTAACCCTAACCCTAACACTATCCTAGGGCTGATGCTAACCCTAACCCTAACCCTAACACTATCCTAGGGCTGATGCTAACCCTAACCCTAACCCTAACACTATCCTAGGGCTGATGCTAACCCTAACCCTAACCCTAACACTATCCTAAGTGTGATGCTAACCCTAGCCCTCACACTATCCTAGGCCTGATGATAACCCTAACCCTAACCTTAACAGTATCCTAGGGCTGATGCTAACCCTAACCCTAACTCTAACACTATCTTAGGGCTGAGGCTAACCCTAACCCAAACACTATCCTACGGCTGACGCTAACCCTAACCCTAACCCTAACACTATCCTAAGGCTGATGCTAACCCTAACACTAACACTATCCTGGGCCTGGTGCTAACCCTAACCCTAACCCTAACACTATCCTAGGGTTGATGCTAACCCTAACACTAATACTATCCTAGGGCTGATGCTAACCCTAACCCTAACCCTAAGACTATCCTAGGGTTGATGCTAACCCTAACCCTAACCCTTACACTATCCTAGGGCTGATGCTAACCCTAACCCTAACACTATCCTAGGCCTGATGCTAACCCTAATCCTAACACTTACACTATCCTAGGGCTGATGCTAACCCTAACCCTAACCCTAAGACTATCCTAGGTCTGATGCTAACCCTAAACCTAACACTATCCTTTGGCTGATGCTAACCCTAACCCTAACCCTAACACTCTCCTAGGGCTGATGCTAACCCTAACCCTAACACTATCCTAGGCCTGATGCTAACCCTAACACTAACACTATCCTAGGGCTGATGCTAACCCTAACCCTAACCCTAACCCTAATGCTATCCTAGGGCTGATGCTAACCCTAACCCTAACCCTAACACTATCCTAGGGCTGATGCTAACCCTAACACTAACACTATCCTAGCGCTGATGCTAACGCTAACCCTAACCCTAACACTATCCTAGGGCTGATGCTAACCCTAACACTAACTCTAACACTATCCTAGGGCTGAGGCTAACCATAACCCTAACACTATCCTACGGCTGATGCTAACCCTAACCCTAACCCTAACACTATCCTAAGGCTGATGCTAACCCTAACACTAACACTATCCTAGGCCTGGTGCTAACCCTAACCCTAACCCTAACACTATCCTAGGGCTGATGCTAACCCTAACCCTAATAATATCCTAGGGCTGATGCTTACCCTAACCCTAACCCTAACACTATCCTAGGGCTGATGCTAACCCTAACCCTAACCCTAACACTATCCTAGGGCTGATGCTAACCCTAACCCTAACTCTAACACTATCCTAGGGCTGATGCTAACCCTAACCGTAACAATATCCTAGGCCTAATGATATCCCTAACCCTAAACCTAACACTATCCTAGGGCTGATGCTAACCCCAACCCTAACCCTAACACTATCCTAGGGCTGATTCTAACCGTAACCCTAACACTATCCTAGGCCTGATGGTAACGCTAACCCTAACCCTAACACTATCCTAGGGCTGATGCTAACCCTATCCCTAACCCTAACACTCTCCTAGGGCTGAGGCTAACCCTAACCATAACACTATCCTAGGGCTGATGCTAACCCTAACCCTAACGCTAACACTATCCTAGGGCTGATGCTAACCCTAACACTAACACTATCCTAGGGCTGATGCTAACCCAAACCCTAACCCTAACACTATCCTAGGGCTGATGCTAACACTAACCCTAACTCTAACACTATCCTAGGGCTGAGGCTAACCCTAACCCTAACACTATTATACGGCTGATGCTAACCCTAACCCTAACCCTAACACTATCCTAAGGCTGATGCTAACCCTAACACTAACACTATCATAGGCCTGGTGCTAACCCTAACCCTAACCCTGACACTATTCTAGGGCTGATGCTAACCCTAAACCTAACACTATCCTAGGGCTGATGCTAACCCTAACCCTAACCCGAACGCTATCCTAGGGCTGATGCTAACCCTAACCCTAACCCTAACACTCTCCTAGGGCTGATGCTAACCGTAAAACTAACACCATCCTAGGCCTGATGCTAACCCTAACCCTAAAACTATCCTAGGGCTGATGCTAACCCTAACCCTAACCCTAACACTATCCTAGGCCTGATGCTAACCCTATCCCTAACCCTAACACTCCCCTAGGGCTGAGGATAACCCTAACCCTAACACTATCCTAGGGCTGATGCTAACCCTAACCCTAACCCTAACACTATCCTAGGGTTGATGCTAACCCTAACCCTAACACTATCCTAGGGCTGATGCTAAACCTAACCCTAACCCTATCACTATCCTAGGGCTGATGCTAAACCTAACCCTTATAGTATCCTAGGGCTGATGCTAACCCTAACCCTAACCCTAACACTATCCTAGGGCTGATGCTAACCCTAACCCTAACACTATCCTAGGGCTGATGCTAACCCTAACCCTAACCCTAACACCTTCCTAAGTCTGATGCTAACCCTAGCCCTCACACTATCCTAGGCCTGATGATAAACCTAACCCTAACCTTAACACTATCCTAGGGCTGATGCTAACCCTAACCCTAACCCTAACACTATCCTAGAGCTGATGCTAACCCTAACCCTAACACTATCCTAGGCCTGATGATAACCCTACCATTACCCTAACACTATCCTAGGGCTGATGTTAACCCTAACCCTAACACTATCCTAGGGCTTATGCTAACCCTAACCCTAACCCTAACACTATCCTAGGGCTGATTCTAACCCTAAACCTAACACTATCCTAGGCCTGATGCTAACACTATCCCTAACCCTAACACTCTCCTAGGGCTGAGGCTAACCCTAACCCTAACACTATCCTAGGGCTGATGCTAACCCTAACCCTAACGCTAACACTGTCCTAGGGCTGATGCTAACCCTAACACTAACACTATCCTAGGGCTGATGCTAACCCAAACCCTAACCCTAACACTATCATAGGCCTGATGCTAACCCTAACCCTAACACTATCCTAGGGCTGATGCTAACCCTAACCCTAACCCTAACACTATCCTAGGCCTGATGCTAACCCTATCCCTAACCCTAACACTCTCCTAGGGCTGAGGCTAACCCTAACCCTAACACTATCCTAGGGCTGATGCTAATCCTAACCCTAACCCTAACACTATCCTAGGGTTGATGCTAACCCTAACCCTAACACTATCCTAGGGCTGATGCTAACCCTAACCCTAACCCTAACACTATCCTAGGGCTGATGCTAACCCTAACCCTAACACTATCCTAGGGCTGATGCTAAACCTAACCCTAACCCTAACACTATCCTAGGGCTGATGCTAACCCTAACCCTAACCCTACCACTATCCTAGGGCTGATGCTAACCCTAACCCTAACCCTAACACTATCCTAAGTGTGATGCTAACCCTAGCCGTCACACTATCCTAGGCCTGATGATAACCCTAACCCTAACCTTAACACTATCCTAGGGCTGATGCTAACCCTAACCCTAACTCTAACACTATCTTAGGGCTGAGGCTAACCCTAACCCAAACACTATCCTACGGCTGACGCTAACCCTAACCCTAACCCTAACACTATCCTAAGGCTGATGCTAACCCTAACACTAACACTATCCTGGGCCTGGTGCTAACCCTAACCCTAACCCTAACACTATCCTAGGGTTGATGCTAACCCTAACACTAATACTATCCTAGGGCTGATGCTAACCCTAACCCTAACCCTAAGACTATCCTAGGGTTGATGCTAACCCTAACCCTAACCCTTACACTATCCTAGGGCTGATGCTAACCCTAACCCTAACACTATCCTAGGCCTGATGCTAACCCTAATCCTAACACTTACACTATCCTAGGGCTGATGCTAACCCTAACCCTAACCCTAAGACTATCCTAGGTCTGATGCTAACCCTAAACCTAACACTATCCTATGGCTGATGCTAACTCTAACCCTAACCCTAACACTCTCCTAGGGCTGATGCTAACCCTAACCCTAACACTATCCTAGGCCTGATGCTAACCCTAACACTAACACTATCCTAGGGCTGATGCTAACCCTAACCCTAACCCTAACACTATCCTAGGCCTGATGCTAACCCTATCCCTAACCCTAACACTCTCCTAGGGCTGAGGCTAACCCTAACCCTAACACTATCCTAGGGCTGATGCTAACCCTAACCCTAACCCTAACACTATCCTAGGGTTGATGCTAACCCTAACCCTAACACTATCCTAGGGCTGATGCTAACCATAACCCTAACCCTAACACTATCCTAGGGCTGATGCTAACCCTAACCCTAACACTATCCTAGGGCTCATGCTAACCCTAACCCTAACCCTAACACTATCCTAGGGCTGATGCTAACCCTAACCCTAACCCTAACACTATCCTAGGGCTGATGCTAACCCTAACCCTAACACTATCCTAGGGCTGATGCTAACCCTAACCCTAACCCTAACACTATCCTAGAGCTGATGCTAACGCTAACCCTAACCCTAACCCTAACCCTAATGCTATCCTAGGGCTGATGCTAACCCTAACCCTAACCCTAACACTATCCTAGGGCTGATGCTAACCCTAACACTAACACTATCCTAGCGCTGATGCTAACGCTAACCCTAACCCTAACACTATCCTAAGGCTGATGCTAACCCTAACACTAACTCTAACACTATCCTAGGGCTGAGGCTAACCCTAACCCTAACACTATCCTATGGCTGATGCTAACCCTAACCCTAACCCTAACACTATTCTAAGGCTGATGCTAACCCTAACACTAACACTATCCTAGGCCTGGTGCTAACCCTAACCCTAACCCTAACACTATCCTAGGGCTGATGCTAACCCTAACCCTAATAATATCCTACGGCTGATGCTTACCCTAACCCTAACCCTAACACTATCCTAGGGCTGATGCTAACCCTAACCCTAACCCTAACACTATGCTAGGGCTGATGCTAACCCTAACCCTAACTCTAACACTATCCTCGGGCTGATGCTAACCCTAACCGTAACAATATCCTAGGCCTAATGATATCCCTAACCCTAAACCTAACACTATCGTAGGGCTGATGCTAACCCTAACCCTAACCCTAACACTATCCTAGGGCTGATTCTAACCGTAACCCTAACACTATCCTAGGCCTGATGGTAACGCTAACCCTAACCCTAACACTATCCTAGGCCTGATTCTAACCCTATCCCTAACCCTGACACTCTCCTAGGGCTGAGGCTAACCCTAACCATAACACTATCCTAGGGCTGATGCTAACCCTAACCCTAACGCTAACACTACCCTAGGGCTGATGCTAACCCTAACACTAACACTATCCTAGGGCTGATGCTAACCCAAACCCTAACCCTAACACTATCCTAGGGCTGATGCTAACACTAACCCTAACTCTAACACTATCCTAGGGCTGAGCCTAACCCTAACCCTAACACTATTATACGGCTGATGCTAACCCTAACCCTAACCCTAACACTATCCTAAGGCTGATGCTAACCCTAACACTAACACTATCATAGGCCTGGTGCTAACCCTAACCCTAACCCTAACTCTATTCTAGGGCTGATGCTAACCCTAAACCTAACACTATCCTAGGGCTGATGCTAACCCTAACCCTAACCCGAACGCTATCCTAGGGCTGATGCTAACCCTAACCCTAACCCTAACACTCTCCTAGGGCTGATGCTAACCGTAAAACTAACACCATCCTAGGCCTGATGCTAACCTTAACCCTAACACTATCCTAGGGCTGATGCTAACCCTAACCCTAACCCTAACACTATCCTAGGCCTGATGCTAACCCTATCCCTAACCCTAACACTCCCCTAGGGCTGAGGATAACCCTAACCCTAACACTATCCTAGGGCTGATGCTAACCCTAACCCTAACCCTAACACTATCCTAGGGTTGATGTTAACCCTAACCCTAACACTATCCTAGGGCTGATGCTAAACCTAACCCTAACCCTATCACTATCCTAGGGCTGATGCTAACCCTAACCCTTATAGTATCCTAGGGCTGATGCTAACCCTAACCCTAACCCTAACACTATCCTAGGGCTGATGCTAACCCTAACCCTAACAATATTCTAGGGCTGATGCTAACCCTAACCCTAACCCTAACACCTTCCTAAGTCTGATGCTAACCCTAGCCCTCACACTATCCTAGGCCTGATGATAAACCTAACCCTAACCTTAACACTATCCTAGGGCTGATGCTAACCCTAACCCTAACCCTAACACTATCCTAGAGCTGATGCTAACCCTAACCCTAACACTATCCTAGGCCTGATGATAACCCTACCATTACCCTAACACTATCCTAGGGCTGATGCTAACCCTAACCCTAACACTATCCTAGGGCTTATGCTAACCCTAACCCTAACCCTAACACTATCCTAGGGCTGATTCTAACCCTAACCCTAACACTCTCCTAGGCCTGATGCTAACACTATCCCTAACCCTAACACTCTCCTAGGGCTGAGGCTAACCCTAACCCTAACACTATCCTAGGGCTGATGCTAACCCTAACCCTAACGCTAACACTGTCCTAGGGCTGATGCTAACCCTAACACTAACACTATCCTAGGGCTGATGCTAACCCAAACCCTAACCCTAACACTATCCTATGGCTGATGCTAACCCTAACCCTAACACTATCCTAGGGCTGATGCTAACCCTAACGCTAAGCCTAACACTATCCTTGAACTGATGCTAACCCTAACCCTAACCCTAACACTATCCTAGGTCTGATGATAACCCTAACCCTAACCCTAACACTATCCTAGGGTTTATGTTAACCCTAACCCTAACACTATCCTAGGGCTGATGCTAACCCTAACCCTAACCCTAACACTATCCTAGGGCTGATGCTAACCCTAACCCTAACCCTAACACTATCCTAGGGCTGATGCTAACCCTAACACTAACACTATCCTAGGGCTGATGCTAACCCTAACCCTAACCCTAACACTATCCTAGGGCTGATGCTAACCCTAACCATAACCCTAACACTATCCTAGGGCTGATGCTAACCCTAACCCTAACACTATCCTCGGCCTGATGCTAACCCTAACCGTAACACTTACACTATCCTAGGGCTGATGCTAACCCTAACCCTAACACTATCCTAGTGCTGATGCTAACCCTAATCCTAACACTATCCTAGGCCTGATGCTAACCCTAACCCTAACACTATCCTAGGGCTGATGCTAACCCTAACCCTAACCCTAACACTATTATAGGCCTGATGCTAAACCTATCCCTAACCCTAACACTCTCCTAGGGCTGATGCTAACCCTAAACCTAACACTATCCTAGGGCTGATGCTAACCCTAACCCTAACACTATCCTCGGCCTGATGCTAACCCTAACCGTAACACTTACACTATCCTAGGGCTGATGCTAACCCTAACCCTAACCCTAACACTATCCTAGTGCTGATGCTAACCCTAATCCTAACACTATCCTAGGCCTGATGCTAACCCTAACCCTAAGACTATCCTAGGGCTGATGCTAACCCTAACCCTAACCCTAACACTATTATAGGCCTGATGCTAAACCTATCCCTAACCCTAACACTCTCCTAGGGCTGATGCTAACCCTAAACCTAACACTATCCTAGGGCTGATGCTAACCCTAACCCTAACCCTAACACTATCCTAAGTGTGATGCTAACCCTAGCCCTCACACTATCCTAGGCCTGATGATAACCCGAACCCTAACCTTAACACTATCCTAGGGCTGATGCTAACCAGAACCCTATCCCTAACACTATCCTAGAGCTGATGCTAACCCTAACCCTAATACTATCCTAGGCCTGATGATAACCCTAACCGTAACCCTAACACTATCCTAGGGTTTATGTTAACCCTAACCCTAACACTATCCTAGGGCTGATGCTAACCCTAACCCTAACCCTAACACTATCCTAGGGCTGATGCTAACCCTAACCCTAACTCTAACACTATCTTAGGGCTGAGGCTAACCCTAACTCAAACACTATCCTACGGCTGATGCTAACCCTAACCCTAACCCTAACACTATCCTAAGGCTGATGCTAACCCTAACACTAACACTATCCTAGGCCTGGTGCTAACCCTAACCCTAACCCTAACACTATCCTAGGGCTGATGCTAACCCTAACCCTATTACTATCCTAGGGCTGATGCTAACCCTAACCCTAACCCTAACACTATCCTAGGGCTGATGCTAACCCTATCCCTAACCCTAACACTATCCCAGGGCTGATGCTAACCCTAACCCTAACACTATCCTAGGCCTGATGCTAATCCTAACCCTAACACTTACACTATCCTAGGGCTAATGCTAACCATAACCCTAACCCTAACACTATCCTAGGTCTGATGCTAACCCTAACCCTAACACTATCCTAGGGCTGATGCTAACCCTAACCCTAACCCGAACACTATCCTAGGGCTGATGTTAACCCTAACCCTAACACTATCCTAGGGCTGATGCTAACCCTAACCCTAACCCTAACACTCTCCTAGGGCTGATGCTAATTGTAACCCTAACACTATCCTGGGCCTGATGCTAACCCTAACCCTAACACAATCCTAGGGCTGATGCTAACCCTAACCCTAACCCTAACACTATCCTAGGCCTGATGCTAACACTATCCCTAACCCTAAAACTCTCCTAGGGCTGTGGCTAACCCTAACCCTAACACTATCCTAGGGCTGATGCTAACCCTAACCCTAACCCTAACACTACCCTAGGGTTGATGCTAACACTAACCCTAACACTATCCTAGGGCTGATGCTAACCCTAACCCTAACCCTAACACTATCCTAGGGCTGATGCTAACCCTAACCCTAACACTATCCTAGGGCTGATGCTAACCCTAACCCTAACCCTAACACTACCCTAGGGTTGATGCTAACCCTAGCCCTCACACTATCCTAGGCCTGATGATAACCCGAAACCTAACCTTAACACTATCCTAGGGCTGATGCTAACCCTAACCCTAACCCTAACACTATCCTAAGTCTGATGCTAACCCTAGCCCTCACACTATCCTAGGCCTGATGATAACCCGAACCCTAACCTTAACACTATCCTAGGGCTGATACTAACCCTAACCCTATCCCTAACACTATCCTAGAGCTGATGCTAACCCTAACCCTAACACTATCCTAGGCCTGATGATAACCCTAACCCTAACCCCAACACTATCCTAGGCCTGATGCTAACCCTAACCCTAACACTATCCTAGGGCTGATGCTAACCCTAACCCTAACCCTAACACTCTCCTAGGGCTGATGCTAACTGTAACCCTAACACTATCCTATGCCTGATGCTAACCCTAACCCTAACACTATCCTAGGGCTGATGCTAACCCTAACCCTAACCCTAACACTATCCTAGGCCTGATGCTAACCCTATCCCTAACCCTAACACTCTCCTAGGGCTGAGGCTAACCCTAACCCTAACACTATCCTAGGGCTGATGCTAATCCTAACCCTAACCCTAACACTATCCTAGGGTTGATGCTAACCCTAACCCTAACACTATCCTAGGGCTGATGCTAACCCTAACCCTAACCCTAACACTATCCTAGGGCTGATGCTAACCCTAACCCTAACACTATCCTAGGGCTGATGCTAACCCTAACCCTATCCCTAACACTATCCTAGGGCTGATGCTAACCCTAACCCTAACCGTAACACTATACTAAGTCTGATGCTAACCCTAGCCCTCACACTATCCTAGGCCTGATGATAACCCTAACCCTAACCTTAACACTATCCTAGGGCTGATGCTAACCCTAACCCTAACCCTAACACTATCCTAGAGCTGATGTTAACCCTAACCCTAACACTATCCTAGGCCTGATGATAACCCTAACCCTAACCCTAACACTATCCTAGGGCTGATGCTAACCCTAACCCTAACACTATCCTAGGGCTGATGCTAACCCTAACCCTAACCCTAACACTATCCTAAGGCTGATGCTAACCCTAACGCTAAGCCTAACACTATGCTTGAACTGATGCTAACCCTAACCCTAACCCTAACACTATCCTAGGTCTGATGCTAACCCTAAACCTAACACTATCCTAGGGCTGATGCTAACCCTAACCATAACCCTAACACTCTCCTAGGGCTGATGCTAACCCTAACCCTAACACTATCCTAGGCCTGATGCTAACCCTAACACTAACACTATCTTAGGGCTGATCCTAACCCTAACCCTAACACTATCCTAGGCCTGATGCTAACCCTATCCCTAACCCTAACACTCTCCTAGGGCTGACGCTAACCCTAACCCTAACACTATCCTAGGGCTGATGCTAACCCTAACCCTAACCCTAACACTATCCTAGGGTTGATGCTAACCCTAACCCTAACACTATCCTAGGGCTGATGCTAACCATAACCCTAACCCTAACACTACCCTAGGGCTGATGCTAACCCTAACCCTAACACTATCCTAGGGCTCATGCTAACCCTAACCCTAACCCTAACACTATCCTAGGGCTGATGCTAACCCTAACCCTAACACTATCCTAGGGCTGATGCTAACCCTAACCCTAACCCTAACACTATCCTAGGGCTGATGCTAACCCTAACCCTAACTCTATCCTAGGGCTGATGCTAACCCTAACCCTAACCCTAACACTATCCTAGAGCTGATGCTAACGCTAACCCTAACCCTAACCCTAACACTAATGCTATCCTAGGGCTGATGCTAACCCTAACCCTAACCCTAACACTATCCTAGGGCTGATGCTAACCCTAACACTAACACTATCCTAGCGCTGATGCTAACGCTAACCCTAACCCTAACACTATCCTTGGGCTGATGCTAACCCTAACACTAACTCTAACACTATCCTAGGGCTGAGGCTAACCCTAACCCTAACACTATCCTAGGGCTGATGCTAATCCTAACCCTAACCCTAACACTATCCTAGGGTTGATGCTAACCCTAACCCTAACACTATCCTAGGGCTGATGCTAACCCTAACCCTAACCCTAACACTATCCTAGGGCTGATGCTAACCCTAACCCTAACACTATCCTAGGGCTGATGCTAACCCTAACCCTAACCCTAACACTATCCTAGGGCTGATGCTAACCCTAACCCTATCCCTAACACTATCCTAGGGCTGATGCTAACCCTAACCCTAACCCTAACACTATACTAAATCTGATGCTAACCCTAGCCCTCACACTATCCTAGGCCTGATGATAACCCTAACCCTAACCTTAACACTATCCTAGGGCTGATGCTAACCCTAACCCTAACCCTAACACTATCCTAGAGCTGATGTTAACCCTAACCCTAACACTATCCTAGGCCTGATGATAACCCTAACCCTAACCCTAACACTATCTTAGGGCTGATGCTAACCCTAACCCTAACACTATCCTAGGGCTGATGCTAACCCTAACCCTAACCCTAACACTATCCTAAGGCTGATGCTAACCCTAGCCCTCACACTATCCTAGACCTGATGATAACCCTAAACCTAACCTTAACACTATCCTAGGGCTGATGCTATCCCTAACCCTAACCCTAACCCTATCCTAGGGCGGATGCTAACGCTAACCCTAACCCTAACACTATCCTAGGGCTGATGATAACCCTAACACTAACACTATCCTAGGGCTAATGCTAACCCTAACCCTAACCCGATCACTAACCTAGGGCTGATGCTAACCCTAACCCTAACTCTAACACTAACTTAGGGCTAAGGCTAACCCTAACCCAAACACTATCCTACGGCTGATGCTAACCCTAACCCTAACCCTAACACTATCCTAAGGCTGATGCTAAGCCTAACACTAACACTATCCTGGGCCTGGTGCTAACCCTAACCCTAACCCTAACACTATCCTAGGGTTGATGCTAACCCTAACACTAATACTATCCTAGGGCTGATGCTAACCCTAACCCTAACCCTAAGACTATCCTAGGGTTGATGCTAACCCTAACCCTAACCCTTACACTATCCTAGGGCTGATGCTAACCCTACCCTAACACTATCCTAGGCCTGATGCTAACCCTAATCCTAACACTTACACTATCCTAGGGCTGATGCTAACCCTAACCCTAACCCTAACACTATCCTAGGTCTGATGCTAACCCTAAACCTAACACTATCCTAGGGCTGATGCTAACCCTAACCCTAACACTAACACTCTCCTAGGGCTGATGCTAACCCTAACCCTAACACTATCCTAGGCCTGATGCTAACCCTAACACTAACACTATCCTAGGGCTGATCCTAACCCTAACCCTAACACTATCCTAGGCCTGATGCTAACCCTATCCCTAACCCTAACACTCTCCTAGGGCTGACGCTAACCCTAACCCTAACACTATCCTAGGGCTGATGCTAACCCTAACCCTAACCCTAACACTATCCTAGGGTTGATGCTAACCCTAACCCTAACACTATCCTAGGGCTGATGCTAACCATAACCCTAACCCTAACACTACCCTAGGGCTGATGCTAACCCTAACCCTAACACTATCCTAGGGCTCATGCTAACCCTAACCCTAACCCTAACACTATCCTAGGGCTGATGCTAACCCTAACCCTAACACTATCCTAGGGCTGATGCTAACCCTAACCCTAACCCTAACACTATCCTAGGGCTGATGCTAACCCTAACCCTAACTCTATCCTAGGGCTGATGCTAACCCTAACCCTAACCCTAACACTATCCTAGAGCTGATGCTAACGCTAACCCTAACCCTAACCCTAACACTAATGCTATCCTAGGGCTGATGCTAACCCTAACCCTAACCCTAACACTATCCTAGGGCTGATGCTAACCCTAACACTAACACTATCCTAGCGCTGATGCTAACGCTAACCCTAACCCTAACACTATCCTTGGGCTGATGCTAACCCTAACACTAACTCTAACACTATCCTAGGGCTGAGGCTAACCCTAACCCTAACACTATCCTACGGCTAATGCTAACCCTAACCCTAACCCTAACACTATCCTAAGGCTGATGCTAACCCTAACACTAACACTATCCTAGGCCTGGTGCTAACCCTAACCCTAACCCTAACACTATCCTAGGGCTGATGCTAACCCTAACCCTAATAATATCCTAGGGCTGATGCTAACCCTAACCCTAACCCTAACACTATCCTAGGGCTGATGCTAACCCTAACCCTAACTCTAACACTATCCTAGGGCTGATGCTAACCCTAACCGTAACAATATCCTAGGCCTAATGATATCCCTAACCCTAAACCTAACACTATCCTAGGGCTGATGCTAACCCTAACCCTAACCCTAACACTATCCTAGGGCTGATTCTAACCGTAACCCTAACACTATCCTAGGCCTGATGGTAACGCTAACCCTAACCCTAACACTATCCTAGGCCTGATTCTAACCCTATCCCTAACCCTAACACTCTCCTAGGGCTGAGGCTAACCCTAACCATAACACTATCCTAGGGCTGATGCTAACCCTAACCCTAACGCTAACACTATCCTAGGGCTGATGCTAACCCTAACCCTAACACTATCCCAGGGCTGATGCTATCCCTAACCCTAACCCTAACACTATCCTAGGGCTGATGCTAACCCTAACCCTAACACTATCCTAGGGCTGATGCTAACCCTAACCCTAACCCTAACACTATCCTAGGGCTGATGCTAACCCTAACCCTAACACTATCCTAGGGCTGATGCTAACCCTAACCCTAACCCTAACACTATCCTAGGGCTGATGCTAACCCTAACCCTAACCCTAACCCTAATGCCATCCTAGGGCTAATGCTAACCCTAACCCTAACCCTAACACTATCCTAGGGCTGATGATAACCCTAACACTAACACTATCCTAGGGCTGATGCTAACCCTAACCCTAACCCTAACACTATCCTAGGGCTGATGCTAACCCTAACCCTAACTCTAACACTATCCTAGGGCTGAGGCTAACCCTAACCCTAACACTATCCTACGGCTGATGCTAACCCTAACCCTAACCCTAACACTATCCTAAGGCTGATGCTAACCCTAACACTAACACTGTCCTAGGCCTGGTGCTAACCCTAACCCTAACCCTAACACTATCCTAGGGCTGATGCTAACCCTAACCCTAATAATATCCTAGGGCTGATGCTAACCCTAACCCTAACCCTAACACTATCCTAGGGCTGATGCTAACCCTAACCCTAACCCTAACACTATCCTAGGGCTGATACTAACCCTAACCCTAACTCTAACACTATCCTAGGGCTGATGCAAACCCGAACCCTAACAATATCCTAGGCCTGATGATATCCCTAACCCTAAACCTAACACTATCCTAGGGCTGATGCTAACCCTAACCCTAACCCTAACACTATCCTAGGGCTGATTCTAACCGTAACCCTAACACTATCCTAGGCCTGACGCTAACCCTAACCCTAACCCTAACACTATCCTAGGCCTGATGCTAACCCTATCCCTAACCCTAACACTCTCCTAGGGCTGAGGCTAACCCTAACCCTAACACTATCCTAGGGCTGATGCTAACCCTTACCCTAACACTAACACTATCCTAGGGCTGATGCTAACCCTAACACTAACACTATCCTAGGGCTGGTGCTAACCCTAACCCTAATAATATCCTAGGGCTGATGCTAACCCTAACCCTAACCCTAACACTATCCTAGGGCTGATGCTAACCCTAACCCTAACCCTAACACTATCCTAGGGCTGATGCTAACCCTAACCCTAACTCTAACACTATCCTAGGGCTGATGCTAACCCTAACCGTAACAATATCCTAGGCCTAATGATATCCCTAACCCTAAACCTAACACTATCCTAGGGCTGATGCTAACCCTAACCCTAACCCTAACACTATCCTAGGGCTGATTCTAACCGTAACCCTAACACTATCCTAGGCCTGATGGTAACGCTAACCCTAACCCTAACACTATCCTAGGCCTGATTCTAACCCTATCCCTAACCCTAACACTCTCCTAGGGCTGAGGCTAACCCTAACCATAACACTATCCTAGGGCTGATGCTAACCCTAACCCTAACGCTAACACTATCCTAGGGCTGATGCTAACCCTAACCCTAACACTATCCCAGGGCTGATGCTATCCCTAACCCTAACCCTAACACTATCCTAGGGCTGATGCTAACCCTAACCCTAACACTATCCTAGGGCTGATGCTAACCCTAACCCTAACCCTAACACTATCCTAGGGCTGATGCTAACCCTAACCCTAACACTATCCTAGGGCTGATGCTAACCCTAACCCTAACCCTAACACTATCCTAGGGCTGATGCTAACCCTAACCCTAACCCTAACCCTAATGCCATCCTAGGGCTAATGCTAACCCTAACCCTAACCCTAACACTATCCTAGGGCTGATGATAACCCTAACACTAACACTATCCTAGGGCTGATGCTAACCCTAACCCTAACCCTAACACTATCCTAGGGCTGATGCTAACCCTAACCCTAACTCTAACACTATCCTAGGGCTGAGGCTAACCCTAACCCTAACACTATCCTACGGCTGATGCTAACCCTAACCCTAACCCTAACACTATCCTAAGGCTGATGCTAACCCTAACACTAACACTGTCCTAGGCCTGGTGCTAACCCTAACCCTAACCCTAACACTATCCTAGGGCTGATGCTAACCCTAACCCTAATAATATCCTAGGGCTGATGCTAACCCTAACCCTAACCCTAACACTATCCTAGGGCTGATGCTAACCCTAACCCTAACCCTAACACTATCCTAGGGCTGATACTAACCCTAACCCTAACTCTAACACTATCCTAGGGCTGATGCAAACCCGAACCCTAACAATATCCTAGGCCTGATGATATCCCTAACCCTAAACCTAACACTATCCTAGGGCTGATGCTAACCCTAACCCTAACCCTAACACTATCCTAGGGCTGATTCTAACCGTAACCCTAACACTATCCTAGGCCTGACGCTAACCCTAACCCTAACCCTAACACTATCCTAGGCCTGATGCTAACCCTATCCCTAACCCTAACACTCTCCTAGGGCTGAGGCTAACCCTAACCCTAACACTATCCTAGGGCTGATGCTAACCCTTACCCTAACACTAACACTATCCTAGGGCTGATGCTAACCCTAACACTAACACTATCCTAGGGCTGGTGCTAACCCTAACCCTAATAATATCCTAGGGCTGATGCTAACCCTAACCCTAACCCTAACACTATCCTAGGGCTGATGCTAACCCTAACCCTAACCCTAACACTATCCTAGGGCTGATGCTAACCCTAACCCTAACTCTAACACTATCCTAGGGCTGATGCTAACCCTAACCCTAACAATATCCTAGGTCTGATTTTATCCCTAACCCTAAACCTAACACTATCCTAGGGCTGATGCTAACCCTAACCCTATCCCTAACACTATCCTAGTGCTGATTCTAACCGTAACCCTAAAACTATCCTAGGCCTGATGCTAACCCTAACCCTAACCCTAACACTATCCTAGGCCTGATGCTAACCCTATCCCTAACCCTAACACTCTCCTAGGGCTAAGGCTAACCCTAACCCTAACACTATCTTAGGGCTGATGCTAACCCTAACCCTAACACAAACACTATCCTAGGGTTGATGCTAACCCTAACCCTGACACTATCCTAGGGCTGATGCTAACCCTAACCCTAACCCTAACACTATCCAAGGGCTGATGCTAACCCTAACCCTAACACTATCCAAGGCCTGATGCTAACCCTAACCCTAACACAAACACTATCCTAGGGTTGATGCTAACCCTAACCCTGACACTATCCTAGGGCTGATGCTAACCCTAACCCTAACCCTAACACTATCCAAGGGCTGATGCTAACCCTAACCCTAACACTATCCAAGGCCTGATGCTAACCCTAACCCTAACCCTAACACTATCGTAGGCCTGATGCTAACCCTAACCCTAACCCTAACACTATCCTAGAGCTGATGCTAACCCTAACCCTAACCCTAACCCTAACCCTAATACTATCCTAGGGCTGATGTTAACCCTAACCCTAACGCTAACACTATCCTAGGGCTGATGCTAACCCTAACACTAACACTATCCTAGGGATGATGCTAACCCAAACCCTAACCCTAACACTATCCTAGGGCTGATGCTAACACTAACCCTAACTCTAACACTATCCTAGGGCTGAGGCTAACCCTAACCCTAACACTATCCTACGGCTGATGCTAACGCTAACCCTAACCCTAACACTATCGTAAGGCTGATGCTAACCCTAACACTAACACTATCCTAGGCCTGGTGCTAACCCTAACCCTAACCCTAACACTATTCTAGGGCTGATGCTAACCCTAACCCTAATAATATCCTAGGGCTGATGCTAACCCTAACCCTAACCCTAACAGTATCCTAGGGCTGATGCTAACCCTAACCCTAACCATAACACTATCCTAGGGCTGATGGTAACCCTAACCCTAACCCTAACACTATCCTAGGGCTGATTCTAACCGTAACCCTAACACTATCCTAGGCCTGATGCTAACCCTAACCCTTACCCTAACACTATCCTAGGGCCGATGCTAACCCTAACCCTAACCCTAACACTATTCTAGGGCTGATGCTAACCCTAACACTAACACTATCCTAGGGCTGATGCTAACCCTAACCCTAACCCTAACACTATCCTAGGGCTGATGCTAACCCTAACCCTAACTGTAACACTATCTTAGGGCTGAGGCTAATCCTAACCCTAACACTATCCTACGGCTGATGCTTACCCTAACCCTAACCCTAACACAATCCTATGGCTAATGATAACCCTAATCCTAACACTATCCTAGGCTTGATGCTAACCCTAACCCTAACCCTAACACTATCCTAGGGCTGATGCTAACCCTAACCCTAACACTATCCTAGGCCTGATGCTAACCCTAACCCTAACACTTACACTATCCTAGGGCTGATGCTAACCCTAACCCTAACACTATCCTAGGGCTGATGCTAACCGTAACCCTAACCCTAACACTATCCTAGGGCTGATGCTAACCCTAACCCTAACACTATCCTAGGGCTGATGCTAACCCTAACCCTAACACTAACACTATCCTAGGGCTGATGCTAACCCTAACCCTAACACTATCCTAGGGCTGATGCTAACCCTAACCCTAACCCTAACACTATCCTAGGGCTGATGCTAACCCTAACCCTAACACTATCCTAGGGCTGATGCTAACCCTAACCCTAACCCTAACACTATCCTAGGGCTGATGCTAACCCTAACAGTAACCCTAACACTATCCTAGAGCTGATGCTAACGCTAAACCTAACCCTAACCCTAACCCTAATACTATCCTAGGGCTGATGCTAACCCTAACCCTAACCCTAACACTATGCTAGGGCTGATGCTAACCCTAACACTAACACTATCCTAGGGTTGATGCTAACCCTAACCCTAACCCTAACACTATCCTAGGGCTGATGCTAACCCTAACCATAACTCTTACACTATCCTAGGGCTGAGGCTAACCCTAACCCTAACACTATCCTACGGCTGATGCTAACCCTAACCCTAACCCTAACACTATCCTAAGGCTGATGCTAACCCTAACACTAACACTATCCTAGGCCTGGTGCTAACCCTAACCCTAACCCTAACACTATCCTAGGGCTTATGCTAACCCTAACCCTAATAATATCCTAGGGCTGATGCTAACCCTAACCCTAACCCTAACACTATCCTAGGGCTGATGCGAACCCTAACCCTAACCCTAACACTATCCTAGGGCTGTTGCTAACCCTAACCCTAACTCTAACACTATCATAGGGCTGATGCTAACCCTAACCCTAACAATATCCTAGGCCTGATGATATCCCTAACCCTAAACCTAACACTATCCTAGGGCTGATGCTAACCCTAACCCTAACCCTAACACTATCCTAGGGCTGATTCTAACCGTAACACTAACACTATCCTAGGCCTGATGCTAACCCTAACCCTAACCCTAACACTATCCTAGGTCTGATGCTAACCCTATCCCTAACCCTAACACTCTCCTAGGGCTGAGGCTAACCCTAACCCTAACCCAAACACTATCCTAGGGTTGATGCTAACCCTAACCCTGACACTATCCTAGGGCTGATGCTAACCCTAACCCTAACCCTAACACTATCCTAGGGCTGATGCTAACCCTAACCCTAACACTATCCTAGGCCTGATGCTAACCCTAACCCTAACCCTAACACTATCGTAGGGCTGATGCTAACCCTAACCCTAACCCTAACACTATCCTAGAGCTGATGCTAACCCTAACCCTAACCCTAACCCTAACCCTAATACTATCCTAGGGCTGATGCTAACCCTAACCCTAACCCTAACACTATCCTAAGTCTGATGCTAACCCTAGCCCTCACACTATCCTAGACCTGATGATAACCCTAAACCTAACCTTAACACTATCCTAGGGCTGATGCTATCCCTAACCCTAACCCTAACACTATCCTAGAGCTGATGCTAACCCTAACCCTAACACTATCCTAGGCCTGATGATAACCCTAACCCTTACCCTAACACTATCCTAGGGCTGATGCTAACCCTAACCCTAACACTATCCTAGGGCTGATGCTAACCCTAACCCTAACCCTAACACTATCCTAGGGCTGACGCTAACCCTAACGGTAAGCCTAACACTATCCTTGAACTGATGCTAACCCTAACCCTAACCCTAACACTATCCTAGGCCTGATGATAACCCTAACCCTAACCCTAACACTATCCTAGGGTTTACGTTAACCCTAACCCTAACACTATCCTAGGGCTGATTCCAACCCTAACACTAACACTATCCTAGGGCTGATGCTAACCCTAACCCTAACCCTAACACTATCCTAGGGCTGATGCTAACCCTAACCCTAACTCTAACACTATCTTAGGGCTGAGGCTAACCCTAACCCAAACACTATCCTACGGCTGATGCTAACCCTAACCCTAACCCTAACACTATCCTAGGGCTGATGCTACCCTAACCCTAACCCTAACACTATCCTAGGTCTGATGCTAACCCTAAACCTAACACTATCCTAGGGTTGATGCTAACCCTAACCCTAACCCTAACACTATCCTAGGGCTGATGTTAACCCTAACCCTAACACTCTCCTAGGGCTGATGCTAACCCTAACCCTAACCCTAACACTATCCTAGGCCTGATGCTAACCCTATCAATAACCCTAACACTCTCCTAGGGCTGAGGCTAACCCTAACCCTAAAACTATCCTAGGGCTGATGCTAACCCTAACCCTAACCCTATCACTATCCTAGGGTTGATGCTAACCCTAACCCTAACACTATCCTAGGGCTGATGCTAACCCTAACCCTAACCCTAACACTATCCTAGGGCTGATGCTAACCCTAACCCTAACACTATCCTAGGGCTGATGCTAACCCTAACCCTAACCCTAACACTATCCTAGGGCTGATGCTAACCCTAAACCTAACAGTATCCTAGGGCTGATGCTAACCCTAAACCTAACCCTAACACTATCCTAGGGCTGATGCTAACCCTAACCCTAACACTATCCTAGGTCTGATGCTAACCCTAACCCTAACCCTAACACTATCCTAGGGCTGATGCTAACCCTAACCCTAACACTATCCTAGGGCTGATGCTAACCCTAACCCTAACCCTAACACTATCCTAGGGCTGATGCTAACCCTAACCGTAACCCTAACACTATCCAAGAGCTGATGCTAACGCTAACCCTAACCCTAACCCTAACCCTAATACTATCCTAGGGCTGATGCTAACACTAACCCTAACCCTAACACTATCCTAGGGCTCATGCTAACCCTAACACTAACACTATCCTAGGCCTGGTGCTAACCCTAACCCTAACCCTAACACTATTCTAGGGCTGATGCTAACCCTAACCCTAATAATATCCCAGGGCTGATGCTAACCCTAACCCTAAACCTAACACTATCCTAGGGCTGATGCTAACCCTAACCCTAACACTAACACTATCCTAGGGGTGATGCTAACCCTAACCCTAACCCTAACACTATCCTAGGGCTGATGCTAACCCTAACACTAACAATATCCTAGGCCTGATGATATCCATAACCCTAAACTTAACACTATCCTAGGGCTGATGCTAACCCTAACCCTTACCCTAACACTATCCTAGGGCTGATGCTAAACCTAACCATAACCCTAACACTATCCTAGGGCTGATGCTATCCCTATCCCTAACCCTAACACTATCCTAGGGCGGATGCTAACCCTATCCCTAACCCTAACACTATCCTAGGCCTGATGCTAACCCTATCCCTAACCCTAACACTCTCCTAGGGCTGAGGCTAACCCTAACCCTAACACTATCCTAGGGCTGATGCTAACCCTAACCCTAACGCTAACACTATCCTAGGGCTGATGCTAACCCTAACACTAACACTATCCTAGGGCTGATGCTAACCCAAACCCTAACCCTAACACTATCCTAGGGCTGATGCTAACACTAACCCTAACTCTAACACTATCCTAGGGCTGAGGCTAACCCTAACCCTAACACTATTATACGGCTGATGCTAACCCTAACCCTAACCCTAACACTATCCTAAGGCTGATGCTAACCCTAACACTAACACTATCATAGGCCTGGTGTTAACCCTAACCCTAACCCTAACACTATTCTAGGGCTGATGCTAACCCTAAACCTAACACTATCCTAGGGCTCATGCTAACCCTAACCCTAACCCGAACGCTATCCTAGGGCTGATGTTAACCCTAACCCTAACACTATCCTAGGGCTGATGCTAACCCTAACCCTAACCCTAAAACTCTCCTAGGGCTGATGCTAACCGTAACCCTAACACCATCCTAGGCCTGATGCTAACCCTAACCCTAACACTATCCTAGCGCTGATGCTAAACCTAACCCTAACCCTAACACTATCCTAGGCCTGATGCTAACCATATCCCTAACCCTAACACTCTCCTAGGACTGAGGTTAACCCTAACCCTAACACTATCCTAGGGCTGATGCTAAACCTAACCCTAACCCTAACACTATCCTAGGGCTGATGCTAACCCTAACCCTAACACTATCCTAGGGCTGATGCTAACCCTAACCCTAACCCTAACACTATCCTAGGGCTGATGCTAACCCTAACCGTAACCCTAACACTATCCTACAGCTGATGCTAACGCTAACCCTAACCCTAACCCTAACCCTAATACTATCCTAGGGCTGATGCTAACACTAACCCTAACCCTAACACTATCCTAGGGCTGATGCTAACCCTAACACTAACCCTATCCTAGGCCTGGTGCTAACCCTAACCCTAACCCTAACACTATTCTAGGGCTGATGCTAACCCTAACCCTAATAATATCCTAGGGCTGATGCTAACCCTAACCCTAACCCTAACACTATCCTAGGGCTGATGCTAACCCTAACCCTAACACTAACACTATCCTAGGGGTGATGCTAACCCTAACCCTAACCCTAACACTATCCTAGGGCTGATGCTAACCCTAACACTAACAATATCCTAGGCCTGATGATATCCATAACCCTAAACCTAACACTATCCTAGGGCTGATGCTAACCCTAACCCTAACCCTAACACTATCCTAGGGCTCATTCTAACCGTAACCCTAACACTATCCTAGGCCTGATGCTAACCCTAACCCTTACCCTAACACTATCCTAGGGCTGATGGCAAACCTAACCATAACCCTAACACTATCCTAGGGCTAATGCTATCCCTATCCCTAACCCTAACACTATCCTAGGGCGGATGCTAACCCTATCCCTAACCCTAACACTATCCTAGGCCTGATGCTAACCCTATCCCTAACCCTAACACTCTCCTAGGGCTGAGGCTAACCCTAACCCTAACACTATCCTAGGGCTGATGCTAACCCTAACCCTAACGCTAACACTATCCTAGGGCTGATGCTAACCCTAACACTAACACTATCCTAGGGCTGATGCTAACCCAAACCCTAACCCTAACACTATCCTAGGGCTGATGCTAACACTAACCCTAACTCTAACACTATCCTAGGGCTGAGGCTAACCCTAACCCTAACACTATTATACGGCTGATGCTAACCCTAACCCTAACCCTAACACTATCCTAAGGCTGATGCTAACCCTAACACTAACACTATCATAGGCCTGGTGTTAACCCTAACCCTAACCCTAACACTATTCTAGGGCTGATGCTAACCCTAAACCTAACACTATCCTAGGGCTGATGCTAACCCTAACCCTAACCCGAACGCTATCCTAGGGCTGATGTTAACCATAACCCTAACACTATCCTAGGGCTGATGCTAACCCTAACCCTAACCCTAAAACTCTCCTAGGGCTGATGCTAACCGTAACCCTAACACCATCCTAGGCCTGATGCTATCCCTAACCCTAACACTATCCTAGCGCTGATGCTAAACCTAACCCTAACCCTAACACTATCCTAGGCCTGATGCTAACCCTATCCCTAACCCTAACACTCTCCTAGGGCTGAGGTTAACCCTAACCCTAACACTATCCTAGGGCTGATGCTAAACCTAACCCTAACCCTAACACTATCCTAGGGCTGATGCTAACCCTAACCCTAACACTATCCTAGGCCTGATGCTAACCATAACCCTAACCCTAACACTATCCTAGGCCTGATGCTAACCCTAACCCTAACACTATCCTAGGGCTGATGCTAACCCTAACCCTAACCCTAACACTATCCTAAGTCTGATGCTAACCCTAGCCCTCACACTATCCTAGGCCTGATGATAACCCTAACCCTAACCTTAACACTATCCTAGGGCTGATGCTAACCCTAACCCTAACCCTAACACTATCCTAGAGCTGATGCTAACCCTAACCCTAACACTATCCTAGGCCTGATGATAACCCTACCCTTACCCTAACACTATCCTAGGGCTGATGCTAACCCTAACCCTAACACTATCCTTGATCTGATGCTAACCCTAACCCTAACCCTAACACTATCCTAGGCCTGATGATAACCCTAACCCTAAACCTAACACTATCCTAGGGTTTATGTTAACCCTAACCCTAACACTATCCTAGGGCTGATGCTAACCCTAACCCTAACCCTAACACTATCCTAGGGCGGATGCTAACGCTAACCCTAACCCTAACACTATCCTAGGGCTGATGCTAACCCTAACACTAACACTATTCTAGGGCTGATGCTAACCCTAACCCTAACCCTAACACTAACCTAGGGCTGATGCTAACCCTAACCCTAACTCTAACACTATCTTAGGGCTGAGGCTAACCCTAACCCAAACACTATCCTACGGCTGATGCTAACCCTAACCCTAACCCTAACACTATCCTAAGGCTGATGCTAACCCTAACACTATCACTATCCTGGGCCTGGTGCTAACCCTAACCCTAACCTAAACACTATCCTAGGGCTGATGCTAACCCTAACCCTAATACTATCCTAGGGCTGATGCTAACCCTAACCCTAACCCTAAGACTATCCTAGGGTTGATGCTAACCCTAACCCTAACCCTTACACTATCCTAGGGCTGATGCTAACCCTAACCCTAACACTATCCTAGGGCTGATGCTAACCGTAACCCTAACCCTAACACTATCCTAGGGCTGATGCTAACCCTAACCCTAACACTATCCTAGGGCTGATGCTAACCCTAACCCTAACACTATCCTAGGCCTGATGCTAACCCTAACCCTAACACTTACACTATCCTAGGGCTGATGCTAACCCTAACCCTAACACTATCCTAGGGCTGATGCTAACCGTAACCCTAACCCTAACACTATCCTAGGGCTGATGCTAACCCTAACCCTAACACTATCCTAGGGCTGATGCTAACCCTAACCCTAACACTAACACTATCCTAGGGCTGATGCTAACCCTAACCCTAACACTATCCTAGGGCTGATGCTAACCCTAACCCTAACCCTAACACTATCCTAGGGCTGATGCTAACCCTAACCCTAACACTATCCTAGGGCTGATGCTAACCCTAACCCTAACCCTAACACTATCCTAGGGCTGATGCTAACCCTAACAGTAACCCTAACACTATCCTAGAGCTGATGCTAACGCTAAACCTAACCCTAACCCTAACCCTAATACTATCCTAGGGCTGATGCTAACCCTAACCCTAACCCTAACACTATGCTAGGGCTGATGCTAACCCTAACACTAACACTATCCTAGGGTTGATGCTAACCCTAACCCTAACCCTAACACTATCCTAGGGCTGATGCTAACCCTAACCATAACTCTTACACTATCCTAGGGCTGAGGCTAACCCTAACCCTAACACTATCCTACGGCTGATGCTAACCCTAACCCTAACCCTAACACTATCCTAAGGCTGATGCTAACCCTAACACTAACACTATCCTAGGCCTGGTGCTAATCCTAACCCTAACCCTAACACTATCCTAGGGCTTATGCTAACCCTAACCCTAATAATATCCTAGGGCTGATGCTAACCCTAACCCTAACCCTAACACTATCCTAGGGCTGATGCGAACCCTAACCCTAACCCTAACACTATCCTAGGGCTGTTGCTAACCCTAACCCTAACTCTAACACTATCATAGGGCTGATGCTAACCCTAACCCTAACAATATCCTAGGCCTGATGATATCCCTAACCCTAAACCTAACACTATCCTAGGGCTGATGCTAACCCTAACCCTAACCCTAACACTATCCTAGGGCTGATTCTAACCGTAACACTAACACTATCCTAGGCCTGATGCTAACCCTAACCCTAACCCTAACACTATCCTAGGTCTGATGCTAACCCTATCCCTAACCCTAACAATCTCCTAGGGCTGAGGCTAACCCTAACCCTAACCCAAACACTATCCTAGGGTTGATGCTAACCCTAACCCTGACACTATCCTAGGGCTGATGCTAACCCTAACCCTAACCCTAACACTATCCTAGGGCTGATGCTAACCCTAACCCTAACACTATCCTAGGCCTGATGCTAACCCTAACCCTAACCCTAACACTATCGTAGGGCTGATGCTAACCCTAACCCTAACCCTAACACTATCCTAGAGCTGATGCTAACCCTAACCCTAACCCTAACCCTAACCCTAATACTATCCTAGGGCTGATGCTAACCCTAACCCTAACCCTAACACTATCCTAAGTCTGATGCTAACCCTAGCCCTCACACTATCCTAGACCTGATGATAACCCTAAACCTAACCTTAACACTATCCTAGGGCTGATGCTATCCCTAACCCTAACCCTAACACTATCCTAGAGCTGATGCTAACCCTAACCCTAACACTATCCTAGGCCTGATGATAACCCTAACCCTTACCCTAACACTATCCTAGGGCTGATGCTAACCCTAACCCTAACACTATCCTAGGGCTGATGCTAACCCTAACCCTAACCCTAACACTATCCTAGGGCTGACGCTAACCCTAACGGTAAGCCTAACACTATCCTTGAACTGATGCTAACCCTAACCCTAACCCTAACACTATCCTAGGCCTGATGATAACCCTAACCCTAACCCTAACACTATCCTAGGGTTTACGTTAACCCTAACCCTAACACTATCCTAGGGCTGATTCCAACCCTAACACTAACACTATCCTAGGGCTGATGCTAACCCTAACCCTAACCCTAACACTATCCTAGGGCTGATGCTAACCCTAACCCTAACTCTAACACTATCTTAGGGCTGAGGCTAACCCTAACCCAAACACTATCCTACGGCTGATGCTAACCCTAACCCTAACCCTAACACTATCCTAGGGCTGATGCTACCCTAACCCTAACCCTAACACTATCCTAGGTCTGATGCTAACCCTAAACCTAACACTATCCTAGGGTTGATGCTAACCCTAACCCTAACCCTAACACTATCCTAGGGCTGATGTTAACCCTAACCCTAACACTCTCCTAGGGCTGATGCTAACCCTAACCCTAACCCTAACACTATCCTAGGCCTGATGCTAACCCTATCAATAACCCTAACACTCTCCTAGGGCTGAGGCTAACCCTAACCCTAAAACTATCCTAGGGCTGATGCTAACCCTAACCCTAACCCTATCACTATCCTAGGGTTGATGCTAACCCTAACCCTAACACTATCCTAGGGCTGATGCTAACCCTAACCCTAACCCTAACACTATCCTAGGGCTGATGCTAACCCTAACCCTAACACTATCCTAGGGCTGATGCTAACCCTAACCCTAACCCTAACACTATCCTAGGGCTGATGCTAACCCTAACCCTAACAGTATCCTAGGGCTGATGCTAACCCTAAACCTAACCCTAACACTATCCTAGGGCTGATGCTAACCCTAACCCTAACACTATCCTAGGTCTGATGCTAACCCTAACCCTAACCCTAACACTATCCTAGGGCTGATGCTAACCCTAACCCTAACACTATCCTAGGGCTGATGCTAACCCTAACCCTAACCCTAACACTATCCTAGGGCTGATGCTAACCCTAACCGTAACCCTAACACTATCCAAGAGCTGATGCTAACGCTAACCCTAACCCTAACCCTAACCCTAATACTATCCTAGGGCTGATGCTAACACTAACCCTAACCCTAACACTATCCTAGGGCTCATGCTAACCCTAACACTAACACTATCCTAGGCCTGGTGCTAACCCTAACCCTAACCCTAACACTATTCTAGGGCTGATGCTAACCCTAACCCTAATAATATCCTAGGGCTGATGCTAACCCTAACCCTAAACCTAACACTATCCTAGGGCTGATGCTAACCCTAACCCTAACACTAACACTATCCTAGGGGTGATGCTAACCCTAACCCTAACCCTAACACTATCCTAGGGCTGATGCTAACCCTAACACTAACAATATCCTAGGCCTGATGATATCCATAACCCTAAACTTAACACTATCCTAGGGCTGATGCTAACCCTAACCCTTACCCTAACACTATCCTAGGGCTGATGCTAAACCTAACCATAACCCTAACACTATCCTAGGGCTGATGCTATCCCTATCCCTAACCCTAACACTATCCTAGGGCGGATGCTAACCCTATCCCTAACCCTAACACTATCCTAGGCCTGATGCTAACCCTATCCCTAACCCTAACACTCTCCTAGGGCTGAGGCTAACCCTAACCCTAACACTATCCTAGGGCTGATGCTAACCCTAACCCTAACGCTAACACTATCCTAGGGCTGATGCTAACCCTAACACTAACACTATCCTAGGGCTGATGCTAACCCAAACCCTAACCCTAACACTATCCTAGGGCTGATGCTAACACTAACCCTAACTCTAACACTATCCTAGGGCTGAGGCTAACCCTAACCCTAACACTATTATACGGCTGATGCTAACCCTAACCCTAACCCTAACACTATCCTAAGGCTGATGCTAACCCTAACACTAACACTATCATAGGCCTGGTGTTAACCCTAACCCTAACCCTAACACTATTCTAGGGCTGATGCTAACCCTAAACCTAACACTATCCTAGGGCTCATGCTAACCCTAACCCTAACCCGAACGCTATCCTATGGCTGATGTTAACCCTAACCCTAACACTATCCTAGGGCTGATGCTAACCCTAACCCTAACCCTAAAACTCTCCTAGGGCTGATGCTAACCGTAACCCTAACACCATCCTAGGCCTGATGCTAACCCTAACCCTAACACTATCCTAGCGCTGATGCTAAACCTAACCCTAACCCTAACACTATCCTAGGCCTGATGCTAACCATATCCCTAACCCTAACACTCTCCTAGGACTGAGGTTAACCCTAACCCTAACACTATCCTAGGGCTGATGCTAAACCTAACCCTAACCCTAACACTATCCTAGGGCTGATGCTAACCCTAACCCTAACACTATCCTAGGGGTGATGCTAACCCTAACCCTAACCCTAACACTATCCTAGGGCTGATGCTAACCCTAACCGTAACCCTAACACTATCCTACAGCTGATGCTAACGCTAACCCTAACCCTAACCCTAACCCTAATACTATCCTAGGGCTGATGCTAACACTAACCCTAACCCTAACACTATCCTAGGGCTGATGCTAACCCTAACACTAACCCTATCCTAGGCCTGGTGCTAACCCTAACCCTAACCCTAACACTATTCTAGGGCTGATGCTAACCCTAACCCTAATAATATCCTAGGGCTGATGCTAACCCTAACCCTAACCCTAACACTATCCTAGGGCTGATGCTAACCCTAACCCTAACACTAACACTATCCTAGGGGTGATGCTAACCCTAACCCTAACCCTAACACTATCCTAGGGCTGATGCTAACCCTAACACTAACAATATCCTAGGCCTGATGATATCCATAACCCTAAACCTAACACTATCCTAGGGCTGATGCTAACCCTAACCCTAACCCTAACACTATCCTAGGGCTCATTCTAACCGTAACCCTAACACTATCCTAGGCCTGATGCTAACCCTAACCCTTACCCTAACACTATCCTAGGGCTGATGGCAAACCTAACCATAACCCTAACACTATCCTAGGGCTAATGCTATCCCTATCCCTAACCCTAACACTATCCTAGGGCGGATGCTAACCCTATCCCTAACCCTAACACTATCCTAGGCCTGATGCTAACCCTATCCCTAACCCTAACACTCTCCTAGGGCTGAGGCTAACCCTAACCCTAACACTATCCTAGGGCTGATGCTAACCCTAACCCTAACGCTAACACTATCCTAGGGCTGATGCTAACCCTAACACTAACACTATCCTAGGGCTGATGCTAACCCAAACCCTAACCCTAACACTATCCTAGGGCTGATGCTAACACTAACCCTAACTCTAACACTATCCTAGGGCTGAGGCTAACCCTAACCCTAACACTATTATACGGCTGATGCTAACCCTAACCCTAACCCTAACACTATCCTAAGGCTGATGCTAACCCTAACACTAACACTATCATAGGCCTGGTGTTAACCCTAACCCTAACCCTAACACTATTCTAGGGCTGATGCTAACCCTAAACCTAACACTATCCTAGGGCTGATGCTAACCCTAACCCTAACCCGAACGCTATCCTAGGGCTGATGCTAACCATAACCCTAACACTATCCTAGGGCTGATGCTAACCCTAACCCTAACCCTAAAACTCTCCTAGGGCTGATGCTAACCGTAACCCTAACACCATCCTAGGCCTGATGCTATCCCTAACCCTAACACTATCCTAGCGCTGATGCTAAACCTAACCCTAACCCTAACACTATCCTAGGCCTGATGCTAACCCTATCCCTAACCCTAACACTCTCCTAGGGCTGAGGTTAACCCTAACCCTAACACTATCCTAGGGCTGATGCTAAACCTAACCCTAACCCTAACACTATCCTAGGGCTGATGCTAACCCTAACCCTAACACTATCCTAGGCCTGATGCTAACCATAACCCTAACCCTAACACTATCCTAGGCCTGATGCTAACCCTAACCCTAACACTATCCTAGGGCTGATGCTAACCCTAACCCTAACCCTAACACTATCCTAAGTCTGATGCTAACCCTAGCCCTCACACTATCCTAGGCCTGATGATAACCCTAACCCTAACCTTAACACTATCCTAGGGCTGATGCTAACCCTAACCCTAACCCTAACACTATCCTAGAGCTGATGCTAACCCTAACCCTAACACTATCCTAGGCCTGATGATAACCCTACCCTTACCCTAACACTATCCTAGGGCTGATGCTAACCCTAACCCTAACACTATCCTTGATCTGATGCTAACCCTAACCCTAACCCTAACACTATCCTAGGCCTGATGATAACCCTAACCCTAAACCTAACACTATCCTAGGGTTTATGTTAACCCTAACCCTAACACTATCCTAGGGCTGATGCTAACCCTAACCCTAACCCTAACACTATCCTAGGGCGGATGCTAACGCTAACCCTAACCCTAACACTATCCTAGGGCTGATGCTAACCCTAACACTAACACTATTCTAGGGCTGATGCTAACCCTAACCCTAACCCTAACACTAACCTAGGGCTGATGCTAACCCTAACCCTAACTCTAACACTATCTTAGGGCTGAGGCTAACCCTAACCCAAACACTATCCTACGGCTGATGCTAACCCTAACCCTAACCCTAACACTATCCTAAGGCTGATGCTAACCCTAACACTATCACTATCCTGGGCCTGGTGCTAACCCTAACCCTAACCTAAACACTATCCTAGGGCTGATGCTAACCCTAACCCTAATACTATCCTAGGGCTGATGCTAACCCTAACCCTAACCCTAAGACTATCCTAGGGTTGATGCTAACCCTAACCCTAACCCTTACACTATCCTAGGGCTGATGCTAACCCTAACCCTAACACTATCCTAGGGCTGATGCTAACCCTAAACCTAACCCTAACACTATCCTAGGGCTGATGGTAACCCTAACCCTAACACTATCCTAGGTCTGATGCTAACCCTAACCCTAACCCTAACACTATCCTAGGGCTGATGCTAACCCTAACCCTAACACTATCCTAGGGCTGATGCTAACCCTAACCCTAACCCTAACACTATCCTAGGGCTGATGCTAACCCTAACCGTAACCCTAACACTATCCTAGAGCTGATGCTAACGCTAACCCTAACCCTAACCCTAACCCTAATACTATCCTAGGGCTGATGCTAACACTAACCCTAACCCTAACACTATCCTAGGGCTGATGCTAACCCTAACACTAACACTATCCTAGGCCTCGTGCTAACCCTAACCCTAACCCTAACACTATTCTAGGGCTGATGCTAACCCTAACCCTAATAATATCCTAGGGCTGATGCTAACCCTAACCCTAAACCTAACACTATCCTAGGGCTGATGCTAACCCTAACCCTAACACTAACACTATCCTAGGGGTGATGCTAACCCTAACCCTAACCCTAACACTATCCTAGGGCTGATGCTAACCCTAACACTAACAATATCCTAGGCCTGATGATATCCATAACCCTAAACCTAACACTATCCTAGGGCTGATGCTAACCCTAACCCTTACCCTAACACTATCCTAGGGCTGATGCTAAACCTAACCATAACCCTAACACTATCCTAGGGCTGATGCTATCCCTATCCCTAACCCTAACACTATCCTAGGGCGGATGCTAACCCTATCCCTAACCCTAACACTATCCTAGGCCTGATGCTAACCCTATCCCTAACCCTAACACTCTCCTAGGGCTGAGGCTAACCCTAACCCTAACACTATCCTAGGGCTGATGCTGACCCTAACCCTAACGCTAACACTATCCTAGGGCTGATGCTAACCCTAACAGTAACACTATCCTAGGGCTGATGCTAACCCAAACCCTAACCCTAACACTATCCTAGGGCTGATGCTAACACTAACCCTAACTCTAACACTATCCTAGGGCTGAGGCTAACCCTAACCCTAACACTATTATACGGCTGATGCTAACCCTAACCCTAACCCTAACACTATCCTAAGGCTGATGCTAACCCTAACACTAACACTATCATAGGCCTGGTGTTAACCCTAACCCTAACCCTAACACTATTCTAGGGCTGATGCTAACCCTAAACCTAACACTATCCTAGGGCTGATGCTAACCCTAACCCTAACCCGAACGCTATCCTAGGGCTGATGTTAACCATAACCCTAACACTATCCTAGGGCTGATGCTAACCCTAACCCTAACCCTAAAACTCTCCTAGGGCTGATGCTAACCGTAACCCTAACACCATCCTAGGCCTGATGCTATCCCTAACCCTAACACTATCCTAGCGCTGATGCTAAACCTAACCCTAACCCTAACACTATCCTAGGCCTGATGCTAACCCTATCCCTAACCCTAACACTCTCCTAGGGCTGAGGTTAACCCTAACCCTAACACTATCCTAGGGCTGATGCTAAACCTAACCCTAACCCTAACACTATCCTAGGGCTGATGCTAACCCTAACCCTAACACTATCCTAGGCCTGATGCTAACCATAACCCTAACCCTAACACTATCCTAGGCCTGATGCTAACCCTAACCCTAACACTATCCTAGGGCTGATGCTAACCCTAACCCTAACCCTAACACTATCCTAAGTCTGATGCTAACCCTAGCCCTCACACTATCCTAGGCCTGATGATAACCCTAACCCTAACCTTAACACTATCCTAGGGCTGATGCTAACCCTAACCCTAACCCTAACACTATCCTAGAGCTGATGCTAACCCTAACCCTAACACTATCCTAGGCCTGATGATAACCCTACCCTTACCCTAACACTATCCTAGGGCTGATGCTAACCCTAACCCTAACACTATCCTTGATCTGATGCTAACCCTAACCCTAACCCTAACACTATCCTAGGCCTGATGATAACCCTAACCCTAAACCTAACACTATCCTAGGGTTTATGTTAACCCTAACCCTAACACTATCCTAGGGCTGATGCTAACCCTAACCCTAACCCTAACACTATCCTAGGGCGGATGCTAACGCTAACCCTAACCCTAACACTATCCTAGGGCTGATGCTAACCCTAACACTAACACTATTCTAGGGCTGATGCTAACCCTAACCCTAACCCTAACACTAACCTAGGGCTGATGCTAACCCTAACCCTAACTCTAACACTATCTTAGGGCTGAGGCTAACCCTAACCCAAACACTATCCTACGGCTGATGCTAACCCTAACCCTAACCCTAACACTATCCTAAGGCTGATGCTAACCCTAACACTATCACTATCCTGGGCCTGGTGCTAACCCTAACCCTAACCTAAACACTATCCTAGGGCTGATGCTAACCCTAACCCTAATACTATCCTAGGGCTGATGCTAACCCTAACCCTAACCCTAAGACTATCCTAGGGTTGATGCTAACCCTAACCCTAACCCTTACACTATCCTAGGGCTGATGCTAACCCTAACCCTAACACTATCCTAGGGCTGATGCTAACCCTAAACCTAACCCTAACACTATCCTAGGGCTGATGGTAACCCTAACCCTAACACTATCCTAGGTCTGATGCTAACCCTAACCCTAACCCTAACACTATCCTAGGGCTGATGCTAACCCTAACCCTAACACTATCCTAGGGCTGATGCTAACCCTAACCCTAACCCTAACACTATCCTAGGGCTGATGCTAACCCTAACCGTAACCCTAACACTATCCTAGAGCTGATGCTAACGCTAACCCTAACCCTAACCCTAACCCTAATACTATCCTAGGGCTGATGCTAACACTAACCCTAACCCTAACACTATCCTAGGGCTGATGCTAACCCTAACACTAACACTATCCTAGGCCTGGTGCTAACCCTAACCCTAACCCTAACACTATTCTAGGGCTGATGCTAACCCTAACCCTAATAATATCCTAGGGCTGATGCTAACCCTAACCCTAAACCTAACACTATCCTAGGGCTGATGCTAACCCTAACCCTAACACTAACACTATCCTAGGGGTGATGCTAACCCTAACCCTAACCCTAACACTATCCTAGGGCTGATGCTAACCCTAACACTAACAATATCCTAGGCCTGATGATATCCATAACCCTAAACCTAACACTATCCTAGGGCTGATGCTAACCCTAACCCTTACCCTAACACTATCCTAGGGCTGATGCTAAACCTAACCATAACCCTAACACTATCCTAGGGCTGATGCTATCCCTATCCCTAACCCTAACACTATCCTAGGGCGGATGCTAACCCTATCCCTAACCCTAACACTATCCTAGGCCTGATGCTAACCCTATCCCTAACCCTAACACTCTCCTAGGGCTGAGGCTAACCCTAACCCTAACACTATCCTAGGGCTGATGCTGACCCTAACCCTAACGCTAACACTATCCTAGGGCTGATGCTAACCCTAACAGTAACACTATCCTAGGGCTGATGCTAACCCAAACCCTAACCCTAACACTATCCTAGGGCTGATGCTAACACTAACCCTAACTCTAACACTATCCTAGGGCTGAGGCTAACCCTAACCCTAACACTATTATACGGCTGATGCTAACCCTAACCCTAACCCTAACACTATCCTAAGGCTGATGCTAACCCTAACACTAACACTATCATAGGCCTGGTGTTAACCCTAACCCTAACCCTAACACTATTCTAGGGCTGATGCTAACCCTAAACCTAACACTATCCTAGGGCTGATGCTAACCCTAACCCTAACCCGAACGCTATCCTAGGGCTGATGTTAACCCTAACCCTAACACTATCCTAGGGCTGATGCTAACCCTAACCCTAACCCTAAAACTCTCCTAGGGCTGATGCTAACCGTAACCCTAACACCATCCTAGGCCTGATGCTAACCCTAACCCTAACACTATCCTAGCGCTGATGCTAAACCTAACCCTAACCCTAACACTATCCTAGGCCTGATGCTAACCATATCCCTAACCCTAACACTCTCCCAGGACTGAGGTTAACCCTAACCCTAACACTATCCTAGGGCTGATGCTAAACCTAACCCTAACCCTAACACTATCCTAGGGCTGATGCTAACCCTAACCCTAACACTATCCTAGGGCTGATGCTAACCCTAACCCTAACCCTAACACTATCCTAGGGCTGATGCTAACCCTAACCGTAACCCTAACACTATCCTAGAGCTGATGCTAACGCTAACCCTAACCCTAACCCTAACCCTAATACTATCCTAGGGCTGATGCTAACACTAACCCTAACCCTAACACTATCCTAGGGCTCATGCTAACCCTAACACTAACACTATCCTAGGCCTGGTGCTAACCCTAACCCTAACCCTAACACTATTCTAGGGCTGATGCTAACCCTAACCCTAATAATATCCTAGGGCTGATGCTAACCCTAACCCTAACCCTAACACTATCCTAGGGCTGATGCTAACCCTAACCCTAACACTAACACTATCCTAGGGGTGATGCTAACCCTAACCCTAACCCTAACACTATCCTAGGGCTGATGCTAACCCTAACACTAACAATATCCTAGGCCTGATGATATCCATAACCCTAAACCTAACACTATCCTAGGGCTGATGCTAACCCTAACCCTAACCCTAACACTATCCTAGGGCTCATTCTAACCGTAACCCTAACACTATCCTAGGCCTGATGCTAACCCTAACCCTTACCCTAACACTATCCTAGGGCTGATGGCAAACCTAACCATAACCCTAACACTATCCTAGGGCTGATGTTAACCCTAACCCTAACACTCTCCTAGGGCTGATGCTAACCCTAACCCTAACACTAACACTATCCTAGGGGTGATGCTAACCCTAACCCTAACCCTAACACTATCCTAGGGCTGATGCTAACCCTAACACTAACAATATCCTAGGCCTGATGATATCCATAACCCTAAACCTAACACTATCCTAGGGCTGATGCTAACCCTAACCCTTACCCTAACACTATCCTAGGGCTGATGCTAAACCTAACCATAAACCTAACACTATCCTAGGGCTGATGCTATCCCTATCCCTAACCCTAACACTATCCTAGGGCGGATGCTAACCCTATCCCTAACCCTAACACTATCCTAGGCCTGATGCTAACCCTATCCCTAACCCTAACACTCTCCTAGGGCTGAGGCTAACCCTAACCCTAACACTATCCTAGGGCTGATGCTGACCCTAACCCTAACGCTAACACTATCCTAGGGCTGATGTTAACCCTAACAGTAACACTATCCTAGGGCTGATGCTAACCCAAACCCTAACCCTAACACTATCCTAGGGCTGATGCTAACACTAACCCTAACTCTAACACTATCCTAGGGCTGAGGCTAACCCTAACCCTAACACTATTATACGGCTGATGCTAACCCTAACCCTAACCCTAACACTATCCTAAGGCTGATGCTAACCCTAACACTAACACTATCATAGGCCTGGTGTTAACCCTAACCCTAACCCTAACACTATTCTAGGGCTGATGCTAACCCTAAACCTAACACTATCCTAGGGCTGATGCTAACCCTAACCCTAACCCGAACGCTATCCTAGGGCTGATGTTAACCCTAACCCTAACACTATCCTAGGGCTGATGCTAACCCTAACCCTAACCCTAAAACTCTCCTAGGGCTGATGCCAACCGTAACCCTAACACCATCCTAGGCCTGATGCTAACCCTAACCCTAACACTATCCTAGCGCTGATGCTAAACCTAACCCTAACCCTAACACTATCCTAGGCCTGATGCTAACCATATCCCTAACCCTAACACTCTCCCAGGACTGAGGTTAACCCTAACCCTAACACTATCCTAGGGCTGATGCTAAACCTAACCCTAACCCTAACACTATCCTAGGGCTGATGCTAACCCTAACCCTAACACTATCCTAGGGCTGATGCTAACCCTAACCCTAACCCTAACACTATCCTAGGGCTGATGCTAACCCTAACCGTAACCCTAACACTATCCTAGAGCTGATGCTAACGCTAACCCTAACCCTAACCCTAACCCTAATACTATCCTAGGGCTGATGCTAACACTAACCCTAACCCTAACACTATCCTAGGGCTCATGCTAACCTTAACACTAACACTATCCTAGGCCTGGTGCTAACCCTAACCCTAACCCTAACACTATTCTAGGGCTGATGCTAACCCTAACCCTAATAATATCCTAGGGCTGATGCTAACCCTAACCCTAACCCTAACACTATCCTAGGGCTGATGCTAACCCTAACCCTAACACTAACACTATCCTAGGGGTGATGCTAACCCTAACCCTAACCCTAACACTATCCTAGGGCTGATGCTAACCCTAACACTAACAATATCCTAGGCCTGATGATATCCATAACCCTAAACCTAACACTATCCTAGGGCTGATGCTAACCCTAACCCTAACCCTAACACTATCCTAGGGCTCATTCTAACCGTAACCCTAACACTATCCTAGGCCTGATGCTAACCCTAACCCTTACCCTAACACTATCCTAGGGCTGATGGCAAACCTAACCATAACCCTAACACTATCCTAGGGCTGATGTTAACCCTAACCCTAACACTCTCCTAGGGCTGATGCTAACCCTAACCCTAACCCTAACACTATCCTAGGCCTGATGCTAACCCTATCCCTAACCCTAACACTCTCCTAGGGCTGAGGCTAACCCTAACCCTAAAACTATCCTAGGGCTGATGCTAACCCTAACCCTAACCCTATCACTATCCTAGGGTTGATGCTAACCCTAACCCTAACACTATCCTAGGGCTGATGCTAACCCTAACCCTAACCCTAACACTATCCTAGGGCTGATGCTAACCCTAACCCTAACACTATCCTAGGGCTGATGCTAACCCTAACCCTAACCCTAACACTATCCTAGGGCTGATGCTAACCCTAACCCTAACAGTATCCTAGGGCTGATGCTAACCCTAAACCTAACCCTAACACTATCCTAGGGCTGATGCTAACCCTAACCCTAACACTATCCTAGGTCTGATGCTAACCCTAACCCTAACCCTAACACTATCCTAGGGCTGATGCTAACCCTAACCCTAACACTATCCTAGGGCTGATGCTAACCCTAACCCTAACCCTAACACTATCCTAGGGCTGATGCTAACCCTAACCGTAACCCTAACACTATCCTAGAGCTGATGCTAACGCTAACCCTAACCCTAACCCTAACCCTAATACTATCCTAGGGCTGATGCTAACACTAACCCTAACCCTAACACTATCCTAGGGCTGATGCTAACCCTAACACTAACACTATCCTAGGCCTGGTGCTAACCCTAACCCTAACCCTAACACTATTCTAGGGCTGATGCTAACCCTAACCCTAATAATATCCTAGGGCTGATGCTAACCCTAACCCTAAACCTAACACTATCCTAGGGCTGATGCTAACCCTAACCCTAACACTAACACTATCCTAGGGGTGATGCTAACCCTAACCCTAACCCTAACACTATCCTAGGGCTGATGCTAACCCTAACACTAACAATATCCTAGGCCTGATGATATCCATAACCCTAAACCTAACACTATCCTAGGGCTGATGCTAACCCTAACCCTTACCCTAACACTATCCTAGGGCTGATGCTAAACCTAACCATAACCCTAACACTATCCTAGGGCTGATGCTATCCCTATCCCTAACCCTAACACTATCCTAGGGCGGATGCTAACCCTATCCCTAACCCTAACACTATCCTAGGCCTGATGCTAACCCTATCCCTAACCCTAACACTCTCCTAGGGCTGAGGCTAACCCTAACCCTAACACTATCCTAGGGCTGATGCTAACCCTAACCCTAACGCTAACACTATCCTAGGGCTGATGCTAACCCTAACACTAACACTATCCTAGGGCTGATGCTAACCCAAACCCTAACCCTAACACTATCCTAGGGCTGATGCTAACACTAACCCTAACTCTAACACTATCCTAGGGCTGAGGCTAACCCTAACCCTAACACTATTATACGGCTGATGCTAACCCTAACCCTAACCCTAACACTATCCTAAGGCTGATGCTAACCCTAACACTAACACTATCATAGGCCTGGTGTTAACCCTAACCCTAACCCTAACACTATTCTAGGGCTGATGCTAACCCTAAACCTAACACTATCCTAGGGCTGATGCTAACCCTAACCCTAACCCGAACGCTATCCTAGGGCTGATGTTAACCCTAACCCTAACACTATCCTGGGGCTGATGCTAACCCTAACCCTAACCCTAAAACTCTCCTAGGGCTGATGCTAACCGTAACCCTAACACCATCCTAGGCCTGATGCTAACCCTAACCCTAACACTATCCTAGCGCTGATGCTAAACCTAACCCTAACCCTAACACTATCCTAGGCCTGATGCTAACCATATACCTAACCCTAACACTCTCCTAGGACTGAGGTTAACCCTAACCCTAACACTATCCTAGGGCTGATGCTAACCTTAACCCTAACCCTAACCCTAACACTATCCTAGGGCTGATGCTAACCCTAACCCTAACACTATCCTAGGGCTGATGCTAACCCTAACCCTAACCCTAACACTATCCTAGGGCTGATGCTAACCCTAACCGTAACCCTAACACTATCCTAGAGCTGATGCTAACGCTAACCCTAACCCTAACCCTAACCCTAATACTATCCTAGGGCTGATGCTAACACTAACCCTAACCCTAACACTATCCTAGGGCTGATGCTAACCCTAACACTAACACTATCCTAGGCCTGGTGCTAACCCTAACCCTAACCCTAACACTATTCTAGGGCTGATGCTAACCCTAACCCTAATAATATCCTAGGGCTGATGCTAACCCTAACCCTAACCCTAACACTATCCTAGGGCTGATGCTAACCCTAACCCTAACACTAACACTATCCTAGGGGTGATGCTAACCCTAACCCTAACCCTAACACTATCCTAGGGCTGATGCTAACCCTAACACTAACAATATCCTAGGCCTGATGATATCCATAACCCTAAACCTAACACTATCCTAGGGCTGATGCTAACCCTAACCCTAACCCTAACACTATCCTAGGGCTCATTCTAACCGTAACCCTAACACTATCCTAGGCCTGATGCTAACCCTAACCCTTACCCTAACACTATCATAGGGCTGATGGCAAACCTAACCATAACCCTAACACTATCCTAGGGCTAATGCTATCCCTATCCCTAACCCTAACACTATCCTAGGGCGGATGCTAACCCTATCCCTAACCCTAACACTATCCTAGGCCTGATGCTAACCCTATCCCTAACCCTAACACTCTCCTAGGGCTGAGGCTAACCCTAACCCTAACACTATCCTAGGGCTGATGCTAACCCTAACCCTAACGCTAACACTATCCTAGGGCTGATGCTAACCCTAACACTAACACTATCCTAGGGCTGATGCTAACCCAAACCCTAACCCTAACACTATCCTAGGGCTGATGCTAACACTAACCCTAACTCTAACACTATCCTAGGGCTGAGGCTAACCCTAACCCTAACACTATTATACGGCTGATGCTAACCCTAACCCTAACCCTAACACTATCCTAAGGCTGATGCTAACCCTAACACTAACACTATCATAGGCCTGGTGTTAACCCTAACCCTAACCCTAACACTATTCTAGGGCTGATGCTAACCCTAAACCTAACACTATCCTAGGGCTGATGCTAACCCTAACCCTAACCCGAACGCTATCCTAGGGCTGATGTTAACCATAACCCTAACACTATCCTAGGGCTGATGCTAACCCTAACCCTAACCCTAAAACTCTCCTAGGGCTGATGCTAACCGTAACCCTAACACCATCCTAGGCCTGATGCTATCCCTAACCCTAACACTATCCTAGCGCTGATGCTAAACCTAACCCTAACCCTAACACTATCCTAGGCCTGATGCTAACCCTATCCCTAACCCTAACACTCTCCTAGGGCTGAGGTTAACCCTAACCCTAACACTATCCTAGGGCTGATGCTAAACCTAACCCTAACCCTAACACTATCCTAGGGCTGATGCTAACCCTAACCCTAACACTATCCTAGGGCTGATGCTAACCCTAACCCTAACCCTAACACTATCCTAGGGCTGATGCTAACCCTAACCCTAACACTATCCTAGGGCTGATGCTAACCCTAACCCTAACCCTAACACTATCCTAAGTCTGATGCTAACCCTAGCCCTCACACTATCCTAGGCCTGATGATAACCCTAACCCTAACCTTAACACTATCCTAGGGCTGATGCTAACCCTAACCCTAACCCTAACACTATCCTAGAGCTGATGCTAACCCTAACCCTAACACTATCCTAGGCCTGATGATAACCCTACCCTTACCCTAACACTATCCTAGGGCTGATGCTAACCCTAACCCTAACACTATCCTTGATCTGATGCTAACCCTAACCCTAACCCTAACACTATCCTAGGCCTGATGATAACCCTAACCCTAAACCTAACACTATCCTAGGGTTTATGTTAACCCTAACCCTAACACTATCCTAGGGCTGATGCTAACCCTAACCCTAACCCTAACACTATCCTAGGGCGGATGCTAACGCTAACCCTAACCCTAACACTATCCTAGGGCTGATGCTAACCCTAACACTAACACTATTCTAGGGCTGATGCTAACCCTAACCCTAACCCTAAGACTAACCTAGGGCTGATGCTAACCCTAACCCTAACTCTAACACTATCTTAGGGCTGAGGCTAACCCTAACCCAAACACTATCCTACGGCTGATGCTAACCCTAACCCTAACCCTAACACTATCCTAAGGCTGATGCTAACCCTAACACTATCACTATCCTGGGCCTGGTGCTAACCCTAACCCTAACCTAAACACTATCCTAGGGCTGATGCTAACCCTAACCCTAATACTATCCTAGGGCTGATGCTAACCCTAACCCTAACCCTAAGACTATCCTAGGGTTGATGCTAACCCTAACCCTAACCCTTACACTATCCTAGGGCTGATGCTAACCCTAACCCTAACAGTATCCTAGGCCTGATGCTAACCCTAACCCTAACACTTACACTATCCTAGGGCTGATCCTACCCTAACCCTAACCCTAACACTATCCTAGGGTTGATGCTAACCCTAACCCTAACACTATCCTAGGGCTGATGCTAACCATAACCCTAACACTAACACTATCCTAGGGCTGATGCTAACCCTAACCCTAACACTATCCTAGAGCTGATGCTAACCCTAACCCTAACCCTAACACTATCCTAGGGCTGATGCTAACCCTAACCCTGACACTATCCTAGGGCTGATGCTAACCCTAACCCTAACCCTAACAGTATCCTAGGGCTGATGCTAACCCTAACCCTGACACTATCCTAGGGCTGATGCTAACCCTAACCCTAACCCTAACACTATCCTAGAGCTGATGCTAACGCTAACCCTAACCCTAACCCTAACCCTAATGCTATCCTAGGGGTGATGCTAACACTAACCCTAACCCTAACACTATCCTAGGGCTGATGCTAACCCTAACACTAACTCTAACACTATCCTAGGGCTGAGGCTAACCCTAACCCTAACAGTATCCTACGGCTGATGCTAACCCTAACCCTAACCCTAACACTATCCTAAGGCTGATGCTAACCCTAACACTAACACTGTCCTAGGCCTGGTGCTAACCCTAACCCTAACCCTAACACTATCCTAGGGCTGATGCTAACCCTAACCCTAATAATATCCTAGGGCTGATGCTAACCCTAACCCTAACCCTAACACTATCCTAGGGCTGATGCTAACCCTAACCCTAACCCTAACACTATCCTAGGGCTGATACTAACCCTAACCCTAACTCTAACACTATCCTAGGGCTGATGCTAACCCGAACCCTAACAATATCCTAGGCCTGATGATATCCCTAACCCTAAACCTAACACTATCCTAGGGCTGATGCTAACCCTAACCCTAACCCTAACACTATCCTAGGTCTGATTCTAACCGTAACCCTAACACTATCCTAGGCCTGACGCTAACCCTATCCCTAACCCTAACACTATCCTAGGCCTGATGCTAACCCTATCCCTAACCCTAACACTCTCCTAGGGCTGAGGCTAACCCTAACCCTAACACTATCCTAGGGCTGATGCTAACCCTAACCCTAATAATATCCTAGGGCTGATGCTAACCCTAACCCTAACACTAACACTATCCTAAGGCTGATGCTAACCCTAATACTAACACTATCCTAGGCATGGTGCTAACCCTAACCCTAACCCTAACACTATCCTAGGGCTGATGCTAACCCTAACCCTATTACTATCCTAGGGCTGATGGTAACCCTAACCTTAACCCTAACACTATCCTAGGGCTGATGCTAACCCTAAACCTAACACTATCCTAGGGCTGATGCTAACCCTAACCCAAACCCTAACACTATCCTAGGGCTGATGCTAACCCTAACCCAAACCCTAACACTATCCTAGGGCTGATGCTAACCCTAACCCTAACCCTAACACTATCCTAGGGCTGATGCTAACCCTAACCCAAACCCAAACAGTATCCTAGGGTTGATGCTAACCCTAACCCTAACACTATCCTCGGGCTGATGCTAACCCTAACCCTAACCCTAACACTATCCTTGGACTGATGCTAACCCTAACCCTAACACTATCCTGGGCCTGATGCTAACCCTAACCCTAACCCTAACACTATCCTAGGGCTGATGCTAACCCTAACCCTAACACTATCCTTGGGCTGATGCTAACCCTAACCCTAACCCTAACAATATCCTAGGGCAGATGCTAACCCTAGCCCTAACCCTAACACTATCCTTGGGCTGATGCTAACCCTAACCCTAACACTATCCTGGGCCTGATGCTAACCCTAACCCTAACCCTAACACTATCCTAGGCCTGATGCTAACCCTAACCCTAACACTATCCTAGGCCTGATGCTAACCCTAACCCTAACACTTACACTATCCTAGGGCTGATCCTACCCTAACCCTAACCCTAACACTATCCTAGGGTTGATGGAACCCTAACCCTAACACTATCCTAGGGCTGATGCTAACCATAACCCTAACACTAACACTATCCTAGGGCTGATGCTAACCCTAACCCTAACACTATCCTAGGGCTGATGCTAACCCTAACCCTAACCCTAACACTATCCTAGGGCTGATGCTAACCCTAACCCTGACACTATCCTAGGGCTGATGCTAACCCTAACCCTAACCCTAACACTATCCTAGGGCTGATGCTAACCCTAACCCTGACACTATCCTAGGGCTGATGCTAACCCTAACCCTAACCCTAACACTATCCTAGAGCTGATGCTAACGCTAACCCTAACCCTAACCCTAACCCTAATGCTATCCTAGGGGTGATGCTAACCCTAACCCTAACCCTAACACTATCCTAGGGCTGATGCTAACCCTAACACTAACTCTAACACTATCCTAGGGCTGAGGCTAACCCTAACCCTAACAGTATCCTACGGCTGATGCTAACCCTAACCCTAACCCTAACACTATCCTAAGGCTGATGCTAACCCTAACACTAACACTGTCCTAGGCCTGGTGCTAACCCTAACCCTAACCCTAACACTATCCTAGGGCTGATGCTAACCCTAACCCTAATAATATCCTAGGGCTGATGCTAACCCTAACCCTAACCCTAACACTATCCTAGGGCTGATGCTAACCCTAACCCTAACCCTAACACTATCCTAGGGCTGATACTAACCCTAACCCTAACTCTAACACTATCCTAGGGCTGATGCTAACCCGAAACCTAACAATATCCTAGGCCTGATGATATCCCTAACCCTAAACCTAACACTATCCTAGGGCTGATGCTAACCCTAACCCTAACCCTAACACTATCCTAGGTCTGATTCTAACCGTAACCCTAACACTATCCTAGGCCTGACGCTAACCCTATCCCTAACCCTAACACTATCCTAGGCCTGATGCTAACCCTATCCCTAACCCTAACACTATCCTAGGCCTGATGCTAACCCTAACCCTAACACTTACACTATCCTGGGGCTGATCCTACCCTAACCCTAACCCTAACACTATCCTAGGGTTGATGCTAACCCTAACCCTAACACTATCCTAGGGCTGATGCTAACCATAACCCTAACACTAACACTATCCTAGGGCTGATGCTAACCCTAACCCTAACACTATCCTAGGGCTGATGCTAACCCTAACCCTAACACTATCCTAGGGCTGATGCTAACCCTAACCCTGACACTATCCTAGGGCTGATGCTAACCCTAACCCTAACCCTAACACTATCCTAGGGCTGATGCTAACCCTAACCCTGACACTATCCTAGGGCTGATGCTAACCCTAACCCTAACCCTAACACTATCCTAGAGCTGATGCTAACGCTAACCCTAACCCTAACCCTAAACCTAATGCTATCCTAGGGGTGATGCTAACCCTATCCCTAACCCTAACACTATCCTAGGGCTGATGCTAACCCTAACACTAACTCTAACACTATCCTAGGGCTGAGGCTAACCCTAACCCTAACAGTATCCTACGGCTGATGCTAACCCTAACCCTAACCCTAACACTATCCTAAGGCTGATGCTAACCCTAACACTAACACTGTCCTAGGCCTGGTGCTAACCCTAACCCTAACCCTAACACTATCCTAGGGCTGATGCTAACCCTAACCCTAACCCTAACACTATCCTAGGCCTGATGCTAACCCTATCCCTAACCGTAACACTATCCTAGGGCTGATGCTAACCCTAACCCTAACTCTAACACTATCTTAGGGCTGAGGCTAACCCTAACCCTAACCCTAACACTATCCTAGGGCTGATGCTAACCCTAACCCTAACCCTAACACTATCCTAGGGCTGATGCTAACCCTAACCCTAACCCTAACACTATCCTAGGGCTGATGCTAACCCTAACCCTAACTCTAACACTATCTTAGGGCTGAGGCTAACCCTAACCCTAACACTATCCTACGGCTGATGCTAACCCTAACCCTAACCCTAAGACTATCCTAGGGCTGATGTTAACCCTAACCCTAACACTATCCTAGGCCTGATGCTAACCCTAAGCCTAACCCTAACATTATCGTAGGGCTGATGCGAACCCTAACGCTAACACTATACTAGGGCTGATGCTAACCTAACCCTAACCCTAACACTATCCTAGGGCTGATACTAACCCTAACCCTAACACTATCCTAGGCCTGATGATAACCCTAACCCTAACCCTAACACCATCCTAGGGCTGATGTTAACCCTAAGCCTAACACTATCCTAGGGCTGATGCTAACCCTAACCCTAACCCTAACACTATCCTAGGGCTGATGCTAACCCTAAACCTAACACTATCCTAGGCCTGATGCTAACCCTAACCCTAACCCTAACACTATCCTAGGGCTGATGCTAACCCTAACCCTAACCCTAACACTATCCTAGAGCTGATGCTAACCCTAACCCTAACCCTAATACTTTCCTAGGGCTGATGCTAACCCTAACCCTAACCCTAACACTATCCTAGGGCTGATGCTAACCCTAACCCAAACCCAAACAGTATCCTAGGGTTGATGCTAACCCTAACCCTAACACTATCCTCGGGCTGATGCTAACCCTAACCCTAACCCTAACACTATCCTTGGACTGATGCTAACCCTAACCCTAACACTATCCTGGGCCTGATGCTAACCCTAACCCTAACCCTAACACTATCCTAGGGCTGATGCTAACCCTAACCCTAACACTATCCTTGGGCTGATGCTAACCCTAACCCTAACCCTAACAATATCCTAGGGCAGATGCTAACCCTAGCCCTAACCCTAACACTATCCTTGGGCTGATGCTAACCCTAACCCTAACACTATCCTGGGCCTGATGCTAACCCTAACCCTAACCCTAACACTATCCTAGGGCTGATGCTAACCCTAACCCTAACACTATCCTAGGCCTGATGCTAACCCTAACCCTAACACTTACACTATCCTAGGGCTGATCCTACCCTAACCCTAACCCTAACACTATCCTAGGGTTGATGCTAACCCTAACCCTAACACTATCCTAGGGCTGATGCTAAACATAACCCTAACACTATCCTAGGGCTGATGCTAACCCTAACCCTAACCCTAACACTATCCTAGGGCTGATGCTAACCCTAACCCTGACACTATCCTAGGGCTGATGCTAACCCTAACCCTAACCCTAACACTATCCTAGGGCTGCTGCTAACCCTAACCCTGACACTATCCTAGGGCTGATGCTAACCCTAACCCTAACCCTAACACTATCCTAGAGCTGATGCTAACGCTAACCCTAACCCTAACCCTAACCCTAATGCTATCCTAGGGGTGATGCTAACCCTAACCCTAACCCTAACACTATCCTAGGGCTGATGCTAACCCTAACACTAACTCTAACACTATCCTAGGGCTGAGGCTAACCCTAACCCTAACAGTATCCTACGGCTGATGCTAACCCTAACCCTAACCCTAACACTATCCTAAGGCTGATGCTAACCCTAACACTAACACTGTCCTAGGCCTGGTGCTAACCCTAACCCTAACCCTAACACTATCCTAGGGCTGATGCTAACCCTAACCCTAATAATATCCTAGGGCTGATGCTAACCCTAACCCTAACCCTAACACTATCCTAGGGCTGATGCTAACCCTAACCCTAACCCTAACACTATCCTAGGGCTGATACTAACCCTAACCCTAACTCTAACACTATCCTAGGGCTGATGCTAACCCGAACCCTAACAATATCCTAGGCCTGATGATATCCCTAACCCTAAACCTAACACTATCCTAGGGCTGATGCTAACCCTAACCCTAACCCTAACACTATCCTAGGTCTGATTCTAACCGTAACCCTAACACTATCCTAGGCCTGACGCTAACCCTATCCCTAACCCTAACACTATCCTAGGCCTGATGCTAACCCTATCCCTAACCCTAACACTCTCCTAGGGCTGAGGCTAACCCTAACCCTAACACTATCCTAGGGCTGATGCTAACCCTAACCCTAATAATATCCTAGGGCTGATGCTAACCCTAACCCTAACACTAACACTATCCTAAGGCTGATGCTAACCCTAATACTAACACTATCCTAGGCATGGTGCTAACCCTAACCCTAACCCTAACACTATCCTAGGGCTGATGCTAACCCTAACCCTATTACTATCCTAGGGCTGATGGTAACCCTAACCCTAACCCTAACACTATCCTAGGGCTGATGCTAACCCTAAACCTAACACTATCCTAGGGCTGATGCTAACCCTAACCCTAACCCGAACATTATCCTAGGGCTGATGTTAACCCTAACCCTAACACTATCCTAGGGCTGATGCTAACCCTAACCCTAACCCTAACACTCTCCTAGGGCTGATGCTAACTGTAACCCTAACACTATCCTAGGCCTGATGCTAACCCTAACCCTAACACTATCCTAGGGCTGATGCTAACCCTAACCCTAACCCTAACACTATCCTAGGCCTGATGCTAACCCTATCCCTAACCATAACACTCTCCTAGGGCTGAGGCTAACCCTAACCCTAACACTATCCTAGGGCTGATGCTAATCCTAACCCTAACCCTAACACTATCCTAGGGTTGATGCTAACCCTAACCCTAACACTATCCTAGGGCTGATGCTAACCCTAACCCTAACCCTAACACTATCCTAGGGCTGATGCTAACCCTAACCCTAACACTATCCTAGGGCTGATGCTAACCCTAACCCTAACCCTAACACTATCCTAGGGCTGATGCTAACCCTAACCCTAACCCTAACACTATCCTAGTGCTGATGCTAACGCTAACCCTAACCCTAACACTATCCTAGGCCTGATGATAACCCTAACCCTAACCCTAACACTATCCTAGGGCTGCTGCTAACCCTAACCCTAACACTATCCTAGGGCTGATGCTAACCCTAACCCTAACCCTAACACTATCCTAAGGCTGATGCTAACCCGAACGCTAAGCCTAACACTATCCTTGAACTGATGCTAACCCTAACCCTAACCCTAACACTATCCTAGGCCTGATGATAACCCTGACCCTAACCCTAACACTATCCTAGGGCGGATGCTAACGCTAACCCTAACCCTAACACTATCCTAGGGCTGATGATAACCCTAACACTAACACTATCCTAGGGCTGATGCTAACCCTAACCCTAACCCGAACACTAACCTAGGGCTGATGCTAACCCTAACCCTAACTCTAACACTATCTTAGGGCTGAGGCTAACCCTAACCCAAACACTATCCTAGGGCTGATGCTAACCCTAACCCTAACACTATCCTAGGGCTGATGCTAACCATAACCCTAACCCTAACACTATCCTAGGGCTGATGCTAACCCTAACCCTAACACTATCCTAGGGCTCATGCTAACCCTAACCCTAACCCTAACACTATCCTAGGGCTGATGCTAACCCTAACCCTAACACTATCCTAGGGCTGATGCTAACCCTAACCCTAACCCTAACACTATCCTAGGGCTGATGCTAACCCTAACCCTAACACTATCCTAGGACTGATGCTAACCCTAACCCTAACCCTAACACTATCGTAGAGCTGATGCTAACGCTAACCCTAACCCTAACACTAACCCTAATGCTATCCTAGGGCTGATGATAACCCTAACCCTAACCCTAACACTATCCTAGGGCTGATGCTAACCCTAACACTAACACTATCCTAGCGCTGATGCTAACGCTAAACCTAACCCTAACACTATCCTAGGGCTGATGCTAACCCTAACACTAACTCTAACACTATCCTAGTGCTGAGGCTAACCCTAACCCTAACACTATCCTACGGCTGATGCTAACCCTAACCCTAACCCTAACACTATCCTAAGGCTGATGCTAACCCTAACACTAACACTATCCTAGGCCTGGTGCTAACCCTAACCCTAACCCTAACACTATCCTAGGGCTGATGCTAACCCTAACCCTAATAATATCCTAGGGCTGATGCTAACCCTAACCCTAACCCTAACACTATCCTAGGGCTGATGCTAACCTTAACCCTAACCCTAACACTATCCTAGGGCTGATGCTAACCCTAACCCTAACTCTAACACTATCCTAGGGCTGATGCTAACCCTAACCGTAACAATATCCTAGGCCTAATGATATCCCTAACCCTAAACCTAACACTATCCTAGGGCTGATGCTAACCCTAACCCTAACCCTAACACTATCCTAGGGCTGATTTTAACCGTAACCCTAACACTATCCTAGGCCTGATGGTAACGCTAACCCTAACCCTAACACTATCCTAGGCCTGATTCTAAACCTATCCCTAACCCTAACACTCTCCTAGGGCTGAGGCTAACCCTAACCATAACACTATCCTAGGGCTGATGCTAACCGTAACCCTAACGCTAACACTATCACAGGGCTGATGCTAACCCTAACACTAACACTATCCTAGGGCTGATGCTAACCCAAACCCTAACCCTAACACTATCCTAGGGCTGATGCTAACACTAACCCTAACTCTAACACTATCCTAGGGCTGAGGCTAACCCTAACCCTAACACTATTATACGGCTAATGCTAACCCTAACCCTAACCCTAACACTATCCTAAGGCTGATGCTAACCCTAACACTAACACTATCATAGGCCTGGTGCTAACCCTAACCCTAACCCTAACACTATTCTAGGGCTGATGCTAACCCTAAACCTAACACTATCCTAGGGCTGATGCTAACCCTAACCCTAACCCGAACGCTATCCTAGGGCTGATGTTAACCCTAACCCTAACACTATCCTAGGGCTGATGCTAACCCTAACCCTAACCCTAACACTCTCCTAGGGCTGATGCTAACCGTAAAACTAACACCATCCTAGGCCTGATGCTAACCCTAACACTAACACTATCCTAGGGCTGATGCTAACCCTAACCCTAACCCTAACACTATCCTAGGCCTGATGCTAACCCTATCCCTAACCCTAACACTCTCCTAGGGCTGAGGATAACCCTAACCCTAACACTATCCTAGGGCTGATGCTAACCCTAACCCTAACCCTAACACTATCCTAGGGTTGATGCTAACCCTAACCCTAACACTATCCTAGGGCTGATGCTAACCCTAACCCTAACCCTAACACTATCCTAGGGCTGATGCTAACACTAACTCTAACACTATCCTAGGGCTGATGCTAACCCTAACCCTAACCCTACCACTATCCTAAGTCTGATGCTAACCCTAGCCCTCACACTATCCTAGGCCTGATGATAACCCTACCATTACCCTTACACTATCCTAGGGCTGATGCTAACCCTAACCCTAACACTATCCTAGGGCTTATGCTAACCCTAACCCTAACCCTAACACTATCCTAGGGCTGATTCTAACCATAACCCTAACACTATCCTAGGCCTGATGCTAACACTATCCCTAACCCTAACACTCTCCTAGGGCTGAGGCTAACCCTAACCCTAACACTATTATACGGCTGATGCTAACCGTAACCCTAACGCTAACACTATCACAGGGCTGATGCTAACCCTAACCCTAACACTATCCTAGGGCTGATGCTAACCCTAACCCTAACGCTAACACTGTCCTAGGGCTGATGCTAACCCTAACAGTAACACTATCCTAGGCCTGGTGCTAACCCAAACCCTAACCCTAACACTATCCTAGGGCTGATGCTAACACTAACCCTAACTCTAACACTATCCTAGGGCTGAGGCTAACCCTAACCCTAACACTATTATACGGCTGATGCTAACCCTAACCCTAACCCTAACACTATCCTAAGGCTGATGCTAACCCTAACACTAACACTATCATAGGCCTGGTGCTAACCCTAACCCTAACCCTAACACTATTCTAGGCCTGATGCTAACCCTAAACCTAACACTATCCTAGGGCTGATGCTAACCCTAACCCTAACCTGAACGCTATCCTAGGGCTGATGTTAACCCTAACCCTAACACTATCCTAGGGCTGATGCTAACCCTAAACCTAACCCTAACACTATAGTAGGGCTGATGCTAACCGTAACCCTAACACTATCCTAGGGCTGATGCTAACCCTAACCCTAACCCTAACACTATCCTAGGCCTGATGCTAACCCTATCCCTTACCCTAACACTCTCCTAGGGCTGAGGCTAACCCTAACCCTAACACTATCCTACGGCTGATGCTAACCCTAACCCTAACCCTAACACAATCCTAGGGTGATGCTAACCCTAACCCTAACACTATCCTAGGGCTGACTCTAAACCTAACCCTAACCCTAACACTATCCTAGGGCTGATGCTAACCCTAACCCTAACACTATCCTAGGGCTGATGCTAACCCTAACCCTAACCCTAACACTATCCTAGGGCTGATGCTAACCCTAACCCTAACACTATCCTAGGGCTGATGCTAACCCTAACCCTAACCCTAACACTATCCTAAGTCTGATGCTAACCCTAGCCCTCACACTATCCTAGGCCTGATGATAACCCTAACATTAACCTTAACACTATCCTAGGGCTGATGCTAACCCTAACCCTAACCCTAACACTATCCTAGAGCTGATGCTAACCCTAACCCTAACACTATCCTAGGCCTGATGATAACCCTACCCTTACCCTAACACTATCCCAGGGCTGATGCCAACCCTAACCCTAACACTATCCTTGATCTGATGCTAACCCTAACCCTAACCCTAACACTATCCTAGGCCTGATGATAACCCTAACCCTAAACCTAACACTATCCTAGGGTTTATGTTAACCCTAACCCTAACACTATCCTAGGGCTGATGCTAACCCTAACCCTAACCCTAACACTATCCTAGGGCGGATGCTAACGCTAACCCTAACCCTAACACTATCCTAGGGCTGATGCTAACCCTAACACTAACACTATTCTAGGGCTGATGCTAACCCTAACCCTAACCCTAACACTAACCTAGGGCTGATGCTAACGCTAACCCTAACTCTAACACTATCTTAGGGCTGAGGATAACCCTAACCCAAACACTATCCTACGGATGATGCTAAACCTAACCCTAACCCTAACACTATCCTAAGGCTGATGCTAACCCTAACACTATCACTATCCTGGGCCTGGTGCTAACCCTAACCCTAACTCAAACACTATCCTAGGGCTGATGCTAACCCTAACCCTAATACTATCCTAGGGCTGATGCTAACCCTAACCCTAACCCTAAGACTATCCTCGGGTTGATGCTAACCCTAACCCTAACCCTTACAGTATCCTACGGCTGATGCTAACCCTAACCCTAACACTATCCTAGGCCTGATGCTAACCCTAACCCTAACACTTACACTATCCTAGGGCTGATGCTAACCCTAACCCTAACCCTAACACTATCCTAGGGTTGATGCTAACCCTAACCCTAACACTATCCTAGGGCTGATGCTAACCATAACCCTAACAGTAACAATATCCTAGGGCTGATGCTAACCCTAACCCTAACACTATCCTAGGGCTGATGCTAACCCTAACCCTAACCCTAACACTATCCTAGGGCTGATGCTAACCCTAACCCTAACACTATCCTAGGGCTGATGCTAACCCTAACCCTAACCCTAACACTATCCTAGGGCTGATGCTAACCCTAACACTAACACTATCCTAGGGCTGATGCTAACCATAACCCTAACACTAACACTATCCTAGAGCTGATGCTAACCCTAACCCTAACCCTAACACTATCCTAGAGCTGATGATAACGCTAACCCTAACCCTAACCCTAACCCGAATGCTATCCTAGGGCTAATGCTAACCCTAACCCTAACCCTAACACTATCCTAGGGCTGATGATAACCCTAACACTAACACTATCCTAGGGCTAATGCTAACCATAACCCTAACCCTAACACTATCCTAGGGCTGATGCTAACCCTAACCCTAACTCTAACACTATCCTAGGGCTGAGGCTAACCCTAACCCTAACACTATCCTACGGCTGATGCTAACCCTAACCCTAACCCTAACACTATCCTAAGGCTGATGCTAACCCTAACACTAACACTGTCCTAGGCCTGGTGCTAACCCTAACCCTAACCCTAACACTATCCTAGGGCTGATGCTAACCCTAACCCTAATAATATCCTAGGGCTGATGCTAACCCTAACCCTAACCCTAACACTATCCTAGGGCTGATGCTAACCCTAACCCTAACCCTAACACTATCCTAGGGCTGATGCTAACCCTAACCCTAACCCTAACACTATCCTAGGGCTGATTCTAACCGTAACCCTAACACTATCCTAGGCCTGACGCTAACCCTAACCCTAACACTAACACTATCCTAGGCCTGATGCTAACCCTATCCCTAAGCCTAACACTCTCCTAGGGCTGAGGCTAACCCTAACCCTAACACTATCCTAGGGCTGATGCTAACCCTTACCCTAACGCTAACACTATCCTAGGGCTGATGCTAACAATAACACTAACACTATACTAGGGCTGATGCTAACCCAAACCCTAACCCTAACACTATCCTAGGGCTGATGCTAACAATAACCCTAACTCTAACACTATCCTAGGGCTGAGGCTAACCCTAACCCTAACCCTATCCTACGGCTGATGCTAACCCTAACCCTAACCCTAACAGTATCCTAAGGCTGATGCTAACCCTAACACTAACACTATCCTAGGCCTGGTGTTAACCCTAACCGTAACCCTAACACTATTCTAGGGCTGATGCTAACCCTAACCCTAATAATATCCTAGGGCTGATGCTAACGCTAACCCTAACCCTAACACTATCCTAGGGCTGATGCTAAACCTAACCCTAACACTAACACTATCCTAGGGGTGATGCTAACCCTAACCCTAACCCTAACACTATCCTAGGGCTGATGCTAACCCTAACACTAGCAATATCCTAGGCCTGATGATATCCATAACCCTAAACCTAACACTATCCTAGGGCTGATGCTAACCCTAACCCTAACCCTAACACTATCCTAGGGCTCATTCTAACCGTAACCCTAACACTATCCTAGGCCTGATGCTAACCCTAACCCTTACCCTAACACTATCCTAGGGCTGATGCTAAACCTAACCATAACCCTAACACTATCCTAGGGCTGATGCTATCCCTATCCCTAACCCTAACACTATCCTAGGGCGGATGCTAACCCTATCCCTAACCCTAACACTATCCTAGGCCTGATGCTAACCCTATCCCTAACCCTAACACTCTCCTAGGGCTGAGGCTAACCCTAACCCTAACACTATCCTAGGGCTGATGCTAACCCTAACCCTAACGCTAACACTATCCTAGGCCTGACGCTAACCCTAACACTAACACTATCCTAGGGCTGATGCTAACCCAAACCCTAACCCTAACACTATCCTAGGGCTGATGTTAACACTAACCCTAACCCTAACACTATCCTAACGCTGATGCTAACCCTAACACTAACACTATCATAGGACTGGTGTTAACCCTAACCCTAACCCTAACACTATTCTACGGCTGATGCTAACCCTAAACCTAACACTATCCTAGGGCTGATGCTAACCCTAACCCTAACCCGAACGCTATCCTAGGGCTGATGTTAACCCTAACCCTAACACTATCCTAGGGCTGATGCTAACCCTAACCCTAACCCTAAAACTCTCCTAGGGCTGATGCTAACCGTAACCCTAACACCATCCTAGGCCTGATGCTAACCCTAACCCTAACACTATCCTAGCGCTGATGCTAAACCTAACTCTAACCCTAACACTATCCTAGGCCTGATGCTAACCCTATCCCTAACCCTAACACTCTCCTAGGGCTGATGTTAACCCTAACCCTAACACTATCCTAGGGCTGATGCTAACCCTAACCCTAACCCTAACACTCTCCTAGGGCTGATGCTAACCGTAAAACTAACACCATCCTAGGCCTGATGCTAACCCTAACACTAACACTATCCTAGGGCTGATGCTAACCCTAACCCTAACCCTAACACTATCCTAGGCCTGATGCTAACCCTATCCCTAACCCTAACACTCTCCTAGGGCTGAGGATAACCCTAACCCTAACACTATCCTAGGGCTGATGCTAACCCTAACCCTAACCCTAACACTATCCTAGGGTTGATGCTAACCCTAACCCTAACACTATCCTAGGGCTGATGCTAACCCTAACCCTAACCCTAACACTATCCTAGGGCTGATGCTAACACTAACTCTAACACTATCCTAGGGCTGATGCTAACCCTAACCCTAACCCTACCACTATCCTAAGTCTGATGCTAACCCTAGCCCTCACACTATCCTAGGCCTGATGATAACCCTAACCCTAACCTTAACACTATCCTAGGGCTGATGCTAACCCTAACCCTAACTCTAACACTATCCTAGAGCTGATGCTAACCCTAACCCTAACACTATCCTAGGCCTGATGATAACCCTACCATTACCCTTACACTATCCTAGGGCTGATGCTAACCCTAACCCTAACACTATCCTAGGGCTTATGCTAACCCTAACCCTAACCCTAACACTATCCTAGGGCTGATTCTAACCATAACCCTAACACTATCCTAGGCCTGATGCTAACACTATCCCTAACCCTAACACTCTCCTAGGGCTGAGGCTAACCCTAACCCTAACACTATTATACGGCTGATGCTAACCGTAACCCTAACGCTAACACTATCACAGGGCTGATGCTAACCCTAACCCTAACACTATCCTAGGGCTGATGCTAACCCTAACCCTAACGCTAACACTGTCCTAGGGCTGATGCTAACCCTAACAGTAACACTATCCTAGGCCTGGTGCTAACCCAAACCCTAACCCTAACACTATCCTAGGGCTGATGCTAACACTAACCCTAACTCTAACACTATCCTAGGGCTGAGGCTAACCCTAACCCTAACACTATTATACGGCTGATGCTAACCCTAACCCTAACCCTAACACTATCCTAAGGCTGATGCTAACCCTAACACTAACACTATCATAGGCCTGGTGCTAACCCTAACCCTAACCCTAACACTATTCTAGGCCTGATGCTAACCCTAAACCTAACACTATCCTAGGGCTGATGCTAACCCTAACCCTAACCTGAACGCTATCCTAGGGCTGATGTTAACCCTAACCCTAACACTATCCTAGGGCTGATGCTAACCCTAAACCTAACCCTAACACTATAGTAGGGCTGATGCTAACCGTAACCCTAACACTATCCTAGGGCTGATGCTAACCCTAACCCTAACCCTAACACTATCCTAGGCCTGATGCTAACCCTATCCCTTACCCTAACACTCTCCTAGGGCTGAGGCTATCCCTAACCCTAACACTATCCTACGGCTGATGCTAACCCTAACCCTAACCCTAACACAATCCTAGGGTGATGCTAACCCTAACCCTAACACTATCCTAGGGCTGACTCTAAACCTAACCCTAACCCTAACACTATCCTAGGGCTGATGCTAACCCTAACCCTAACACTATCCTAGGGCTGATGCTAACCCTAACCCTAACCCTAACACTATCCTAGGGCTGATGCTAACCCTAACCCTAACACTATCCTAGGGCTGATGCTAACCCTAACCCTAACCCTAACACTATCCTAAGTCTGATGCTAACCCTAGCCCTCACACTATCCTAGGCCTGATGATAACCCTAACATTAACCTTAACACTATCCTAGGGCTGATGCTAACCCTAACCCTAACCCTAACACTATCCTAGAGCTGATGCTAACCCTAACCCTAACACTATCCTAGGCCTGATGATAACCCTACCCTTACCCTAACACTATCCCAGGGCTGATGCCAACCCTAACCCTAACACTATCCTTGATCTGATGCTAACCCTAACCCTAACCCTAACACTATCCTAGGCCTGATGATAACCCTAACCCTAAACCTAACACTATCCTAGGGTTTATGTTAACCCTAACCCTAACACTATCCTAGGGCTGATGCTAACCCTAACCCTAACCCTAACACTATCCTAGGGCGGATGCTAACGCTAACCCTAACCCTAACACTATCCTAGGGCTGATGCTAACCCTAACACTAACACTATTCTAGGGCTGATGCTAACCCTAACCCTAACCCTAACACTAACCTAGGGCTGATGCTAACGCTAACCCTAACTCTAACACTATCTTAGGGCTGAGGATAACCCTAACCCAAACACTATCCTACGGATGATGCTAAACCTAACCCTAACCCTAACACTATCCTAAGGCTGATGCTAACCCTAACACTATCACTATCCTGGGCCTGGTGCTAACCCTAACCCTAACTCAAACACTATCCTAGGGCTGATGCTAACCCTAACCCTAATACTATCCTAGGGCTGATGCTAACCCTAACCCTAACCCTAAGAGTATCCTCGGGTTGATGCTAACCCTAACCCTAACCCTTACAGTATCCTACGGCTGATGCTAACCCTAACCCTAACACTATCCTAGGCCTGATGCTAACCCTAACCCTAACACTTACACTATCCTAGGGCTGATGCTAACCCTAACCCTAACCCTAACACTATCCTAGGGCTGATGCTAACCATAACCCTAACAGTAACAATATCCTAGGGCTGATGCTAACCCTAACCCTAACACTATCCTAGGGCTGATGCTAACCCTAACCCTAACCCTAACACTATCCTAGGGCTGATGCTAACCCTAACCCTAACACTATCCTAGGGCTGATGCTAACCCTAACCCTAACCCTAACACTATCCTAGTGCTGATGCTAACCCTAACACTAACACTATCCTAGGGCTGATGCTAACCATAACCCTAACACTAACACTATCCTAGGGCTGATGCTAACCCTAACCCTAACCCTAACACTATCCTAGAGCTGATGCTAACGCTAACCCTAACCCTAACCCTAACCCGAATGCTATCCTAGGGCTAATGCTAACCCTAACCCTAACCCTAACACTATCCTAGGGCTGATGATAACCCTAACACTAACACTATCCTAGGGCCAATGCTAACCATAACCCTAACCCTAACACTATCCTAGGGCTGATGCTAACCCTAACCCTAACTCTAACACTATCCTAGGGCTGAGGCTAACCCTAACCCTAACACTATCCTACGGCTGATGCTAACCCTAATCCTAACCCTAACACTATCCTAAGGCTGATGCTAACCCTAACACTAACACTGTCCTAGGCCTGGTGCTAACCCTAACCCTAACCCTAACACTATCCTAGGGCTGATGCTAACCCTAACCCTAATAATATCCTAGGGCTGATGCTAACCCTAACCCTAACCCTAACACTATCCTAGGGCTGATTCTAACCGTAACCCTAACACTATCCTAGGCCTGACGCTAACCCTAACCCTAACACTAACACTATCCTAGGCCTGATGCTAACCCTATCCCTAAGCCTAACACTCTCCTAGGGCTGAGGCTAACCCTAACCCTAACACTATCCTAGGGCTGATGCTAACCCTTACCCTAACGCTAACACTATCCTAGGGCTGATGCTAACAATAACACTAACACTATACTAGGGCTGATGCTAACCCAAACCCTAACCCTAACACTATCCTAGGGCTGATGCTAACAATAACCCTAACTCTAACACTATCCTAGGGCTGAGGCTAACCCTAACCCTAACCCTATCCTACGGCTGATGCTAACCCTAACCCTAACCCTAACAGTATCCTAAGGCTGATGCTAACCCTAACACTAACACTATCCTAGGCCTGGTGTTAACCCTAACCGTAACCCTAACACTATTCTAGGGCTGATGCTAACCCTAACCCTAATAATATCCTAGGGCTGATGCTAACGCTAACCCTAACCCTAACACTATCCTAGGGCTGATGCTAAACCTAACCCTAACACTAACACTATCCTAGGGGTGATGCTAACCCTAACCCTAACCCTAACACTATCCTAGGGCTGATGCTAACCCTAACACTAGCAATATCCTAGGCCTGATGATATCCATAACCCTAAACCTAACACTATCCTAGGGCTGATGCTAACCCTAACCCTAACCCTAACACTATCCTAGGGCTCATTCTAACCGTAACCCTAACACTATCCTAGGCCTGATGCTAACCCTAACCCTTACCCTAACACTATCCTAGGGCTGATGCTAAACCTAACCATAACCCTAACACTATCCTAGGGCTGATGCTATCCCTATCCCTAACCCTAACACTATCCTAGGGCGGATGCTAACCCTATCCCTAACCCTAACACTATCCTAGGCCTGATGCTAACCCTATCCCTAACCCTAACACTCTCCTAGGGCTGAGGCTAACCCTAACCCTAACACTATCCTAGGGCTGATGCTAACCCTAACCCTAACGCTAACACTATCCTAGGCCTGACGCTAACCCTAACACTAACACTATCCTAGGGCTGATGCTAACCCAAACCCTAACCCTAACACTATCCTAGGGCTGATGTTAACACTAACCCTAACCCTAACACTATCCTAACGCTGATGCTAACCCTAACACTAACACTATCATAGGACTGGTGTTAACCCTAACCCTAACCCTAACACTATTCTACGGCTGATGCTAACCCTAAACCTAACACTATCCTAGGGCTGATGCTAACCCTAACCCTAACCCGAACGCTATCCTAGGGCTGATGTTAACCCTAACCCTAACACTATCCTAGGGCTGATGCTAACCCTAACCCTAACCCTAAAACTCTCCTAGGGCTGATGCTAACCGTAACCCTAACACCATCCTAGGCCTGATGCTAACCCTAACCCTAACACTATCCTAGCGCTGATGCTAAACCTAACTCTAACCCTAACACTATCCTAGGCCTGATGCTAACCCTATCCCTAACCCTAACACTCTCCTAGGGCTGATGTTAACCCTAACCCTAACACTATCCTAGGGCTGATGCTAACCCTAACCCTAACCCTAACACTCTCCTAGGGCTGATGCTAACCGTAAAACTAACACCATCCTAGGCCTGATGCTAACCCTAACACTAACACTATCCTAGGGCTGATGCTAACCCTAACCCTAACCCTAACACTATCCTAGGCCTGATGCTAACCCTATCCCTAACCCTAACACTCTCCTAGGGCTGAGGATAACCCTAACCCTAACACTATCCTAGGGCTGATGCTAACCCTAACCCTAACCCTAACACTATCCTAGGGTTGATGCTAACCCTAACCCTAACACTATCCTAGGGCTGATGCTAACCCTAACCCTAACCCTAACACTATCCTAGGGCTGATGCTAACACTAACTCTAACACTATCCTAGGGCTGATGCTAACCCTAACCCTAACCCTACCACTATCCTAAGTCTGATGCTAACCCTAGCCCTCACACTATCCTAGGCCTGATGATAACCCTAACCCTAACCTTAACACTATCCTAGGGCTGATGCTAACCCTAACCCTAACTCTAACACTATCCTAGAGCTGATGCTAACCCTAACCCTAACACTATCCTAGGCCTGATGATAACCCTACCATTACCCTTACACTATCCTAGGGCTGATGCTAACCCTAACCCTAACACTATCCTAGGGCTTATGCTAACCCTAACCCTAACCCTAACACTATCCTAGGGCTGATTCTAACCATAACCCTAACACTATCCTAGGCCTGATGCTAACACTATCCCTAACCCTAACACTCTCCTAGGGCTGAGGCTAACCCTAACCCTAACACTATTATACGGCTGATGCTAACCGTAACCCTAACGCTAACACTATCACAGGGCTGATGCTAACCCTAACCCTAACACTATCCTAGGGCTGATGCTAACCCTAACCCTAACGCTAACACTGTCCTAGGGCTGATGCTAACCCTAACAGTAACACTATCCTAGGCCTGGTGCTAACCCAAACCCTAACCCTAACACTATCCTAGGGCTGATGCTAACACTAACCCTAACTCTAACACTATCCTAGGGCTGAGGCTAACCCTAACCCTAACACTATTATACGGCTGATGCTAACCCTAACCCTAACCCTAACACTATCCTAAGGCTGATGCTAACCCTAACACTAACACTATCATAGGCCTGGTGCTAACCCTAACCCTAACCCTAACACTATTCTAGGCCTGATGCTAACCCTAAACCTAACACTATCCTAGGGCTGATGCTAACCCTAACCCTAACCTGAACGCTATCCTAGGGCTGATGTTAACCCTAACCCTAACACTATCCTAGGGCTGATGCTAACCCTAAACCTAACCCTAACACTATAGTAGGGCTGATGCTAACCGTAACCCTAACACTATCCTAGGGCTGATGCTAACCCTAACCCTAACCCTAACACTATCCTAGGCCTGATGCTAACCCTATCCCTTACCCTAACACTCTCCTAGGGCTGAGGCTATCCCTAACCCTAACACTATCCTACGGCTGATGCTAACCCTAACCCTAACCCTAACACAATCCTAGGGTGATGCTAACCCTAACCCTAACACTATCCTAGGGCTGACTCTAAACCTAACCCTAACCCTAACACTATCCTAGGGCTGATGCTAACCCTAACCCTAACACTATCCTAGGGCTGATGCTAACCCTAACCCTAACCCTAACACTATCCTAGGGCTGATGCTAACCCTAACCCTAACACTATCCTAGGGCTGATGCTAACCCTAACCCTAACCCTAACACTATCCTAAGTCTGATGCTAACCCTAGCCCTCACACTATCCTAGGCCTGATGATAACCCTAACATTAACCTTAACACTATCCTAGGGCTGATGCTAACCCTAACCCTAACCCTAACACTATCCTAGAGCTGATGCTAACCCTAACCCTAACACTATCCTAGGCCTGATGATAACCCTACCCTTACCCTAACACTATCCCAGGGCTGATGCCAACCCTAACCCTAACACTATCCTTGATCTGATGCTAACCCTAACCCTAACCCTAACACTATCCTAGGCCTGATGATAACCCTAACCCTAAACCTAACACTATCCTAGGGTTTATGTTAACCCTAACCCTAACACTATCCTAGGGCTGATGCTAACCCTAACCCTAACCCTAACACTATCCTAGGGCGGATGCTAACGCTAACCCTAACCCTAACACTATCCTAGGGCTGATGCTAACCCTAACACTAACACTATTCTAGGGCTGATGCTAACCCTAACCCTAACCCTAACACTAACCTAGGGCTGATGCTAACGCTAACCCTAACTCTAACACTATCTTAGGGCTGAGGATAACCCTAACCCAAACACTATCCTACGGATGATGCTAAACCTAACCCTAACCCTAACACTATCCTAAGGCTGATGCTAACCCTAACACTATCACTATCCTGGGCCTGGTGCTAACCCTAACCCTAACTCAAACACTATCCTAGGGCTGATGCTAACCCTAACCCTAATACTATCCTAGGGCTGATGCTAACCCTAACCCTAACCCTAAGAGTATCCTCGGGTTGATGCTAACCCTAACCCTAACCCTTACAGTATCCTACGGCTGATGCTAACCCTAACCCTAACACTATCCTAGGCCTGATGCTAACCCTAACCCTAACACTTACACTATCCTAGGGCTGATGCTAACCCTAACCCTAACCCTAACACTATCCTAGGGCTGATGCTAACCATAACCCTAACAGTAACAATATCCTAGGGCTGATGCTAACCCTAACCCTAACACTATCCTAGGGCTGATGCTAACCCTAACCCTAACCCTAACACTATCCTAGGGCTGATGCTAACCCTAACCCTAACACTATCCTAGGGCTGATGCTAACCCTAACCCTAACCCTAACACTATCCTAGTGCTGATGCTAACCCTAACACTAACACTATCCTAGGGCTGATGCTAACCATAACCCTAACACTAACACTATCCTAGGGCTGATGCTAACCCTAACCCTAACCCTAACACTATCCTAGAGCTGATGCTAACGCTAACCCTAACCCTAACCCTAACCCGAATGCTATCCTAGGGCTAATGCTAACCCTAACCCTAACCCTAACACTATCCTAGGGCTGATGATAACCCTAACACTAACACTATCCTAGGGCCAATGCTAACCATAACCCTAACCCTAACACTATCCTAGGGCTGATGCTAACCCTAACCCTAACTCTAACACTATCCTAGGGCTGAGGCTAACCCTAACCCTAACACTATCCTACGGCTGATGCTAACCCTAATCCTAACCCTAACACTATCCTAAGGCTGATGCTAACCCTAACACTAACACTGTCCTAGGCCTGGTGCTAACCCTAACCCTAACCCTAACACTATCCTAGGGCTGATGCTAACCCTAACCCTAATAATATCCTAGGGCTGATGCTAACCCTAACCCTAACCCTAACACTATCCTAGGGCTGATGCTAACCCTAACCCTAACCCTAACACTATCCTAGGGCTGATGCTAACCCTAACCCTAACCCTAACACTATCCTAGGGCTGATTCTAACCGTAACCCTAACACTATCCTAGGCCTGACGCTAACCCTAACCCTAACACTAACACTATCCTAGGCCTGATGCTAACCCTATCCCTAAGCCTAACACTCTCCTAGGGCTGAGGCTAACCCTAACCCTAACACTATCCTAGGGCTGATGCTAACCCTTACCCTAACGCTAACACTATCCTAGGGCTGATGCTAACAATAACACTAACACTATACTAGGGCTGATGCTAACCCAAACCCTAACCCTAACACTATCCTAGGGCTGATGCTAACAATAACCCTAACTCTAACACTATCCTAGGGCTGAGGCTAACCCTAACCCTAACCCTATCCTACGGCTGATGCTAACCCTAACCCTAACCCTAACAGTATCCTAAGGCTGATGCTAACCCTAACACTAACACTATCCTAGGCCTGGTGTTAACCCTAACCGTAACCCTAACACTATTCTAGGGCTGATGCTAACCCTAACCCTAATAATATCCTAGGGCTGATGCTAACCCTAACCCTAACCCTAACACTATCCTAGGGCTGATGCTAAACCTAACCCTAACACTAACACTATCCTAGGGGTGATGCTAACCCTAACCCTAACCCTAACACTATCCTAGGGCTGATGCTAACCCTAACACTAACAATATCCTAGGCCTGATGATATCCATAACCCTAAACCTAACACTATCCTAGGGCTGATGCTAACCCTAACCCTAACCCTAACACTATCCTAGGGCTCATTCTAACCGTAACCCTAACACTATCCTAGGCCTGATGCTAACCCTAACCCTTACCCTAACACTATCCTAGGGCTGATGCTAAACCTAACCATAACCCTAACACTATCCTAGGGCTGATGCTATCCCTATCCCTAACCCTAACACTATCCTAGGGTGGATGCTAACCCTATCCCTAACCCTAACACTATCCTAGGCCTGATGCTAACCCTATCCCTAACCCTAACACTCTCCTAGGGCTGAGGCTAACCCTAACCCTAACACTATCCTAGGGCTGATGCTAACCCTAACCCTAACGCTAACACTATCCTAGGCCTGACGCTAACCCTAACACTAACACTATCCTAGGGCTGATGCTAACCCAAACCCTAACCCTAACACTATCCTAGGGCTGATGTTAACACTAACCCTAACCCTAACACTATCCTAACGCTGATGCTAACCCTAACACTAACACTATCATAGGACTGGTGTTAACCCTAACCCTAACCCTAACACTATTCTACGGCTGATGCTAACCCTAAACCTAACACTATCCTAGGGCTGATGCTAACCCTAACCCTAACCCGAACGCTATCCTAGGGCTGATGTTAACCCTAACCCTAACACTATCCTAGGGCTGATGCTAACCCTAACCCTAACCCTAAAACTCTCCTAGGGCTGATGCTAACCGTAACCCTAACACCATCCTAGGCCTGATGCTAACCCTAACCCTAACACTATCCTAGCGCTGATGCTAAACCTAACTCTAACCCTAACACTATCCTAGGCCTGATGCTAACCCTATCCCTAACCCTAACACTCTCCTAGGGCTGAGGCTAACCCTAACCCTAACACTATCCTAGGGCTGATGCTAAACCTAACCCTAACCCTAACACTATCCTAGGGCTGATGCTAACCCTAACCCTAACACTATCCTAGGGCTGATGCTAACCCTAACCCTAACCCTAACACTATCCTTGGGCTGATGCTAACCCTAACCCTAACACTATCCTAGGGCTGATGCTAACGCTAACCCTAACCCTAACACTATCCTAAGTCTGATGCTAACCCTAGCCCTCACACTATCCTAGGCCTGATGATAACCCTAACCCTAACCTTAACACTATCCTAGGGCTGATGCTAACCCTAACCCTAACCCTAACACTATCCTAGAGCTGATGCTAACCCTAACCCTAACACTATCCTAGGCCTGATGATAACCCTAACCCTAAACCTAACACTATCCTAGGGTTTATGTTAACCCTAACCCTAACACTATCCTAGGGCTGATGCTAACCCTAACCGTAATAATATCCTAGGGCTGATGCTAACCCTAACCCTAACCCTAACACTATCCTAGGGCTGATGCTAACCCTAACCCTAACCCTAACACTATCCTAGGGCTGATGCTAACCCTAACCCAAACTCTAACACTATCCTAGGGCTGATGCTAACCCTAACCGTAACAATATCCTAGGCCTAATGATATCCCTAACCCTAAACCTAACACTATCCTTGGGCTGATGCTAACCCTAACCCTAACCCTAACACTATCCTAGGGCTGATTCTAACCGTAACCCTAACACTATCCTAGGCCTGATGGTAACGCTAACCCTAACCCTAACACTATCCTAGGCCTGATTCTAACCCTATCCCTAACCCTAACACTCTCCTAGGGCTGAGGCTAACCCTAACCATAACACTATCCTAGGGCTGATGCTAACCCTAACCCTAACGCTAACACTATCCTAGGGCTGATGCTAACCCTAACACTAACACTATCCTAGGGCTGATGCTAACCCAAACCCTAACCCTAACACTATCCTAGGGCTCATGCTAACACTAACCCTAACTCTAACACTATCCTAGGGCTGAGGCTAACACTAACCGTAACACTATTATACGGCTGATGCTAACCCTAACTCTAACCCTAACACTATCCTAAGGCTGATGCTAACCCTAACACTAACACTATCATAGGCCTGGTGATAACCCTAACCCTAACACTAACACTATCCTAGGGCTGATGCTAACCCTAACCCTAACACTATCCTAGGGCTTATGCTAACCCTAACCCTAACCCTAACACTATCCTAGGGCTGATTCTAACCATAACCCTAACACTATCCTAGGCCTGATGCTAACACTATCCCTAACCCTAACACTCTCCTAGGGCTGAGGCTAACCCTAACCCTAACACTATCCTAGGCCTGATGATAACCCTACCCTTACCCTAACACTATCCTAGGGCTGATGCTAACCCTAACCCTAACACTATCCTTCATCTGATGCTAACCCTAACCCTAACCCTAACACTATCCTAGGCCTGATGATAACCCTAACCCTAAACCTAACACTATCCTAGGGTTTATGTTAACCCTAACCCTAACACTATCCTAGGGCTGATGCTAACCCTAACCCTAACCCTAACACTATCCTAGGGCGGATGCTAACGCTAACCCTAACCCTAACCCTAACCCTAATGCTATCCTAGGGCTGATGATAACCCTAACCCTAACCATAACACTATCCTAGGGCTGATGCTAACCCTAACACTAACACTATCCTAGCGCTGATGCTAACGCTAACCCTAACCCTAACACTATCCTAGGGCTGATGCTAACCCTAACACTAACTCTAACACTATCCTAGGGCTGAGGCTAACCCTAACCCTAACACTATCCTAAGGCTGATGCTAACCCTAACACTAACACTATCCTAGGCCTGGTGCTAACCCTAACCCTAACCCTAACACTATCCTAGGGCTGATGCTAACCCTAACCCTAATAATATCCTAGGGCTGATGCTAACCCTAACCCTAACCCTAACACTATCCTAGGGCTGATGCTAACCCTAACCCTAACCCTAACACTATCCTAGGGCTGATGCTAACCCTAACCCTAACTCTAACACTATCCTAGGGCTGATGCTAACCAAAACCGTAACAATATCCTAGGCCTAATGATATCCCTAACCCTAAACCTAACACTATCCTAGGGCTGATGCTAACCCTAACCCTAACCCTAACACTATCCTAGGGCTGATTCTAACCGTAACCCTAACACTATCCTAGGCCTGATGGTAACGCTAACCCTAAACCTAACACTATCCTAGGCCTGATTCTAACCCTATCCCTAACCCTAACACTCTCCTAGGGCTGAGGCTAACCCTAACCATAACACTATCCTAGGGCTGATGCTAACCCTAACCCTAACGCTAACACTATCCTAGGGCTGATGCTAACCCTAACACTAACACTATCCTAGGGCTGATGCTAACCCAAACCCTAACCCTAACACTATCCTAGGGCTGATGTTAACACTAACCCTAACTCTAACACTATCCTAGGGCTGAGGCTAACACTAACCCTAACACTATTATACGGCTGATGCTAACCCTAACTCTAACCCTAACACTATCCTAAGGCTGATGCTAACCCTAACACTAACACTATCATAGGCCTGGTTATAACCCTAACCCTAACCCTAACACTATTCTAGGGCTGATGCTAACTCTAAACCTAACACTATCCTAGGGCTGATGCTAACCCTAACCCTAACCCGAACGCTATCCTAGGGCTGATGTTAACCCTAACCCTAACACTATCCTAGGGCTGATGCTAACCCTAACCCTAACCCTAACACTCTCCTAGGGCTGATGCTAACCGTAAAACTAACACCATCCTAGGCCTGATGCTAACCCTAACACTAACACTATCCTAGGGCTGATGCTAACCCTAACCCTAACCCTAACAGTATTCTAGGCCTGATACTAACCCTATCCCTAACCCTAACACTCTCCTAGGGTTGAGGATAACCCTAACCCTAACACTATCCTAGGGCTGATGCTAACCCTAACGCTAACCCAAACACTATCCTAGGGCTGATGCTAACCCTAACCCTAACCCTAACACTATCCTAAGGCTGATGCTAACCCTAACACTAACACTATCCTAAGGCTGATGCTAACCCTAACCCTAACCCTAACACTATCCTAGGGTTGATGCTAACCCTAACCCTAACACTATCCTAGGGCTGATGCTAACCATAACCCTAACCCTAACACTATCCTAGGGCTGATGCTAACCCTAACCCTAACACTATCCTAGGGCTCATGCTAACCCTAACCCTAACCCTAACACTATCGTAGGGCTGATGCTAACCCTAACCCTAACACTATCCTAGGGCTGATGCTAACCCTAACCCTAACCCTAACACTATCCTAGGGCTGATGCTAACCCTAACACTAACACTATCCTAGCGCTGATGCTAATGCTAAACCTAACCCTAACACTATCCTAGGGCTGATGCTAACCCTAACACTAACTCTAACACTATCCTAGGGCTGAGGCTAACCCTAACCCTAACACTATCCTACGGCTGATGCTAACCCTAACCCTAACCCTAACACTATCCTAAGGCTGATGCTAACCCTAACACTAACACTATCCTAGGCCTGGTGCTAACCCTAACCCTAACCCTAACACTATCCTAGGGCTGATGCTAACCCTAACCCTAATAATATCCTAGGGCTGATGCTAACCCTAACCCTAACACTAACACTATCATAGGCCTAGTGCTAACCCTAACCCTAACCCTAACACTATTCTAGGGCTGATGCTAACCCTAAACCTAACACTATCCTAGGGCTGATGCTAACCCTAACCCTAACCCGAACGCTATCCTAGGGCTGATGTTAACCCTAACCCTAACACTATCCTAGGGCTTATGCTAACCCTAACCCTAACCCTAACACTCTCCTAGGGCTGATGCTAACCGTAAAACTAACACCATCCTAGGCCTGATGCTAACCCTAACACTAACACTATCCTAGGGCTGATGCTAACCCTAACCCTAACCCTAACACTATCCTAGGCCTGATGCTAACCCTATCCCTAACCCTAACACTCTCCTAGGGCTGAGGATAACCCTAACCCTAACACTATCCTAGGGCTGATGCTAACCCTAACCCTAACCCTAACACTATCCTAGGGTTGATGCTAACCCTAACCCTAACACTATCCTAGGGCTGATGCTAACCCTAACCCTAACCCTAACACTATCCTAGGGCTGATGCTAACCCTAACTCTAACACTATCCTAGGGCTGATGCTAACCCTAACCCTAACCCTACCACTATCCTAAGTCTGATGCTAACCCTAGCCCTCACACTATCCTAGGCCTGATGATAACCCTAACACTAACCTTAACACTATCCTAGGGCTGATGCTAACCCTAACCCTAACTCTAACACTATCCTAGAGCTGATGCTAACCCTAACCCTAACACTATCCTAGGCCTGATGATAACCCTACCATTACCCTAACACTATCCTAGGGCTGATGCTAACCCTAACCCTAACACTATCCTAGGGCTTATGCTAACCCTAACCCTAACCCTAACACTATCCTAGGGCTGATTCTAACCATAACCCTAACACTATCCTAGGCCTGATGCTAACACTATCCCTAACCCTAACACTCTCCTAGGGCTGAGGCTAACCCTAACCCTAACACTATTATACGGCTGATGCTAACCGTAACCCTAACGCTAACACTATCACAGGGCTGATGCTAACCCTAACCCTAACACTATCCTAGGGCTGATGCTAACCCTAACCCTAACGCTAACACTGTCCTAGGGCTGATGCTAACCCTAACACTAACACTATCCTAGGCCTGGTGCTAACCCAAACCCTAACCCTAACACTATCCTAGGGCTGATGCTAACACTAACCCTAACTCTAACACTATCCTAGGGCTGAGGCTAACCCTAACCCTAACACTATTATACGGCTGATGCTAACCCTAACCCTAACCCTAACACTATCCTAAGGCTGATGCTAACCCTAACACTAACACTATCATAGGCCTGGTGCTAACCCTAACCCTAACCCTAACACTATTCTAGGCCTGATGCTAACCCTAAACCTAACACTATCCTAGGGCTGATGCTAACCCTAACCCTAACCTGAACGCTATCCTAGGGCTGATGTTAACCCTAACCCTAACACTATCCTAGGGCTGATGCTAACCCTAAACCTAACCCTAACACTCTCCTAGGGCTGATGCTAACCGTAACCCTAACACTATCCTAGGGCTGATGCTAACCCTAACCCTAACCCTAACACTATCCTAGGCCTGATGCTAACACTATCCCTAACCCTAACACTCTCCTAGGGCTGAGGCTAACCCTAACCCTAACACTATCCTACGGCTGATGCTAACCCTAACCCTAACCCTAACACAATCCTAGGGTTGATGCTAACCCTAACCCTAACACTATCCTAGGGCTGATGCTAAACCTAACCCTAACCCTAACACTATCCTAGGGCTGATGCTAACCCTAACCCTAACACTATCCTAGGGCTGATGCTAACCCTAACCCTAACCCTAACACTATCCTAGGGCTGATGCTAACCCTAACCCTAACACTATCCTAGGGCTGATGCTAACCCTAACCCTAACCCTAACACTATCCTAAGTCTGATGCTAACCCTAGCCCTCACACTATCCTAGGCCTGATGATAACCCTAACATTAACCTTAACACTATCCTAGGGCTGATGCTAACCCTAACCCTAACCCTAACACTATCCTAGAGCTGATGCTAACCCTAACCCTAACACTATCCTAGGCCTGATGATAACCCTACCCTTACCCTAACACTATCCCAGGGCTGATGCCAACCCTAACCCTAACACTATCCTTGATCTGATGCTAACCCTAACCCTAACCCTAACACTATCCTAGGCCTGATGATAACCCTAACCCTAAACCTAACACTATCCTAGGGTTTATGTTAACCCTAACCCTAACACTATCCTAGGGCTGATGCTAACCCTAACCCTAACCCTAACACTATCCTAGGGCGGATGCTAACGCTAACCCTAACCCTAACACTATCCTAGGGCTGATGCTAACCCTAACACTAACACTATTCTAGGGCTGATGCTAACCCTAACCCTAACCCTAACACTAACCTAGGGCTGATGCTAACCCTAACCCTAACTCTAACACTATCTTAGGGCTGAGGATAACCCTAACCCAAACACTATCCTACGGATGATGCTAAACCTAACCCTAACCCTAACACTATCCTAAGGCTGATGCTAACCCTAACACTATCACTATCCTGGGCCTGGTGCTAACCCTAACCCTAACTCAAACACTATCCTAGGGCTGATGCTAACCCTAACCCTAATACTATCCTAGGGCTGATGCTAACCCTAACCCTAACCCTAAGACTATCCTCGGGTTGATGCTAACCCTAACCCTAACCCTTACAGTATCCTACGGCTGATGCTAACCCTAACCCTAACACTATCCTAGGCCTGATGCTAACCCTAACCCTAACACTTACACTATCCTAGGGCTGATGCTAACCCTAACCCTAACCGTAACACTATCCTAGGGTTGATGCTAACCCTAACCCTAACACTATCCTAGGGCTGATGCTAACTATAACCCTAACAGTAACACTATCCTAGGGCTGATGCTAACCCTAACCCTAACACTATCCTAGGGCTGATGCTAACCCTAACCCTAACCCTAACACTATCCTAGGGCTGATGCTAACCCTAACCCTAACACTATCCTAGGGCTGATGCTAACCCTAACCCTAACCCTAACACTATCCTAGGGCTGATGGTAACCCTAACACTAACACTATCCTAGGGCTGATGCTAACCATAACCCTAACCCTAACACTATCCTAGGGCTGATGCTAACCCTAACCCTAACCCTAACACTATCCTAGAGCTGATGCTAACGCTAACCCTAACCCTAACCCTAACCCGAATGCTATCCTAGGGCTAATGCTAACCCTAACCCTAACCCTAACACTATCCTAGGGCTGATGATAACCCTAACACTAACACTATCCTAGGGCTAATGCTAACCATAACCCTAACCCTAACACTATCTTAGGGCTGATGCTAACCCTAACCCTAACTCTAACACTATCCTAGGGCTGAGGCTAACCCTAACCCTAACACTATCCTACGGCTGATGCTAACCCTAACCCTAACCCTAACACTATCCTAAGGCTGATGCTAACCCTAACACTAACACTGTCCTAGGCCTGGTGCTAACCCTAACCCTAACCCTAACACTATCCTAGGGCTGATGCTAACCCTAACCCTAATAATATCCTAGGGCTGATGCTAACCCTAACCCTAACCCTAACACTATCCTAGGGCTGATGCTAACCCTAACCCTAACACTATCCTAGGGCTGATGCTAACCCTAACCCTAACCCTACCACTATCCTAAGTCTGATGCTAACCCTAGCCCTGACACTATCCTAGGCCTGATGATAACCCTAACCCTAACCTTAACACTATCCTAGGGCTGATGCTAACCCTAACCCTAACTCTAACACTATCCTAGAGCTGATGCTAACCCTAACCCTAACACTATCCTAGGCCTGATGATAACCCTACCATTACCCTAACACTATCCTAGGGCTGATGCTAACCCTAACCCTAACACTATCCTAGGGCTTATGCTAACCCTAACCCTAACCCTAACACTATCCTAGGGTTGATTCTAACCATAACGCTAACACTATCCTAGGCCTGATGCTAACACTATCCCTAACCCTAACACTCTCCTAGGGCTGAGGCTAACCCTAACCCTAACACTATCCTAGGGCTGATGCTAACCCTAACCCTAACGCTAACACTGTCCTAGGGCTGATGCTAACCCTAACACTAACACTATCCTAGGGCTGATGCTAACACAAACCCTAACCCTAACACTATTCTAGGGCTGATGCTAACACTAACCCTAACTCTAACACTATCCTAGGGCTGAGGCTAACCCTAACCCTAACACTATCCTAGGGCTGATGCTAACCCTAACACTAACACTATTCTAGGGCTAATGCTAACCCTAACCCTAACCCTAACACTAACCTAGGGCTGATGCTAACCCTAACCCTAACTCTAACACTATCTTAGGGCTGAGGATAACCCTAACCCAAACACTATCCTACGGATGATGCTAACCCTAACCCTAACCCTAACACTATCGTAAGGCTGATGCTAACCCTAACACTATCACTATCCTGGGCCTGGTGCTAACCCTAACCCTAACCCAAACACTATCCTAGGGCTGATGCTAACCCTATCCCTAATACTATCCTAGGGCTGATGCTAACCCTAACCCTAACCCTAAGACTATCCTCGGGTTGATGCTAACCCTAACCCTAACCCTTACACTATCCTAGGGCTGATGCTAACCCTAACCCTAACACTATCCTAGGCCTGATGCTAACCCTAACCCTAACACTTACACTATCCTAGGGCTGATGCTAACCCTAACCCTAACCATAACACTATCCTAGGGTTGATGCTAACCCTAACCCTAACACTATCCTAGGGCTGATGCTAACCCTAACCCTAACCCTAACACTATCCTAGGGCTGATGCTAACCCTAACCCTAACACTATCCTAGGGCTGATGCTAACCTTAACCCTAACCCTAACACTATCCTAGGGCTGATGCTAACCCTAACCCTAACCCTAACACTATCCTAGAGCTGATGCTAACGCTAACCCTAACCCTAACCCTAACCCTAACACTATCCTAGGGCTAATGCTAACCCTAACCCTAACCCTAACACTATCCTAGGGCTGATGATAACCCTAACACTAACACTCTCCTAGGGCTGATGCTAACCCTAACCCTAACCCTAACACTATCCTAGGGCTGATGCTAACCCTAACCCTAACTCTAACACTATCCTAGGGCTGAGGCTAACCCTAACCCTAACACTATCCTACGGCTGATGCTAACCCTAACCCTAACCCTAACACTATCCTAAGGCTGATGCTAACAAAAACACTAACACTGTCCTAGGCCTGGTGCTAACCCTAACCTTAACCCTAGCACTATCCTAGGGCTGATGCTAACCCTAACCCTAATAATATCCTAGGGCTGATGCTAACCCTAACCCTAACCCTAACACTATCCTAGGGCTGATGCTAACCCTAACCCTAACCCTAACACTATCCTAGGGCTGATACTAACCCTAACCCTAACTCTAACACTATCCTAGGGCTGATGCTAACCCGAACCCTAACAATATCCTAGGCCTGATGATATCCCTAACCCTAAACCTAACACTATACTAGGGCTGATGCTAACCCTAACCCTAACCCTAACACTATCCTAGGGCTGATTCTAACCGTAACCCTAACACTATCCTAGGCCTGACGCTAACCCTAACCCAAACCCTAACACTATCCTAGGCCTGATGCTAACCCTATCCCTAACCCTAACACTCTCCTAGGGCTGAGGCTTACCCTAACCCTAACATTATCCTAGGGCTGATGCTAACCCTTACCCTAACGCTAACACTATCCTAGGGTTGATGCTAACCCTAACACTAACACTATCCTAGGGCTGATGCTAACCCAAACCCTAACCCTAACACTATCCTAGGGCTGATGCTAACAATAACCCTAACTCTAACACTATCCTAGGGCTGAGGCTAACCCTAACCCTAACCCTATCCTACGGCTGATGCTAACCCTAACCCTAACCCTAACACTATCCTAAGGCTGATGCTAACCCTAACACTAACACTATCCTAGGCCTGGTGCTAACCCTAACCCTAACCCTAACACTATTCTAGGGCTGATGCTAACCCTAACCCTAATAATATCCTAGGGCTGATGCTAACCCTAACCCTAACCCTAACACTATCCTAGGGCTGATGCTAACCCTAACCCTAACACTAACACTATCCTAGGGGTGATGCTAACCCTAACCCTAACCCTAACACTATCCTAGGGCTGATGCTAACCCTAACCCTAACACTATCCTAGGCCTGATGCTAACCCTAACCCTAACACTTACACTATCCTAGGGCTGATGCTAACCCTAACCCTAACCCTAACACTATCCTAGGGCTGATGCTAACCCTAACCCTAACTCTAACACTATCCTAGGGCTGAGGCTAACCCTAACCCTAACACTATCCTACGGCTGATGCTAACCCTAACCCTAACCCTAACACTATCCTAAGGCTGATGCTAACAATAACACTAACACTGTCCTAGGCCTGGTGCTAACCCTAACCTTAACCCTAGCACTATCCTAGGGCTGATGCTAACCCTAACCCTAATAATATCCTAGGGCTGATGCTAACCCTAACCCTAACCCTAACACTATCCTAGGGCTGATGCTAACCCTAACCCTAACCCTAACACTATCCTAGGGCTGATACTAACCCTAACCCTAACTCTAACACTATCCTAGGGCTGATGCTAACCCGAACCCTAACAATATCCTAGGCCTGATGATATCCCTAACCCTAAACCTAACACTATCCTAGGCCTGATGCTAACCCTATCCCTAACCCTAACACTCTCCTAGGGCTGAGGCTAACCCTAACCCTAACATTATCCTAGGGCTGATGCTAACCCTTACCCTAACGCTAACACTATCCTAGGGCTGATGCTAACCCTAACACTAACACTATCCTAGGGCTGATGCTAACCCAAACCCTAACCCTAACACTATCCTAGGGCTGATGCTAACAATAACCCTAACTCTAACACTATCCTAGGGCTGAGGCTAACCCTAACCCTAACCCTATCCTACGGCTGATGCTAACCCTAACCCTAACCCTAACACTATCCTAAGGCTGATGCTAACCCTAACACTAACACTATCCTAGGCCTGGTGCTAACCCTAACCCTAACCCTAACACTATTCTAGGGCTGATGCTAACCCTAACCCTAATAATATCCTAGGGCTGATGCTAACCCTAACCCTAACCCTAACACTATCCTAGGGCTGATGCTAACCCTAACCCTAACACTAACACTATCCTAGGGGTGATGCTAACCCTAACCCTAACCCTAACACTATCCTAGGGCTGATGCTAACCCTAACACTAACAATATCCTAGGCCTGATGATATCCATAACCCTAAACCTAACACTATCCTAGGGCTGATGCTAACCCTAACCCTAACCATAACACTATCCTAGGGCTCATTCTAACCGTAACCCTAACACTATCCTAGGCCTGATGCTAACCCTAACCCTTACCCTAACACTATCCTAGGGCTGATGCTAAACCTAACCATAACCCTAACACTATCCTAGGGCTGATGCTATCCCTATCCCTAACCCTAACACTATCCTAGGGCGGATGTTAACCCTATCCCTAACCCTAACACTATCCTAGGCCTGATGCTAACCCTATCCCTAACCCTAACACTCTCCTAGGGCTGAGGCTAACCCTAACGCTAACACTATCCTAGGGCTGATGCTAACCCTAACCCTAACCCTAACACTAACCTAGGGCTGATGCTAACCCTAACCCTAACTCTAACACTATCTTAGGGCTGAGGATAACCCTAACCCAAACACTATCCTACGGATGATGCTAACCCTAACCCTAACCCTAACACTATCGTAAGGCTGATGCTAACCCTAACACTATCACTATCCTGGGCCTGGCGCTAACCCTAACCCTAACCCAAACACTATCCTAGGGCTGATGCTAACCCTAACCCTAACACTATCCTAGGGCTGATGCTAACCCTAACCCTAACCCTAACACTATCCTAAGTCTGATGCTAACCCTAGCCCTCACACTATCCTAGGCCTGATGATAACCCTAACCCTAACCTTAACACTATCCTAGGGCTGATGCTTATCCTAACCCTAACCCTAACACTATCCTAGAGCTGATGCTAACCCTAACCCTAACACTATCCTAGGCCTGATGATAACCCTACCCTTACCCTAACACTATCCTAGGGCTGATGCTAACCCTAACCCTAACACTATCCTTCATCTGATGCTAACCCTAACCCTAACCCTAACACTATCCTAGGCCTGATGATAACCCTAACCCTAAACCTAACACTATCCTAGGGTTTATGTTAACCCTAACCCTAACACTATCCTAGGGCTGATGCTAACCCTAACCCTAACCCTAACACTATCCTAGGGCGGATGCTAACGCTAACCCTAACCCTAACCCTAACCCTAATGCTATCCTAGGGCTGATGATAACCCTAACCCTAACCCTAACACTATCCTAGGGCTGATGCTAACCCTAACACTAACACTATCCTAGCGCTGATGCTAACGCTAACCCTAACCCTAACACTATTCTAGGGCTGATGCTAACCCTAACACTAACTCTAACACTATCCTAGGGCTGAGGCTAACCCTAACCCTAACACTATCCGACGGCTGATGCTAACCCTAACCCTAACCCTAACACTATCCTAAGGCTGATGCTAACCCTAACACTAACACTATCCTAGGCCTGGTGCTAACCCTAACCCTAACCCTAACACTATCCTAGGGCTGATGCTAACCCTAACCCTAATAATATCCTAGGGCTGATGCTAACCCTAACCCTAACCCTAACACTATCCTAGGGCTGATGCTAACCCTAACCCTAACCCTAACACTATCCTAGGGCTGATGCTAACCCTAACCCTAACTCTAACACTATCCTAGGGCTGATGCTAACCCTAACCGTAACAATATCCTAGGCCTAATGATATCCCTAACCCTAAACCTAACACTATCCTAGGGCTGATGCTAACCCTAACCCTAACCCTAACACTATCCTAGGGCTGATTCTAACCGTAACCCTAACACTATCCTAGGCCTGATGGTAACGCTAACCCTAACCCTAACACTATCCTAGGCCTGATTCTAACCCTATCCCTAACCCTAACACTCTCCTAGGGCTGAGGCTAACCCTGACCATAACACTATCCTAGGGCTGATGCTAACCCTAACCCTAACGCTAACACTATCCTAGGGCTGATGCTAACCCTAACACTAACACTATCCTAGGGCTGATGCTAACCCAAACCCTAACCCTAACACTATCCTAGGGCTGATGCTAACACTAACCCTAACTCTAACACTATCCTAGGGCTGAGGCTAACACTAACCCTAACACTATTATACGGCTGATGCTAACCCTAACTCTAACCCTAACACTATCCTAAGGCTGATGCTAACCCTAACACTAACACTATCATAGGCCTGGTGATAACCCTAACCCTAACCCTAACACTATTCTAGGGCTGATGCTAACCCTAAACCTAACACTATCCTAGGGCTGATGCTAACCCTAACCCTAACCCGAACGCTATCCTAGGGCTGATGTTAACCCTAACCCTAACACTATCCTAGGGCTGATGCTAACCCTAACCCTAACCCTAACACTCTCCTAGGGCTGATGCTAACCGTAAAACTAACACCATCCTAGGCCTGATGCTAACCCTAACACTAACACTATCCTAGGGCTGATGCTAACCCTAACCCTAACCCTAACACTATTCTAGGCCTGATGCTAAACCTATCCCTAACACTAACACTCTCCTAGGGCTGAGGATAACCCTAACCCTAACACTATCCTAGGGCTGATGCTAACCCTAACCCTAACCCTAACACTATCCTAGGGTTGATGCTAACCCTAACCCTAACACTATCCTAGGGCTTATGCTAACCCTAACCCTAACCCTAACACTATCCTAGGGCTGATTCTAACCATAACCCTAACACTATCCTAGGCCTGATGCTAACACTATCCCTAACCCTAACACTCTCCTAGGGCTGAGGCTAACCCTAACCCTAACACTATCCTAGGGCTGATGCTAACCCTAACCCTAACGCTAACACTGTCCTAGGGCTGATGCTAACCCTAACACTAACACTATCCTAGGGCTGATGCTAACCCAAACCCTAACCCTAACACTATTCTAGGGCTGATGCTAACACTAACCCTAACTCTAACACTATCCTAGGGCTGAGGCTAACCCTAACCCTAACCCTATCCTACGGCTGATGCTAACCCTAACCCTAATACTATCCTAGGGCTGATGCTAACCCTAACCCTAACCCTAAGACTATCCTCGGGTTGATGCTAACCCTAACCCTAACCCTTACACTATCCTAGGGCTGATGCTAACCCTAACCCTAACACTATCCTAGGCCTGATGCTAACCCTAACCCTAACACTTACACTATCCTAGGGCTGATGCTAACCCTAACCCTAACCATAACACTATCCTAGGGTTGATGCTAACCCTAACCCTAACACTATCCTAGGGCTGATGCTAACCCTAACCCTAACCCTAACACTATCCTAGGGCTGATGCTAACCCTAACCCTAACACTATCCTAGGGCTGATGGTAACCCCAACCCTAACCCTAACACTATCCTAGGGCTGATGCTAACCCTAACCCTAACCCTAACACTATCCTAGAGCTGATGCTAACGCTAACCCTAACCCTAACCCTAACCCTAATGCTATCCTAGGGCTAATGCTAACCCTAACCCTAACCCTAACACTATCCTTGGGCTGATGATAACCCTAACACTAACACTATCCTAGGGCTGATGCTAACCCTAACCCTAACCCTAACACTATCCTAGGGCTGATGCTAACCCTAACCCTAACTCTAACACTATCCTAGGGCTGAGGCTAACCCTAACCCTAACACTATCCTACGGCTGATGCTAACCCTAACCCTAACCCTAACACTATCCTAAGGCTGATGCTAACAATAACACTAACACTGTCCTAGGCCTGGTGCTAACCCTAACCTTAACCCTAGCACTATCCTAGGGCTGATGCTAACCCTAACCCTAATTATATCCTAGGGCTGATGCTAACCCTAACCCTAACCCTAACACTATCCTAGGGCTGATGCTAACCATAACCCTAACCCTAACACTATCCTAGGGCTGATACTAACCCTAACCCTAACTCTAACACTATCCTAGGGCTGATGCTAACCCGAACCCTAACAATATCCTAGGCCTGATGATATCCCTAACCCTAAACCTAACACTGTACTAGGGCTGATGCTAACCCTAACCCTAACCCTAACACTATCCTAGGGCTGATTCTAACCGTAACCCTAACACTATCCTAGGCCTGACGCTAACCCTAACCCAAACCCTAACACTATACTAGGCCTGATTCTAACCCTATCCCTAACCCTAACACTCTCCTAGTGCTGAGGCTAACCCTAACCCTAACATTATCCTAGGGCTGATGCTAACCCTTACCCTAACGCTAACACTATCCTAGGGCTGATGCTAACCCTAACACTAACACTATCCTAGGGCTGATGCTAACCCAAACCCTAACCCTAACACTATCCGAGGGCTGATGCTAACAATAACCCTAACTCTAACACTATCCTAGGGCTGAGGCTAACCCTAACCCTAACCCTATCCTACGGCTGATGCTAACCCTAACCCTAACCCTAACACTATCCTAAGGCTGATGCTAACCCTAACACTAACACTATCCTAGGCCTGGTGCTAACCCTAACCCTAACCCTAACACTATTCTAGGGCTGATGCTAACCCTAACCCTAATAATATCCTAGGGCTGATGCTAACCCTAACCCTAACCCTAACACTATCCTAGGGCTGATGCTAACCCTAACCCTAACACTAACACTATCCTAGGGGTGATGCTAACCCTATCCCTAACCCTAACACTATCCTAGGGCTGATGCTAACCCTAACACTAACAATATCCTAGGCCTGATGATATCCATAACCCTAAACCTAACACTATCCTAGGGCTGATGCCAAACATAACCCTAACCCTAACACTATCCTAGGGCTCATTCTAACCGTAACCCTAACACTATCCTAGGCCTGATGCTAACCCTAACCCTTACCCTAACACTATCCTAGGGCTGATGCTAAACCTAACCATAACCCTAACACTATCCTAGGGCTGATGCTATCCCTATCCCTAACCCTAACACTATCCTAGGGAGGATGCTAACCCTATCCCTAACCCTAACACTATCCTAGGCCTGATGCTAACCCTATCCCTAACCCTAACACTCTCCTAGGGCTGAGGCTAACACTAACCCTAACACTATCCTAGGGCTGATGCTAACCCTAACCCTAACGCTAACACTATCCTAGGGCTGATGCTAACCCTAACCCTAACACTAACACTAACCTAGGGCTGATGCTATCCCTAACCCTAACTCTAACACTATCTTAGGGCTGAGGATAACCCTAACCCAAACACTATCCTACGGATGATGCTAACCCTAACCCTAACCCTAACACTATCGTAAGGCTGATGCTAACCCTAACACTATCACTATCCTGGGCCTGGTGCTAACCCTAACCCTAACCCAAACACTATCCTAGGGCTGATGCTAACCCTAACCCTAATACTATCCTAGGGCTGATGCTAACCCTAACCCTAACACTATCCTAAGTCTGATGCTAACCCTAGCCCTCACACTATCCTAGGCCTGATGATAACCCTAACCCTAACCTTAACACTATCCTAGGGCTGATGCTAACCCTAACCCTAACCCTAACACTATCCTAGAGCTGATGATAACCCTAACCCTAACACTATCCTAGGCCTGATGATAACCCTACCCTTACCCTAACACTATCCTAGGGCTGATGCTAACCCTAACCCTAACACTATCCTTCATCTGATGCTAACCCTAACCCTAACCCTAACACTATCCTAGGCCTGAAGATAACCCTAACCCTAAACCTAACACTATCCTAGGGTTTATGTTAACCCTAACACTAACACTATCCTAGGGCTGATGCTAACCCTAACCCTAACCCTAACACTATCCTAGGGCGGATGCTAACGCTAACCCTAACCCTAACCCTAACCCTAATGCTATCCTAGGGCTGATGGTAACCCTTACCCTAACCCGAACACTATCCTAGGGCTGATGCTAACCCTAACACTAACACTATCCTAGCGCTGATGCTAACGCTAACCCTAACCCTAACACTATCCTAGGGCTGATGCTAACCCTAACACTAACTCTAACACTATCCTAGGGCTGAGGCTAACCCTAACCCTAACACTATCCGACGGCTGATGCTAACCCTAACCCTAACCCTAACACTATCCTAAGGCTGATGCTAACCCTAACACTAACACTATCCTAGGCCTGGTGCTAACCCTAACCCTAACCCTAACACTATCCTAGGGCTGATGCTAACCCTAACCCTAATAATATCCTAGGGCTGATGCTAACCCTAACCCTAACCCTAACACTATCCTAGGGCTGATGCTAACCCTAACCCTAACCCTAACACTATCCTAGGGCTGATGCTAACCCTAACCCTAACTCTAACACTATCCTAGGGCTGATGCTAACCCTAACCGTAACAATATCCTAGGCCTAATGATATCCCTAACCCTAAACCTAACACTATCCTAGGGCTGATGCTAACCCTAACCCTAACCCTAACACTATCCTAGGGCTGATTCTAACCGTAACCCTAACACTATCCTAGGGCTGATGGTAACGCTAACCCTAACCCTAACACTATCCTAGGCCTGATTCTAACCCTATCCCTAACCCTAAAACTCTCCTAGGGCTGAGGCTAACCCTAACCATAACACTATCCTAGGGCTGATGCTAACCCTAACCCTAACGCTAACACTATCCTAGGGCTGATGCTAACCCTAACACTAACACTATCCTAGGGCTGATGCTAACCCAAACCCTAACCCTAACACTATCCTAGGGCTGATGCTAACACTAACCCTAACTCTAACACTATCCTAGGGCTGAGGCTAACACTAACCCTAACACTATTATACGGCTGATGCTAACCCTAACTCTAACCCTAACACTATCCTAAGGCTGATGCTAACCCTAACACTAACACTATCATAGGCCTGGTGATAACCCTAACCCTAACCCTAACACTATTCTAGGGCTGATGCTAACCCTAAACCTAACACTATCCTAGGGCTGATGCTAACCCTAACCCTAACCCGAACGCTATCCTAGGGCTGATGTTAACCCTAACCCTAACACTATCCTAGGGCTGATGCTAACCCTAACCCTAACCCTAACACTCTCCTAGGGCTGATGCTAACCCTAAAACTAACACCATCCTAGGCCTGATGCTAACCCTAACACTAACACTATCCTAGGGCTGATGCTAACCCTAACCCTAACCCTAACACTATTCTAGGCCTGATGCTAAACCTATCCCTAACCCTAACACTCTCCTATGGCTGAGGATAACCCTAACCCTAACACTATCCTAGGGCTGATGCTAACCCTAACCCCAACCCTAACACTATCCTAGGGTTGATGCTAACCCTAACCCTAACACTATCCTAGGGCTTATGCTAACCCTAACCCTAACCCTAACACTATCCTAGGGCTGATTCTAACCATAACCCTAACACTATCCTAGGCCTGATGCTAACACTATCCCTAACCCTAACACTCTCCTAGGGCTCAGGCTAACCCTAACCCTAACACTATCCTAGGGCTGATGCTAACCCTAACCCTAACGCTAACACTGTCCTAGGGCTGATGCTAACCCTAACCCTAACACTATCCTAGGGCTGATGCTAACCCTAACCCTAACACTATCCTAGGCCTGATGCTAACCCTAACCCTAACACTTACACTATCCTAGGGCTGATGCTAACCCTAACCCTAACCATTACACTATCCTAGGGTTGATGCTAACCCTAACCCTAACACTATCCTAGGGCTGATGCTAACCCTAACCCTAACACTATCCTAGGGCTGATGCTAACCCTAACCCTAACCCTAACACTATCCTAGGGCTGATGCTAACCCTAACCCTAACCCTAACACTATCCTAGAGCTGATGCTAACGCTAACCCTAACCCTAACCCTAACCCTAATGCTATCCTAGGGCTAATGCTAACCCTAACCCTAACCCTAACACTATCCTAGGGCTGATGATAACCCTAACACTAACACTATCCTAGGGCTGATGCTAACCCTAACCCTAACCCTAACACTATCCTAGGGCTGATGCTAACCCTAACCCTAACTCTAACACTATCCTAGGGCTGAGGCTAACCCTAACCCTAACACTATCCTACGGCTGATGCTAACCCTAACCCTCACCCTAACACTATCCTAAGGCTGATGCTAACAATAACACTAACACTGTCCTAGGCCTGGTGCTAACCCTAACCTTAACCCTAGCACTATCCGAGGGCTGATGCTAACCCTAACCCTAATAATATCCTAGGGCTCATGCTAACCCTAACCCTAACCCTAACACTATCCTAGGGCTGATGCTAACCCTAACCCTAACCCTAACACTATCCTAGGGCTGATACTAACCTTAACCCTAACTCTAACACTATCCTAGGGCTGATGCTAACCCGAACCCTAACAATATCCTAGGCCTGATGATATCCCTAACCCTAAACCTAACACTATACTAGGGCTGATGCTAACCCTAACCCTAACCCTAACACTATCCTAGGGCTGATTCTAACCGTAACCCTAACACTATCCTAGGCCTGACGCTAACCCTAACCCAAACCCTAACACTATCCTAGGCCTGATGCTAACCCTATCCCTAACCCTAACACTCTCCTAGGGCTGAGGCTAACCCTAACCCTAACATTATCCTAGGGCTGATGCTAACCCTTACCCTAACGCTAACACTATCCTAGGGCTGATGCTAACCCTAACACTAACACTATCCTAGGGCTGATGCTAACCCAAACCCTAACCCTAACACTATCCTAGGGCTGATGCTAACAATAACCCTAACTCTAACACTATCCTAGGGCTGAGGCTAACCCTAACCCTAACCCTATCCTACGGCTGATGCTAACCCTAACCCTAACCCTAACACTATCCTAAGGCTGATGCTAACCCTAACACTAACACTATCCTAGGCCTGGTGCTAACCCTAACCCTAACCCTAACACTATTCTAGGGCTGATGCTAACCCTAACCCTAATAATATCCTAGGGCTGATGCTAACCCTAACCCTAACGCTAACACTGTCCTAGGGCTGATGCTAACCCTAACACTAACACTATCCTAGGGCTGATGCTAACCCAAACCCTAACCCTAACACTATTCTAGGGCTGATGCTAACACTAACCCTAACTCTAACACTATCCTAGGGCTGAGGCTAACCCTAACCCTAACACTATCCTAGGGCTGATGCTAACCCTAACACTAACACTATTCTAGGGCTGATGCTAACCCTAACCCTAACCCTAACACTAACCTAGGGCTGATGCTAACCCTAACCCTAACTCTAACACTATCCTAGGGCTGATGCTAACCCTAACCCTAACCATAACACTATCCTAGGGTTGATGCTAACCCTAACCCTAACACTATCCTAGGGCTGATGCTAACCCTAACCCTAACCCTAACACTATCCTAGGGCTGATGCTAACCCTAACCCTAACACTATCCTAGGCCTGATGCTAACCCTAACCCTAACACTTACACTATCCTAGGGCTGATGCTAACCCTAACCCTAACCATAACACTATCCTAGGGTTGATGCTAACCCTAACCCTAACACTATCCTAGGGCTGATGCTAACCCTAACCCTAACCCTAACACTATCCTAGGGCTGATGCTAACCCTAACCCTAACACTATCCTAGGGCTGATGCTAACCCTAACCCTAACCCTAACACTATCCTAGGGCTGATGCTAACCCTAACCCTAACCCTAACACTATCCTAGAGCTGATGCTTACGCTAACCCTAACCCTAACCCTAACCCTAATGCTATCCTAGGGCTGATGCTAACCCTAACCCTAACCCTAACACTATCCTAGGGCTGATGCTAACCCTAACCCTAACTCTAACACTATCCTAGGGCTGATGCTAACCCTAACCGTAACAATATCCTAGGCCTAATGATATCCCTAACCCTAAACCTAACACTATCCTAGGGCTGATGCTAACCCTAACCCTAACCCTAACACTATCCTAGGGCTGATTCTAACCGTAACCCTAACACTATCCTAGGGCTGATGGTAACGCTAACCCTAACCCTAACACTATCCTAGGCCTGATTCTAACCCTATCCCTAACCCTAAAACTCTCCTAGGGCTGAGGCTAACCCTAACCATAACACTATCCTAGGGCTGATGCTAACCCTAACCCTAACGCTAACACTATCCTAGGGCTGATGCTAACCCTAACACTAACACTATCCTAGGGCTGATGCTAACCCAAACCCTAACCCTAACACTATCCTAGGGCTGATGCTAACACTAACCCTAACTCTAACACTATCCTAGGGCTGAGGCTAACACTAACCCTAACACTATTATACGGCTGATGCTAACCCTAACTCTAACCCTAACACTATCCTAAGGCTGATGCTAACCCTAACACTAACACTATCATAGGCCTGGTGATAACCCTAACCCTAACCCTAACACTATTCTAGGGCTGATGCTAACCCTAAACCTAACACTATCCTAGGGCTGATGCTAACCCTAACCCTAACCCGAACGCTATCCTAGGGCTGATGTTAACCCTAACCCTAACACTATCCTAGGGCTGATGCTAACCCTAACCCTAACCCTAACACTCTCCTAGGGCTGATGCTAACCCTAAAACTAACACCATCCTAGGCCTGATGCTAACCCTAACACTAACACTATCCTAGGGCTGATGCTAACCCTAACCCTAACCCTAACACTATTCTAGGCCTGATGCTAAACCTATCCCTAACCCTAACACTCTCCTAGGGCTGAGGATAACCCTAACCCTAACACTATCCTAGGGCTGATGCTAACCCTAACCCCAACCCTAACACTATCCTAGGGTTGATGCTAACCCTAACCCTAACACTATCCTAGGGCTTATGCTAACCCTAACCCTAACCCTAACACTATCCTAGGGCTGATTCTAACCATAACCCTAACACTATCCTAGGCCTGATGCTAACACTATCCCTAACCCTAACACTCTCCTAGGGCTGAGGCTAACCCTAACCCTAACACTATCCTAGGGCTGATGCTAACCCTAACCCTAACGCTAACACTGTCCTAGGGCTGATGCTAACCCTAACCCTAACACTATCCTAGGGCTGATGCTAACCCTAACCCTAACACTATCCTAGGCCTGATGCTAACCCTAACCCTAACACTTACACTATCCTAGGGCTGATGCTAACCCTAACCCTAACCATTACACTATCCTAGGGTTGATGCTAACCCTAACCCTAACACTATCCTAGGGCTGATGCTAACCCTAACCCTAACCCTAACACTATCCTAGGGCTGATGCTAACCCTAACCCTAACACTATCCTAGGGCTGATGCTAACCCTAACCCTAACCCTAACACTATCCTAGGGCTGATGCTAACCCTAACCCTAACCCTAACACTATCCTAGAGCTGATGCTAACGCTAACCCTAACCCTAACCCTAACCCTAATGCTATCCTAGGGCTAATGCTAACCCTAACCCTAACCCTAACACTATCCTAGGGCTGATGATAACCCTAACACTAACACTATCCTAGGGCTGATGCTAACCCTAACCCTAACCCTAACACTATCCTAGGGCTGATGCTAACCCTAACCCTAACTCTAACACTATCCTAGGGCTGAGGCTAACCCTAACCCTAACACTATCCTACGGCTGATGCTAACCCTAACCCTCACCCTAACACTATCCTAAGGCTGATGCTAACAATAACACTAACACTGTCCTAGGCCTGGTGCTAACCCTAACCTTAACCCTAGCACTATCCGAGGGCTGATGCTAACCCTAACCCTAATAATATCCTAGGGCTCATGCTAACCCTAACCCTAACCCTAACACTATCCTAGGTCTGATGCTAACCCTAACCCTAACCCTAACACTATCCTAGGGCTGATACTAACCTTAACCCTAACTCTAACACTATCCTAGGGCTGATGCTAACCCGAACCCTAACAATATCCTAGGCCTGATGATATCCCTAACCCTAAACCTAACACTAGACTAGGGCTGATGCTAACCCTAACCCTAACCCTAACACTATCCTAGGGCTGATTCTAACCGTAACCCTAACACTATCCTAGGCCTGACGCTAACCCTAACCCAAACCCTAACACTATCCTAGGCCTGATGCTAACCCTATCCCTAACCCTAACACTCTCCTAGGGCTGAGGCTAACCCTAACCCTAACATTATCCTAGGGCTGATGCTAACCCTTACCCTAACGCTAACACTATCCTAGGGCTGATGCTAACCCTAACACTAACACTATCCTAGGGCTGATGCTAACCCAAACCCTAACCCTAACACTATCCTAGGGCTGATGCTAACAATAACCCTAACTCTAACACTATCCTAGGGCTGAGGCTAACCCTAACCCTAACCCTATCCTACGGCTAATGCTAACCCTAACCCTAACCCTAACACTATCCTAAGGCTGATGCTAACCCTAACACTAACACTATCCTAGGCCTGGTGCTAACCCTAACCCTAACCCTAACACTATTCTAGGGCTGATGCTAACCCTAACCCTAATAATATCCTAGGGCTGATGCTAACCCTAACCCTAACGCTAACACTGTCCTAGGGCTGATGCTAACCCTAACACTAACACTATCCTAGGGCTGATGCTAACCCAAACCCTAACCCTAACACTATTCTAGGGCTGATGCTAACACTAACCCTAACTCTAACACTATCCTAGGGCTGAGGCTAACCCTAACCCTAACACTATCCTAGGGCTGATGCTAACCCTAACACTAACACTATTCTAGGGCTGATGCTAACCCTAACCATAACCCTAACACTAACCTAGGGCTGATGCTAACCCTAACCCTAACTCTAACACTATCTTAGGGCTGAGGATAACCCTAACCCAAACACTATCCTACGGATGATGCTAACCCTAACCCTAACCCTAACACTATCCTAGGGCTGATGCTAACCCTAAACCTAACACTATCCTAGGCCTGATGCTAACCCTAACCCTAACACTTACACTATCCTAGGGCTGATGCTAACCCTAACCCTAACCATAACACTATCCTAGGGTTGATGCTAACCCTAACCCTAACACTATCCTAGGGCTGATGCTAACCCTAACCCTAACCCTAACACTATCCTAGGGCTGATGCTAACCCTAACCCTAACACTATCCTAGGGCTGATGCTAACCCTAACCCTAACCCTAACACTATCCTAGGGCTGATGCTAACCCTAACCCTAACCCTAACACTATCCTAGAGCTGATGCTAACGCTAACCCTAACCCTAACCCTAACCCTAATGCTATCCTAGGGCTAATGCTAACCCTAACCCTAACCCTAACACTATCCTAGGGCTGATGATAACCCTACCACTAACACTATCCTAGGGCTGATGCTAACCCTAACCCTAACCCTAACACTATCCTAGGGCTGATGCTAACCCTAACCCTAACTCTAACACTATCCTAGGGCTGAGGCTAACCCTAACCCTAACACTATCCTACGGCTGATGCTAACCCTAACCCTCACCCTAACACTATCCTAAGGCTGATGCTAACAATAACACTAACACTGTCCTAGGCCTGGTGCTAACCCTAACCTTAACCCTAGCACTATCCTAGGGCTGATGCTAACCCTAACCCTAATAATATCCTAGGGCTCATGCTAACCCTAACCCTAACCCTAACACTATCCTAGGGCTGATGCTAACCATAACCCTAACCCTAACACTATCCTAGGGCTGATACTAACCTTAACCCTAACTCTAACACTATCCTAGGGCTGATGCTAACCCGAACCCTAACAATATCCTAGGCCTGATGATATCCCTAACCCTAAACCTAACACTATACTAGGGCTGATGCTAACCCTAACCCTAACCCTAACACTATCCTAGGGCTGATTCTAACCGTAACCCTAACACTATCATAGGCCTGACGCTAACCCTAACCCAAACCCTAACACTATCCTAGGCCTGATGCTAACCCTATCCCTAACCCTAACACTCTCCTAGGGCTGAGGCTAACCCTAACCCTAACATTATCCTAGGGCTGATGCTAACCCTTACCCTAACGCTAACACTATCCTAGGGCTGATGCTAACCCTAACACTAACACTATCCTAGGGCTGATGCTAACCCAAACCCTAACCCTAACACTATCCTAGGGCTGATGCTAACAATAACCCTAACTCTAACACTATCCTAGGGCTGAGGCTAACCCTAACCCTAACCCTATCCTACGGCTGATGCTAACCCTAACCCTAACCCTAACACTATCCTAAGGCTGATGCTAACCCTAACACTAACACTATCCTAGGCCTGGTGCTAACCCTAACCCTAACCCTAACACTATTCTAGGGCTGATGCTAACCCTAACCCTAATAATATCCTAGGGCTGATGCTAACCCTAACCCTAACCCTAACACTATCCTAGGGCTGATGCTAACCCTAACCCTAACACTAACACTATCCTAGGGGTGATGCTAACCCTAACCCTAACCCTAACACTATCCTAGGGCTGATGCTAACCCAAACACTAAAAATATCCTAGGCCTGATGATATCCATAACCCTAAACCTAACACTATCCTAGGGCTGATGCTAACCCTAACATTAACCCTAACACTATCCTAGGGCTCATTCTAACCGTAACCCTAACACTATCCTAGGCCTGATGCTAACCCTAACCCTTACCCTAACACTATCCTAGGGCTGATGCTAAACCTAACCATAACCCTAACACTATCCTAGGGCTGATGCTATCCCTATCCCTAACCCTAACACTATCCTAGGGCGGATGCTAACCCTATCCCTAACCCTAACACTATCCTAGGCCTGATGCTAACCCTATCCCTAACCCTAACACTCTCCTAGGGCTGAGGCTAACCCTAACCCTAACACTATCCTAGGGCTGATGCTAACCCTAACCCTAACGCTAACACTATCCTAGGGCTGATGCTAACCCTAACAATAACCCTAACACTATCCTAAGGCTGATGCTAACCCTAACACTAACACTATCATAGGCCTGGTGTTAACCCTAACCCTAACCCTAACACTATTCTAGGGCTGATGCTAACCCTAAACCTAACACTATCCTAGGGCTGATGCTAACCCTAACCCTAACCCGAACGCTATCCTAGGGCTGATGTTAACCCTAACCCTAACACTATCCTAGGGCTGATGCTAACCCTAACCCTAACCCTAAAACTCTCCTAGGGCTGATGCTAACCGTAACCCTAACACCATCCTAGGCCTGATGCTAACCCTAACCCTAACACTATCCTAGCGCTGATGCTAATCCTAACCCTAACCCTAACACTATCCTAGGCCTGATGCTAACCCTATCCCTAACCCTAACACTCTCCTAGGGCTGAGGCTAACCCTAACCCTAACAATATCCTAGGGCTGATGCTAAACCTAACCCTAACCCTAACACTATCCTAGGGCTGATGCTAACCCTAACCCTAACACTATCCTACTGCTGATGCTAACCCTAACCCTAACCCTAACACTATCCTAGGGCTGATGCTAACCCTAACCCTAACCCTAACACTATCCTAAGTCTGATGCTAACCCTAGCCCTCACACTATCCTAGGCCTGATGATAACCCTAACCCTAACCTTAACACTATCCTAGGGCTGATGCTAACCCTAACCCTAACCCTAACACTATCCTAGAGCTGATGCTAACACTAACCATAACACTATCCTAGGCCTGATGATAACCCTACCCTTACCCTAACACTATCCTAGGGCTGATGGTAACCCTAACCCTAACACTATCCTTGATCTGATGCTAACCCTAACCCTAACCCTAACACTATCCTAGGCCTGATGATAACCCTAACCCTAAACCTAACACTATCCTAGGGTTTATGTTAACCCTAACCCTAACACTATCCTAGGGCTGATGCTAACCCTAACCCTAATCCTAACACTATCCTAGGGCGGATGCTAACGCTAACCCTAACCCTAACACTATCCTAGGGCTGATGCTAACCCTAACACTAACACTATTCTAGGGCTGATGCTAACCCTAACCCTAACCCTAACACTAACCTAGGGCTGATGCTAACCCTAACCCTAACTCTAACACTATCTTAGGGCTGAGGCTAACCCTAACCCAAACACTATCCTACGGCTGATGTTAACCCTAACCCTAACCCTAACACTATCCTAAGGCTGATGCTAACCCTAACACTATCACTATCCTGGGCCTGGTGCTAACCCTAACCCTAACCCAAACACTATCCTAGGGCTGATGCTAACCCTAACCCTAATACTATCCTAGGGCTGATGCTAACTTTAACCCTAACCCTAAGACTATCCTAGGGTTGATGCTAACCCTAACCCTAACCCTTACACTATCCTAGGGCTGATGCTAAACCTAACCCTAACACTATCCTAGGCCTGATGCTAACCCTAACCCTAACACTTACACTATCCTAGGGCTGATGCTAACCCTAACCCTAACCCCAACACTATGCTAGGGTTGATGCTAACCCTAACCCTTACACTATCCTAGGGCTGATGCTAACCATAACCCTAACACTAACACTATCCCAAGGCTGATGCTAACCCTAACCCTAACACTATCCTAGGGCTGATCCTAACCCTAACCCTAACCCTAACACTATCCTAGGGCTGATGCTAACCCTAACCCTAACACTATCCTAGGGCTGATGCTAACCCTAACCCTAACCCTAACACTACCCTAGGGCTGATGCTAACCCTAACCCTGACACTATCCTAGGGCTGATGCTAACCCTAACCCTAACCCTAACACTATCCTAGGGCTGATGCTAACCCTAATCCTAACCCTAACACTATCCTAGAGCTGATGCTAACGCTAACCCTAACCCTAACCCTAACCCTAATGCTATCCTAGGGCTGATGCTAACCCTAACCCTAACCCTAACACTATCCTAGGGCTGATGATAACCCTAACACTAACACTATCCTAGGGCTGATGCTAACCCTAACCCTAACCCTAACACTATCCTAGGGCTGATGCTAACCCTAACCCTAACTCTAACACTATCCTAGGGCTGAGGCTAACCCTAACCCTAACACTATCCTACGGCTGATGCTAACCCTAACCCTAACCCTAACACTATCCTAAGGCTGATGCTAACCCTAACACTAACACTGTCCGAGGCCTGGTGCTAACCCTAACCCTAACCCTAACACTATCCTAGGGCTGAGGCTAACCCTAACCCTAATAATATCCTAGGGCTGATGCTAACCCTAACCCTAACCCTAACACTATCCTAGGGCTGATGCTAACCCTAACCCTAACCCTAACACTATCCTAGGGCTGATACTAACCCTAACCCTAACTCTAACTCTATCCTAGGGCTGATGCTAACCCGAACCCTAACAATATCCTAGGCCTGATGATATCCCTAACCCTAAACCTAACACTATCCTAGGGCTGATGCTAACCCTAACCCTAACCCTAACACTATCCTAGGGCTGATTCTAACCGTAACCCTAACACTATCCTAGGCCTGACGCTAACCCTATCCCTAACCCTAACACTATCCTAGGCCTGATGCTAACCCTATCCCTAACCCTAACACTCTCCTAGGACTGAGGCTAACCCTAACCCTAACACTATCCTAGGGCTGATGCTAACCCTTACCCTAACGCTAACACTATCCTAGGGCTGATGCTAACCCTAACACTAACACTATCCTAGGGCTGATGCTAACCCAAACCCTAACCCTAACACTATCCTAGGGCTGATGCTAACAATAACCCTAACTCTAACACTATCCTAGGGCTGAGGCTAACCCTAACCCTAACCCTAACCTACGGCTGATGCTAACCCTAACCCTAACCCTAACACTATCCTAAGGCTGATGCTAACCCTAACACTAACACTATCCTAGGCCTGGTGCTAACCCTAACCCTAACCCTAACACTATTCTAGGGCTGATGCTAACCCTAACCCTAATAATATCCTAGGGCTGATGCTAACCCTAACCCTAACCCTAACACTATCCTAGGGCTGATGCTAACCCTAACCCTAACTCTAACACTATCCTAGGGCTGAGGCTAACCCTAACCCTAACACTATCCTACGGCTGATGCTAACCCTAACCCTCACCCTAACACTATCCTAAGGCTGATGCTAACAATAACACTAACACTGTCCTAGGCCTGGTGCTAACCCTAACCTTAACCCTAGCACTATCCTAGGGCTGATGCTAACCCTAACCCTAATAATATCCTAGGGCTCATGCTAACCCTAACCCTAACCCTAACACTATCCTAGGGCTGATGCTAACCATAACCCTAACCCTAACACTATCCTAGGGCTGATACTAACCTTAACCCTAACTCTAACACTATCCTAGGGCTGATGCTAACCCGAACCCTAACAATATCCTAGGCCTGATGATATCCCTAACCCTAAACCTAACACTATACTAGGGCTGATGCTAACCCTAACCCTAACCCTAACACTATCCTAGGGCTGATTCTAACCGTAACCCTAACACTATCATAGGCCTGACGCTAACCCTAACCCAAACCCTAACACTATCCTAGGCCTGATGCTAACCCTATCCCTAACCCTAACACTCTCCTAGGGCTGAGGCTAACCCTAACCCTAACATTATCCTAGGGCTGATGCTAACCCTTACCCTAACGCTAACACTATCCTAGGGCTGATGCTAACCCTAACACTAACACTATCCTAGGGCTGATGCTAACCCAAACCCTAACCCTAACACTATCCTAGGGCTGATGCTAACAATAACCCTAACTCTAACACTATCCTAGGGCTGAGGCTAACCCTAACCCTAACCCTATCCTACGGCTGATGCTAACCCTAACCCTAACCCTAACACTATCCTAAGGCTGATGCTAACCCTAACACTAACACTATCCTAGGCCTGGTGCTAACCCTAACCCTAACCCTAACACTATTCTAGGGCTGATGCTAACCCTAACCCTAATAATATCCTAGGGCTGATGCTAACCCTAACCCTAACCCTAACACTATCCTAGGGCTGATGCTAACCCTAACCCTAACACTAACACTATCCTAGGGGTGATGCTAACCCTAACCCTAACCCTAACACTATCCTAGGGCTGATGCTAACCCAAACACTAAAAATATCCTAGGCCTGATGATATCCATAACCCTAAACCTAACACTATCCTAGGGCTGATGCTAACCCTAACCTTAACCCTAACACTATCCTAGGGCTCATTCTAACCGTAACCCTAACACTATCCTAGGCCTGATGCTAACCCTAACCCTTACCCTAACACTATCCTAGGGCTGATGCTAAACCTAACCATAACCCTAACACTATCCTAGGGCTGATGCTATCCCTATCCCTAACCCTAACACTATCCTAGGGCGGATGCTAACCCTATCCCTAACCCTAACACTATCCTAGGCCTGATGCTAACCCTATCCCTAACCCTAACACTCTCCTAGGGCTGAGGCTAACCCTAACCCTAACACTATCCTAGGGCTGATGCTAACCCTAACCCTAACGCTAACACTATCCTAGGGCTGATGCTAACCCTAACAATAACCCTAACACTATCCTAAGGCTGATGCTAACCCTAACACTAACACTATCATAGGCCTGGTGTTAACCCTAACCCTAACCCTAACACTATTCTAGGGCTGATGCTAACCCTAAACCTAACACTATCCTAGGGCTGATGCTAACCCTAACCCTAACCCGAACGCTATCCTAGGGCTGATGTTAACCCTAACCCTAACACTATCCTAGGGCTGATGCTAACCCTAACCCTAACCCTAAAACTCTCCTAGGGCTGATGCTAACCGTAACCCTAACACCATCCTAGGCCTGATGCTAACCCTAACCCTAACACTATCCTAGCGCTGATGCTAATCCTAACCCTAACCCTAACACTATCCTAGGCCTGATGCTAACCCTATCCCTAACCCTAACACTCTCCTAGGGCTGAGGCTAACCCTAACCCTAACAATATCCTAGGGCTGATGCTAAACCTAACCCTAACCCTAACACTATCCTAGGGCTGATGCTAACCCTAACCCTAACACTATCCTACTGCTGATGCTAACCCTAACCCTAACCCTAACACTATCCTAGGGCTGATGCTAACCCTAACCCTAACCCTAACACTATCCTAAGTCTGATGCTAACCCTAGCCCTCACACTATCCTAGGCCTGATGATAACCCTAACCCTAACCTTAACACTATCCTAGGGCTGATGCTAACCCTAACCCTAACCCTAACACTATCCTAGAGCTGATGCTAACACTAACCATAACACTATCCTAGGCCTGATGATAACCCTACCCTTACCCTAACACTATCCTAGGGCTGATGGTAACCCTAACCCTAACACTATCCTTGATCTGATGCTAACCCTAACCCTAACCCTAACACTATCCTAGGCCTGATGATAACCCTAACCCTAAACCTAACACTATCCTAGGGTTTATGTTAACCCTAACCCTAACACTATCCTAGGGCTGATGCTAACCCTAACCCTAATCCTAACACTATCCTAGGGCGGATGCTAACGCTAACCCTAACCCTAACACTATCCTAGGGCTGATGCTAACCCTAACACTAACACTATTCTAGGGCTGATGCTAACCCTAACCCTAACCCTAACACTAACCTAGGGCTGATGCTAACCCTAACCCTAACTCTAACACTATCTTAGGGCTGAGGCTAACCCTAACCCAAACACTATCCTACGGCTGATGTTAACCCTAACCCTAACCCTAACACTATCCTAAGGCTGATGCTAACCCTAACACTATCACTATCCTGGGCCTGGTGCTAACCCTAACCCTAACCCAAACACTATCCTAGGGCTGATGCTAACCCTAACCCTAATACTATCCTAGGGCTGATGCTAACTTTAACCCTAACCCTAAGACTATCCTAGGGTTGATGCTAACCCTAACCCTAACCCTTACACTATCCTAGGGCTGATGCTAACCCTAACCCTAACACTATCCTAGGCCTGATGCTAACCCTAACCCTAACACTTACACTATCCTAGGGCTGATGCTAACCCTAACCCTAACCCCAACACTATCCTAGGGTTGATGCTAACCCTAACCCTTACACTATCCTAGGGCTGATGCTAACCATAACCCTAACACTAACACTATCCCAAGGCTGATGCTAACCCTAACCCTAACACTATCATAGGGCTGATCCTAACCCTAACCCTAACCCTAACACTATCCTAGGGCTGATGCTAACCCTAACCCTAACACTATCCTAGGGCTGATGCTAACCCTAACCCTAACCCTAACACTACCCTAGGGCTGATGCTAACCCTAACCCTGACACTATCCTAGGGCTGATGCTAACCCTAACCCTAACCCTAACACTATCCTAGGGCTGATGCTAACCCTAATCCTAACCCTAACACTATCCTAGAGCTGATGCTAACGCTAACCCTAACCCTAACCCTAACCCTAATGCTATCCTAGGGCTGATGCTAACCCTAACCCTAACCCTAACACTATCCTAGGGCTGATGATAACCCTAACACTAACACTATCCTAGGGCTGATGCTAACCCTAAACCTAACCCTAACACTATCCTAGGGCTGATGCTAACCCTAACCCTAACTCTAACACTATCCTAGGGCTGAGGCTAACCCTAACCCTAACACTATCCTACGGCTGATGCTAACCCTAACCCTAACCCTAACACTATCCTAAGGCTGATGCTAACCCTAACACTAACACTGTCCGAGGCCTGGTGCTAACCCTAACCCTAACCCTAACACTATCCTAGGGCTGAGGCTAACCCTAACCCTAATAATATCCTAGGGCTGATGCTAACCCTAACCCTAACCCTAACACTATCCTAGGGCTGATGCTAACCCTAACCCTAACCCTAACACTATCCTAGGGCTGATACTAACCCTAACCCTAACTCTAAGTCTATCCTAGGGCTGATGCTAACCCGAACCCTAACAATATCCTAGGCCTGATGATATCCCTAACCCTAAACCTAACACTATCCTAGGGCTGATGCTAACCCTAACCCTAACCCTAACACTATCCTAGGGCTGATTCTAACCGTAACCCTAACACTATCCTAGGCCTGACGCTAACCCTATCCCTAACCCTAACACTATCCTAGGCCTGATGCTAACCCTATCCCTAACCCTAACACTCTCCTAGGACTGAGGCTAACCCTAACCCTAACACTATCCTAGGGCTGATGCTAACCCTTACCCTAACGCTAACACTATCCTAGGGCTGATGCTAACCCTAACACTAACACTATCCTAGGGCTGATGCTAACCCAAACCCTAACCCTAACACTATCCTAGGGCTGATGCTAACAATAACCCTAACTCTAACACTATCCTAGGGCGTAGGCTAACCCTAACCCTAACCCTAACCTACGGCTGATGCTAACCCTAACCCTAACCCTAACACTATCCTAAGGCTGATGCTAACCCTAACACTAACACTATCCTAGGCCTGGTGCTAACCCTAACCCTAACCCTAACACTATTCTAGGGCTGATGCTAACCCTAACCCTAATAATATCCTAGGGCTGATGCTAACCCTAACCCTAACCCTAACACTATCCTAGGGCTGATGCTAACCCTAACCCTAACACTAACACTATCCTAGGGCTGATGCTAACCCTAACCCTAACCCTAACACTATCCTAGGGCTGATGCTAACCCTAACACTAACAATACCCTAGGCCTGATGATATCCATAACCCTAAACCGAACACTATCCTAGGGCTGATGCTAACCCTAACCCTAACCCTAACACTATCCTAGGGCTCATTCTAACCGTAACCCTAACACTATCCTAGGCCTGATGCTAACCCTAACCCTTACCCTAACACTATCCTAGGGCTGATGCTAAACCTAACCATAACCCTAACACTATCCTAGGGCTGATGCTATCCCTATCCCTAACCCTAACACTATCCTAGGGCGGATGCTAACCCTATCCCTAACCCTAACACTATCCTAGGCCTGATGCTAACCCTATCCCTAACCCTAACACTCTCCTAGGGCTGAGGCTAACCCTAACCCTAACACTATCCTAGGGCTGATGCTAACCCTAACCCTAACGCTAACACTATCCTAGGGCTGATGCTAACCCTAACACTAACACTATCCTAGGGCTGATGCTAACCCAAACCCTAACCCTAACACTATCCTAGGGCTGATGCTAACACTAACCCTAACTCTAACACTATCCTAGGGCTGAGGCTAACCCTAACCCTAACACTATTATACGGCTGATGCTAACCCTAACCCTAACCCTAACACTATCCTAAGGCTGATGCTAACCCTAACACTAACACTATCATAGGCCTGGTGTTAACCCTAACCCTAACCCTAACACTATTCTAGGGCTGATGCTAACCCTAAACCTAACACTATCCTAGGGCTGATGCTAACCCTAACCCTAACCCGAACGCTATCCTAGGGCTGATGTTAACCCTAACCCTAACACTATCCTAGGGCTGATGCTAACCCTAACCCTAACCCTAACACTCTCCTAGGGCTAATGCTAACCGTAACCCTAACACCATCCTAGGCCTGATGCTAACCCTAACCCTAACACTATCCTAGCGCTGATGCTAAACCTAACCCTAACCCTAACACTATCCTAGGCCTGATGCTAACCCTATCCCTAACCCTAACACTCTCCTAGGGCTGAGGCTAACCCTAACCCTAACACTATCCTAGGGCTGATGCTAACCCTAACCCTAACCCTAACACTATCCTAGGGCTGATGCTAACCCTAACCCTAACACTATCCTAGGGCTGATGCTAAACCTAACCCTAACCCTAACACTATCCTAGGGCTGATTCTAACCGTAACCCTAACACTATCCTAGGCCTGACGCTAACCCTAACCCTAACCCTAACACTATCCTAGGCCTGATGCTAACCCTATCCCTAACCCTAACACTCTCCTAGGGCTGAGGCTAACCCTAACCCTAACACTATCCTAGGGCTGATGCTAACCCTTACCCTAACGCTAACACTATCCTAGGGCTGATGCTAACCCTAACACTAACACTATCCTAGGGCTGATGCTAAGCCAAACCCTAACCCTAACACTATCCTAGGGCTGATGCTAACAATAACCCTAACTCTAACACTATCCTAGGGCTGAGGCTAACCCTAACCCTAACCCTATCCTACGGCTGATGCTAACCCTAACCCTAACCCTAACACTATCCTAAGGCTGATGCTAACCCTAACACTAACACTATCCTAGGCCTGGTGCTAACCCTAACACTAACCCTAACACTATTCTAGGGCTGATGCTAACCCTAACCCTAATAATATCCTAGGGCTGATGCTAACCCTAACCCTAACCCTAACACTATCCTAGGGCTGATGCTAACCCTAACCCTAACACTAACACTATCCTAGGGGTGATGCTAACCCTAACCCTAACACTAACACTATCCTAGGGCTGATGCTAACCCTAACACTAACAATACCCTAGGCCTGATGACATCCATAACCCTAAACCTAACACTATCCTAGGGCTGATGATAACCCTAACCCTAACCCTAACACTATCCTAGGGCTAATTCTAACCGTAACCCTAACACTATCCTAGGCCTGATGCTAACCCTAACCCTTACCCTAACACTATCCTAGGGCTGATGCTAAACCTACCCATAACCCTAACACTATCCTAGGGCTGATTCTAACCCTATCCCTAACCCTAACACTATCCTAGGGCGGATGCTAACCCTATCCCTAACCCTAACACTATCCTAGGCCTGATGCTAACCCTATCCCTAAACCTAACACTCTCCTAGGGCTGAGGCTAACCTTAACCCTAACACTATCCTACGGCTTATGCTAACCCTAACCCTAACGCTAACAGTATCCTAGGGCTGATGCTAACCCAAACCCTAACCCTAACACTATCCGAGGGCTGATGCTAACACTAACCCTAACTCTAACACTATCCTAGGGCTGAGGCTAACCCTAACCCTAACATTATTATACGGCTGATGCTAACCCTAACCCTAACCTTAACACTATCCTAAGGCTGATGCTAACCCTAACACTAACACTATCATAGGCCTGGTGTTAACCCTAACCCTAACCCTAACACTATTCTAGGGCTGATGCTAACCCTAAACCTAACACTATCCTAGGGCTGATGCTAACCCTAAACCTAACCCGAACGCTATCCTAGGGCTGATGTTAACCCTAACCCTAACACTATCCTAGGGCTGATGCTAACCCTAACCCTAACTCTAACACTCTCCTAGGGCTGATGCTAACCGTAACCCTAACACCATCCTAGGCCTGATGCTAACCCTAACCCTAACACTATCCTAGCGCTGATGCTAACCCTAACCCTAACCCTAACACTATTCTAGGCCTGATGCTAACCCTATCCCTAACCCTAACACTCTCCTAGGGCTGAGGCTAACCCTAACCCTAACACTATCCTAGGGCTGATGCTAACCCTAACCCTAACCCTAACACTATCCTAGGGTTGATGCTAACCCTAACCCTAACACTATCCTAGGGCTGATGCTAACCATAACCCTAACCCTAACACTATACTAGGGCTGATGCTAACCCTACCCCTAACACTATCCTAGGGCTGATGCTAACCCTAACCCTAACCCTAACACTATCCTAGGGCTGATGCTAACCCTAACCCTAACACTATCCTAGGGCTGATGCTAACCCTAACCCTAACCCTAACACTATCCTAAGTCTGATGCTAACCCTAGCCCTCACACTATCCTAGGCCTGATGATAACCCTAACCCTAACCTTAACACTATCCTAGGGCTGATGCTAACCCTAACTCTAACCCTAACACTATCCTAGAGCTGATGCTAACCCTAACCCTAACACTATCCTAGGCCTGATGATAACCCTACCCTTACCCTAACACTATCCTAGGGCTGATGCTAACCCTAACCCTAACACTATCCTAGGGCTTATGCTAACCCTAACCCTAACCCTAACACTATCCTAGGGCTGATGCTAACCCTAACGCTAAGCCTAACACTATCCTTGATCTGATGCTAACCCTAACCCTAAACCTAACACTATCCTAGGGTTTATGTTAACCCTAACCCTAACACTATCCTAGGGCTGATGCTAACCCTAACCCTAACCCTAACACTATCCTAGGGCGGATGCTAACGCTAACCCTAACCCTAACACTATCCTAGGGCTGATGCTAACCCTAACACTAACACTATTCTAGGGCTGATGCTAACCCTAACACTAACCCTAACACTAACCTAGGGCTGATGCTAACCCTAACCCTAACTCTAACACTATCTTAGGGCTGAGGCTAACCTTAACCCAAACACTATCCTACGGCTGATGTTAACCCTAACCCTAACCCTAACACTATCCTAAGGCTGATGCTAACCCTAACACTAACACTATCCTGGGCCTGGTGCTAACCCTAACCCTAACCCAAACACTATCCTAGGGCTGATGCTAACCCTAACCCTAATACTATCCTAGGGCTGATGCTAACCCTAACCCTAACCCTAAGACTATCCTAGGGTTGATGCTAACCCCAACCCTAACCCTTACACTATCCTAGGGCTGATGCTAACCCTAACCCTAACACTATCCTAGGCCTGATGTTAACCCTAACCCTAACACTTACACTATCCTAGGGCTGATGCTAACCCTAACCCTAACCCTAACACTATCCTAGGTCTGATGCTAACCCTAAACCTAACACTATCCTAGGGCTGATGCTAACCCTAACCCTAACCCTAACACTATCCTAGGGCTGATGTTAACCCTAACCCTAACACTCTCCTAGGGCTGATGGTAACCCTAACCCTAACACTATCCTAGGCCTGATGCTAACCCTAACCCTAACACTATCCTAGGGCTGATGCTAACCCTAACCCTAACCCTAACACTATCCTAGGCCTGATGCTAACCCTATCCCTAACCCTAACACTCTCCTAGGGCTGAGGCTAACCCTAACCCTAACACTATCCTAGGGCTGATGCTAACCATAACCCTAACCCTAACACTATCCTAGGGCTGATGCTAACCCTAACCCTAACTCTAACACTATCCTAGGGCTGAGGCTAACCCTAACCGTAACACTATCCTACGGCTGATGCTAACCCTAACCCTAACCCTAACACTATCCTAAGGCTGATGCTAACCCTAACACTAACAATGTCCTAGGCCTGGTGCTAACCCTAACCCTAACCCTAACACTATCCTAGGGCTGATGCTAACCCTAACCCTAACCCTAACACTATCCTAGGCCTGATGCTAACCCTATCCCTAACCCTAACACTCTCCTAGGGCTGAGGCTAACCCTAACCCTAACACTATCCTAGGGCTGATGCTAACCATAACCCTAACCCTAACACTATCCTAGGGCTGATGCTAACCCTAACCCTAACTCTAACACTATCCTAGGGCTGAGGCTAACCCTAACCGTAACACTATCCTACGGCTGATGCTAACCCTAACCCTAACCCTAACACTATCCTAAGGCTGATGCTAACCCTAACACTAACACTGTCCTAGGCCTGGTGCTAACCCTAACCCTAACCCTAACACTATCCTAGGGCTGATGCTAACCCTAACCCTAATAATATCCTAGGGCTGACGCTAACCCTAACCCTAACCCTAACACTATCCTAGGGCTGATGCTAACCCTAACCCTAACCCTAACACTATCCTAGGGCTGATGCTAACCCTAACCCTAACTCTAACACTATCCTAGGGCTGATGCTAACCCGAACCCTAACAGTATCCTAGGCCTGATGGTATCCCTAACCCTAAACCTAACACTATCCTAGGGCTGATGCTAACCCTAACCCTAACCCTAACACTATCCTAGGGCTGATTCTAACCGTAACCCTAACACTATCCTAGGCCTGACGCTAACCCTAACCCTAACCCTAACACTATCCTAGGCCTGATGCTAACCCTATCCCTAACGCTAACACTCTCCTAGGGCTGATTCTAACCGTAACCCTAACACTATCCTAGGCCTGACGCTAACCCTAACCCTATCCCTAACACTATCCTAGGCCTGATGATAACCCTAACCCTAACCCTAACACTATTCTAGGGTTTATGTTAACCCTAACCCTAACACTATCCTAGGGCTGATGCTAACCCTAACCCTAACACTATCCTAGGGCTGACGCTAACCCTAACCCTAACCCTAACACTATCCTAGGGCGGATGCTAACCCTAACCCTAACCCTAACACTATCCTAGGGCTGATGCTAACCCTAACTCTAACACTATCCTAGGGGTGATGCTAACCCCAACCCTAACCCTAACACTATCCTAGGGCTGATGCTAACCCTAACCGTAACTCTAACACTATCTTAGGGCTGAGGCTAACCCTAACCCAAACACTATCCTACGGCTGATGCTAACCCTAACCCTAACCCTAACACTATCCTAAGGCTGATGCTAACCCTAACACTAACACTATCCTAGGCCTCGTGCTAACCCTAACCCTAACCCTAACACTATCCTAGGACTGATGCTAACCCTAACCCTAACCCTAACACTATCCTAGGGTTGATGCTAACCCTAATCCTAACACTATCCTAGGGCTGATGCTAACCCTAACCCTAACCCTAACACTATCCTAGGGCTGATGCTAACCCTAACCCTAACACTATCCTAGGGCTGATGCTAACCCTAACCCTAACCCTAACACTATACTAGGGCTGATGCTAACCCTAACCCTAACACTATCTTAGGGCTGATGCTTACCCTAACCCTAACCCGAACACTATCCTAAGTCTGATGCTAACTCTAGCCCTCACACTATCCTAGGCCTGATGATAACCCTAACCCTAACCTTAACACTATCCTAGGGCTGATGCTAACCCTAACCCTAACCCTAACACTATCCTAGAGCTGATGCTAACCCTAACCCTAACAATATCCTAGGCCTGATGATAACCCTAACCCTAACCCTAACACTATCCTAGGGTTTAGGTTAACCCTAACCCTAACACTATCCTAGGGCTGATGCTAACCCTAACACTAACACTATCCTAGGGCTGATGCTAACCCTAACCCTAACCCTAACACTATCCTAGGGCTGATGCTATCCCTAACCCTAACTCTAACACTATCCTAAGGCTGATGCTAACCGTAACACTAACACTATCCTGGGCCTGGTGCTAACCCTAACCCTAACCCTAACACTATCCTAGGGCTGATGGTAACCCTAACCCTAATACTATCCTAGGGCTGATGCTAACCATAACCCTAACACTAACACTATCCTAGGGCTGATGCTAACCCTAACCCTAACCCTAACACTATCCTAGGGCTGATGCTAACCCTATCCCTAACCCTAACACTATCCTAGGGCCGATGCTAACCCTATCCCTAACCCTAACACTATCCTAGGCCTGATGCTAACCCTATCCCTAAACCTAACACTCTCCTAGGGCTGAGGCTAACCTTAACCCTAACACTATCCTACGGCTTATGCTAACCCTAACCCTAACGCTAACACTATCCTAGGGCTGATGCTAACCCAAACCCTAACCCTAACACTATCCGAGGGCTGATGCTAACACTAACCCTAACTCTAACACTATCCTAGGGCTGAGGCTAACCCTAACCCTAACATTATTATACGGCTGATGCTAACCCTAACCCTAACCCTAACACTATCCTAAGGCTGATGCTAACCCTAACACTAACACTATCATAGGCCTGGTGTTAACCCTAACCCTAACCCTAACACTATTCTAGGGCTGATGCTAACCCTAAACCTAACACTATCCTAGGGCTGATGCTAACCCTAAACCTAACCCGAACGCTATCCTAGGGCTGATGTTAACCCTAACCCTAACACTATCCTAGGGCTGATGCTAACCCTAACCCTAACTCTAACACTCTCCTAGGGCTGATGCTAACCGTAACCCTAACACCATCCTAGGCCTGATGCTAACCCTAACCCTAACACTATCCTAGCGCTGATGCTAACCCTAACCCTAACCCTAACACTATTCTAGGCCTGATGCTAACCCTATCCCTAACCCTAACACTCTCCTAGGGCTGAGGCTAACCCTAACCCTAACACTATCCTAGGGCTGATGCTAACCCTAACCCTAACCCTAACACTATCCTAGGGTTGATGCTAACCCTAACCCTAACACTATCCTAGGGCTGATGCTAACCATAACCCTAACCCTAACACTATACTAGGGCTGATGCTAACCCTACCCCTAACACTATCCTAGGGCTGATGCTAACCCTAACCCTAACCCTAACACTATCCTAGGGCTGATGCTAACCCTAACCCTAACACTATCCTAGGGCTGATGCTAACCCTAACCCTAACCCTAACACTATCCTAAGTCTGATGCTAACCCTAGCCCTCACACTATCCTAGGCCTGATGATAACCCTAACCCTAACCTTAACACTATCCTAGGGCTGATGCTAACCCTAACTCTAACCCTAACACTATCCTAGAGCTGATGCTAACCCTAACCCTAACACTATCCTAGGCCTGATGATAACCCTACCCTTACCCTAACACTATCCTAGGGCTGATGCTAACCCTAACCCTAACACTATCCTAGGGCTTATGCTAACCCTAACCCTAACCCTAACACTATCCTAGGGCTGATGCTAACCCTAACGCTAAGCCTAACACTATCCTTGATCTGATGCTAACCCTAACCCTAAACCTAACACTATCCTAGGGTTTATGTTAACCCTAACCCTAACACTATCCTAGGGCTGATGCTAACCCTAACCCTAACCCTAACACTATCCTAGGGCGGATGCTAACGCTAACCCTAACCCTAACACTATCCTAGGGCTGATGCTAACCCTAACACTAACACTATTCTAGGGCTGATGCTAACCCTAACACTAACCCTAACACTAACCTAGGGCTGATGCTAACCCTAACCCTAACTCTAACACTATCTTAGGGCTGAGGCTAACCTTAACCCAAACACTATCCTACGGCTGATGTTAACCCTAACCCTAACCCTAACACTATCCTAAGGCTGATGCTAACCCTAACACTAACACTATCCTGGGCCTGGTGCTAACCCTAACCCTAACCCAAACACTATCCTAGGGCTGATGCTAACCCTAACCCTAATACTATCCTAGGGCTGATGCTAACCCTAACCCTAACCCTAAGACTATCCTAGGGTTGATGCTAACCCCAACCCTAACCCTTACACTATCCTAGGGCTGATGCTAACCCTAACCCTAACACTATCCTAGGCCTGATGTTAACCCTAACCCTAACACTTACACTATCCTAGGGCTGATGCTAACCCTAACCCTAACCCTAACACTATCCTAGGTCTGATGCTAACCCTAAACCTAACACTATCCTAGGGCTGATGCTAACCCTAACCCTAACCCTAACACTATCCTAGGGCTGATGTTAACCCTAACCCTAACACTCTCCTAGGGCTGATGGTAACCCTAACCCTAACACTATCCTAGGCCTGATGCTAACCCTAACCCTAACACTATCCTAGGGCTGATGCTAACCCTAACCCTAACCCTAACACTATCCTAGGCCTGATGCTAACCCTATCCCTAACCCTAACACTCTCCTAGGGCTGAGGCTAACCCTAACCCTAACACTATCCTAGGGCTGATGCTAACCATAACCCTAACCCTAACACTATCCTAGGGCTGATGCTAACCCTAACCCTAACTCTAACACTATCCTAGGGCTGAGGCTAACCCTAACCGTAACACTATCCTACGGCTGATGCTAACCCTAACCCTAACCCTAACACTATCCTAAGGCTGATGCTAACCCTAACACTAACAATGTCCTAGGCCTGGTGCTAACCCTAACCCTAACCCTAACACTATCCTAGGGCTGATGCTAACCCTAACCCTAACCCTAACACTATCCTAGGCCTGATGCTAACCCTATCCCTAACCCTAACACTCTCCTAGGGCTGAGGCTAACCCTAACCCTAACACTATCCTAGGGCTGATGCTAACCATAACCCTAACCCTAACACTATCCTAGGGCTGATGCTAACCCTAACCCTAACTCTAACACTATCCTAGGGCTGAGGCTAACCCTAACCGTAACACTATCCTACGGCTGATGCTAACCCTAACCCTAACCCTAACACTATCCTAAGGCTGATGCTAACCCTAACACTAACACTGTCCTAGGCCTGGTGCTAACCCTAACCCTAACCCTAACACTATCCTAGGGCTGATGCTAACCCTAACCCTAATAATATCCTAGGGCTGACGCTAACCCTAACCCTAACCCTAACACTATCCTAGGGCTGATGCTAACCCTAACCCTAACCCTAACACTATCCTAGGGCTGATGCTAACCCTAACCCTAACTCTAACACTATCCTAGGGCTGATGCTAACCCGAACCCTAACAGTATCCTAGGCCTGATGGTATCCCTAACCCTAAACCTAACACTATCCTAGGGCTGATGCTAACCCTAACCCTAACCCTAACACTATCCTAGGGCTGATTCTAACCGTAACCCTAACACTATCCTAGGCCTGACGCTAACCCTAACCCTAACCCTAACACTATCCTAGGCCTGATGCTAACCCTATCCCTAACGCTAACACTCTCCTAGGGCTGATTCTAACCGTAACCCTAACACTATCCTAGGCCTGACGCTAACCCTAACCCTATCCCTAACACTATCCTAGGCCTGATGATAACCCTAACCCTAACCCTAACACTATTCTAGGGTTTATGTTAACCCTAACCCTAACACTATCCTAGGGCTGATGCTAACCCTAACCCTAACACTATCCTAGGGCTGACGCTAACCCTAACCCTAACCCTAACACTATCCTAGGGCGGATGCTAACCCTAACCCTAACCCTAACACTATCCTAGGGCTGATGCTAACCCTAACTCTAACACTATCCTAGGGGTGATGCTAACCCCAACCCTAACCCTAACACTATCCTAGGGCTGATGCTAACCCTAACCGTAACTCTAACACTATCTTAGGGCTGAGGCTAACCCTAACCCAAACACTATCCTACGGCTGATGCTAACCCTAACCCTAACCCTAACACTATCCTAAGGCTGATGCTAACCCTAACACTAACACTATCCTAGGCCTCGTGCTAACCCTAACCCTAACCCTAACACTATCCTAGGACTGGTGCTAACCCTAACCCTAACCCTAACACTATCCTAGGGTTGATGCTAACCCTAATCCTAACACTATCCTAGGGCTGATGCTAACCCTAACCCTAACCCTAACACTATCCTAGGGCTGATGCTAACCCTAACCCTAACACTATCCTAGGGCTGATGCTAACCCTAACCCTAACCCTAACACTATACTAGGGCTGATGCTAACCCTAACCCTAACACTATCTTAGGGCTGATGCTTACCCTAACCCTAACCCGAACACTATCCTAAGTCTGATGCTAACTCTAGCCCTCACACTATCCTAGGCCTGATGATAACCCTAACCCTAACCTTAACACTATCCTAGGGCTGATGCTAACCCTAACCCTAACCCTAACACTATCCTAGAGCTGATGCTAACCCTAACCCTAACAATATCCTAGGCCTGATGATAACCCTAACCCTAACCCTAACACTATCCTAGGGTTTAGGTTAACCCTAACCCTAACACTATCCTAGGGCTGATGCTAACCCTAACACTAACACTATCCTAGGGCTGATGCTAACCCTAACCCTAACCCTAACACTATCCTAGGGCTGATGCTATCCCTAACCCTAACTCTAACACTATCCTAAGGCTGATGCTAACCGTAACACTAACACTATCCTGGGCCTGGTGCTAACCCTAACCCTAACCCTAACACTATCCTAGGGCTGATGGTAACCCTAACCCTAATACTATCCTAGGGCTGATGCTAACCATAACCCTAACACTAACACTATCCTAGGGCTGATGCTAACCCTAACCCTAACCCTAACACTATCCTAGGGCTGATGCTAACCCTATCCCTAACCCTAACACTATCCTAGGGCCGATGCTAACCCTATCCCTAACCCTAACACTATCCTAGGCCTGATGCTAACCCTATCCCTAAACCTAACACTCTCCTAGGGCTGAGGCTAACCTTAACCCTAACAATATCCTACGGCTTATGCTAACCCTAACCCTAACGCTAACACTATCCTAGGGCTGATGCTAACCCAAACCCTAACCCTAACACTATCCGAGGGCTGATGCTAACACTAACCCTAACTCTAACACTATCCTAGGGCTGAGGCTAACCCTAACCCTAACATTATTATACGGCTGATGCTAACCCTAACCCTAACCCTAACACTATCCTAAGGCTGATGCTAACCCTAACACTAACACTATCATAGGCCTGGTGTTAACCCTAACCCTAACCCTAAGACTATTCTAGGGCTGATGCTAACCCTAAACCTAACACTATCCTAGGGCTGATGCTAACCCTAACCCTAACCCGAACGCTATCCTAGGGCTGATGTTAACCCTAACCCTAACACTATCCTAGGGCTGATGTTAACCCTAACCCTAACTCTAACACTCTCCTAGGGCTGATGCTAACCGTAACCCTAACACCATCCTAGGCCTGATGCTAACCCTAACCCTAACACTATCCTAGCGCTGATGCTAACCCTAACCCTAACCCTAACACTATTCTAGGCCTGATGCTAACCCTATCCCTAACCCTAACACTCTCCTAGGGCTGAGGCTAACCCTAACCCTAACACTATCCTAGGGCTGATGCTAACCCTAACCCTAACCCTAACACTATCCTAGGGTTGATGCTAACCCTAACCCTAACACTATCCTAGGGCTGATGCTAACCATAACCCTAACCCTAACACTATCCTAGGGCTGATGCTAACCCTACCCCTAACACTATCCTAGGGCTGATGCTAACCCTAACCCTAACCCTAACACTATCCTAGGGCTGATGCTAACCCTAACCCTAACACTATCCTAGGGCTGATGCTAACCCTAACCCTAACCCTAACACTATCCTAAGTCTGATGCTAACCCTAGCCCTCACACTATCCTAGGCCTGATGATAACCCTAACCCTAACCTTAACACTATCCTAGGGCTGATGCTAACCCTAACTCTAACCCTAACACTATCCTAGAGCTGATGCTAACCCTAACCCTAACACTATCCTAGGCCTGATGATAACCCTACCCTTACCCTAACACTATCCTAGGGCTGATGCTAACCCTAACCCTAACACTATCCTAGGGCTTATGCTAACCCGAACCCTAACAATATCCTAGGCCTGATGATATCCCTAACCCTAAACCTAACACTATACTAGGGCTGATGCTAACCCTAACCCTAACCCTAACACTATCCTAGGGCTGATTCTAACCGTAACCCTAACACTATCATAGGCCTGACGCTAACCCTAACCCAAACCCTAACACTATCCTAGGCCTGATGCTAACCCTATCCCTAACCCTAACACTCTCCTAGGGCTGAGGCTAACCCTAACCCTAACATTATCCTAGGGCTGATGCTAACCCTTACCCTAACGCTAACACTATCCTAGGGCTGATGCTAACCCTAACACTAACACTATCCTAGGGCTGATGCTAACCCAAACCCTAACCCTAACACTATCCTAGGGCTGATGCTAACAATAACCCTAACTCTAACACTATCCTAGGGCTGAGGCTAACCCTAACCCTAACCCTATCCTACGGCTGATGCTAACCCTAACCCTAACCCTAACACTATCCTAAGGCTGATGCTAACCCTAACACTAACACTATCCTAGGCCTGGTGCTAACCCTAACCCTAACCCTAACACTATTCTAGGGCTGATGCTAACCCTAACCCTAATAATATCCTAGGGCTGATGCTAACCCTAACCCTAACCCTAACACTATCCTAGGGCTGAAGCTAACCCTAACCCTAACACTAACACTATCCTAGGGGTGATGCTAACCCTAACCCTAACCCTAACACTATCCTAGGGCTGATGCTAACCCAAACACTAACAATATCCTAGGCCTGATGATATCCATAACCCTAAACCTAACACTATCCTAGGGCTGATGCTAACCCTAACCTTAACCCTAACACTATCCTAGGGCTCATTCTAACCGTAACCCTAACACTATCCTAGGCCTGATGCTAACCCTAACCCTTACCCTAACACTATCCTAGGGCTGATGCTAAACCTAACCATAACCCTAACACTATCCTAGGGCTGATGCTATCCCTATCCCTAACCCTAACACTATCCTAGGGCGGATGCTAACCCTATCCCTAACCCTAACACTATCCTAGGCCTGATGCTAACCCTATCCCTAACCCTAACACTCTCCTAGGGCTGAGGCTAACCCTAACCCTAACACTATCCTAGGGCTGATGCTAACCCTAACCCTAACGCTAACACTATCCTAGGGCTGATGCTAACCCTAACAATAACCCTAACACTATCCTAAGGCTGATGCTAACCCTAACACTAACACTATCATAGGCCTGGTGTTAACCCTAACCCTAACCCTAACACTATTCTAGGGCTGATGCTAACCCTAAACCTAACACTATCCTAGGGCTGATGCTAACCCTAACCCTAACCCGAACGCTATCCTAGGGCTGATGTTAACCCTAACCCTAACACTATCCTAGGGCTGATGCTAACCCTAACCCTAACCCTAAAACTCTCCTAGGGCTGATGCTAACCGTAACCCTAACACCATCCTAGGCCTGATGCTAACCCTAACCCTAACACTATCCTAGCGCTGATGCTAATCCTAACCCTAACCCTAACACTATCCTAGGCCTGATGCTAACCCTATCCCTAACCCTAACACTCTCCTAGGGCTGAGGCTAACCCTAACCCTAACAATATCCTAGGGCTGATGCTAAACCTAACCCTAACCCTAACACTATCCTAGGGCTGATGCTAACCCTAACCCTAACACTATCCTACTGCTGATGCTAACCCTAACCCTAACCCTAACACTATCCTAGGGCTGATGCTAACCCTAACCCTAACCCTAACACTATCCTAAGTCTGATGCTAACCCTAGCCCTCACACTATCCTAGGCCTGATGATAACCCTAACCCTAACCTTAACACTATCCTAGGGCTGATGCTAACCCTAACCCTAACCCTAACACTATCCTAGAGCTGATGCTAACACTAACCATAACACTATCCTAGGCCTGATGATAACCCTACCCTTACCCTAACACTATCCTAGGGCTGATGGTAACCCTAACCCTAACACTATCCTTGATCTGATGCTAACCCTAACCCTAACCCTAACACTATCCTAGGCCTGATGATAACCCTAACCCTAAACCTAACACTATCCTAGGGTTTATGTTAACCCTAACCCTAACACTATCCTAGGGCTGATGCTAACCCTAATCCTAATCCTAACACTATCCTAGGGCGGATGCTAACGCTAACCCTAACCCTAACACTATCCTAGGGCTGATGCTAACCCTAACACTAACACTATTCTAGGGCTGATGCTAACCCTAACCCTAACCCTAACACTAACCTAGGGCTGATGCTAACCCTAACCCTAACTCTAACACTATCTTAGGGCTGAGGCTAACCCTAACCCAAACACTATCCTACGGCTGATGTTAACCCTAACCCTAACCCTAACACTATCCTAAGGCTGATGCTAACCCTAACACTATCACTATCCTGGGCCTGGTGCTAACCCTAACACTAACCCAAACACTATCCTAGGGCTGATGCTAACCCTAACCCTAATACTATCCTAGGGCTGATGCTAACTTTAACCCTAACCCTAAGACTATCCTAGGGTTGATGCTAACCCTAACCCTAACCCTTACACTATCCTAGGGCTGATGCTAACCCTAACCCTAACACTATCCTAGGCCTGATGCTAACCCTAACCCTAACACTTACACTATCCTAGGGCTGATGCTAACCCTAACCCTAACCCCAACACTATCCTAGGGTTGATGCTAACCCTAACCCTTACACTATCCTAGGGCTGATGCTAACCATAACCCTAACACTAACACTATCCCAAGGCTGATGCTAACCCTAACCCTAACACTATCCTAGGGCTGATCCTAACCCTAACCCTAACCCTAACACTATCCTAGGGCTGATGCTAACCCTAACCCTAACACTATCCTAGGGCTGATGCTAACCCTAACCCTAACCCTAACACTACCCTAGTGCTGATGCTAACCCTAACCCTGACACTATCCTAGGGCTGATGCTAACCCTAACCCTAACCCTAACACTATCCTAGGGCTGATGCTAACCCTAATCCTAACCCTAACACTATCCTAGAGCTGATGCTAACGCTAACCCTAACCCTAACCCTAACCCTAATGCTATCCTAGGGCTGATGCTAACCCTAACCCTAACCCTAACACTATCCTAGGGCTGATGATAACCCTAACACTATCACTATCCTAGGGCTGATGCTAACTCTAACCCTAACCCTAACACTATCCTAGGGCTGATGCTAACCCTAACCCTAACTCTAACACTATCCTAGGGCTGAGGCTAACCCTAACCCTAACACTATCCTACGGCTGATGCTAACCCTAACCCTAACCCTAACACTATCCTAAGGCTGATGCTAACCCTAACACTAACACTGTCCGAGGCCTGGTGCTAACCCTAACCCTAACCCTAACACTATCCTAGGGCTGAGGCTAACCCTAACCCTAATAATATCCTAGGGCTGATGCTAACCCTAACCCTAACCCTAACACTATCCTAGGGCTGATGCTAACCCTAACCCTAACCCTAACACTATCCTAGGGCTGATACTAACCCTAACCCTAACTCTAACTCTATCCTAGGGCTGATGCTAACCCGAACCCTAACAATATCCTAGGCCTGATGATATCCCTAACCCTAAACCTAACACTATCCTAGGGCTGATGCTAACCCTAACCCTAACCCTAACACTATCCTAGGGCTGATTCTAACCGTAACCCTAACACTATCCTAGGCCTGACGCTAACCCTATCCCTAACCCTAACACTATCCTAGGCCTGATGCTAACCCTATCCCTAAGCCTAACACTCTCCTAGGACTGAGGCTAACCCTAACCCTAACACTATCCTAGGGCTGATGCTAACCCTTACCCTAACGCTAACACTATCCTAGGGCTGATGCTAACCCTAACACTAACACTATCCTAGGGCTGATGCTAACCCAAACCCTAACCCTAACACTATCCTAGGGCTGATGCTAACAATAACCCTAACTCTAACACTATCCTAGGGCTGAGGCTAACCCTAACCCTAACCCTAACCTACGGCTGATGCTAACCCTAACCCTAACCCTAACACTATCCTAAGGCTGATGCTAACCCTAACACTAACACTATCCTAGGCCTGGTGCTAACCCTAACACTAACCCTAACACTATTCTAGGGCTGATGCTAACCCTAACCCTAATAATATCCTAGGGCTGATGCTAACCCTAACCCTAACCCTAACACTATCCTAGGGCTGATGCTAACCCTAACCCTAACACTAACACTATCCTAGGGCTGATGCTAACCCTAACCCTAACCCTAACACTATCCTAGGGCTGATGCTAACCCTAACACTAACAATACCCTAGGCCTGATGATATCCATAACCCTAAACCTAACACTATCCTAGGGCTGATGCTAACCCTAACCCTAACCCTAACACTATCCTAGGGCTCATTCTAACCGTAACCCTAACACTATCCTAGGCCTGATGCTAACCCTAACCCTTACCCTAACACTATCCTAGGGCTGATGCTAAACCTAACCATAACCCTAACACTATCCTAGGGCTGATGCTATCCCTATCCCTAACCCTAACACTATCCTAGGGCGGATGCTAACCCTATCCCTAACCCTAACACTATCCTAGGCCTGATGCTAACCCTATCCCTAACCCTAACACTCTCCTAGGGCTGAGGCTAACCCTAACCCTAACACTATCCTAGGGCTGATGCTAACCCTAACCCTAACGCTAACACTATCCTAGGGCTGATGCTAACCCTAACACTAACACTATCCTAGGGCTGATGCTAACCCAAACCCTAACCCTAACACTATCCTAGGGCTGATGCTAACACTAACCCTAACTCTAACACTATCCTAGGGCTGAGGCTAACCCTAACCCTAACACTATTATACGGCTGATGCTAACCCTAACCCTAACCCTAACACTATCCTAAGGCTGATGCTAACCCTAACACTAACACTATCATAGGCCTGGTGTTAACCCTAACCCTAACCCTAACACTATTCTAGGGCTGATGCTAACCCTAAACCTAACACTATCCTAGGGCTGATGCTAACCCTAACCCTAACCCGAACGCTATCCTAGGGCTGATGTTAACCCTAACCCTAACACTATCCTAGGGCTGATGCTAACCCTAACCCTAACCCTAACACTCTCCTAGGGCTAATGCTAACCGTAACCCTAACACCATCCTAGGCCTGATGCTAACCCTAACCCTAACACTATCCTAGCGCTGATGCTAAACCTAACCCTAACCCTAACACTATCCTAGGCCTGATGCTAACCCTATCCCTAACCCTAACACTCTCCTAGGGCTGAGGCTAACCCTAACCCTAACACTATCCTAGGGCTGATGCTAACCCTAACCCTAACCCTAACACTATCCTAGGGCTGATGCTAACCCTAACCCTAACACTATCCTAGGGCTGATGCTAAACCTAACCCTAACCCTAACACTATCCTAGGGCTGATGCTAACCCTACCCCTAACACTATCCTAGGGCTGATGCTAACCCTAACCCTAACCCTAACACTATCCTAGGGCTGATTCTAACCGTAACCCTAACACTATCCTAGGCCTGACGCTAACCCTAACCCTAACCTAACACTATCCTAGGCCTGATGCTAACCCTATCCCTAACCCTAACACTCTCCTAGGGCTGAGGCTAACCCTAACCCTAACACTATCCTAGGGCTGATGCTAACCCTTACCCTAACGCTAACACTATCCTAGGGCTGATGTTAACCCTAACACTAACACTATCCTAGGGCTGATGCTAAGCCAAACCCTAACCCTAACACTATCCTAGGGCTGATGCTAACAATAACCCTAACTCTAACACTATCCTAGGGCTGAGGCTAACCCTAACCCTAACCCTATCCTACGGCTGATGCTAACCCTAACCCTAACCCTAACACTATCCTAGGGCTGATGCTAACCCTAACCCTAACACTAACACTATCCTAGGGGTGATGCTAACCCTAACCCTAACCCTAACACTATCCTAGGGCTGATGCTAACCCTAACACTAACAATACCCTAGGCCTGATGACATCCATAACCCTAAACCTAACACTATCCTAGGGCTGATGATAACCCTAACCCTAACCCTAACACTATCCTAGGGCTAATTCTAACCGTAACCCTAACACTATCCTAGGCCTGATGCTAACACTAACCCTTACCCTAACACTATCCTAGGGCTGATGCTAAACCTAACCATAACCCTAACACTATCCTAGGGCTGATGCTAACCCTATCCCTAACCCTAACACTATCCTAGGGCGGATGCTAACCCTATCCCTAACCCTAACACTATCCTAGGCCTGATGCTAACCCTATCACTAAACCTAACACTCTCCTAGGGCTGAGGCTAACCTTAACCCTAACACTATCCTACGGCTTATGCTAACCCTAACCCTAACGCTAACACTATCCTAGGGCTGATGCTAACCCAAACCCTAACCCTAACACTATCCGAGGGCTGATGCTAACACTAACCCTAACTCTAACACTATCCTAGGGCTGATGCTAACCCTAAACCTAACCCGAACGCTATCCTAGGGCTGATGTTAACCCTAACCCTAACACTATCCTAGGGCTGATGCTAACCATAACCCTAACTCTAACACTCTCCTAGGGCTGATGCTAACCGTAACCCTAACACCATCCTAGGCCTGATGCTAACCCTAACCCTAACACTATCCTAGCGCTGATGCTAACCCTAACCCTAACCCTAACACTATTCTAGGCCTGATGCTAACCCTATCCCTAACCCTAACACTCTCCTAGGGCTGAGGCTAACCCTAACCCTAACACTATCCTAGGGCTGATGCTAACCCTAACCCTAACCCTAACACTATCCTAGGGTTGATGCTAACCCTAACCCTAACACTATCCTAGGGCTGATGCTAACCATAACCCTAACCCTAACACTATACTAGGGCTGATGCTAACCCTACCCCTAACACTATCCTAGGGCTGATGCTAACCCTAACCCTAACCCTAACACTATCCTAGGGCTGATGCTAACCCTAACCCTAACACTATCCTAGGGCTGATGCTAACCCTAACCCTAACCCTAACACTATCCTAAGTCTGATGCTAACCCTAGCCCTCACACTATCCTAGGCCTGATGATAACCCTAACCCTAACCTTAACACTATCCTAGGGCTGATGCTAACCCTAACTCTAACCCTAACACTATCCTAGAGCTGATGCTAACCCTAACCCTAACACTATCCTAGGCCTGATGATAACCCTACCCTTACCCTAACACTATCCTAGGGCTGATGCTAACCCTAACCCTAACACTATCCTAGGGCTTATGCTAACCCTAACCCTAACCCTAACACTATCCTAGGGCTGATGCTAACCCTAACGCTAAGCCTAACACTATCCTTGATCTGATGCTAACCCTAACCCTAAACCTAACACTATCCTAGGGTTTATGTTAACCCTAACCCTAACACTATCCTAGGGCTGATGCTAACCCTAACACTAACCCTAACACTAACCTAGGGCTGATGCTAACCCTAACCCTAACTCTAACACTATCTTAGGGCTGAGGCTAACCTTAACCCAAACACTATCCTACGGCTGATGTTAACCCTAACCCTAACCCTAACACTATCCTAAGGCTGATGCTAACCCTAACACTAACACTATCCTGGGCCTGGTGCTAACCCTAACCCTAACCCAAACACTATCCTAGGGCTGATGCTAACCCTAACCCTAATACTATCCTAGGGCTGATGCTAACCCTAACCCTAACCCTAAGACTATCCTAGGGTTGATGCTAACCCCAACCCTAACCCTTACACTATCCTAGGGCTGATGCTAACCCTAACCCTAACACTATCCTAGGCCTGATGTTAACCCTAACCCTAACACTTACACTATCCTAGGGCTGATGCTAACCCTAACCCTAACCCTAACACTATCCTAGGTCTGATGCTAATCCTAAACCTAACACTATCCTAGGGCTGATGCTAACCCTAACCCTAACCCTAACACTATCCTAGGGCTGATGTTAACCCTAACCCTAACACTATCCTAGGGCTGATGCTAACCCTAACCCTAACCCTAACACTCTCCTAGGGCTGATGCTAACCCTAACCCTAACACTATCCTAGGCCTGATGCTAACCCTAACCCTAACACTATCCTAGGGCTGATGCTAACCCTAACCCTAACCCTAACACTATCCTAGGCCTGATGCTAACCCTATCCCTAACCCTAACACTCTCCTAGGGCTGAGGCTAACCCTAACCCTAACACTATCCTAGGGCTGATGCTAACCATAACCCTAACCCTAACACTATCCTAGGGCTGATGCTAACCCTAACCCTAACTCTAACACTATCCTAGGGCTGAGGCTAACCCTAACCGTAACACTATCCTACGGCTGATGCTAACCCTAACCCTAACCCTAACACTATCCTAAGGCTGATGCCAACCCTAACACTAACACTGTCCTAGGCCTGGTGCTAACCCTAACCCTAACCCTAACACTATCCTAGGGCTGATGCTAACCCTAACCCTAACCCTAACACTATCCTAGGCCTGATGCTAACCCTATCCCTAACCCTAACACTCTCCTAGGGCTGAGGCTAACCCTAACCCTAACACTATCCTAGGGCTGATGCTAACCATAACCCTAACCCTAACACTATCCTAGGGCTGATGCTAACCCTAACCCTAACTCTAACACTATCCTAGGGCTGAGGCTAACCCTAACCGTAACACTATCCTACGGCTGATGCTAACCCTAACCCTAACCCTAACACTATCCTAAGGCTGATGCTAACCCTAACACTAACACTGTCCTAGGCCTGGTGCTAACCCTAACCCTAACCCTAACACTATCCTAGGGCTGATGCTAACCCTAACCCTAATAATATCCTAGGGCTGACGCTAACCCTAACCCTAACCCTAACACTATCCTAGGGCTGATGCTAACCCTAACCCTAACCCTAACACTATCCTAGGGCTGATGCTAACCCTAACCCTAACTCTAACACTATCCTAGGGCTGATGCTAACCCGAACCCTAACAATATCCTAGGCCTGATGATATCCCTAACCCTAAACCTAACACTATCCTAGGGCTGATGCTAACCCTAACCCTAACCCAAACACTATCCTAGGGCTGATTCTAACCGTAACCCTAACACTATCCTAGGCCTGACGCTAACCCTAACCCTAACCCTAACACTATCCTAGGCCTGATGCTAACCCTATCCCTAACGCTAACACTCTCCTAGGGCTGATTCTAACCGTAACCCTAACACTATCCTAGGCCTGACGCTAACCCTAACCCTATCCCTAACACTATCCTAGGCCTGATGATAACCCTAACCCTAACCCTAACACTATTCTAGGGTTTATGTTAACCCTAACCCTAACACTATCCTAGGGCTGATGCTAACCCTAACCCTAACACTATCCTAGGGCTGACGCTAACCCTAACCCTAACCCTAACACTATCCTAGGGCGGATGCTAACCCTAACCCTAACCCTAACACTATCCTAGGGCTGATGCTAACCCTAACTCTAACACTATCCTAGGGGTGATGCTAACCCCAACCCTAACCCTAACACTATCCTAGGGCTGATGCTAACCCTAACCGTAACTCTAACACTATCTTAGGGCTGAGGCTAACCCTAACCCAAACACTATCCTACGGCTGATGCTAACCCTAACCCTAACCCTAACACTATCCTAAGGCTGATGCTAACCCTAACACTAACACTATCCTAGGCCTCGTGCTAACCCTAACCCTAACCCTAACACTATCCTAGGACTGATGCTAACCCTAACCCTAACCCTAACACTATCCTAGGGTTGATGCTAACCCTAATCCTAACACTATCCTAGGGCTGATGCTAACCCTAACCCTAACCCTAACACTATCCTAGGGCTGATGCTAACCCTAACCCTAACACTATCCTAGGGCTGATGCTAACCCTAACCCTAACCCTAACACTATACTAGGGCTGATGCTAACCCTAACCCTAACACGATCTTAGGGCTGATGCTTACCCTAACCCTAACCCGAACACTATCCTAAGTCTGATGCTAACTCTAGCCCTCACACTATCCTAGGCCTGATGATAACCCTAACCCTAACCTTAACACTATCCTAGGGCTGATGCTAACCCTAACCCTAACCCTAACACTATCCTAGAGCTGATGCTAACCCTAACCCTAACAATATCCTAGGCCTGATGATAACCCTAACCCTAACCCTAACACTATCCTAGGGTTTAGGTTAACCCTAACCCTAACACTATCCTAGGGCTGATGCTAACCCTAACACTAACACTATCCTAGGGCTGATGCTAACCCTAACCCTAACCCTAACACTATCCTAGGGCTGATGCTATCCCTAACCCTAACTCTAACACTATCCTAAGGCTGATGCTAACCCTAACACTAACACTATCCTGGGCCTGGTGCTAACCCTAACCCTAACCCTAACACTATCCTAGGGCTGATGGTAACCCTAACCCTAATACTATCCTAGGGCTGATGCTAACCATAACCCTAACCCTAACACTATCCTAGGGCTGATGCTAACCCTAACCCTAACCCTAACACTATCCTAGGGCTGATGCTAACCCTATCCCTAACCCTAACACTATCCTAGGGCCGATGCTAACCCTATCCCTAACCCTAACACTATCCTAGGCCTGATGCTAACCCTATCCCTAAACCTAACACTCTCCTAGGGCTGAGGCTAACCTTAACCCTAACACTATCCTACGGCTTATGCTAAACCTAACCCTAACGCTAACACTATCCTAGGGCTGATGCTAACCCAAACCCTAACCCTAACACTATCAGAGGGCTGATGCTAACACTAACCCTAACTCTAACACTATCCTAGGGCTGAGGCTAACCCTAACCCTAACATTATTATACGGCTGATGCTAACCCTAACCCTAACCCTAACACTATCCTAAGGCTGATGCTAACCCTAACACTAACACTATCATAGGCCTGGTGTTAACCCTAACCCTAACCCTAACACTATTCTAGGGCTGATGCTAACCCTAAACCTAACACTATCCTAGGGCTGATGCTAACCCTAACCCTAACCCGAACGCTATCCTAGGGCTGATGTTAACCCTAACCCTAACACTATCCTAGGGCTGATGTTAACCCTAACCCTAACTCTAACACTCTCCTAGGGCTGATGCTAACCGTAACCCTAACACCATCCTAGGCCTGATGCTAACCCTAACCCTAACACTATCCTAGCGCTGATGCTAACCCTAACCCTAACCCTAACACTATTCTAGGCCTGATGCTAACCCTATCCCTAACCCTAACACTCTCCTAGGGCTGAGGCTAACCCTAACCCTAACACTATCCTAGGGCTGATGCTAACCCTAACCCTAACCCTAACACTATCCTAGGGTTGATGCTAACCCTAACCCTAACACTATCCTAGGGCTGATGCTAACCATAACCCTAACCCTAACACTATCCTAGGGCTGATGCTAACCCTACCCCTAACACTATCCTAGGGCTGATGCTAACCCTAACCCTAACCCTAACACTATCCTAGGGCTGATGCTAACCCTAACCCTAACACTATCCTAGGGCTGATGCTAACCCTAACCCTAACCCTAACACTATCCTAAGTCTGATGCTAACCCTAGCCCTCACACTATCCTAGGCCTGATGATAACCCTAACCCTAACCTTAACACTATCCTAGGGCTGATGCTAACCCTAACTCTAACCCTAACACTATCCTAGAGCTGATGCTAACCCTAACCCTAACACTATCCTAGGCCTGATGATAACCCTACCCTTACCCTAACACTATCCTAGGGCTGATGCTAACCCTAACCCTAACACTATCCTAGGGCTTATGCTAACCCTAACCCTAACCCTAACACTATCCTAGGGCTGATGCTAACCCTAACGCTAAGCCTAACACTATCCTTGATCTGATGCTAACCCTAACCTTAAACCTAACACTATCCTAGGGTTTATGTTAACCCTAACCCTAACACTATCCTAGGGCTGATGCTAACCCTAACCCTAACCCTAACACTATCCTAGGGCGGATGCTAACGCTAACCCTAACCCTAACACTATCCTAGGGCTGATGCTAACCCTAACACTAACACTATTCTAGGGCTGATGCTAACCCTAACACTAACCCTAACACTAACCTAGGGCTGATGCTAACCCTAACCCTAACTCTAACACTATCTTAGGGCTGAGGCTAACCCTAACCCAAACACTATCCTACGGCTGAAGTTAACCCTAACCCTAACCCTAACACTATCCTAAGGCTGATGCTAACCCTAACACTAACACTATCCTGGGCCTGGTGCTAACCCTAACCCTAACCCAAACACTATCCTAGGGCTGATGCTAACCCTAACCCTAATACTATCCTAGGGCTGATGCTAACCCTAACCCTAACCCTAAGACTATCCTAGGGTTGATGCTAACCCCAACCCTAACCCTTACACTATCCTAGGGCTGATGCTAACCCTAACCCTAACACTATCCTAGGCCTGATGTTAACCCTAACCCTAACACTTACACTATCCTAGGGCTGATGCTAACCCTAACCCTAACCCTAACACTATCCTAGGTCTGATGCTAACCCTAAACCTAACACTATCCTAGGGCTGATGCTAACCCTAACCCTAACCCTAACACTATCCTAGGGCTGATGTTAACCCTAACCCTAACACTATCCTAGGGCTGATGCTAACCCTAACCCTAACCCTAACACTCTCCTAGGGCTGATGCTAACCCTAACCCTAACACTATCCTAGGCCTGATGCTAACCCTAACCCTAACACTATCCTAGGGCTGATGCTAACCCTAACCCTAACCCTAACACTATCCTAGGCCTGATGCTAACCCTATCCCTAACCCTAACACTCTCCTAGGGCTGAGGCTAACCCTAACCCTAACACTATCCTAGGGCTGATGCTAACCATAACCCTAACCCTAACACTATCCTAGGGCTGATGCTAACCCTAACCCTAACTCTAACACTATCCTAGGGCTGAGGCTAACCCTAACCGTAACACTATCCTACGGCTGATGCTAACCCTAACCCTAACCCTAACACTATCCTAAGGCTGATGCTAACCCTAACACTAACACTGTCCTAGGCCTGGTGCTAACCCTAACCTTAACCCTAACACTATCCTAGGGCTGATGCTAACCCTAACCCTAATAATATCCTAGGGCTGATGCTAACCCTAACCCTAACCCTAACACTATCCTAGGGCTGATGCTAACCCTAACCCTAACCCTAACACTATCCTAGGGCTGATGCTAACCCTAACCCTAACTCTAACACTATCCTAGGGCTGATGCTAACCCGAACCCTAACAATATCCTAGGCCTGATGATATCCCTAACCCTAAACCTAACACTATCCTAGGGCTGATGCTAACCCTAACCCTAACCCTAACACTATCCTAGGGCTGATTCTAACCGTAACCCTAACACTATCCTAGGCCTGACGCTGACCCTAACCCTAACCCTAACACTATCCTAGGCCTGATGCTAACCCTATCCCTAACGCTAACACTCTAGTAGGGCTGATTCTAACCGTAACCCTAACACTATCCTAGGCCTGACGCTAACCCTAACCCTATCCCTAACACTATCCTAGGCCTGATGATAACCCTAACCCTAACCCTAACACTATTCTAGGGTTTATGTTAACCCTAACCCTAACACTATCCTAGGGCTGATGCTAACCCTAACCCTAACACTATCCTAGGGCTGACGCTAACCCTAACCCTAACCCTAACACTATCCTAGGGCGGATGCTAACCCTAACCCTAACCCTAACACTATCCTAGGGCTGATGCTAACACTAACTCTAACACTATCCTAGGGGTGATGCTAACCCCAACCCTAACCCTAACACTATCCTAGGGCTGATGCTAACCCTAACCGTAACTCTAACACTATCTTAGGGCTGAGGCTAACCCTAACCCAAACACTATCCTACGGCTGATGCTAACCCTAACCCTAACCCTAACACTATCCTAAGGCTGATGCTAACCCTAACACTAACACTATCCTAGGCCTCGTGCTAACCCTAACCCTAACCCTAACACTATCCTAGGACTGATGCTAACCCTAACCCTAACCCTAAGACTATCCTAGGGTTGATGCTAACCCTAATCCTAACACTATCCTAGGGCTGATGCTAACCCTAACCCTAACCCTAACACTGTCCTAGGGCTGATGCTAACCCTAACCCTAACACTATCCTAGGGCTGATGCTAACCCTAACCCTAACCCTAACACTATACTAGGGCTGATGCTAACCCTAACCCTAACACTATCTTAGGGCTGATGCTTACCCTAACCCTAACCCGAACACTATCCTAAGTCTGATGCTAACTCTAGCCCTCACACTATCCTAGGCCTGATGATAACCCTAACCCTAACCTTAACACTATCCTAGGGCTGATGCTAACCCTAACCCTTACCCTAACACTATCCTAGAGCTGATGCTAACCCTAACCCTAACAATATCCTAGGCCTGATGATAACCCTAACCCTAACCCTAACACTATCCTAGGGTTTAGGTTAACCCTAACCCTAACACTATCCTAGGGCTGATGCTAATCCTAACACTAACACTATCCTAGGGCTGATGCTAACCCTAACCCTAACCCTAACACTATCCTAGGGCTGATGCTATCCCTATCCCTAACTCTAACACTATCCTAAGGCTGATGCTAACCCTAACACTAACACTATCCTGGGCCTGGTGCTAACCCTAACCCTAACCCTAACACTATCCTAGGGCTGATGGTAACCCTAACCCTAATACTATCCTAGGGCTGATGCTAACCATAACCCTAACCCTAACACTACCCTAGGGCTGATGCTAACCCTAACCCTAACCCTAACACTATCCTAGGGCTGATGCTAACCCTAACCCTAACACTCTCCTAGGCCTGATGCTAACCCTAACCCTAACACTTACACTATCCTAGGGCTAATGCTAACCCTAACCCTAACCCTAACACTATCCTAGGTCTGATGCTAACCCTAAACCTAACACTATCCTAGGGCTGATGCTAACCCTAACCCTAACCTTAACACCATCCTAGGGCTGATGTTAACCCTAACCCTAACACTATTCTAGGGCTGATGCTAACCCTAACCCTAACCCTAACACTCTCCTAGGGCTGATGTTAACCCTAACCCTAACACTATCCTAGGGCTGATGCTAACCCTAACCCTAACCCTAACAGTCTCCTAGGGCTGATGCTAACCCTAACCCTAACACTATCCTAGGCCTGATGCTAACCCTAACCCTAACACTATCCTAGGTCTGATGCTAACCCTGAACCTAACACTATCCTAGGGCTGATGCTAACCCTAACCCTAACACTAACACTATCCTAGGGCTGATGTTAACCCTAACCCTAACACTATCCTAGGGCTGATGCTAACCCTAACCCTAACCCTAACACTCTCCTAGGGCTGATGCTAATCATAACCCTAACACTATCCTAGGCCTTATGCGAACCCTAACCCTAACACTATCCAAGGGTGATGCTAACCCTAACCCTAACCCTAACACTATCCTAGGCCTGATGCTAACCCTATCCCTAACCCTAACACTCTCCTAGGGCTGAGGATAACCCTAACCCTAACACTATCCTAGGGCTGATGCTAACCATAACCCTAACCCTCACACTATCCTAGGGCTGATGCTAACCGTAACCCTAACACTATCCTAGGGCTGATGCTAACCCTAACACTAACCCTAACACTATCCTAGGGCTGATGCTAACCTTAACCCTAACACTATCCTAGGGCTGATGCTAACCGTAACCCTAACCCTAACACTATCCTAGGGCTGATGCTAACCCTAACCCTAACCCTAACACTATCCTAGAGCTGATGCTAACGCTAACCCTAACCCTAACCCTAACCCTAATGCTATCCTTGGGCTGATGCTAACCCTAACCCTAACCCTAACACTATCCTAGGGCTGATGCTAACCCTAACCCTAACTCTAACACTATCCTAGGGCTGAGGCTAACCCTAACCCTAACACTTTCCTACGGCTGATGCTAACCCTAACCCTAACCCTAACACAATCCTAAGGCTGATGCTAACCCTAACACTAACACTATCCTAGGCCTGGTGCTAACCCTAACCCTAACCCTAACACTATCCTAGGGCAGATGCTAACCCTAACCCTAATAATATCCTAGGGTTGATGCTAACCCTAACCCTAACCCTAACACTATCCTAGGGCTGATGCTAACCCTAACCCTAACACTATCCTAGGGCTGATGCTAACCCTAACCCTAACTCTAACACTATCCTAGGGCTGATGCTAACCCTAACCCTAACAATATCCTAGGCCTGATGATATCCCTAACCCTAAACCTAACACTATCCTAGGGCTGATGCTAACCCTTACCCTAACCCTAACACTATCCTAGGGCTGATTCTAACCGTAACCCTAACACTATCCTAGCCCTGATGCTAACCCTATCCCTAACCCTAACACTATCCTAGGCCTGATGCTAACCCTATCCCTAACCCTAACACTCTCCTAGGGCTGAGGCTAACCCTAACCCTAACACTATCCTAGTGCTGAGGCTAACCCTAACACTAACACTATCCTACGGCTGATGCTAACCCTAACCCTAACCCTAACACTATCCTAAGGCTGATGCTAACCCTAACACTAACACTATCCTAGGCCTGGTGCTAACCCTAACCCTAACCCTAACACTATTCTAGGGCTGATGCTAACCCTAACCCCAATAATATCCTAGGGCTGATGCTAACCCTAACCCTAACCCTAACACTATCCTAGGGCTGATGCTAACCCTAACCCTAACCCTAACACTATCCTAGGGCTGATGCTAACCCTAACCCTAACCCTAACACTATCCTAGGGCTGATGCTAACCCTAACACTAACAATATCCTATTCATGATGATATCCATAACCCTAAACATAACACTATCCTAGGGCTGATGCTAACCCTAACCCTACCCCTAACACTATCCTAGGGCTGATTCTAACCGTAACCCTAACACAATCCTAGGCCTGATGCTAACCCTAACCCTTACCCTAACACTATCCTAGGGCTGATGCTAAACCTATCCATAACCCTAACACTATCCTAGGGCTGATGCTAACCCTATCCCTAACCCTAACACTATCCTACGGCTGATGCTAACCCTAACACTAACCCTAACACTATCCTAGGGCTAATGCTAACCCTAACCCTAACACTATCCTAGGCCTGATGCTAACCCTAACCCTAACCCTAACACTATCCTAGGGCTGATGCTAACCCTAACCCTAACACTATCCTAGGGCTGATGCTAACCCTAACCCTAACCCTAACACTGTCCTAGGGCTGATGCTAACCCTAACCCTAACACTATCCTAGGCCTGATGCTAACCCTAACCCTAACCGTAACACTATCCTAGGGCTGATGCTAACCCTAACCCTAACACTATCCTAGGGCTGATGCTAACACTAACCCTAACCCTAACACTATCCTAGGGCTGATGCTATCCCTAACCCTAACACTATCCTAGGCCTGATGATAACCCTAACCCTAACCCTAACACTATCCTAGGCCTGATGCTAACCGTAACCCTAACACTATCCTAGGGCTGATGCTAACCCTAACCCTAACCCTAACACTATCCTAGGGCTGATGCTAACCATAACGCTAACCCTAACACTATCCTTTAACTGATGCTAACCCTAACCCTAACCCTAACACTATCCTAGGCCTGATGATAACCCTAACCCTAACCCTAACACTATCCTAGGGTTTATGTTAACCCTAACCCTAACACTATCCTAGGGCTGATGCTAACCCTAACCCTAACACTATCCTAGGGCTGATGCTAACCCTAACCCTAACCCTAACACTATCCTAAGTCTGATGCTAAAGCTAGCCTCACACTATCCTAGGCCTGATGATAACCCTAACCCTAACCTTAACACTATCCTAGGGCTGATGCTAACCCTAACCCTAACCCTAACACTATCCTAGGGTTTATGTTAACCCTAACCCTAACACTATCCTAGGGCTGATGCTAACCCTAACCCTAACCCTAACACTATCCTAGGGAGGATGCTAACCCTAACCCTAACCCTAACACTATCCTAGGGCTGATGCTAACCCTAACACTAACACTATACTAGGGCTGATGCTAACCCTAACCCTAACTCTAACACTATCTTAGGGCTGAGGCTAACCCTAACACAAACACTATCCTACGGCTGATGCTAACCCTAACCCTAACCCTAACACTATCCTAAGGCTGATGCTAACCCTAACACTAACACTATCCTAGGCCTGGTGCTAACCCTAACCCTAACCCTAACACTATCCTAGGGCTGATGCTAACCCTAACCCTAATACTATCCTAGGGTTGATGCTAAACCTAACCCTAACCCTAACACTATCCTAGGGCTGATGCTAACCCTATCCCTAACCCTAACACTATCCTAGGGCGGATGCTAACCCTAACCCTAACCCTAACACTATCCTAGGGCTAATGCTAACCCTAACACTAACACTATCCTAGGGCTGATGCTACCCCTAACCCTAACCCTAACACTAACCTAGGGCTGATGCTAACCCTAACACTGACTCTAACACTATCTTAGGGCTGAGGCTAACCCTAACCCTAACACTATCCTACGGCTGATGCTAACCCTAACACTAACCCTAACACTATCCTAGGGCTAATGCTAACCCTAACCCTAACACTATCCTAGGCCTGATGCTAACCCTAACCCTAACCCTAACACTATCCTAGGGCTGATGCTAACCCTAACCCTAACACTATCCTAGGGCTGATGCTAACCCTAACCCTAACCCTAACACTGTCCTAGGGCTGATGCTAACCCTAACCCTAACACTATCCTAGGCCTGATGCTAACCCTAACCCTAACCCTAACACTATCCTAGGGCTGATGCTAACCCTAACCCTAACACTATCCTAGGGCTGATGCTAACCCTAACCCTAACCCTAACACTATCCTAGGGCTGATGCTATCCCTAACCCTAACACTATCCTAGGCCTGATGATAACCCTAACCCTAACCCTAACACTATCCTAGGGCTGATGCTAACCGTAACCCTAACACTATCCTAGGGCTGATGCTAACCCTAACCCTAACCCTAACACTATCCTAGGGCTGATGCTAACCATAACGCTAACCCTAACACTATCCTTTAACTGATGCTAACCCTAACCCTAACCGTAACACTATCCTAGGCCTGATGATAACCCTAACCCTAACCCTAACACTATCCTAGGGTCCATGTTAACCCTAACCCTAACACTATCCTAGGGCTGATGCTAACCCTAACCCTAACACTATCCTAGGGCTGATGCTAACCCTAACCCTAACCCTAACACTATCCTAAGTCTGATGCTAAAGCTAGCCTCACAATATCCTAGGCCTGATGATAACCCTAACCCTAACCTTAACACTATCCTAGGGCTGATGCTAACCCTAACCCTAACCCTAACACTATCCTAGGGTTTATGTTAACCCTAACCCTAACACTATCCTAGGGCTGATGCTAACCCTAACCCTAACCCTAACACTATCCTAGGGCGGATGCTAACCCTAACCCTAACCCTAACACTATCCTAGGGCTGATGCTAACCCTAACACTAACACTATACTAGGGCTGATGCTAACCCTAACCCTAACTCTAACACTATCTTAGGGCTCAGGCTAACCCTAACCCTAACTCTAACACTATCTTAGGGCTGAGGCTAACCCTAACCCTAAGACTATCCTACGGCTGATGCTAACCCTAACCCTAACCCTAACACTCTCCTAGGGCTAATGCTAACCCTAACCCTAACACTATCCTAGGCCTGATGCTAACCCTAACCCTAACCCTAACACTATCCTAGGGCTCATGCTAACCCTAACCCTAACACTATCCTAGGGCTGATGCTAACCCTAACCCTAACCCTAACACTGTCCTAGGGCTGATGCTAACCCTAACCCTAACACTATCCTAGGCGTGATGCTAACCCTAACCCTAACCCTAACACTATCCTAGGGCTGATGCTAACCCTAACCCTAACACTATCCTAGGGCTGATGCTAACCCTAACCCTAACCCTAACACTATCCTAGGGCTGATGCTATCCCTAACCCTAACACTATCCTAGGCCTGATGATAACCCTAACCCTAACCCTAACACTATCCTAGGGCTGATGCTAACCATAACCCTAACACTATCCTAGGGCTGATGCTAACCCTAACCCTAACCCTACCACTATCCTAGGGCTGATGCTAACCATGACGCTAACACTAACACTATCCTTTAACTGATGCTAACCCTAACCCTAACCCTAACACTATCCTAGGGCTGATGATAACCCTAACCCTAACCCTAACACTATCCTAGGGTTTATGTTAACCCTAACCCTAACACTATCCTAGGGCTGATGCTAACCCTAACCCTAACACTATCCTAGGGCTGATGCTAACCCTAACCCTAACCCTAACAGTATCCTAAGTCTGATGCTAACCCTAGCACTCACACTATCCTAGGCCTGATGATAACCCTAACCCTAACCTTAACACTATCCTAGGGCTGATGCTAACCCTAACCCTAACCCTAACACTATCCTAGGGTTTATGTTAAACCTAACCCTAACACTATCCTAGGGCTGATGCTAACCCTAACCCTAACCCTAACACTATCCTAGGGCGAATTCTAACCCTAACCCTAACCCTAACACTATCCTAGGGCTGATGCTAACCCTAACACTAACACTATCCTAGGGCTGATGCTAAACCTAACCCTAACCCTAACACTATCCTAGGGCTGATGCTAACCCTAACCCTAACTCTAACACTATCTTAGGGCTGAGGCTAACCCTAACCCAAACACTATCCTACGGCTGATGCTAACCCTAACCCTAACCCTAACACTATCCTAAGGCTGATGCTAACCCTAACACTAACACTATCCTAGGCCTGGTGCTAACCCTAACCCTAACCCTAACACTATCCTAGGGCTGATGCTAACCCTAACCCTAATACTATCCTAGGGTTGATGCTAAACCTAACCCTAACCCTAACACTATCCTAGGGCTGATGCTAACCCTATCCCTAACCCAAACACTATCCTAGGGCTGATGCTAACCCTAACCCTAACACTATCCTAGGCCTGATGCTAACCCTAACCCTAACACTATCCTAGGGCTGATGCTAACCCTAACACTAACACTATCCTAGGGCTGATGCTAACCCTAACCCTAACCCTAACACTTTCCTAGGCCTTATGCTAACCCTATCCCTAACCCTAACACTCTCCTAGGGCTGAGGCTAACCCTAACCCTAACTCTAACACTATCCTAAGGCTGATGCTAACCCTAACACTAACACTATCCTGGGCCTGGTGCTAACACTAACCCTAACCCTAACACTATCCTAGGGCTGATGGTAACCCTAACCCTAATACTATCCTAGGGCTGATGCTAACCATAACCCTAACCCTAACACTATCCTAGGGCTGATGCTAACCCTAACCCTAACCCTAACACTATCCTAGGGCTGATGCTAACCCTAACCCTAACACTCTCCTAGGCCTGATGCTAACCCTAACCCTAACACTTACACTATCCTAGGGCTGATGCTAACCCTAACCCTAACCCTAACACTATCCTAGGTCTGATGCTAACCCTAAACCTAACACTATCATAGGGCTGATGCTAACCCTAACCCTAACCTTAACACTATCCTAGGGCTGATGTTAACCCTAACCCTAACACTATCCTAGGGCTAATGCTAACCCTAACCCTAACCCTAACACTCTCCTAGGGCTGATGTTAACCCTAACCCTAACACTCTCCTAGGGCTGATGCTAACCCTAACCCTAACACTATCCTAGGCCTGATGCTAACCCTAACCCTAACCCTAACACTATCCTAGGGCTGATGCTAACCCTAACCCTAACACTATCCTAGGGCTGATGCTAACCCTAACCCTAACCCTAACACTATCCTAGGGCTGATGCTATCCCTAACCCTAACACTATCCTAGGCCTGATGATAACCCTAACACTAACCCTAACACTATCCTAGGGCTGATGCTAACCATAATCCTAACACTATCCTAGGGCTGATGCTAACCCTAACCCTAACCCTACCACTATCCTAGGGCTGATGCTAACCATGACGCTAACCCTAACACTATCCTTTAACTGATGCTAACCCTAACCCTAACCCTAACACTATCCTAGGCCTGATGATAACCCTAACCCTAACCCTAACACTATCCTAGGGTTTATGTTAACCCTAACCCTAACACTATCCTAGGGCTGATGCTAACCCTAACCCTAACACTATCCTAGGGCTGATGCTAACCCTAACCCTAACCCTAACAGTATCCTAAGTCTGATGCTAACCCTAGCAGTCACACTATCCTAGCCTGATGATAACCCTAACCCTAACCTTAACACTATCCTAGGGCTGATGCTAACCCTAACCCTAACCCTAACACTATCCTAGGGTTTATGTTAACCCTAACCCTAACACTATCCTAGGGCTGATGCTAACCCTAACCCTAACCCTAACACTATCCTAGGGCGGATGCTAACCCTAACCCTAACCCTAACACTATCCTAGGGCTGATGCTAACCCTAACACTAACACTATCCTAGGGCTGATGCTAAACCTAACCCTAACCCTAACACTATCCTAGGGCTGATGCTAACCCTAACCCTAACTCTAACACTATCTTAGGGCTGAGGCTAACCCTAACCCAAACACTATCCTACGGCTGATGCTAACCCTAACCCTAACCCTAACACTATCCTAAGGCTGATGCTAACCCTAACACTAACACTATCCTAGGCCTGGTGCTAACCCTAACCCTAACCCTAACACTATCCTAGGGTTGATGCTAACCCTAACCCTAATACTATCCTAGGGTTGATGCTAAACCTAACCCTAACCCTAACACTATCCTAGGGCTGATGCTAACCCTATCCCTAACCCAAACACTATCCTAGGGCTGATGCTAACCCTAACCCTAACACTATCCTAGGGCTGATGCTAACCCTATCCCTAACCCTAACACTATCCTAGGGCGGATGCTAACCCTAACCCTAACCCTAACACTATCCTAGGGCTAATGCTAACCCTAACACTAACACTATCCTAGGGCTGATGCTACCCCTAACCCTAACCCTAACACTAACCTAGGGCTGATGCTAACCCTAACACTAACTCTAACACTATCTTAGGGCTGAGGCTAACCCTAACCCTAACACTATCCTACGGCTGATGCTAACCCTAACACTAACCCTAACACTATCCTAGGGCTAATGCTAACCCTAACCCTAACACTATCCTAGGCCTGATGCTAACCCTAACCCTAACCCTAACACTATCCTAGGGCTGATGCTAACCCTAACCTTAACACTATCCTAGGGCTGATGCTAACCCTAACCCTAACCCTAACACTGTCCTAGGGCTGATGCTAACCCTAACCCTAACACTATCCTAGGCCTGATGCTAACCCTAACCCTAACCCTAACACTATCCTAGGGCTGATGCTAACCCTAACCCTAACACTATCCTAGGGCTGATGCTAACCCTAACCCTAACCCTAACACTATCCTAGGGCTGATGCTATCCCTAACCCTAACACTATCCTAGGCCTGATGATAACCCTAACCCTAACCCTAACACTATCCTAGGGCTGATGCTAACCGTAACCCTAACACTATCCTAGGGCTGATGCTAACCCTAACCCTAACCCTAACACTATCCTAGGGCTGATGCTAACCATAACGCTAACCCTAACACTATCCTTTAACTGATGCTAACCCTAACCCTAACCCTAACACTATCCTAGGCCTGATGATAACCCTAACCCTAACCCTAACACTATCCTAGGGTTCATGTTAACCCTAACCCTAACACTATCCTAGGGCTGATGCTAACCCTAACCCTAACACTATCCTAGGGCTGATGCTAACCCTAACCCTAACCCTAACACTATCCTAAGTCTGATGCTAAAGCTAGCCTCACACTATCCTAGGCCTGATGATAACCCTAACCCTAACCTTAACACTATCCTAGGGCTGATGCTAACCCTAACCCTAACCCTAACACTATCCTAGGGTTTATGTTAACCCTAACCCTAACACTATCCTAGGGCTGATGCTAACCCTAACCCTAACCCTAACACTATCCTAGGGCGGATGCTAACCCTAACCCTAACCCTAACACTATCCTAGGGCTGATGCTAACCCTAACACTAACACTATACTAGGGGTGATGCTAACCCTAACCCTAACTCTAACACTATCTTAGGGCTGAGGCTAACCCTAACCCTAACTCTAACACTATCTTAGGGCTGAGGCTAACCCTAACCCTAAGACTATCCTACGGCTGATGCTAACCCTAACCCTAACCCTAACACTCTCCTAGGGCTAATGCTAACCCTAACCCTAACACTATCCTAGGCCTGATGCTAACCCTAACCCTAACCCTAACACTATCCTAGGGCTAATGCTAACCCTAACCCTAACACTATCCTAGGGCTGATGCTAACCCTAACCCTAACCCTAACACTGTCCTAGGGCTGATGCTAACCCTAACCCTAACACTATCCTAGGCGTGATGCTAACCCTAACCCTAACACTAACACTATCCTAGGGCTGATGCTAACCCTAACCCTAACACTATCCTAGGGCTGATGCTAACCCTAACCCTAACCCTAACACTATCCTAGGGCTGATGCTATCCCTAACCCTAACACTATCCTAGGCCTGATGATAACCCTAACCCTAACCCTAACACTATCCTAGGGCTGATGCTAACCATAACCCTAACACTATCCTAGGGCTGATGCTAACCCTAACCCTAACCCTACCACTATCCTAGGGCTGATGCTAACCATGACGCTAACCCTAACACTATCCTTTAACTGATGCTAACCCTAACCCTAACCCTAACACTATCCTAGGCCTGATGCTAACCCTAACCCTAACCCTAACACTATCCTAGGGTTTATGTTAACCCTAACCCTAACACTATCCTAGGGCTGATGCTAACCCTAACCCTAACACTATCCTAGGGCTGATGCTAACCCTAACCCTAACCCTAACAGTATCCTAAGTCTGATGCTAACCCTAGCACTCACACTATCCTAGGCCTGATGATAACCCTAACCCTAACCTTAACACTATCCTAGGGCTGATGCTAACCCTAACCCTAACCCTAACACTATCCTAGGGTTTATGTTAACCCTAACCCTAACACTATCCTAGGGCTGATGCTAACCCTAACCCTAACCCTAACACTATCCTAGGGTGGATGCTAACCCTAACCCTAACCCTAACACTATCCTAGGGCTGATGCTAACCCTAACACTAACACTATCCTAGGGCTGATGCTAAACCTAACCCTAACCCTAACACTATCCTAGGGCTGATGCTAACCCTAACCCTAACTCTAACACTATCTTAGGGCTGAGGCTAACCCTAACCCAAACACTATCCTACGGCTGATGCTAACCCTAACCCTAACCCTAACACTATCCTAAGGCTGATGCTAACCCTAACACTAACACTATCCTAGGCCTGGTGCTAACCCTAACCCTAACCCTAACACTATCCTAGGGCTGATGCTAACCCTAACCCTAATACTATCCTAGGGTTGATGCTAAACCTAACCCTAACCCTAACACTATCCTAGGGCTGATGCTAACCCTATCCCTAACCCAAACACTATCCTAGGGCTGATGCTAACCCTAACCCTAACACTATCCTAGGCCTGATGCTAACCCTAACCCTAACACTATCCTAGGGCTGATGCTAACCCTAACACTAACACTATCCTAGGGCTGATGCTAACCCTAACCCTAACCCTAACACTTTCCTAGGCCTTATGCTAACCCTATCCCTAACCCTAACACTCTCCTAGGGCTGAGGCTAACCCTAACCCTAACTCTAACACTATCCTAAGGCTGATGCTAACCCTAACACTAACACTATCCTGGGCCTGGTGCTAACCCTAACCCTAACCCTAACACTATCCTAGGGCTGATGGTAACCCTAACCCTAATACTATCCTAGGGCTGATGCTAACCATAACCCTAACCCTAACACTATCCTAGGGCTGATGCTAACCCTAACCCTAACCCTAACACTATCCTAGGGCTGATGCTAACCCTAACCCTAACACTTACACTATCCTAGGGCTGATGCTAACCCTAACCCTAACCCTAACACTATCCTAGGTCTGATGCTAACCCTAAACCTAACACTATCCTAGGGCTGATGCTAACCCTAACCCTAACCTTAACACTATCCTAGGGCTGATGTTAACCCTAACCCTAACACTATCCTAGGGCTAATGCTAACCCTAACCCTAACCCTAACACTCTCCTATTGCTGATGTTAACCCTAACCCTAACACTCTCCTAGGGCTGATGCTAACCCTAACCCTAACACTATCCTAGGCCTGATGCTAACCCTAACCCTAACCCTAACACTATCCTAGGGCTGATGCTAACCCTAACCCTAACACTATCCTAGGGCTGATGCTAACCCTAACCCTAACCCTAACACTATCCTAGGGCTGATGCTATCCCTAACCCTAACACTATCCTAGGCCTGATGATAACCCTAACCCTAACCCTAACACTATGCTAGGGCTGATGCTAACCATAACCCTAACACTATCCTAGGGCGGATGCTAACCCTAACCCTAACCCTACCACTATCCTAGGGCTGATGCTAACCATGACGCTAACCCTAACACTATCCTTTAACTGATGCTAACCCTAACCCTAACCCTAACACTATCCTAGGCCTGATGATAACCCTAACCCTAACCCTAACACTACCCTGGGTTTATGTTAACCCTAACCCTAACACTATCCTAGGGCTGATGCTAACCCTAACCCTAACACTATCCTAGGGCTGATGCTAACCCTAACCCTAACCCTAACAGTATCCTAAGTCTGATGCTAACCCTAGCACTCACACTATCCTAGGCCTGATGATAACCCTAACCCTAACCTTAACACTATCCTAGGGCTGATGCTAACCCTAACCCTAACCCTAACACTATCCTAGGGTTTATGTTAACCCTAACCCTAACACTATCCTAGGGCTGATGCTAACCCTAACCCTAACCCTAACACTATCCTAGGGCGGATGCTAACACTAACCCTAACCCTAACACTATCCTAGGGCTGATGCTAACCCTAACACTAACACTATCCTAGGGCTGATGCTAAACCTAACCCTAACCCTAACACTATCCTAGGGCTGATGCTAACCCTAACCCTAACTCTAACACTATCTTAGGGCTGAGGCTAACCCTAACCCAAACACTATCCTACGACTGATGCTAACCCTAACCCTAACCCTAACACTATCCTAAGGCTGATGCTAACCCTAACACTAACACTATCCTAGGCCTGGTGCTAACCCTAACCCTAACCCTAACACTATCCTAGGGCTGATGCTAACCCTAACCCTAATACTATCCTAGGGTTGATGCTAAACCTAACCCTAACCCTAACACTATCCTAGGGCTGATGCTAACCCTATCCCTAACCCAAACACTATCCTAGGGCTGATGCTAACCCTAACCCTAACACTATCCTAGGCCTGATGCTAACCCTAACCCTAACACTATCCTAGGGCTGATGCTAACCCTAACACTAACACTATCCTAGGGCTGATGCTAACCCTAACCCTAACCCTAACACTTTCCTAGTCCTTATGCTAACCCTGTCCCTAACCCTAACACTCTCCTAGGGCTGAGGCTAACCCTAACCCTAACTCCAACACTATCCTAAGGCTGATGCTAACCCTAACACTAACACTATCCTGGGCCTGGTGCTAACCCTAACCCTAACCCTAACACTATCCTAGGGCTGATGGTAACCCTAACCCTAATACTATCCTAGGGCTGATGCTAACCATAACCCTAACCCTAACACTATGCTAGGGCTGATGCTAACCCTAACCCTAACCCTAACACTATCCTAGGGCTGATGCTAACCCTAACCCTAACACTCTCCTAGGCCTGATGCTAACCCTAACCCTAACACTTACACTATCCTAGGGCTGATGCTAACCCTAACCCTAACCCTAACACTATCCTAGGTCTGATGCTAACCCTAAACCTAACACTATCCTAGGGCTGATGCTAACCCTAACCCTAACCTTAACACTATCCTAGGGCTGATGTTAACCCTAACCCTAACACTATCCTAGGGCTAATGCTAACCCTAACCCTAACCCTAACACTCTCCTAGGGCTGATGTTAACCCTAACCCTAACACTCTCCTAGGGCTGATGCTAACCCTAACCCTAACACTATCCTAGGCCTGATGCTAACCCTAACCCTAACACTATCCTAGGTCTGATGCTAACCCTAAACCTAACACTATCCTAGGGCTGATGCTAACCCTAACCCTAACCCTAACACTGTCCTAGGGCTGATGTTAACCATAACCCTAACACTATCCTAGGGCTGATGCTAACCCTAACCCTAACCCTAACACTCTCCTAGGGCTGATGCTAACCCTAACCCTAACACTATCCTGGGCCTGATGCGAACCCTAACCCTGACACTATCCAAGGGTGATGCTAACCCTAACCCTAACCCTAACACTATCCTAGGCCTGATGCTAACCCTATCCCTAACCCTAACACTCTCCTAGGGCTGAGGTTAACCCTAACCCTAACACTATCCTAGGGCTGATGCTAACCCTACCCCTAACCCTAACACTATCCTAGGGTTGATGCTGACCCTAACCCTAACACTATCCTAGGGCTGATGCTAACCATAACCCTAACCCTAACACTATCCTAGGGCTGATGTTAACCGTAACCGTAACTCTATCATAGGGCTGACGCTAACCCTAACCCTAACCCTAACACTATCCTAGGGCTGATGCTAACCCTAACATTAACACTATCCTAGGGCTGATGCTAACCCTAACCCTAACCCTAACACTATCCTAGGGCTGATGCTAACCCTAACCCTAACACTATCCTAGGGCTGATGCTAACCCTAACCCTAACCCTAACACTATCCTAGGGCTGATGCTAACCCTAACCCTAACCCTAACACTATCCTAGAGCTGATGCTAACGCTAACCCTAACCCTAACCCTAACCCTAATGCTATCCTAGGGCTGATGCTAACCCTAACCCTAATCCTAACACTATCCTAGGGCTGATGCTAACCCTAACCCTAATAATATCCTAGGGTTGATGCTAACCCTAACCCTAACCCTAACACTATCCTAGGGCTGATGCTAACCCTAACCCTAACCCTAACACTATCCTAGGGCTGATGCTAACCCTAACCCTAACTCTAACACTATCCTAGGGCTGATGCTAACCCTAACCCTAACAATATCCTAGGCCTGATGATATCCCTAACCCTAAACCTAACACTATCCTAGGGCTGATGCTAACCCTAACCCTAACCCTAACACTATCCTAGGGCTGATTCTAACCGTAACCCTAACACTATCCTAGCCCTGAGGCTAACCCTATCCCTAACCCTAACACTATCCTAGGCCTGATGCTAACCCTATCCCTAACCCTAACACTCTCCTAGGGCTGAGGCTAACCCTAACACTAACACTATCCTAGGGCTGATGCTAACCCTAACCCTAACGCTAACACTATCCTATTGCTGATGCTAACCCTAACACTAACACTATCCTAGGGCTGATGCTAACCCAAACCCTAACCCTAACACTATCGTAGGGCTGATGCTAACACTAACCCTAACTCTAACACTATCCTAGGGCTGAGGCTAACCCTAACCCTAACACTATCCTACGGCTGATGCTAACCCTAACCCTAACCCTAACACTATCCTAAGGCTGATGCTAACCCTAACACTAACACTATCCTAGGCCTGGTGCTAACCCTAACCCTAACCCTAACACTATTCTAGGGCTGATGCTAACCCTAAACCCAATAATATCCTAGGGCTGATGCTAACCCTAACCCTAACACTATCCTAGGGCTGATGCTAACCCTAACCCTAACCCTAACAGTATCCTAAGTCTGATGCTAACCCTAGCACTCACACTATCCTAGGCCTGATGATAACCCTAACCCTAACCTTAACACTATCCTAGGGCTGATGCTAACCCTAACCCTAACCCTAACACTATCCTAGGGTTTATGTTAACCCTAACCCTAACACTATCCTAGGGCTGATGCTAACCCTAACCCTAACCCTAACACTATCCTAGGGTGGATGCTAACCCTAACCCTAACCCTAACACTATCCTAGGGCTGATGCTAACCCTAACACTAACACTATCCTAGGGCTGATGCTAAACCTAACCCTAACCCTAACACTATCCTAGGGCTGATGCTAACCCTAACCCTAACTCTAACACTATCTTAGGGCTGAGGCTAACCCTAACCCAAACACTATCCTACGGCTGATGCTAACCCTAACCCTAACCCTAACACTATCCTAAGGCTGATGCTAACCCTAACACTAACACTATCCTAGGCCTGGTGCTAACCCTAACCCTAACCCTAACACTATCCTAGGGCTGATGCTAACCCTAACCCTAATACTATCCTAGGGTTGATGCTAAACCTAACCCTAACCCTAACACTATCCTAGGGCTGATGCTAACCCTATCCCTAACCCAAACACTATCCTAGGGCTGATGCTAACCCTAACCCTAACACTATCCTAGGCCTGATGCTAACCCTAACCCTAACACTATCCTAGGGCTGATGCTAACCCTAACACTAACACTATCCTAGGGCTGATGCTAACCCTAACCCTAACCCTAACACTTTCCTAGGCCTTATGCTAACCCTATCCCTAACCCTAACACTCTCCTAGGGCTGAGGCTAACCCCAACCCTAACTCTAACACTATCCTAAGGCTGATGCTAACCCTAACACTAACACTATCCTGGGCCTGGTGCTAACCCTAACCCTAACCCTAACACTATCCTAGGGCTGATGGTAACCCTAACCCTAATACTATCCTAGGGCTGATGCTAACCATAACCCTAACCCTAACACTATCCTAGGGCTGATGCTAACCCTAACCCTAACCCTAACACTATCCTAGGGCTGATGCTAACCCTAACCCTAACACTTACACTATCCTAGGGCTGATGCTAACCCTAACCCTAACCCTAACACTATCCTAGGTCTGATGCTAACCCTAAACCTAACACTATCCTAGGGCTGATGCTAACCCTAACCCTAACCTTAACACTATCCTAGGGCTGATGTTAACCCTAACCCTAACACTATCCTAGGGCTAATGCTAACCCTAACCCTAACCCTAACACTCTCCTATTGCTGATGTTAACCCTAACCCTAACACTCTCCTAGGGCTGATGCTAACCCTAACCCTAACACTATCCTAGGCCTGATGCTAACCCTAACCCTAACCCTAACACTATCCTAGGGCTGATGCTATCCCTAACCCTAACACTATCCTAGGGCTGATGCTAACCCTAACCCTAACCCTAACACTATCCTAGGGCTGATGCTATCCCTAACCCTAACACTATCCTAGGCCTGATGATAACCCTAACCCTAACCCTAACACTATCCTAGGGCTGATGCTAACCATAACCCTAACACTATCCTAGGGCTGATGCTAACCCTAACCCTAACCCTACCACTATCCTAGGGCTGATGCTAACCATGACGCTAACCCTAACACTATCCTTTAACTGATGCTAACCCTAACCCTAACCCTAACACTATCCTAGGCCTGATGATAACCCTAACCCTAACCCTAACACTATCCTAGGGTTTATGTTAACCCTAACCCTAACACTATCCTAGGGCTGATGCTAACCCTAACCCTAACACTATCCTAGGGCTGATGCTAACCCTAACCCTAACCCTAACAGTATCCTAAGTCTGATGCTAACCCTAGCACTCACACTATCCTAGGCCTGATGATAACCCTAACCCTAACCTTAACACTATCCTAGGGCTGATGCTAACCCTAACCCTAACCCTAACACTATCCTAGGGTTTATGTTAACCCTAACCCTAACACTATCCTAGGGCTGATGCTAACCCTAACCCTAACCCTAACACTATCCTAGGGCGGATGCTAACACTAACCCTAACCCTAACACTATCCTAGGGCTGATGCTAACCCTAACACTAACACTATCCTAGGGCTGATGCTAAACCTAACCCTAACCCTAACACTATCCTAGGGCTGATGCTAACCCTAACCCTAACTCTAACACTATCTTAGGGCTGAGGCTAACCCTAACCCAAACACTATCCTACGACTGATGCTAACCCTAACCCTAACCCTAACACTATCCTAAGGCTGATGCTAACCCTAACACTAACACTATCCTAGGCCTGGTGCTAACCCTAACCCTAACCCTAACACTATCCTAGGGCTGATGCTAACCCTAACCCTAATACTATCCTAGGGTTGATGCTAAACCTAACCCTAACCCTAACACTATCCTAGGGCTGATGCTAACCCTATCCCTAACCCAAACACTATCCTAGGGCTGATGCTAACCCTAACCCTAACACTATCCTAGGCCTGATGCTAACCCTAACCCTAACACTATCCTAGGGCTGATGCTAACCCTAACCCTAAACCTAACACTTTCCTAGTCCTTATGCTAACCCTATCCCTAACCCTAACACTCTCCTAGGGCTGAGGCTAACCCTAACCCTAACTCCAACACTATCCTAAGGCTGATGCTAACCCTAACACTAACACTATCCTGGGCCTGGTGCTAACCCTAACCCTAACCCTAACACTATCCTAGGGCTGATGGTAACCCTAACCCTAATACTATCCTAGGGCTGATGCTAACCATAACCCTAACCCTAACACTATGCTAGGGCTGATGCTAACCCTAACCCTAACCCTAACACTATCCTAGGGCTGATGCTAACCCTAACCCTAACACTCTCCTAGGCCTGATGCTAACCCTAACCCTAACACTTACACTATCCTAGGGCTGATGCTAACCCTAACCCTAACCCTAACACTATCCTAGGTCTGATGCTAACCCTAAACCTAACACTATCCTAGGGCTGATGCTAACCCTAACCCTAACCTTAACACTATCCTAGGGCTGATGTTAACCCTAACCCTAACACTATCCTAGGGCTAATGCTAACCCTAACCCTAACCCTAACACTCTCCTAGGGCTGATGTTAACCCTAACCCTAACACTCTCCTAGGGCTGATGCTAACCCTAACCCTAACACTATCCTAGGCCTGATGCTAACCCTAACCCTAACACTATCCTAGGTCTGATGCTAACCCTAAACCTAACACTATCCTAGGGCTGATGCTAACCCTAACCCTAACCCTAACACTGTCCTAGGGCTGATGTTAACCATAACCCTAACACTATCCTAGGGCTGATGCTAACCCTAACCCTAACCCTAACACTCTCCTAGGGCTGATGCTAACCCTAACCCTAACACTATCCTGGGCCTGATGCGAACCCTAACCCTGACACTATCCAAGGGTGATGCTAACCCTAACCCTAACCCTAACACTATCCTAGGCCTGATGCTAACCCTATCCCTAACCCTAACACTCTCCTAGGGCTGAGGTTAACCCTAACCCTAACACTATCCTAGGGCTGATGCTAACCCTACCCCTAACCCTAACACTATCCTAGGGTTGATGCTGACCCTAACCCTAACACTATCCTAGGGCTGACGCTAACCATAACCCTAACCCTAACACTATCCTAGGGCTGATGTTAACCGTAACCGTAACTCTATCATAGGGCTGACGCTAACCCTAACCCTAACCCTAACACTATCCTAGGGCTGATGCTAACCCTAACATTAACACTATCCTAGGGCTGATGCTAACCCTAACCCTAACCCTAACACTATCCTAGGGCTGATGCTAACCCTAACCCTAACACTATCCTAGGGCTGATGCTAACCCTAACCCTAACCCTAACACTATCCTAGGGCTGATGCTAACCCTAACCCTAACCCTAACACTATCCTAGAGCTGATGCTAACGCTAACCCTAACCCTAACCCTAACCCTAATGCTATCCTAGGGCTGATGCTAACCCTAACCCTAATCCTAACACTATCCTAGGGCTGATGCTAACCCTAACCCTAATAATATCCTAGGGTTGATGCTAACCCTAACCCTAACCCTAACACTATCCTAGGGCTGATGCTAACCCTAACCCTAACCCTAACACTATCCTAGGGCTGATGCTAACCCTAACCCTAACTCTAACACTATCCTAGGGCTGATGCTAACCCTAACCCTAACAATATCCTAGGCCTGATGATATCCCTAACCCTAAACCTAACACTATCCTAGGGCTGATGCTAACCCTAACCCTAACCCTAACACTATCCTAGGGCTGATTCTAACCGTAACCCTAACACTATCCTAGCCCTGAGGCTAACCCTATCCCTAACCCTAACACTATCCTAGGCCTGATGCTAACCCTATCCCTAACCCTAACACTCTCCTAGGGCTGAGGCTAACCCTAACACTAACACTATCCTAGGGCTGATGCTAACCCTAACCCTAACGCTAACACTATCCTATTGCTGATGCTAACCCTAACACTAACACTATCCTAGGGCTGATGCTAAACCAAACCCTAACCCTAACACTATCGTAGGGCTGATGCTAACACTAACCCTAACTCTAACACTATCCTAGGGCTGAGGCTAACCCTAACCCTAACACTATCCTACGGCTGATGCTAACCCTAACCCTAACCCTAACACTATCCTAAGGCTGATGCTAACCCTAACACTAACACTATCCTAGGCCTGGTGCTAACCCTAACCCTAACCCTAACACTATTCTAGGGCTGATGCTAACCCTAAACCCAATAATATCCTAGGGCTGATGCTAACCCTAACCCTAACCCTAACACTATCCTAGGGCTGATTATAACCCTAACCCTAACCCTAACACTATCCTAGGGCTGATTCTAACCGTAACACTAACACAATCCTAGGCCTGATGCTAACCCTAACCCTTACCCTAACACTATCCTAGGGCTGATGCTAAACCTAACCGTAACCCTAACAGTATCCTAGGGCTGATGCTAACCCTATCCCTAACCCTAACACTATCCTAGGGCGGATGCTAACCCTAACCCTAACCCTAACACTATCCTAGGGCTAATGCTAACCCTAACACTAACACTATCCTAGGGCTGATGCTAACCCTAACCCTAACCCTAACACTATCCTAGGGCTGATGCTAACCCTAACACTAACTCTAACACTATCTTAGGGCTGAGGCTAACCCTAACCATAACACTATCCTACGGCTGATGCTAACCCTAACACTAACCCTAACACTATCCTAGGGCGGATGCTAACCCTAACCCTAACCCTAACACTATCCTAGGGCTAATGCTAACCCTAACACTAACACTATCCTAGGGCTGATGCTACCCCTAACCCTAACCCTAAAATTAACCTAGGGCTGATGCTAACCCTAACACTAACTCTAACACTATCTTAGGGCTGAGGCTAACCCTAACCCTAACACTATCCTACGGCTGATGCTAACCCTAACACTAACCCTAACACTATCCTAGGGCTAATGCTAACCCTAACCCTAACACTATCCTAGGCCTGATGCTAACCCTAACCCTAACCCTAACACTATCCTAGGGCTGATGCTAACCCTAACCCTAACACTATCCTAGGGCTGATGCTAACCCTAACCCTAACCCTAACACTGTCCTAGGACTGATGCTAACCCTAACCCTAACACTATCCTAGGCCTGATGCTAACCCTAACCCTAACCCTAACACTATCCTAGGGCTGATGCTAACCCTAACCCTAACACTATCCTAGGGCTGATGCTAACCCTAACCCTAACCCTAACACTATCCTAGGGCTGATGCTATCCCTAACCCTAACACTATCCTAGGCCTGATGATAACCCTAACCCTAACCCTAACACTATCCTAGGCCTGATGCTAACCGTAACCCTAACACTATCCTAGGGCTGATGCTAACCCTAACCCTAACCCTAACACTATCCTAGGGCTGATGCTAACCATAACGCTAACCCTAACACTATCCTTTAACTGATGCTAACCCTAACCCTAACCCTAACACTATCCTAGGCCGGATGATAACCCTAACCCTAACCCTAACACTGTCCTAGGGTTCATGTTAACCCTAACGCTAACACTATCCTAGGGCTGATGCTAACCCTAACCCTAACACTATCCTAGGGCTGATGCTAACCCTAACCCTAACCCTAACACTATCCTAAGTCTGATGCTAAAGCTAGCCTCACACTATCCTAGGCCTGATGATAACCCTAACCCTAACCTTAACACTATCCTAGGGCTGATGCTAACCCTAACCCTAACCCTAACACTATCCTAGGGTTTATGTTAACCCTAACCCTAACACTATCCTAGGGCTGATGCTAACCCTAACCCTAACCCTAACACTATCCTAGGGCGGATGCTAACCCTAACCCTAACCCTAACACTATCCTAGGGCTGATGCTAACCCTAACCCTAACCCTAACACTATCCTAGGGTTTATGTTAACCCTAACCCTAACACTATCCTAGGGCTGATGCTAACCCTAACCCTAACACTAACACTATACTAGGGCTGATGCTAACCCTAACCCTAACTCTAACACTATCTTAGGGCTGAGGCTAACCCTAACCCAAACACTATCCTACGGCTGATGCTAACCCTAACCCTAACCCTAACACTATCCTAAGGCTGATGCTAACCCTAACACTAACACTATCCTAGGACTGGTGCTAACCCTAACCCTAACCCTAACACTATCCTAGGGCTGATGCTAACCCTAACCCTAACACTATCCCAGGCCTGATGCTAACCCTAACCCTAAAACTATCCTAGGGCTGATGCTAACCCTAACACTAACACTATCCTAGGGCTGATGCTAACCCTAACCCTAACCCTAACACTATCCTAGGCCTGATGCTAACCCTATCCCTAACCCTAACACTATCCTAGGGCTGAGGCTAACCCTAACCCTAACACTATCCTAGGGCTGATGCTAACCCTAACCCTAACCCTAACACTATCCTTGGGTTGATGCTAACCCTTATCCTAACACTATCCTAGGGCTGATGCTAACCCTAACCCTAACCCTAACACTATCCTAGGGCTGATGCTAACCCTAACCCTAACACTATCCTAGGGCTGATGCTAACCCTAACCCTAACCCTAACACTATCCTAGGGCTGATGCTAACCCTAACCCTAACACTATCCTAGGGCTGATGCTAACCCTAACCCTAACCCTAACACTATCCTAAGTCTGATGCTAACCCTAGCCCTCACACTATCCTATGCGTGATGATAACCCTAACCCTAACCTTAACACTATCCTAGGGCTGATGCTAACCCTAACCCTAACCCTAACACTATCCTAGAGCTGATGCTAACCCTAACCCTAACCCTAACACTATCCTAGGGCGGATGCTAACCCTAACCCTAACGCTAACACTATCCTAGGGCTGATTCTAACCGTAACCCTAACACAATCCTAGGCCTGATGCTAACCCTAACCCTTACCCTAACACTATCCTAGGGCTGATGCTAAACCTAACCATAACCCTAACACTATCCTAGGGCTGATGCTAACCCTATCCCTAACCCTAACACTATCCTAGGGCGGATGCTAACCCTAACCCTAATCCTAACACTATCCTAGGGCTAATGCTAACCCTAACACTAACACTATCCTAGGGCTGATGCTACTCCTAACCCTAACCCTAACACTAACCTAGGGCTGATGCTAACCCTAACACTAACTCTAACACTATCTTAGGGCTGAGGCTAACCCTAACCCTAACACTATCCTACGGCTGATGCTAACCCTAACACTAACCCTAACACTATCCTAGGGCTAATGCTAACCCTAACCCTAACACTATCCTAGGCCTGATGCTAACCCTAACCCTAACCCTAACACTATCCTAGGGCTGATGCTAACCCTAACCCTAACACTATCCTAGGGATGATGCTAACCCTAACCCTAACCCTAACACTGTCCTAGGGCTGATGCTAACCCTAACCCTAACACTATCCTAGGCCTGATGCTAACCCTAACCCTAACCCTAACACTATCCTAGGGCTGATGCTAACCCTAACCCTAACACTATCCTAGGGCTGATGCTAACCCTAACCCTAACCCTAACACTATCCTAGGGCTGATGCTATCCCTAACCCTAACACTATCCTAGGCCTGATGATAACCCTAACCCTAACCCTAACACTATCCTAGGCCTGATGCTAACCGTAACCCTAACACTATCCTAGGGCTGATGCTAACCCTAACCCTAACCCTAACACTATCCTAGGGCTGATGCTAACCATAACGCTAACCCTAACACTATCCTTTAACTGATGCTAACCCTAACCCTAACCCTAACACTATCCTAGGCCTGATGATAACCCTAACCCTAACCCTAACACTATCCTAGGGTTTATGTTAACCCTAACCCTAACACTATCCTAGGGCTGATGCTAACCCTAACCCTAACACTATCCTAGGGCTGATGCTAACCCTAACCCTAACCCTAACACTATCCTAAGTCTGATGCTAAAGCTAGCCTCACACTATCCTAGGCCTGATGATAACCCTAACCCTAACCTTAACACTATCCTAGGGCTGATGCTAACCCTAACCCTAACCCTAACACTATCCTAGGGTTTATGTTAACCCTAACCCTAACACTATCCTAGGGCTGATGCTAACCCTAACCCTAACCCTAACACTATACTAGGGAGGATGCTAACCCTAACCCTAACCCTAACACTATCCTAGGGCTGATGCTAACCCTAACACTAACACTATACTAGGGCTGATGCTAACCCTAACCCTAACTCTAACACTATCTTAGGGCTGAGGCTAACCCTAACCCAAACACTATCCTACGGCTGATGCTAACCCTAACCCTAACCCTAACACTATCCTAAGGCTGATGCTAACCCTAACACTAACACTATCCTAGGCCTGGTGCTAACCCTAACCCTAACCCTAACACTATCCTAGGGCTGATGCTAACCCTAACCCTAATACTATCCTAGGGTTGATGCTAAACCTAACCCTAACCCTAACACTATCCTAGGGCTGATGCTAACCCTATCCCTAACCCTAACACTATCCTAGGGCGGATGCTAACCCTAACGGTAACCCTAACACTATCCTAGGGCTAATGCTAACCCTAACACTAACACTATCCTAGGGCTGATGCTACCCCTAACCCTAACCCTACCACTAACCTAGGGCTGATGCTAACCCTAACACTAACTCTAACACTATCTTAGGGCTGAGGCTAACCCTAACACTAACACTATCCTACGGCTGATGCTAACCCTAACACTAACCCTAACACTATCCTAGGGCTAATGCTAACCCTAACCCTAACACTATCCTAGGCCTGATGCTAACCCTAACCCTAACCCTAACACTATCCTAGGGCTGATGCTAACCCTAACCCTAACACTATCCTAGGGCTGATGCTAACCCTAACCCTAACCCTAACACTGTCCTAGGGCTGATGCTAACCCTAACCCTAACACTATCCTAGGCCTGATGCTAACCCTAACCCTAACCCTAACACTATCCTAGGGCTGATGCTAACCCTAACCCTAACACTATCCTAGGGCTGATGCTAACCGTAACCCGAACCCTAACACTATCCTAGGGCTGATGCTATCCCTAACCCTAACACTATCCTAGGCCTGATGCTAACCCTAACCCTAACCCTAACACTATCCTAGGGCTGATGCTAACCCTAACACTAACTCTAACACTATCTTAGGGCTGAGGCTAACCCTAACCCTAACACTATCCTACGGCTGATGCTAACCCTAACACTAACCCTAACACTATCCTAGGGCGGATGCTAACCCTAACCCTAACCCTAACACTATCCTAGGGCTAATGCTAACCCTAACACTAACACTATCCTAGGGCTGATGCTACCCCTAACCCTAACCCTAACACTAACCTAGGGCTGATGCTAACCCTAACACTAACCCTAACACTATCTTAGGGCTGAGGCTAACCCTAACCCTAACACTATCCTACGGCTGATGCTAACCCTAACACTAACCCTAACACTATCCTAGGGCTAATGCTAACCCTAACCCTAACACTATCCTAGGCCTGATGCTAACCCTAACCCTAACCCTAACACTATCCTAGGGCTGATGCTAACCCTAACCCTAACACTATCCTAGGGATGAGGCTAACCCTAACCCTAACCCTAACACTGTCCTAGGGCTGATGCTAACCCTAACCCTAACACTATCCTAGGCCTGATGCTAACCCTAACCCTAACCCTAACACTATCCTAGGGCTGATGCTAACCCTAACCCTAACACTATCCTAGGGCTGATGCTAACCCTAACCCTAACCCTAACACTATCCTAGGGCTGATGCTATCCCTAAAACTACCACTATCCTAGGCCTGATGATAACCCTAACCCTAACCCTAACACTATCCTAGGCCTGATGCTAACCGTAACCCTAACACTATCCTAGGGCTGATGCTAACCCTAACCCTAACCCTAACACTATCCTAGGGCTGATGCTAACCATAACGCTAACCCTAACACTATCCTTTAACTGATGCTAACCCTAACCCTAACCCTAACACTATCCTAGGCCTGATGATAACCCTAACCCTAACCCTAACACTATCCTATGGTTTATGTTAACCCTAACCCTAACACTATCCTAGGGCTGATGCTAACCCTAACCCTAACACTATCCTAGGGCTGATGCTAACCCTAAACCTAACCCTAACACTATCCTAAGTCTGATGCAAACCCTAGCCCTCACACTATCCTATGCGTGATGATAACCCTAACCCTAACCTTAACACTATCCTAGGGCTGATGCTAACCCTAACCCTAACCCTAACACTATCCTAGAGCTGATGCTAACCCTAACCCTAACCCTAACACTATCCTAGGGCGGATGCTAACCCTAACCCTAACGCCAACACTATCCTAGGGCTGATTCTAACCGTAACCCTAACACAATCCTAGGCCTGATGCTAACCCTAACCCTTACCCTAACACTATCCTAGGGCTGATGCTAAACCTAACCATAACCCTAACACTATCCTAGGGCTGATGCTAACCCTATCCCTAACCCTAACACTATCCTAGGGCGGATGCTAACCCTAACCCTAATCCTAACACTATCCTAGGGCTAATGCTAACCCTAACACTAACACTATCCTAGGGCTGATGCTACCCCTAACCCTAACCCTAACACTAACCTAGGGCTGATGCTAACCCTAACACTAACTCTAACACTATTTTAGGGCTGAGGCTAACCCTAACCCTAACACTATCCTACGGCTGATGCTAACCCTAACACTAACCCTAACACTATCCTAGGGCTAATGCTAACCCTAACCCTAACACTATCCTAGGCCTGATGCTAACCCTAACCCTAACCCTAACACTATCCTAGGGCTGATGCTAACCCTAACCCTAACACTATCCTAGGGATGATGCTAACCCTAACCCTAACCCTAACACTGTCCTAGGGCTGATGCTAACCCTAACCCTAACACTATCCTAGGCCTGATGCTAACCCTAACCCTAACCCTAACACTATCCTAGGGCTGATGCTAACCCTAACCCTAACACTATCCTAGGGCTGATGCTAACAATAACCCTAACCCTAACACTATCCTAGGGCTGATGCTATCCCTAACCCTAACACTATCCTAGGCCTGATGATAACCCTAACCCTAACCCTAACACTATCCTAGGCCTGATGCTAACCGTAACCCTAACACTATCCTAGGGCTGATGCTAACCCTAACCCTAACCCTAACACTATCCTAGGGCTGATGCTAACCATAACGCTAACCCTAACACTATCCTTTAACTGATGCTAACCCTAACCCTAACCCTAACACTATCCTAGGCCTGATGATAACCCTAACCCTAACCCTAACACTATCCTAGGGTTTATGTTAACCCTAACCCTAACACTATCCTAGGGCTGATGCTAACCCTAACCCTAACACTATCCTAGGGCTGATGCTAACCCTAACCCTAACCCTAACACTATCCTAAGTCTGATGCTAAAGCTAGCCTCACACTATCCTAGGCCTGATGATAACCCTAACCCTAACCTTAACACTATCCTAGGGCTGATGCTAACCCTAACCCTAACCCTAACACTATCCTAGGGTTTATGTTAACCCTAACCCTAACACTATCCTAGGGCTGATGCTAACCCTAACCCTAACCCTAACACTATACTAGGGAGGATGCTAACCCTAACCCTAACCCTAACACTATCCTAGGGCTGATGCTAACCCTAACACTAACACTATACTAGGGCTGATGCTAACCCTAACCCTAACTCTAACACTATCTTAGGGCTGAGGCTAACCCTAACCCAAACACTATCCTACGGCTGATGCTAACCCTAACCCTAACACTATCCTAGGCCTGGTGCTAACCCTAACCCTAACCCTAACACTATCCTAGGGCTGATGCTAACCCTAACCCTAATACTATCCTAGGGTTGATGCTAAACCTAACCCTAACCCTAACACTATCCTAGGGCTGATGCTAACCCTATCCTTAACCCTAACACTATCCTAGGGCGGATGCTAACCCTAACGGTAACCCTAACACTATCCTAGGGCTAATGCTAACCCTAACACTAACACTATCCTAGGGCTGATGCTACCCCTAACCCTAACCCTAACACTAACCTAGGGCTGATGCTAACCCTAACACTAACTCTAACACTATCTTAGGGCTGAGGCTAACCCTAACACTAACACTATCCTACGGCTGATGCTAACCCTAACACTAACCCTAACACTATCCTAGGGCGGATGCTAACCCTAACCCTAACACTATCCTAGGCCTGATGCTAACCCTAACCCTAACCCTAACACTATCCTAGGGCTGATGCTAACCCTAACGCTAACACTATCCTAGGGCTGATGCTAACCCTAACCCTAACCCTAACACTGTCCTAGGGCTGATGCTAACCCTAACCCTAACACTATCCTAGGCCTGATGCTAACCCTAACCCTAACCCTAACACTATCCTAGGGCTGATGCTAACCCTAACCCTAACACTATCCTAGGGCTGATGCTAACCGTAACCCGAACCCTAACACTATCCTAGGGCTGATGCTATCCCTAACCCTAACACTATCCTAGGCCTGATGCTAACCCTAACCCTAACCCTAACACTATCCTAGGGCTGATGCTAACCCTAACACTAACTCTAACACTATCTTAGGGCTGAGGCTAACCCTAACCCTAACACTATCCTACGGCTGATGCTAACCCTAACACTAACCCTAACACTATCCTAGGGCGGATGCTAACCCTAACCCTAACCCTAACACTATCCTAGGGCTAATGCTAACCCTAACACTAACATTATCCTAGGGCTGATGCTCCCCCTAACCCTAACCCTAACACTAACCTAGGGCTGATGCTAACCCTAACACTAACTCTAACACTATCTTAGGGCTGAGGCTAACCCTAACCCTAACACTATCCTACGGCTGATGCTAACCCTAACACTAACCCTAACACTATCCTAGGGCTAATGCTAACCCTAACCCTAACACTATCCTAGGCCTGATGCTAACCCTAACCCTAACCCTAACACTATCCTAGGGCTGATGCTAACCCTAACCCTAACACTATCCTAGGGATGATGCTAACCCTAACCCTAACCCTAACACTGTCCTAGGGCTGATGCTAACCCTAACCCTAACACTATCCTAGGCCTGATGCTAACCCTAACCCTAACCCTAACACTATCCTAGGGCTGATGCTAACCCTAACCCTAACACTATCCTAGGGCTGATGCTAACCCTAACCCTAACCCTAACACTATCCTAGGGCTGATGCTATCCCTAAAACTAACACTATCCTAGGCCTGATGATAACCCTAACCCTAACCCTAACACTATCCTAGGCCTGATGCTAACCGTAACCCTAACACTATCCTAGGGCTGATGCTAACCCTAACCCTAACCCTAACACTATCCTAGGGCTGATGCTAACCATAACGCTAACCCTAACACTATCCTTTAACTGATGCTAACCCTAACCCTAACCCTAACACTATCCTAGGTCTGATGATAACCCTAACCCTAACCCTAACACTATCCTATGGTTTATGTTAACCCTAACCCTAACACTATCCTAGGGCTGATGCTAACCCTAACCCTAACACTATCCTAGGGCTGATGCTAACCCTAACCCTAACCCTAACACTATCCTAAGTCTGATGCTAACCCTAGCCCTCACACTATCCTATGCGTGATGATAACCCTAACCCTAACCTTAACACTATCCTAGGGCTGATGTTAACCCTAACCCTAACCCTAACACTATCCTAGAGCTGATGCTAACCCTAACCCTAACCCTAACACTATCCTAGGGCGGATGCTAACCCTAACCCTAACACTAACACTATCCTAGGGCTGATTCTAACCGTAACCCTAACACAATCCTAGGCCTGATGCTAACCGTAACCCTTACCCTAACACTATCCTAGGGCTGATGCTAAACCTAACCATAACCCTAACACTATCCTAGGGCTGATGCTAACCCTATCCCTAACCCTAACACTATCCTAGGGCGGATGCTAACCCTAACCCTAATCCTAACACTATCCTAGGGCTAATGCTAACCCTAACACTAACACTATCCTAGGGCTGATGCTACCCCTAACCCTAACCCTAACACTAACATAGGGATGATGCTAACCCTAACACTAACTCTAACACTATCTTAGGGCTGAGGCTAACCCTAACCCTAACACTATCCTAGGCCTGATGCTAACCCTAACCCTAACCCTAACACTATCCTAGGGCTGATGCTAACCCTAACCCTAACACTATCCTAGGGATGATGCTAACCCTAACCCTAATACTATCCTAGGGTTGATGCTAAACCTAACCCTAACCCTAACACTATCCTAGGGCTGATGCTAACCCTATCCCTAACCCTAACACTATCCTAGGGCGGATGCTAACCCTAACCCTAACCCTAACACTATCCTAGGGCTAATGCTAACCCTAACACTAACACTATCCTAGGGCTGATGCTACCCCTAACCCTAACCCTAACACTAACCTAGGGCTGATGCTAACCCTAACACTAACTCTAACACTATCTTAGGGCTGAGGCTAACCCTAACCCTAACACTATCCTACGGCTGATGCTAACCCTAACACTATCCCTAACACTATCCTAGGGCTAATGCTAACCCTAACCCTAACACTATCCTAGGCCTGATGCTAACCCTAACCCTAACCCTAACACTATCCTAGGGCTGATGCTAACCCTAACCCTAACACTATCCTAGGGCTGATGCTAACCCTAACCCTAACCCTAACACTGTCCTAGGGCTGATGCTAACCCTAACCCTAACACTATCCTAGGCCTGATGCTAACCCTAACCCTAACCCTAACACAATCCTAGGGCTGATGCTAACCCTAACCCTAACACTATCCTAGGGCTGATGCTAACCCTAACCCTAACCCTAACACTATCCTAGGGCTGATGCTATCCCTAACCCTAACACTATCCTAGGCCTGATGATAACCCTAACCCTAACCCTAACACTATCCTAGGGCTGACGCTAACCGTAACCCTAACACTATCCTAGGGCTGATGCTAAACCTAACCCTAACCCTAACACTATCCTAGGGCTGATGCTAACCATAACGCTAACCCTAACACTATCCTTTAACTGATGCTAACCCTAACCCTAACCCTAACACTATCCTAGGCCTGATGATAACCCTAACCCTAACCCTAACACTATCCTAGGGTTTATGTTAACCCTAACCCTAACACTATCCTAGGGCTGATGCTAACCCTAACCCTAACACTATCCTAGGGCTGATGCTAACCCTAACCCTAACCCTAACACTATCCTAAGTCTGATGCTAAAGCTAGCCTCACACTATCCTAGGCCTGATGATAACCCTAACCCTAACCTTAACACTATCCTAGGGCTGATGCTAACCCTAACCCTAACCCTAACACTATCCTAGGGTTTATGTTAACCCTAACCCTAACACTATCCTAGGGCTGATGCTAACCCTAACCCTAACCCTAACACTATCCTAGGGCGGATGCTAACCCTAACCCTAACCCTAACACTATCCTAGGGCTGATGCTAACCCTAACACTAACACTATACTAGGGCTGATGCTAACCCTAACCCTAACTCTAACACTATCTTAGGGCTGAGGCTAACCCTAACCCAAACACTATCGTACGGCTGATGCTAACCCTAACCCTAACCCTAACACTATCCTAAGGCTGATGCTAACCCTGACACTAACACTATCCTAGGCCTGGTGCTAACCCTAACCCTAACCCTAACACTATCCTAGGGCTGATGCTAACCCTAACCCTAACACTATCCTAGGCCTGATGCTAACCCTAACCCTAAAACTATCCTAGGGCTGATGCTAACCCTAACACTAACACTATCCTAGGGCTGATGCTAACCCTAACCCTAACACTAACACTATCCTAGGCCTGATGCTAACCCTATCCCTAACCCTAACACTCTCCTAGGGCTGAGGCTAACCCTAACCCTAACACTATCCTAGGGCTGATGCTAACCCTAACCCTAACCCTAACACTATCCTTGGGTTGATGCTAACCCTAATCCTAACACTATCCTAGGGCTGATGCTAACCCTAACCCTAACCCTAACACTATCCTAGGGCTGATGCTAACCCTAACCCTAACACTATCCTAGGGCTGATGCTAACCCTAACCCTAACCCTAACACTATCCTAGGGCTGATGCTAACCCTAACCCTAACACTATCCTAGGGCTGATGCTAACCCTAACCCTAACCCTAACACTATCCTAAGTCTGATGCTAACCCTAGCCCTCACACTATCCTACGCGTGATGATAACCCTAACCCTAACCTTAACACTATCCTAGGGCTGATGCTAACCCTAACCCTAACCCTAACACTATCCTAGAGCTGATGCTAACCCTAACCCTAACCCTAACACTATCCTAGGGTGGTTGCTAACCCTAACCCTAACCCTAACACTATCCTAGGGCTGATTCTAACCGTAACCCTAACACAATCCTAGGCCTGATGCTAACCCTAACCCTTACCCTAACACTATCCTAGGGCTGATGCTAAACCTAACCATAACCCTAACACTATCTTAGGGCTGAGGCTAACCCTAACCCTAACACTATCCTACGGCTGATGCTAACCCTAACACTAACCCTAACACTATCCTAGGGCTAATGCTAACCCTAACACTAACACTATCCTAGGGCTGATGCTAACCCTAACCCTAACCCTAACACTATCCTAGGGCTGATGCTAACCCTAACACTAACTCTAACACTATCTTAGGGCTGAGGCTAACCCTAACCCTAACACTATCCTACGGCTGATGCTAACCCTAACACTAACCCTAACACTATCCTAGGGCGGATGCTAACCCTAACCCTAACCCTAACACTATCCTAGGGCTAATGCTAACCCTAACACTAACACTATCCTAGGGCTGATGCTACCCCTAACCCTAACCCTAACACTAACCTAGGGCTGATGCTAACCCTAACACTAACTCTAACACTATCTTAGGGCTGAGGCTAACCCTAACCCTAACACTATCCTACGGCTGATGCTAACCCTAACACTAACCCTAACACTATCCTAGGGCTAATGCTAACCCTAACCCTAACACTATCCTAGGCCTGATGCTAACCCTAACCCTAACCCTAACACTATCCTAGGGCTGATGCTAACCCTAACCCTAACACTATCCTAGGGCTGATGCTAACCCTAACCCTAACCCTAACACTGTCCTAGGGCTGATGCTAACCCTAACCCTAACACTATCCTAGGCCTGATGCTAACCCTAACCCTAACCCTAACACTATCCTAGGGCTGATGCTAACCCTAACCCTAACACTATCCTAGGGCTGATGCTAACCCTAACCCTAACCCTAACACTATCCTAGGGCTGATGCTATCCCTAACCCTAACACTATCCTAGGCCTGATGCTAACCCTAACCCTAACCCTAACACTATCCTAGGCCTGATGCTAACCGTAACCCTAACACTATCCTAGGGCTGATGCTAACCCTAACCGTAACCCTAACACTATCCTACGGCTGATGCTAACCATAACGCTAACCCTAACACTATCCTTTAACTGATGCTAACCCTAACCCTAACCCTAACACTATCCTAGGCCTGATGAGAACCCTAACCCTAACCCTAACACTATCCTAGGGTTTATGTTAACCCTAACCCTAACACTATCCTAGGGCTGATGCTAATCCTAACCCTAACACTATCCTAGGGCTGATGCTAACCCTAACCCTAACCCTAACACTATCCTAAGTCTGATGCTAAAGCTAGCCTCACACTATCCTAGGCCTGATGATAACCCTAACCCTAACCTTAACACTATCCTAGGGCTGATGCTAACCCTAACCCTAACCCTAACACTATCCTAGGGTTTATGTTAACCCTAACACTAACACTATCCTAGGGCTGATGCTAACCCTAACCCTAACCCTAACACTATCCTAGGGCTCATGCTAACCCTAACACTAACACTATACTAGGGCTGATGCTAACCCTAACCCTAACTCTAACACTATCTTAGGGCTGAGGCTAACCCTAACCCAAACACTATCCTACGGCTGATGCTAACCCTAACCCTAACCCTAACACTATCCTAAGGCTGATGCTAACCCTAACACTAACACTATCCTAGGCTTGGTGCTAACCCTAACCCTAACCCTAACACTATCCTAGGGCTGATGCTAACCCTAACCCTAATACTATCCTAGGGTTGATGCTAAACCTAACCCTAACCCTAACACTATCCTAGGGCTGATGCTAACCCTATCCCTAACCCTAACACTATCCTAGGGCGGATGCTAACCCTAACCCTAACCCTAACACTATCCTAGGGCTAATGCTAACCCTAACACTAACACTATCATAGGGCTGATGCTACCCCTAACCCTAACCCTAACACTAACCTAGGGCTGATGCTAACCCTAACACTAACTCTAACACTATCTTAGGGCTGAGGCTAACCCTAACCCTAACACTATCCTACGGCTGATGCTAACCCTAACACTAACCCTAACACTATCCTAGGGCTAATGCTAACCCTAACCCTAACACTATCCTAGGCCTGATGCTAACCCTAACCCTAACCCTAACACTATCCTAGGGCTGATGCTAACCCTAACCCTAACACTATCCTAGGGCTGATGCTAACCCTAACCCTAACCCTAACACTGTCCTAGGGCTGATGCTAACCCTAACCCTAACACTATCCTAGGCCTGATGCTAACCCTAACCCTAACCCTAACACTATCCTAGGGCTGATGCTAACCCTAACACTAACACTATCCTAGGGCTGATGCTAACCCTAACCCTAACCCTAACACTATCCTAGGGCTGATGCTATCCCTAACCCTAACACTATCCTAGGCCTGATGATAACCCTAACCCTAACCCTAACACTATCCTAGGGCTGATGCTAACCGTAACCCTAACACTATCCTAGGGCTGATGCTAACCCTAACCCTAACCCTAACACTATCCTAGGGATGATGCTAACCATAACGCTAACCCTAACACTATCCTTTAACTGATGCTAACCCTAACCCTAACCCTAACACTATCCTAGGCCTGATGATAACCCTAACCCTAACCCTAACATTATCCTAGGGTTTATGTTAACCCTAACCCTAACACTATCCTAGGGCTGATGCTAACCCTAACCCTAACACTATCCTAGGGCTGATGCTAACCCTAACCCTAACCCTAACACTATCCTAAGTCTGATGCTAAAGCTAGCCTCACACTATCCTAGGCCTGATGATAACCCTAACCCTAACCTTAACACTATCCTAGGGCTGATGCTAACCCTAACCCTAACCCTAACACTATCCTAGGGTTTATGTTAACCCTAACCCTAACACTATCCTAGGGCTGATGCTAACCCTAACCCTAACCCTAACACTATCCTAGGGCGGATGCTATCCCTAACCCTAACCCTAACACTATCCTAGGGCTGATGCTAACCCTAACACTAACACTATACTAGGGCTGATGCTAACCCTAACCCTAACTCTAACACTATCTTAGGGCTGAGGCTAACCCTAACCCAAACACTATCCTACGGCTGATGCTAACCCTAACCCTAACCCTAACACTATCCTAAGGCTGATGCTAACCCTGACACTAACACTATCCTAGGCCTGGTGCTAACCCTAACCCTAACCCTAACACTATCCTAGGGCTGATGCTAACCCTAACCCTAACACTATCCTAGGCCTGATGCTAACCCTAACCCTAAAACTATCCTAGGGCTGATGCTAACCCTAACACTAACACTATCCTAGGGCTGATGCTAACCCTAACCCTAACCCTAACACTATCCTAGGCCTGATGCTAACCCTATCCCTAACCCTAACACTCTCCTAGGGCTGAGGCTAACCCTAACCCTAACACTATCCTAGGGCTGATGCTAACCCTAACCCTAACCCTACCACTATCCTTGGGTTGATGCTAACCCTAATCCTAACACTATCCTAGGGCTGATGCTAACCCTAACCCTAACCCTAACACTATCCTAGGGCTGATGCTAACCCTAACCCTAACACTATCCTAGGGCTGATGCTAACCCTAACCCTAACCCTAACACTATCCTAGGGCTGATGCTAACCCTAACCCTAACACTATCCTAGGGCTGATGCTAACCCTAACCCTAACCCTAACACTATCCTAAGTCTGATGCTAACCCTAGCCCTCACACTATCCTACGCGTGATGATAACCCTAACCCTAACCTTAACACTATCCTAGGGCTGATGCTAACCCTAACGCTAATCCTAACACTATCCTAGAGCTGATGCTAACCCTAACCCTAACCCTAACACTATCCTAGGGCGGTTGCTAACCCTAACCCTAACCCTAACACTATCCTAGGGCTGATTCTAACCGTAACCCTAACACAATCCTAGGCCTGATGCTAACCCTAACCCTTACCCTAACACTATCCTGGGGCTGATGCTAAACCTAACCATAACCCTAACACTATCTTAGGGCTGAGGCTAACCCTAACCCTAACACTATCCTACGGCTGATGCTAACCCTAACACTAACCCTAACACTATCCTAGGGCTAATGCTAACCCTAACACTAACTCTAACACTATCTTAGGGCTGATGCTAACCCTAACCCTAACACTATCCTACGGCTGATGCTAACCCTAACACTAACCCTAACACTATCCTAGGGCGGATGCTAACCCTAACCCTAACCCTAACACTATCCTAGGGCTAATGCTAACCCTAACACTAACACTATCCTAGGGCTGATGCTACCCCTAACCCTAACTCTAACACTAACCTAGGGCTGATGCTAACCCTAACCCTAACTCTAACACTATCTTAGGGCTGAGGCTAACCCTAACCCAAACACTATCCTACGGCTGATGCTAACCCTAACCCTAACCCTAACACTATCCTAAGGCTGATGCTAACCCTGACACTAACACTGTCCTAGGCTTGGTGCTAACCCTAACCCTAACCCTAACACTATCCTAGGGCGGATGCTAACCCTAACCCTAACCCTAACACTATCCTAGGGCTAATGCTAACCCTAACCCTAACACTATCATAGGGCTGATCCTACCCCTAACCCTAACCCTAACACTAACCTAGGGCTGATGCTAACCCTAACACTAACTCTAACACTATCTTAGGGCTGAGGCTAACCCTAACCCTAACACTATCCTACGGCTGATGCTAACCCTAACACTAACCCTAACACTATCCTAGGGCTAATGCTAACCCTAACCCTAACACTATCCTAGGCCTGATGCTAACCCTAACCCTAACCCTAACACTATCCTAGGGCTGATGCTAACCCTAACCCTAACACTATCCTAGGGCTGATGCTAACCCTAACCCTAACCCTAACACTGTCCTAGGGCTGATGCTAACCCTAACCCTAACACTATCCTAGGGCTGATGCTAACCCTAACCCTAACCCTAACACTATCCTAGGGCTGATGCTATCCCTAACCCTAACACTATCCTAGGCCTGATGATAACCCTAACCCTAACCCTAACACTATCCTAGGGCTGATGCTAACCGTAACCCTAACACTATCCTAGGGCTGATGCTAACCCTAACCCTAACCCTAACACTATCCTAGGGCTGATGCTAACCATAACGCTAACCCTAACACTATCCTTTAACTGATGCTAACCCTAACCCTAACCCTAACACTATCCTAGGCCTGATGATAACCCTAACCCTAACCCTAACACTATCCTAGGGTTTATGTTAACCCTAACCCTAACACTATCCTAGGGCTGATGCTAACCCTAACCCTAACACTATCCTAGGGCTGATGCTAACCCTAACCCTAACCCTAACACTATCCTAGGGTTTATGTTAACCCTAACCCTAACACTATCCTAGGGCTAATGCTAACCCTAACCCTAACCCTAACACTATCCTAGGGCGGATGCTAACCCTAACCCTAACCCTAACACTATCCTAGGGCTGATGCTAACCCTAACACTAACACTATACTAGGGCTGATGCTAACCCTAACCCTAACTCTAACACTATCTTAGGGCTGAGGCTAACCCTAACCCAAACACTATCCTACGGCTGATGCTAACCCTAACCCTAACCCTAACACTATCCTAAGGCTGATGCTAACCCTAACACTAACACTATCCTAGGCCTGGTGCTAACCCTAACCCTAACACTAACACTATCCTAGGGCTGATGCTAACCCTAACCCTAACACTATCCTAGGCCTGATGCTAACCCTAACCCTAAATCTATCCTAGGGCTGATGCTAACCCTAACACTAACACTATCCTAGGGCTGATGATAACGCTAACCCTAACCCTAACACTATCCTAGGCCTGAAGCTAACCCTATCCCTAACCCTAACACTCTCCTAGGGCTGAGGCTAACCCTAACCCTAACACTATCCTAGGGCTGATGCTAACCCTAACCCTAACCCTAACACTATCCTTGGGTTGATGCTAACCCTAATCCTAACACTATCCTAGGGCTGATGCTAACCCTAACCCTAACCCTAACACTATCCTAGGGCTGATGCTCACCCTAACCCTAACACTATCCTAGGTCTGATGCTAACCCTAACCCTAACCCTAACACTATGCTAGGGCTGATGCTAACCCTAACGCTAACACTATCCTAGGGCTGATGCTAACCCTAACCCTAACCCTAACACTATCCTAAGTCTGATGCTAACCCTAGCCCTCACACTATCCTACGCGTGATGATAACCCTAACCCTAACCTTAACACTATCCTAGGGCTGATGCTAACCCTAACCCTAACCCTAACACTATCCTAGAGCTGATGCTAACCCTAACCCTAACACTATCCTAGGCCTGATGATAACCCTAAACCTAACCCTAACACTCTCCTAGGGTTTATGTTAACCCTAACCCTAACACTATCCTAGGGCTGATGCTAACCCTAACACTAACACTATCCTAGGGCTGATGCTAACCCTAACCCTAACCCTAACACTATCCTAGGGCTGATGCTAACCCTAACCCTAACTCTAACACTATCTTAGGGCTGAGGCTAACCCTAACCCAAGCACTATCATACGGCTGATGCTAACCCTAACCCTAACCCTAACACTATCCTAAGGCTGATGCTAACCCTAACCCTAACCCAAACACTATCCTAGGGTTGATGCTAACCCTAACGCTGACACTATCCTAGGGCTGATGCTAACCCTAACCCTAACCCTAACACTATCCAGGGGCTGATGCTAACCCTAACCCTAACACTATCCTAGGCCTGATGATAACCCTAACCCTAACCCTAACACTATCGTAGGGCTGATGCTAACCCTAACCCTAACCCTAACACTATCCTAGAGCTGATGCTAACCCTAACCCTAACCCTAATACTATCCTAGGGCTGATGCTAACCCTAACACTAACGGTAACACTATCCTAGGGCTGATGCTAACCCTAACACTAACACTATCCTAGGGCTGATGCTAACCCAAACCCTAACCCTATCACTATCCTAGGGCTGATGCTAACGCTAACCCTAACTCTAACACTATCCTAGGGCTGAGGCTAACCCTAACCCTAACACTATCCTAGGGCTGATGCTAACACTAACCCTAACCCTAACACTATTCTAGGTCTGATGCTAACCCTAACCCTAATAATATACTAGGGCTGATGCTAACCCTAACCCTAACCCTAACAGTATCCTAGGGTTGAAGCTAACCCTAACCCTAACCCTAACACTATCCTAGGGCTGATGCTAACCCTAACCCTAACCCTAACACTCTCCTAGGGCTGATGCTAACCCTAACGCTAACAATACCCTATGCCTGATGATATCCATAGCCCTAAACCTAACACTATCCTAGGGCTGATGCTAACCCTAACCCTAAACCTTACACTATCCTAGGGCTGATTCTAACCGTAACCCTAACACAATCCTAGGCCTGATGCTAACCCTAACCCTTACCCTAACACTATCCTAGAGCTGATGCTAACCCTAACCCTAACCCTAACCCTAACCCTAACCCTAACACTATCCTAGGGCTGATGCTAACCCTATCGCTAACCCTAACACTATCCTAGGGCTGATGCTAACCCTAACCCTAACCATAACACTATCCTAGGGCTGATGCTAACCCTAACCCTGACACTATCGTAGGGCTGATGCTAACCCTAACCCTAACCCTAACACTATCCTAGGGCTGATGCTAACCCTAACCCTAACACTATCCTAGGGCTGATGCTAACCCTAACCCTAACCCTAACACTATACTAAGTCTGATGCTAACCCTAGCCCTCACACTATCCTAGGCCTGATGATAACCCTAACCCTAACCTTAACACTATCCTAGGGCTGATGCTAACCCTAACCCTAACCCTAACACTATCCTAGAGCTGATGCTAACCCTAACCCTAACACTATCCTAGGCCTGATGATAACCCTAAACCTAACCCTAACACTATCCTAGGGTTTATGTTAACCCTAACCCTAACATTATCCTAGGGCTGATGCTAACCCTAACACTAACACTATCCTAGGGCTGATGCTAACCCTAACCCTAACCCTAACACTATCCTAGGGCTGATGCTAACCCTAACCCTAACTCTAACACTATCTTAGGGCTGAGGCTAACCCTAACCCAAACACTATCCTACGGCTGATGCTAACCCTAACCCTAACCCTAACACTATCCTAAGGCTGATGCTAACCCTAACACTAACACTATCCTGGGCCTGGTGCTAACCCTAACCCTAACCCTAACACTATCCTAAGGCTGATGCTAACCCTAATCCTAACACTATCCTAGGGCTGATGCTAACCCTAACCCTAACCCTAACACTATCCTAGGGCTGATGCTAACCCTAACCCTAACACTCTCCTAGGCCTGATGCTAACCATAACCCTAACGCTTACACTATCCTAGGGCTGATGCTAACCCTAACCCTAACACGAACACTATCCTAGGTCTGATGCTAACCCTAAACCTAACACTATCCTAGGGCTGATGCTAACCCTAACCCTAACCTTAACACTATCCTAGGGCTGATGTTAACCCTAACCCTAACACTATCCTAGGGCTGATGCTAACCCTAACCCTAACCCTAACACTCTCCTAGGGCTGATGCTAACCCTAACCCTAACACTATCCTAGGCCTGATGCTAACCCTAACCCTAACACTATCCTAGGGCTGATGCTATCCTTAACCCTATCCCTAACACTATCCTAGGCCTGATGCTAACCCTATCCCTAACCCTAACACTCTCCTAGGGCTGAGGCTAACCCTAACCCTAACACTATCCTAGGGCTGATGCTAACCCTAACACTAACCCTAACACTATAGTAGGGCTGATGCTAACCCTAACCGTAACACTATCCTAGGGCTGATTCTAACCCTAACCCTAACCCTAACACTATCCTAGGGCTGATGATAACCCTAACCCTAACACTATCCTAGGGCTGATGCTAACCCTAACCCTAACCCTAACACTATCCTAGGGCTGATGCTAACCCTAACCCTAACACTATCCTCGGGCTGATGCTAACCCTAACCCTAACCCTAACACTATCCTAGGGCTGATGCTAACCCTAACCCTAACACTATCCTAGGGCTGATGCCAACCCTAACCCTAACCCTAACACTATCCTAGGGCTGATGCTAACCCTAACCCTAACCCTAACACTATCCTAGAGCTGATGCTAACGCTAACCATAACCCTAACCCTAACCCTAATACTATCAGAGGGCTGATGCTAACCCTAACACTAAAGCTAACACTATCCTTGCGTTGATGCTAACCCTAACCCTAACACTATCCTAGGGCTGATGCTAACCCTAACCCTAACCCTAACACTATCCTGGGGCTGATGCTAACCCTAACCCTTACACTATCCTAGGCCTGAGGCTAACCCTAACCCTAACACTTACACTATCCTAGGGCTGATGCTAACCCTAACCGTAACCCTAACACTATCCTAGGTCTGATGCTAACCCTAAACCTAACACTATCCTAGGGCTGATGCTAACCCTAACCCTAACCTTAACACTATCCTAGGGCTGATGTTAACCCTAACCCTAACACTATCCTAGGGCTGATGCTAACCCTAACCCTAACCCTAACACTCTCCTAGGGCTGATGTTAACCCTAACCCTAACACTATCCTAGGGCTGATGCTAACCCTAACCCTAAACCTAACACTCTCCTAGGGCTGATGCTAACACTAACCCTAACACTATCCTAGGCCTGATGCTAACCCTAACCCTAACACTATCCTAGGTCTGATGCTAACCCTAAACCTAACACTATTCTAGGGCTAATGCTAACCCTAACGCTAACCCTAACACTATCCTAGGGCTGATGTTAACCCTAACCCTAACACTATCCTAGGGCTGATGCTAACCCTAACCCTAACCCTAACACTCTCCTAGGGCTGATGCTAACCCTAACCCTAACACTCTCCTAGGCCTGATGCTAACCCTAACCCTAACACTATCCAAGGGTGATGCTAACCCTAACCCTAACCCTAACACTATCCTAGGCCTGATGCTAAGCCTATCCCTAACCCTAACACTATCCTAGGCCTGATGCTAACCCTAACCCTAACCCTAACACTATCCTAGAGCTGATGCTAACGCTAACCCTAACCCTAACCCTAACCCTAATGCTATCCTAGGGCTGATGCTAACCCTAACCCTAACCCTAACACTATCCTAGGGCTGATGCTAACCCTAACCCTAACTCTAACACTATCCTAGGGCTGAGGCTAACCCTAACCCTAACACTATCCTACGGCTGATGGTAACCCTAACCCTAACCCTAACACTATCCTAAGGCTGATGCTAACCCTAACACTAACACTATCCTAGGCCTGGTGCTAACCCTAACCCTAACCCTAACACTATCCTAGGGCTGATGCTAACCCTAACCCTAATAATATCCTAGGGTTGATGCTAACCCTAACCCTAACCCTAACACTATCCTAGGGCTGATGCTAACCCTAACCCTAAACCTAACACTATCCTAGGGCTGAGGCTAACCCTAACCCAAACACTATCCTACGGCTGATGCTAACCCTAACCCTAACCCTAACACTATCCTAAGGCTGATGCTAACCCTAACACTAACACTATCCTGGGCCTGGTGCTAACCCTAACCCTAACCCTAACACTATCCTAGGGCTGATGCTAACCCTAACCCTAATACTATCCTAGGGCTAATGCTAACCCTAACCCTAACCCTAACACTATCCTAGGCCTCATGATAACCCTAACCCTAACCCTAACACTATCCTAGGGTTTATGTTATCCCTAACCCTAACTCTATCCTAGGGCTGATGCTAACCCTAACCCTAACACTATCCTAGGGCAGATGCTAACCCTAACCCTAACCCTAAAACTCTCCTAGGGCTGATGTTAACCCTAACATTAACACAATCCTAGGGCTGATGCTAACACTAACCCTAACCCTAACACTATCCTAGGGCTGATGTTAACCCTAACCCTAACACTATCCTAGGGCTGATGCTAACCCTAACCCTAACCCTAACACTCTCCTAGGGCTCATGCTAACCCTAACCCTAACACTATCCTAGGCCTGATGCTAACCCTAACACTAACACTATCCTAGGTCTGATGCTAACCCTAAACCTAACACTATCCTAGGGCTGATGCTAACCCTAACCCTAACCCTAACACTATCCTAGGGCTGATGTTAACCCTAAGCCTAACACTATCCTAGGGCTGATGCTAACCCTAACCCTAACCCTAACACTCTCCTAGGGCTCATGCTAACCCTAACCCTAACACTATCCTAGGCCTGATGCTAACCCTAACCCTAACACTATCCTAGGTCTGATGCTAACCCTAAACCTAACACTATCCTAGGGCTGATGCTAACCCTAACCCTAACCCTAACACTATCCTAGGCCTGATGCTAACCCTAACCCTAACACTATCCTAGGGTTGATGCTAACCCTAACCCTAACCCTAACACTATCCTAGGCCTGATGCTAACCCTATCCCTAACCCTAACACTCTCCTAGGGCTGAGGCTAACCCTAACCCTATCACTATCCTAGGACTGATGTTAACCATAACACTAACCCTAACACTATAGTAGGGCTGATGCTAACCCTAACCCTAACACTATCCTAGGGCTGATGCTAACCCTAACCCTAACCCTAACACTATCCTAGGGCTGATGCTAACCCTAACCCTAACACTATCCTAGGGCTGATGCTAACCCTAACCCTAACCCTAACACTATCCTAGGGCTGATGCTAACCCTAAACCTAACACTATCCTAGGGCTGATGCTAACCCTAACCCTAACCCTAACACTATTCTAGGGCTGATGCTAACCCTAACCCTAACCCTAACACTATCCTAGGGCTGATGCTAACCCTAACCCTAACACTATCCTAGGGCTGATGCTAACCCTAACCCTAACCCTAACACTATCCTAGGGCTGATGCTAACCCTAACCCTAATACTATCCTAGGGCTGATGCCAACCCTAACCCTAACCCTAACACTATCCTAGGGCTGATGCTAACCCTAACCCTAACGCTAACACTATCCTAGAGCTGATGCTAACGCTAACCATAACCCTAACCCTAACCCTAATACTATCCTAGGGCTGATGCTAACCCTAATCCTAACCCTAACACTATCCTAGGGTTGATGCTAACCCTAACCCTAACACTATCCTAGGGCTGATGCTAACCCTAACCCTAACCCTAACACTATCCTAGGCCTGATGCTAACCCTAACCCTTACACTATCCTAGGCCTGATGCTAACCCTAACCCTAACACATACACTATCCTAGGGCTGATGCTAACCCTAACCCTAACCCTAACACTATCCTAGGTCTGATGCTAACCCTAAACCTAACACTATCCTAGGGCTGATGCTAACCCTAACCCTAACCTTAACACTATCCTAGGGCTGATGTTAACCCTAACCCTAACACTATCCTAGGGCTGATGCTAACCCTAACCCTAACCCTAACACTCTCCTAGGGCTGATGCTAACCCTAACCCTAACACTATCCTAGGCCTGATGCTAACCCTAACCCTAACACTATCCTAGGTCTGATGCTAACCCTAAACCTAACACTATCCTAGGGCTGATGCTAACCCTATCCCTAACCCTAACACTATCCTAGGGCGGATGCTAACCCTAACCCTAACCCTAACACTATCCTAGGGCTAATGCTAACCCTAACACTAACACTATCCTAGGGCTGATGCTAACCCTAACCCTAACCCTAACAGTATCCTAGGGCTGATGCTATCCCTAACCCTAACTCTAACACTATCTTAGGGCTGAGGCTAACCCTAAACCTAACACTATCCTACGGCTGATGCTAACCCTAACCCTAACCCTAACACTATCCTAGGGCTAATGCTAACCCTAACCCTAACACTATCCCAGGCCTGATGCTAACCCTAACCCTAACCCTAACACTATCCTAGGGCTGATGCTAACCCTAACCCTAACACTATCCTAGGGCTGATGCTAACCCTAACCCTCACCCTAACACTGTCCTAGCGCTGATGCTAACCCTAACCCTAACACTATCCTAGGCCTGATGCTAACCCTACCCCTAACCCTAACACTATCCTAGGGCTGATGCTAACCCTAACCCTAACACTATCCTAGGGCTGATGCTAACCCTAACCCTAACCTTAACACTATCCTAGGGCTGATGCTATCCCTAACCCTAACACTATCCTAGGTCTGATGATAACCCTAACCCTAACCCTAACACTATCCTAGGGCTGATGCTAACCATAACCCTAACACTAACCTACGGCTGATGCTAACCCTAACCCTAACGCTAACACTATCCTAGGGCTGATGCTAACCATAACGCTAACCCTAACACTATCCTTTAACTGATGCTAACCCTAACCCTAACCCTAACACTCTCCTAGGGCTGATGTTAACCCTAACCCTAACACAATCCTAGGGCTGATGCTAACCCTAACCCTATCCCTAACACTACCGTAGGGCTGATGTTAACCCTAACCCTAACACTATCCTAGGGCTGATGCTAACCCTAACCCTAACCCTAACACTATCCTAGGGCTGATGCTAACCCTAACCCTAACACTATCCTAGGGCTGATGCTAACCCTAACCCTAACCCTAACACTATCCTAGGGCTGATGCTAACCCTAACCCTAACACTATCCTAGGGCTGATGCTAACCCTAACCCTAACCCTAACACTATCCTAAGTCTGATGCTAACCCTAGCCCTCACACTATCCTAGGCCTGATGATAACCCTAACCCTAACCTTAACACTATCCTAGGGCTGATGCTAACCCTAACCCTAACCCTAACACTATCCTAGAGCTGATGCTAACACTAACCCTAACACTATCCCAGGCCTGATGATAACCCTAAACCTAACCCTAACACTATCCTAGGGTTTATGTTAACCCTAACCCTAACACTATCCTAGGGCTGATGCTAACCATAACACTAACACTATCCTAGGGCTGATGCTAACCCTAACCCTAACCCTAACACTATCCTAGGGCTGATGCTAACCCTAACCCTAACTCTAACTCTATCTTAGGGCTGAGGCTAACCCTAACCCAAACATTATCCTACGGCTGATGCTAACCCTAACCCTAACCCTAACACTATCCTAAGGCTGATGCTAACCCTAACACTAACACTATCCTGGGCCTGGTGCTAACCCTAACCCTAACCCTAACACTATCCTAGGGCTGATGCTAACCCTAACCCTAACTCTAACTCTATCTTAGGGCTGAGGCTAACCCTAACCCAAACACTATCCTACGGCTGATGCTAACCCTAACCCTAACCCTAACACTATCCTAGGGCTGATGCTAACCCTAACCCTAACACTAACACTCTCCTAGGGCTGATGCTAACCCTAACCCTAACACTCTCCTAGGCCTGATGCGAACCCTAACCCTAACACTATCCAAGGGTGATGCTAACCCTAACCCTAACCCTAACACTATCCTAGGCCTGATGCTAACCCTATCCCTAACCCTAACACTATCCTAGGCCTGATGCTAACCCTAACCCTAACCCTAACACTATCCTAGAGCTGATGCTAACGCTAACCCTAACCCTAACCCTAACCCTAATGCTATCCTAGGGCTGATGCTAACCCTAACCCTAACCCTAACACTATCCTAGGGCTGATGCTAACCCTAACCCTAACTCTAACACTATCCTAGGGCTGAGGCTAACCCTAACCCTAACACTATCCTACGGCTGATGGTAACCCTAACCCTAACCCTAACACTATCCTAAGGCTGATGCTAACCCTAACCCTAACCCTAACACTATCCTAGGGCTGATTCTAACCGTAACCCTAACACTATCCTAGCCCTGATGCTAACCCTAACCCTAACCCTAACACTATCCTAGGCCTGATGCTAACCCTATCCCTAACCCTAACACTCTCCTACGGCTGAGGCTAACCCTAACCCTAACACTATCCTAGGGCTGATGCTAACCCTAACCCTAACACTTACACTATCCTAGGGCTGATGCTAACCCTAACCCTAACCCTAACACTATCCTAGGTCTGATGCTAACCCTAACCCTAACACTTACACTATCCTAGGGCTGATGCTAACCCTAACCCTAACCCTAACACTATCCTAGGTCTGATGCTAACCCTAAACCTAACACTATCCTAGGGCTGATGCTAACCCTAACCCTAACCTTAACACTATCCTAGGGCTGATGTTAACCCTAACCCTAACACTATCCTAGGGCTGATGCTAACCCTAACCCTAAGCCTAACACTCTCCTAGGGCTCATGCTAACCCTATCCCTAACACTATCCTGGGCCTGATGCTAACCCTAACCCTAACACTATCCTAGGTCTGATGCTAACCCTAAACCTAACACTATCCTAGGGCTGATGCTAACCCTAACCCTAACCCTAACACTATCCTAGGGCTGATGTTAACCCTAAGCCTAACACTATCCTAGGGCTGATGCTAACCCTAACCCTAACCCTAACACTCTCCTAGGGCTCATGCTAACCCTAACCCTAATACTATCCTAGGCCTGATGCTAACCCTAACCCTAACACTATCCTAGGTCTGATGCTAACCCTAAACCTAACACTATCCTAGGGCTGATGCTAACCCTAACCCTAACCCTAACACTATCCTAGGCCTGATGCTAACCCTAACCCTAACACTATCCTAGGGCTGATGCTAACCCTAACCCTAACCCTAACACTATCCTAGGCCTGATGCTAACCCTATCCCTAACCTTAACACTCTCCTAGGGCTGAGGCTAACCCTAACCCTATCACTATCCTAGGGCTGATGTTAACCCTAACACTAACCCTAACACTATAGTAGGGCTGATGCTAACCCTAACCCTAACACTATCCTAGGGCTGATGCTAACCCTAACCCTAACCCTAACACTATCCTAGGGCTGATGCTAACCCTAACCCTAACACTATCCTAGGGCTGATGCTAACCCTAACCCTAACCCTAACACTATCCTAGGGCTGATGCTAACCCTAAACCTAACACTATCCTAGGGCTGATGCTAACCCTAACCCTAACCCTAACACTATTCTAGGGCTGATGCTAACCCTAACCCTAACCCTAACACTATCCTAGGGCTGATGCTAACCCTAACCCTAACACTATCCTAGGGCTGATGCTAACCCTAACCCTAACCCTAACACTATCCTAGGGCTGATGCTAACCCTAACCCTAATACTATCCTAGGGCTGATGCCAACCCTAACCCTAACCCTAACACTATCCTAGGGCTGATGCTAACCCTAACCCTAACGCTAACACTATCCTAGAGCTGATGCTAACGCTAACCATAACCCTAACCCTAACCCTAATACTATCCTAGGGCTGATGCTAACCCTAATCCTAACCCTAACACTATCCTAGGGTTGATGCTAACCCTAACCCTAACACTATCCTAGGGCTGATGCTAACCCTAACCCTAACCCTAACACTATCCTAGGCCTGATGCTAACCCTAACCCTTACACTATCCTAGGCCTGATGCTAACCCTAACCCTAACACTTACACTATCCTAGGGCTGATGCTAACCCTAACCCTAACCCTAACACTATCCTAGGTCTGATGCTAACCCTAAACCTAACACTATCCTAGGGCTGATGCTAACCCTAACCCTAACCTTAACACTATCCTAGGGCTGATGTTAACCCTAACCCTAACACTATCCTAGGGCTGATGCTAACCCTAACTCTAACCCTAACACTCTCCTAGGGCTGATGCTAACCCTAACCCTAACACTATCCTAGGCCTGATGCTAACCCTAACCCTAACACTATCCTAGGTCTGATGCTAACCCTAAACCTAACACTATCCTAGGGCTGATGCTAACCCTATCCCTAACCCTAACACTATCCTAGGGCGGATGCTAACCCTAACCCTAACCCTAACACTATCCTAGGGCTAATGCTAACCCTAACACTAACACTATCCTAGGGCTGATGCTAACCCTAACCCTAACCCTAACACTATCCTAGGGCTGATGCTATCCCTAACCCTAACTCTAACACTATCTTAGGGCTGAGGCTAACCCTAACCCTAACACTATCCTACGGCTGATGCTAACCCTAACCATAACCCTAACACTATCCTAGGGCTAATGCTAACCCTAACCCTAACACTATCCCATGCCTGATGCTAACCCTAACCCTAACCCTAACACTATCCTAGGCCTGATGCTAACCCTAACCCTAACACTATCCTAGGGCTGATGCTAACCCTAACCCTCACCCTAACACTGTCCTAGCGCTGATGCTAACCCTAACCCTAACACTATCCTAGGCCTGATGCTAACGCTACCCCTAACCCTAACACTATCCTAGGGCTGATGCTAACCCTAACCCTAACACTATCCTAGGGCTGATGCTAACCCTAACCCTAACCTTAACACTATCCTAGGGCTGATGCTATCCCTAACCCTAACACTATCCTAGGTCTGATGATAACCCTAACCCTAACCCTAACACTATCCTAGGGCTGATGCTAACCATAACCCTAACACTATCCTACGACTGATGCTAACCCTAACCCTAACCCTAACACTATCCTAGGGCTGATGCTAACCATAACGCTAACCCTAACACTATCCTTTAACTGATGCTAACCCTAACCCTAACCCTAACACTCTCCTAGGGCTGATGTTAACCCTAACCCTAACACAATCCTAGGGCTGATGCTAACCCTAACCCTAACGCTAACACTACCGTAGGGCTGATGTTAACCCTAACCCTAAAACTATCCTAGGGCTGATGCTAACCCTAACTCTAACCCTAACACTATCCTAGGGCTGATGCTAACCCTAACCCTAACACTATCCTAGGGCTGATGCTAACCCTAACCCTAACCCTAACACTATCCTAGGGCTGATGCTAACCCTAACCCTAACACTATCCTAGGGCTGATGCTAACCCTAACCCTAACCCTAACACTATCCTAAGTCTGATGCTAACCCTAGCCCTCACACTATCCTAGGCCTGATGATAACCCTAACCCTAACCTTAACACTATCCTAGGGCTGATGCTAACCCTAACCCTAACCCTAACACTATCCTAGAGCTGATGCTAACCCTAACCCTAACACTATCCCAGGCCTGATGATAACCCTAAACCTAACCCTAACACTATCCTAGGGTTTATGTTAACCCTAACCCTAACACTATCCTAGGGCTGATGCTAACCATAACACTAACACTATCCTAGGGCTGATGCTAACCCTAACCCTAACCCTAACACTATCCTAGGGCTGATGCTAACCCTAACCCTAACTCTAACTCTATCTTAGGGCTGAGGCTAACCCTAACCCAAACACTATCCTACGGCTGATGCTAACCCTAACCCTAACCCTAACACTATCCTAAGGCTGATGCTAACCCTAACACTAACACTATCCTGGGCCTGGTGCTAACCCTAACCCTAACCCTAACACTATCCTAGGGCTGATGCTAACCATAACCCTAATACTATCCTAGGGCTGATGCTAACCCTAACCCTAACCCTAACACTATTCTAGGCCTCATGATAACCCTAACCCTAACCCTAACACTATCCTAGGGTTTATGTTATCCCTAACCCTAACACTATCCTAGGGCTGATGCTAACCCTAACCCTAACACTATCCTAGGGCAGATGCTAACCCTAACCCTAACCCTAAAACTCTCCTAGGGCTGATGTTAACCCTAACCCTAACACAATCCTAGGGCTGATGCTAACCCTAACCCTAACCCTAACACTATCCTAGGGCTGATGTTAACCCTAACCCTAACACTATCCTAGGGCTGATGCTAACCCTAACCCTAACCCTAACACTCTCCTAGGGCTGATGTTAACCCTAACCCTAACACTATCCTAGGGCTGATGCTAACCCTAACCCTAAACCTAACACTCTCCTAGGGCTGATGCTAACACTAACCCTAACACTATCCTAGGCCTGATGCTAACCCTAACCCTAACACTATCCTAGGTCTGATGCTAACCCTAAACCTAACACTATTCTAGGGCTAATGCTAACCCTAACGCTAACCCTAACACTATCCTAGGGCTGATGTTAACCCTAACCCTAACACTATCCTAGGGCTGATGCTAACCCTAACCCTAACCCTAACACTCTCCTAGGGCTGATGCTAACCCTAACCCTAACACTCTCCTAGGCCTGATGCGAACCCTAACCCTAACACTATCCAAGGGTGATGCTAACCCTAACCCTAACCCTAACACTATCCTAGGCCTGATGCTAACCCTATCCCTAACCCTAACACTATCCTAGGCCTGATGCTAACCCTAACCCTAACCCTAACACTATCCTAGAGCTGATGCTAACGCTAACCCTAACCCTAACCCTAACCCTAATGCTATCCTAGGGCTGATGCTAACCCTAACCCTAACCCTAACACTATCCTAGGGCTGATGCTAACCCTAACCCTAACTCTAACACTATCCTAGGGCTGAGGCTAACCCTAACCCTAACACTATCCTACGGCTGATGGTAACCCTAACCCTAACCCTAACACTATCCTAAGGCTGATGCTAACCCTAACACTAACACTATCCTAGGCCTGGTGCTAACCCTAACCCTAACCCTAACACTATCCTAGGGCTGATGCTAACCCTAACCCTAATAATATCCTAGGGTTGATGCTAACCCTAACCCTAACCCTAACACTATCCTAGGGCTGATGCTAACCCTAACCCTAAACCTAACACTATCCTAGGGCTGATGCTAACCCTAACCCTAACTCTAACAGTATCCTAGGGCTGATGCTAACCCTAACCCTAACAATATCCTAGGCCTGATGATATCCCTAACCCTAAACCTAACACTATCCTAGAGGTGATGCTAACCCTAACCCTAACCCTAACACTATCCTAGGGCTGATTCTAACCGTAACCCTAACACTATCCTAGCCCTGATGCTAACCCTAACCCTAACCCTAACACTATCCTAGGCCTGATGCTAACCCTATCCCTAACCCTAACACTCTCCTAGGGCTGAGGCTAACCCTAACCCTAACACTATCCTAGGGCTGATGCTAACCCTAACCCTAACACTTACACTATCCTAGGGCTGATGCTAACCCTAACCCTAACCCTAACACTATCCTAGGTCTGATGCTAACCCTAAACCTAACACTATCCTAGGGCTGATGCTAACCCTAACCCTAACCTTAACACTATCCTAGGGCTGATGTTAACCCTAACCCTAACACTATCCTAGGGCTGATGCTAACCCTAACCCTAACCCTAACACTCTCCTAGGGCTCATGCTAACCCTAACCCTAACACTATCCTAGGCCTGATGCTAACCCTAACACTAACACTATCCTAGGTCTGATGCTAACCCTAAACCTAACACTATCCTAGGGCTGATGCTAACCCTAACCCTAACCCTAACACTATCCTAGGGCTGATGTTAACCCTAAGCCTAACACTATCCTAGGGCTGATGCTAACCCTAACCCTAACCCTAACACTCTCCTAGGGCTCATGCTAACCCTAACCCTAACACTATCCTAGGCCTGATGCTAACCCTAACCCTAACACTATCCTAGGTCTGATGCTAACCCTAAACCTAACAATATCCTAGGGCTGATGCTAACCCTAACCCTAACCCTAACACTATCCTAGGCCTGATGCTAACCCTAACCCTAACACTATCCTAGGGTTGATGCTAACCCTAACCCTAACCCTAACACTATCCTAGGCCTGATGCTAACCCTATCCCTAACCCTAACACTCTCCTAGGGCTGAGGCTAACCCTAACCCTATCACTATCCTAGGGCTGATATTAACCCTAACACTAACCCTAACACTATAGTAGGGCTGATGCTAACCCTAACCCTAACACTATCCTAGGGCTGATGCTAACCCTAACCCTAACCCTAACACTATCCTAGGGCTGATGCTAACCCTAACCCTAACACTATCCTAGGGCTGATGCTAACCCTAACCCTAACCCTAACACTATCCTCTGGCTGATGCTAACCCTAAACCTAACACTATCCTAGGGCTGATGCTAACCCTAACCCTAACCCTAACACTATTCTAGGGCTGATGCTAACCCTAACCCTAACCCTAACACTATCCTAGGGCTGATGCTAACCCTAACCCTAACACTATCCTAGGGCTGATGCTAACCCTAACCCTAACCCTAACACTATCCTAGGGCTGATGCTAACCCTAACCCTAATACTATCCTAGGGCTGATGCCAACCCTAACCCTAACCCTAACACTATCCTAGGGCTGATGCTAACCCTAACCCTAACGCTAACACTATCCTAGAGCTGATGCTAACGCTAACCATAACCCTAACCCTAACCCTAATACTATCCTAGGGCTGATGCTAACCCTAATCCTAACCCTAACACTATCCTAGGGTTGATGCTAACCCTAACCCTAACACTATCCTAGGGCTGATGCTAACCCTAACCCTAACCCTAACACTATCCTAGGCCTGATGCTAACCCTAACCCTTACACTATCCTAGGCCTGATGCTAACCCTAACCCTAACACATACACTATCCTAGGGCTGATGCTAACCCTAACCCTAACCCTAACACTATCCTAGGTCTGATGCTAACCCTAAACCTAACACTATCCTAGGGCTAATGCTAACCCTAACCCTAACCTTAACACTATCCTAGGGCTGATGTTAACCCTAACCCTAACAATATCCTAGGGCTGATGCTAACCCTAACCCTAACCCTAACACTCTCCTAGGGCTGATGCTAACCCTAACCCTAACACTATCCTAGGCCTGATGCTAACCCTAACCCTAACACTATCCTAGGTCTGATGCTAACCCTAAACCTAACACTATCCTAGGGCTGATGCTAACCCTATCCCTAACCCTAACACTATCCTAGGGCGGATGCTAACCCTAACCCTAACCCTAACACTATCCTAGGGCTAATGCTAACCCTAACACTAACACTATCCTAGGGCTGATGCTAACCCTAACCCTAACCCTAACACTATCCTAGGGCTGATGCTATCCCTAACCCTAACTCTAACACTATCTTAGGGCTGAGGCTAACCCTAACCCTAACACTATCCTACGGCTGATGCTAACCCTAACCCTAACCCTAACACTATCCTAGGGCTAATGCTAACCCTAACCCTAACACTATCCCAGGCCTGATGCTAACCCTAACCCTAACCCTAACACTATCCTAGGGCTGATGCTAACCCTAACCCTAACACTATCCTAGGGCTGATGCTAACCCTAACCCTCACCCTAACACTGTCCTAGCGCTGATGCTAACCCTAACCCTAACACTATCCTAGGCCTGATGCTAACCCTACCCCTAACCCTAACACTATCCTAGGGCTGATGCTAACCCTAACCCTAACACTATCCTAGGGCTGATGCTAACCCTAACCCTAACCTTAACACTATCCTAGGGCTGATGCTATCCCTAACCCTAACACTATCCTAGGTCTGATGATAACCCTAACCCTAACCCTAACACTATCCTAGGGCTGATGCTAACCATAACCCTAACACTATCCTACGGCTGATGCTAACCCTAACCCTAACCCTAACACTATCCTAGGGCTGATGCTAACCATAACGCTAACCCTAACACTATCCTTTAACTGATGCTAACCCTAACCCTAACCCTAACACTCTCCTAGGGCTGATGTTAACCCTAACCCTAACACAATCCTAGGGCTGATGCTAACCCTAACCCTATCCCTAACACTACCGTAGGGCTGATGTTAACCCTAACCCTAACACTATCCTAGGGCTGATGCTAACCCTAACCCTAACCCTAACACTATCCTAGGGCTGATGCTAACCCTAACCCTAACACTATCCTAGGGCTGATGCTAACCCTAACCCTAACCCTAACACTATCCTAGGGCTGATGCTAACCCTAACCCTAACACTATCCTAGGGCTGATGCTAACCCTAACCCTAACCCTAACACTATCCTAAGTCTGATGCTAACCCTAGCCCTCACACTATCCTAGGCCTGATGATAACCCTAACCCTAACCTTAACACTATCCTAGGGCTGATGCTAACCCTAACCCTAACCCTAACACTATCCTAGAGCTGATGCTAACCCTAACCCTAACACTATCCCAGGCCTGATGATAACCCTAAACCTAACCCTAACACTATCCTAGGGTTTATGTTAACCCTAACCCTAACACTATCCTAGGGCTGATGCTAACCATAACACTAACACTATCCTAGGGCTGATGCTAACCCTAACCCTAACCCTAACACTATCCTAGGGCTGATGCTAACCCTAACCCTAACTCTAACTCTATCTTAGGGCTGAGGCTAACCCTAACCCAAACACTATCCTACGGCTGATGCTAACCCTAACCCTAACCCTAACACTATCCTAAGGCTGATGCTAACCCTAACACTAACACTATCCTGGGCCTGGTGCTAACCCTAACCCTAACCCTAACACTATCCTAGGGCTGATGCTAACCCTAACCCTAACTCTAACTCTATCTTAGGGCTGAGGCTAACTCTAACCCAAACACTATCCTACGGCTGATGCTAACCCTAACCCTAACCCTAACACTATCCTAGGGCTGATGCTAACCCTAACCCTAACACTAACACTCTCCTAGGGCTGATGCTAACCCTAACCCTAACACTCTCCTAGGCCTGATGCGAACCCTAACCCTAACACTATCCAAGGGTGATGCTAACCCTAACCCTAACCCTAACACTATCCTAGGCCTGATGCTAACCCTATCCCTAACCCTAACACTATCCTAGGCCTGATGCTAACCCTAACCCTAACCCTAACACTATCCTAGAGCTGATGCTAACGCTAACCCTAACCCTAACCCTAACCCTAATGCTATCCTAGGGCTGATGCTAACCCTAACCCTAACCCTAACACTATCCTAGGGCTGATGCTAACCCTAACCCTAACTCTAACACTATCCTAGGGCTGAGGCTAACCCTAACCCTAACACTATCCTACGGCTGATGGTAACCCTAACCCTAACCCTAACACTATCCTAAGGCTGATGCTAACCCTAACCCTAACCCTAACACTATCCTAGGGCTGATTCTAACCGTAACCCTAACACTATCCTAGCCCTGATGCTAACCCTAACCCTAACCCTAACACTATCCTAGGCCTGATGCTAACCCTATCCCTAACCCTAACACTCTCCTACGGCTGAGGCTAACCCTAACCCTAACACTATCCTAGGGCTGATGCTAACCCTAACCCTAACACTTACACTATCCTAGGGCTGATGCTAACCCTAACCCTAACCCTAACACTATCCTAGGTCTGATGCTAACCCTAACCCTAACACTTACACTATCCTAGGGCTGATGCTAACCCTAACCCTAACCCTAACACTATCCTAGGTCTGATGCTAACCCTAAACCTAACACTATCCTAGGGCTGATGCTAACCCTAACCCTAACCTTAACACTATCCTAGGGCTGATGTTAACCCTAACCCTAACACTATCCTAGGGCTGATGCTAACCCTAACCCTAACCCTAACACTCTCCTAGGGCTCATGCTAACCCTAACCCTAACACTATCCTGGGCCTGATGCTAACCCTAACCCTAACACTATCCTAGGTCTGATGCTAACCCTAAACCTAACACTATCCTAGGGCTGATGCTAACCCTAACCCTAACCCTAACACTATCCTAGGGCTGATGTTAACCCTAAGCCTAACACTATCCTAGGGCTGATGCTAACCCTAACCCTAACCCTAACACTCTCCTAGGGCTCATGCTAACCCTAACCCTAATACTATCCTAGGCCTGATGCTAACCCTAACCCTAACACTATCCTAGGTCTGATGCTAACCCTAAACCTAACACTATCCTAGGGCTGATGCTAACCCTAACCCTAACCCTAACACTATCCTAGGCCTGATGCTAACCCTAACCCTAACACTATCCTAGGGCTGATGCTAACCCTAACCCTAACCCTAACACTCTCCTAGGGCTGAGGCTAACCCTAACCCTATCACTATCCTAGGGCTGATGTTAACCCTAACACTAACCCTAACACTATAGTAGGGCTGATGCTAACCCTAACCCTAACACTATCCTAGGGCTGATGCTAACCCTAACCCTAACCCTAACACTATCCTAGGGCTGATGCTAACCCTAACCCTAACACTATCCTGGGGCTGATGCTAACCCTAACCCTAACCCTAACACTATCCTAGGGCTGATGCTAACCCTAAACCTAACACTATCCTAGGGCTGATGCTAACCCTAACCCTAACCCTAACACTATTCTAGGGCTGATGCTAACCCTAACCCTAACCCTAACACTATCCTAGGGCTGATGCTAACCCTAACCCTAACACTATCCTAGGGCTGATGCTAACCCTAACGCTAACCCTAACACTATCCTAGGGCTGATGCTAACCCTAACCCTAACACTATCCTAGGCCTGATGCTAACCCTAACCCTAACACTATCCTAGGCCTGATGCTAACCCTATCCCTAACCCTAACACTCTCCTAGGGCTGAGGCTAACCCTAACCCTATCACTATCCTAGGGCTGATGTTAACCCTAACACTAACCCTAACACTATAGTAGGGCTGATGCTAACCCTAACCCTAACACTATCCTAGGGCTGATGCTAACCCTAACCCTAACCCTAACACTATCCTAGGGCTGATGCTAACCCTAACCCTAACACTATCCTAGGGCTGATGCTAACCCTAACCCTAACCCTAACACTATCCTAGGGCTGATGCTAACCCTAAACCTAACACTATCCTAGGGCTGATGCTAACCCTAACCCTAACCCTAACACTATTCTAGGGCTGATGCTAACCCTAACCCTAACCCTAACACTATCCTAGGGCTGATGCTAACCCTAACCCTAACACTATCCTAGGGCTGATGCTAACCCTAACCCTAACCCTAACACTATCCTAGGGCTGATGCTAACCCTAACCCTAATACTATCCTAGGGCTGATGCCAACCCTAACCCTAACCCTAACACTATCCTAGGGCTGATGCTAACCCTAACCCTAACGCTAACACTATCCTAGAGCTGATGCTAACGCTAACCATAACCCTAACCCTAACCCTAATACTATCCTAGGGCTGATGCTAACCCTAATCCTAACCCTAACACTATCCTAGGGTTGATGCTAACCCTAACCCTAACACTATCCTAGGGCTGATGCTAACCCTAACCCTAACCCTAACACTATCCTAGGCCTGATGCTAACCCTAACCCTTACACTATCCTAGGCCTGATGCTAACCCTAACCCTAACACTTACACTATCCTAGGGCTGATGCTAACCCTAACCCTAACCCTAACACTATCCTAGGTCTGATGCTAACCCTAAACCTAACACTATCCTAGGGCTGATGCTAACCCTAACCCTAACCTTAACACTATCCTAGGGCTGATGTTAACCCTAACCCTAACACTATCCTAGGGCTGATGCTAACCCTAACTCTAACCCTAACACTCTCCTAGGGCTGATGCTAACCCTAACCCTAACACTATCCTAGGCCTGATGCTAACCCTAACCCTAACACTATCCTAGGTCTGATGCTAACCCTAAACCTAACACTATCCTAGGGCTGATGCTAACCCTATCCCTAACCCTAACACTATCCTAGGGCGGATGCTAACCCTAACCCTAACCCTAACACTATCCTAGGGCTAATGCTAACCCTAACACTAACACTATCCTAGGGCTGATGCTAACCCTAACCCTAACCCTAACACTATCCTAGGGCTGATGCTATCCCTAACCCTAACTCTAACACTATCTTAGGGCTGAGGCTAACCCTAACCCTAACACTATCCTACGGCTGATGCTAACCCTAACCCTAACCCTAACACTATCCTAGGGCTAATGCTAACCCTAACCCTAACACTATCCCATGCCTGATGCTAACCCTAACCCTAACCCTAACACTATCCTAGGCCTGATGCTAACCCTAACCCTAACACTATCCTAGGGCTGATGCTAACCCTAACCCTCACCCTAACACTGTCCTAGCGCTGATGCTAACCCTAACCCTAACACTATCCTAGGCCTGATGCTAACGCTACCCCTAACCCTAACACTATCCTAGGGCTGATGCTAACCCTAACCCTAACACTATCCTAGGGCTGATGCTAACCCTAACCCTAACCTTAACACTATCCTAGGGCTGATGCTATCCCTAACCCTAACACTATCCTAGGTCTGATGATAACCCTAACCCTAACCCTAACACTATCCTAGGGCTGATGCTAACCATAACCCTAACACTATCCTACGACTGATGCTAACCCTAACCCTAACCCTAACACTATCCTAGGGCTGATGCTAACCATAACGCTAACCCTAACACTATCCTTTAACTGATGCTAACCCTAACCCTAACCCTAACACTCTCCTAGGGCTGATGTTAACCCTAACCCTAACACAATCCTAGGGCTGATGCTAACCCTAACCCTAACGCTAACACTACCGTAGGGCTGATGTTAACCCTAACCCTAACAGTATCCTAGGGCTGATGCTAACCCCAACCCTAACCCTAACACTATCCTAGGGCTGATGCTAACCCTAACGCTAACCCTAACAGTATCCTAGAGCTGATGCTAACGCTAACCCTAAACCTAACCATAACCCTAATGCTATCCTAGGGCTGATGCTAACCCTAACCCTAACCCTAACACTATCCTAGGGCTGATGCTATCCCTAACCCTAATCCTAACACTCTCCTAGGGCTGAGGCTAACGCTAACCCTAACACTATCCTAGGGCTGATGCTAACCCTAACCCTAACCCTAACACTATCCTAGGGTTGATGCTAACCCTAATCCTAACACTATCCTAGGGCTGATGCTAACCCTAACCCTAACCCTAACACTATCCTAGGCCTGAGGCTAACCCTAACACTAACACTATCCTAGGCCTGGTGCTAACCCTAACCCTAAACCTAACACTATCCTAGGGCTGATGCTAACCCTAACCCTAATAATATCCTAGGGTTGATGCTAACCCTAACCCTAACCCTAACACTATCCTAGGGCTGATGCTAACCCTAACCCTAACCCTAACCCTATCCTAGGGCTGATGCTAACCCTAACCCTAACTCTAACACTATCCTAGTGCTGATGCTAACCCTAACCCTAACACTATCCTAGCCCTGATGCTAACCCTAACCCTAACCCTAACACTATCCTAGGCCTGATGCTAACCCTATCCCTAACCCTAACACTCTCCTAGGGCTGAGGCTAACCCTAACCCTAACACTATCCTAGGGCTGATGCTAACCCTAACCCTAACGCTAACACTATCCTAGGGCTGATGCTAACACTAACACTAACACTATCCTAGGGCTGATGCTAACCAAACCCTAACACTAACACTATCCTAGGGCTGATGCTAACACTAACCCTAACTCTAACACTATCCTAAGGCTGAGGCTAACCCTAAACCTAACACTATCCTACGGCTGATGCTAACACTAACCCTAACACTAACACTATCCTAGGCCTGGTGCTAACCCTAACCCTAACGCTAACACTCTTCTAGGGCTGATGCTAACCCTAACCCCAATAATATCCTAGGGCTGATGCTAACCCTAACCCTAACCCTAACACTATCCTAGGGCTGATGCTAACCCTAACCCTAACCCTAACACTATCCTAGGGCTAATGCTAACCCTAACCCTAACCCTAACACTATCCTAGGGCTGATGCTAACCCTAACACTAACCCTAACACTATCCTAGAGCTGATGCTAACCCTAACCCTAACACTACCCCAGGCCTGATGATAACCCTAAACCTAACCCTAACACTATCCTAGCTTTTATGTTAACCCTAACCCTAACACTATCCTAGGGCTGATGCTAACCCTAACACTAACACTATCCTAGGGCTGATGCTAACCCTAACCCTAACCCTAACACTATCCTAGGGCTGATGCTAACCCTAACCCTAACTCTAACTCTATCTTAGGGCTGAGGCTAACCCTAACCCAAACACTATCCTACGGCTGATGCTCACCCTAACCCTAACCCTAACACGCTCCTAGGGCTGATGCTAACCCTAACCCTAACACTATCCTAGGGCTGATGCTAACCCTAACCCTAACCCTAACACTCTCCTAGGGCTGATGCTAACCCTAACCCTAACACTATCCTAGGCCTGATGCTAACCCTAACCCTAACACTATCCTAGGTCTGATGCTAACCCTAAACCTAACACTATCCTAGGGCTGATGCTAACCCTAACCCTAACCCTAACATTATCCTAGGGCTGATGTTAACCCTAACCCTAACACTATCCTAGGGCTGATGCTAACCCTAACCCTAACCCTAACACTCTCCTAGGGCTGATGCTAACCCTAACCCTAACACTATCCTAGGCCTGATGCGAACCCTAACCCTAACACTATCCAAGGGTGATGCTAACCCTAACCTTAACCCTAACACTATCCTAGGCCTGATGCTAACCCTATCCCTAACCCTAACACTCTCCTAGGGCTGAGGTTAACCCTAACCCTAACACTATCCTAGGGCTGATGCTAACCCTAACCCTAACCCTAACACTATCCTAGGGTTGATGCTAACCCTAACCCTAACCCTATCCTAGGGCTGATGCTAACCCCAACCCTAACCCTAACACTATCCTAGGGCTGATGCTAACCCTAACGCTAACCCTAACAGTATCCTAGAGCTGATGCTAACGCTAACCCTAAACCTAACCATAACCCTAATGCTATCCTAGGGCTGATGCTAACCCTAACCCTAACCCTAACACTAACCTAGGGCTGATGCTATCCCTAACCCTAATCCTAACACTCTCCTAGGGCTGAGGCTAACGCTAACCCTAACACTATCCTAGGGCTGATGCTAACCCTAACCCTAACCCTAACACTATCCTAGGGTTGATGCTAACCCTAATCCTAACAGTATCCTAGGGCTGATGCTAACCCTAACCCTAACCCTAACACTATCCTAGGCCTGAGGCTAACCCTAACACTAACACTATCCTAGGCCTGGTGCTAACCCTAACCCTAAACCTAACACTATCCTAGGGCTGATGCTAACCCTAACCCTAATAATATCCTAGGGTTGATGCTAACCCTAACCCTAACCCTAACACTATCCTAGGGCTGATGCTAACCCTAACCCTAACCCTAACCCTATCCTAGGGCTGATGCTAACCCTAACCCTAACTCTAACACTATCCTAGGGCTGATGCTAACCCTAACCCTAACACTATCCTAGCCCTGATGCTAACCCTAACCCTAACCCTAACACTATCCTAGGCCTGATGCTAACCCTATCCCTAACCCTAACACTCTCCTAGGGCTGAGGCTAACCCTAACCCTAACACTATCCTAGGGCTGATGCTAACCCTAACCCTAACGCTAACACTATCCTAGGGCTGATGCTAACACTAACACTAACACTATCCTAGGGCTGATGCTAACCCAAACCCTAACACTAACACTATCCTAGGGCTGATGCTAACACTAACCCTAACTCTAACACTATCCTAAGGCTGAGGCTAACCCTAAACCTAACACTATCCTACGGCTGATGCTAACACTAACCCTAACACTAACACTATCCTAGGCCTGGTGCTAACCCTAACCCTAACGCTAACACTCTTCTAGGGCTGATGCTAACCCTAACCCCAATAATATCCTAGGGCTGATGCTAACCCTAACCCTAACCCTAACACTATCCTAGGGCTGATGCTAACCCTAACCCTAACCCTAACACTATCCTAGGGCTAATGCTAACCCTAACCCTAGCCCTAACACTATCCTAGGGCTGATGCTAACCCTAACACTAACCCTAACACTATCCTAGAGCTGATGCTAACCCTAACCCTAACACTACCCCAGGCCTGATGATAACCCTAAACCTAACCCTAACACTATCCTAGCGTTTATGTTAACGCTAACCCTAACACTATCCTAGGGCTGATGCTAACCCTAACACTAACACTATCCTAGGGCTGATGCTAACCCTAACCCTAACCCTAACACTATCCTAGGGCTGATGCTAACCCTAACCCTAACTCTAACTCTATCTTAGGGCTGAGGCTAACCCTAACCCAAACACTATCCTACGGCTGATGCTAACCCTAACCCTAACCCTAACACTATCCTAAGGCTGATGCTAACCCTAACACTAACACTATCCTGGGCCTGGTGCTAACCCTAACCCTAACCCTAACACTATCCTAGGGCTGATGCTAACCCTAACCCTAATACTATCCTAGGGCTGATGCTAACCATAACCCTAACCCTAACACTATCCTAGGGCTGATGCTAACCCTAACCCTAACCCAAACACTATCCTAGGGCTGATGCTAACCCTAACCCTAACACTCTCCTAGGCCTGATGCTAACCCTAACCCTAACACTTACACTATCCTAGGGCTGATGCTAACCCTAACCCTAACCCTAACACTATCCTAGGTCTGATGCTAACCCTAAACCTAACGCTATCCTAGGGCTGATGCTAACCCTAACCCTAACCTTAACACTATCCTAGGGCTGATGTTAACCCTAACCCTAACACTATCCTAGGGCTGATGCTAACCCTAACCCTAACCCTAACACTCTCCTAGAGCTGATGCTAACCCTAACCCTAACACTATCCTAGGCCTGATGCTAACCCTAACCCTAACACTATCCTAGGGCTGATGCTAACCCTAACCCTAACCCTAACACTATCCTAGGCCTGATGCTAACCCTATCCCTAACCCTAACACTATCCTAGGGCTGATTCTAACCGTAACCCTAACACAATCCTAGGCCTGATGCTAACCCTAACCCTTACCCTAACACTATCCTAGGGCTGATGCTAAACCTAACCATAACCCTAACACTATCCTAGGGCTGATGCTAACCTTATCCCTAACCCTAACACTATCCTAGGGCGGATACTAACCCTAACCCTATCCCTAACACTATCCTAGGGCTAATGCTAACCCTAACACTAACACTATCCTAGGGCTGATGCTAACCCTAACCCTAACCCTAACACTATCCTAGGTCTGATGCTAACCCTAACCCTAACACTTACACTATCCTAGGGCTGATGCTAACCCTAACCCTAACCCTAACACTATCCTAGGTCTGATGCTAACCCTAAACCTAACACTATCCTAGGGCTGATGCTAACCCTAACCCTAACCTTAACACTATCCTAGGGCTGATGTTAACCCTAACCCTAACACTATCCTAGGGCTGATGCTAACCCTAACCCTAACCCTAACACTCTCCTAGGGCTCATGCTAACCCTAACCCTAACACTATCCTGGGCCTGATGCTAACCCTAAACCTAACACTATCCTAGGTCTGATGCTAACCCTAAACCTAACACTATCCTAGGGCTGATGCTAACCCTAACCCTAACCCTAACACTATCCTAGGGCTGATGTTAACCCTAAGCCTAACACTATCCTAGGGCTGATGCTAACCCTAACCGTAACCCTAACACTCTCCTAGGGCTCATGCTAACCCTAACCCTAATACTATCCTAGGCCTGATGCTAACCCTAACCCTAACACTATCCTAGGTCTGATGCTAACCCTAAACCTAACACTATCCTAGGGCTGATGCTAACCCTAACCCTAACCCTAACACTATCCTAGGCCTGATGCTAACCCTAACCCTAACACTATCCTAGGGCTGATGCTAACCCTAACCCTAACCCTAACACTATCCTAGGCCTGATGCTAACCCTATCCCTAACCCTAACACTCCCCTAGGGCTGAGGCTAACCCTAACCCTATCACTATCCTAGGGCTGATGTTAACCCTAACACTAACCCTAACACTATAGTAGGGCTGATGCTAACCCTAACCCTAACACTATCCTAGGGCTGATGCTAACCCTAACCCTAACCCTAACACTATCCTAGGGCTGATGCTAACCCTAACCCTAACACTATCCTAGGGCTGATGCTAACCCTAACCCTAACCCTAACACTATCCTAGGGCTGATGCTAACCCTAAACCTAACACTATCCTAGGGCTGATGCTAACCCTAACCCTAACCCTAACACTATTCTAGGGCTGATGCTAACCCTAACCCTAACCCTAACACTATCCTAGGGCTGATGCTAACCCTAACCCTAACACTATCCTAGGGCTGATGCTAACCCTAACCCTAACCCTAACACTATCCTAGGGCTGATGCTAACCCTAACCCTAATACTATCCTAGGGCTGATGCCAACCCTAACCCTAACCCTAACACTATCCTAGGGCTGATGCTAACCCTAACCCTAACGCTAACACTATCCTAGAGCTGATGCTAACGCTAACCATAACCCAAACCCTAACCCTAATACTATCCTAGGGCTGATGCTAACCCTAATCCTAACCCTAACACTATCCTAGGGTTGATGCTAACCCTAACCCTAACACTATCCTAGGGCTGATGCTAACCCTAACCCTAACCCTAACACTATCCTAGGCCTGATGCTAACCCTAACCCTTACACTATCCTAGGCCTGATGCTAACCCTAACCCTAACACTTACACTATCCTAGGGCTGATGCTAACCCTAACCCTAACCCTAACACTATCCTAGGTCTGATGCTAACCCTAAACCTAACACTATCCTAGGGCTGATGCTAACCCTAACCCTAACCTTAACACTATCCTAGGGCTGATGTTAACCCTAACCCTAACACTATCCTAGGGCTGATGCTAACCCTAACTCTAACCCTAACACTCTCCTAGGGCTGATGCTAACCCTAACCCTAACACTATCCTAGGCCTGATGCTAACCCTAACCCTAACACTATCCTAGGTCTGATGCTAACCCTAAACCTAACACTATCCTAGGGCTGATGCTAACCCTATCCCTAACCCTAACACTATCCTAGGGCGGATGCTAACCCTAACCCTAACCCTAACACTATCCTAGGGCTAATGCTAACCCTAACACTAACACTATCCTAGGGCTGATGCTAACCCTAACCCTAACCCTAACACTATCCTAGGGCTGATGCTATCCCTAACCCTAACTCTAACACTATCTTAGGGCTGAGGCTAACCCTAACCCTAACACTATCCTACGGCTGATGCTAACCCTAACCCTAACCCTAACACTATCCTAGGGCTAATGCTAACCCTAACCCTAACACTATCCCATGCCTGATGCTAACCCTAACCCTAACCCTAACACTATCCTAGGCCTGATGCTAACCCTAACCCTAACACTATCCTAGGGCTGATGCTAACCCTAACCCTCACCCTAACACTGTCCTAGCGCTGATGCTAACCCTAACCCTAACACTATCCTAGGCCTGATGCTAACCCTACCCCTAACCCTAACACTATCCTAGGGCTGATGCTAACCCTAACCCTAACACTATCCTAGGGCTGATGCTAACCCTAACCCTAACCTTAACACTATCCTAGGGCTGATGCTATCCCTAACCCTAACACTATCCTAGGTCTGATGATAACCCTAACCCTAACCCTAACACTATCCTAGGGCTGATGCTAACCATAACCCTAACACTATCCTACGACTGATGCTAACCCTAACCCTAACCCTAACACTATCCTAGGGCTGATGCTAACCATAACGCTAACCCTAACACTATCCTTTAACTGATGCTAACCCTAACCCTAACCCTAACACTCTCCTAGGGCTGATGTTAACCCTAACCCTAACACAATCCTAGGGCTGATGCTAACCCTAACCCTAACGCTAACACTACCGTAGGGCTGATGTTAACCCTAACCCTAACACTATCCTAGGGCTGATGCTAACCCTAACCCTAACCCTAACACTATCCTAGGGCTGATGCTAACCCTAACCCTAACACTATCCTAGGGCTGATGCTAACCCTAACCCTAACCCTAACACTATCCTAGGGCTGATGCTAACCCTAACCCTAACACTATCCTAGGGCTGATGCTAACCCTAACCCTAACCCTAACACTATCCTAAGTCTGATGCTAACCCTAGCCCTCACACTATCCTAGGCCTGATGATAACCCTAACCCTAACCTTAACACTATCCTAGGGCTGATGCTAACCCTAACCCTAACCCTAACACTATCCTAGAGCTGATGCTAACCCTAACCCTAACACTATCCCAGGCCTGATGATAACCCTAAACCTAACCCTAACACTATCCTAGGGTTTATGTTAACCCTAACCCTAACACTATCCTAGGGCTGATGCTAACCATAACACTAACACTATCCTAGGGCTGATGCTAACCCTAACCCTAACCCTAACACTATCCTAGGGCTGATGCTAACCCTAACCCTAACTCTAACTCTATCTTAGGGCTGAGGCTAACCCTAACCCAAACACTATCCTACGGCTGATGCTAACCCTAACCCTAACCCTAACACTATCCTAAGGCTGATGCTAACCCTAACACTAACACTATCCTGGGCCTGGTGCTAACCCTAACCCTAACCCTAACACTATCCTAGGGCTGATGCTAACCCTAACCCTAATACTATCCTAGGGCTGATGCTAACCCTAACTCTAACCCTAACACTATCCTAGGCCTCATGATAACCCTAACCCTAACCCTAACACTATCCTAGGGTTTATGTTATCCCTAACCCTAACACTATCCTAGGGCTGATGCTAACCCTAACCCTAACACTATCCTAGGGCAGATGCTAACCCTAACCCTAACCCTAAAACTCTCCTAGGGCTGATGTTAACCCTAACCCTAACACAATCCTAGGGCTGATGCTAACCCTAACCCTAACCCTAACACTATCCTAGGGCTGATGCTAACCCTAACCCTAACACTATCCTAGGGCTGATGCTAACCCTAACCCTAACCCTAACACTATCCTAAGTCTGATGCTAACCCTAGCCCTCACACTATCCTAGGCCTGATGATAACCCTAACCCTAACCTTAACACTATCCTAGGGCTGATGCTAACCCTAACCCTAACTCTAACACTATCCTAGAGCTGATGCTAACCCTAACCCTAACACTATCCTAGGCCTGATGATAACCCTAAACCTAACCCTAACACTATCCTAGGGTTTATGTTAACCCTAACCCTAACACTATCCTAGGGCTGATGCTAACCCTAACACTAACACTATCCTAGGGCTGATGCTAACCCTAACCCTAACCCTAACACTATCCTAGGGCTGATGCTAACCCTAACCCTAACTCTAACTCTATCTTAGGGCTGAGGCTAACCCTAACCCAAACACTATCCTACGGCTGATGCTCACCCTAACCCTAACCCTAACACGCTCCTAGGGCTGATGCTAACCCTAACCCTAACACTATCCTAGGGCTGATGCTAACCCTAACCCTAACCCTAACACTCTCCTAGGGCTGATGCTAACCCTAACCCTAACACTATCCTAGGCCTGATGCTAACCCTAACCCTAACACTATCCTAGGTCTGATGCTAACCCGAAACCTAACACTATCCTAGGGCTGATGCTAACCCTAACCCTAACCCTAACATTATCCTAGGGCTGATGTTAACCCTAACCCTAACACTATCCTAGGGCTGATGCTAACCCTAACCCTAACCCTAACACTCTCCTAGGGCTGATGCTAACCCTAACCCTAACACTATCCTAGGCCTGATGCGAACCCTAACCCTAACACTATCCAAGGGTGATGCTAACCCTAACCTTAACCCTAACACTATCCTAGGCCTGATGCTAACCCTATCCCTAACCCTAACACTCTCCTAGGGCTGAGGTTAACCCTAACCCTAACACTATCCTAGGGCTGATGCTAACCCTAACCCTAACCCTAACACTATCCTAGGGTTGATGCTAACCCTAACCCTAACCCTATCCTAGGGCTGATGCTAACCCCAACCCTAACCCTAACACTATCCTAGAGCTGATGCTAACCCTAACGCTAACCCTAACAGTATCCTAGAGCTGATGCTAACGCTAACCCTAAACCTAACCATAACCCTAATGCTATCCTAGGGCTGATGCTAACCCTAACCCTAACCCTAACACTATCCTAGGGCTGATGCTATCCCTAACCCTAATCCTAACACTCTCCTAGGGCTGAGGCTAACGCTAACCCTAACACTATCCTAGGGCTGATGCTAACCCTAACCCTAACCCTAACACTATCCTAGGGTTGATGCTAACCCTAATCCTAACACTATCCTAGGGCTGATGCTAACCCTAACCCTAACCCTAACACTATCCTAGGCCTGAGGCTAACCCTAACACTAACACTATCCTAGGCCTGGTGCTAACCCTAACCCTAAACCTAACACTATCCTAGGGCTGATGCTAACCCTAACCCTAATAATATCCTAGGGTTGATGCTAACCCTAACCCTAACCCTAACACTATCCTAGGGCTGATGCTAACCCTAACCCTAACCCTAACCCTATCCTAGGGCTGATGCTAACCCTAACCCTAACTCTAACACTATCCTAGGGCTGATGCTAACCCTAACCCTAACACTATCCTAGCCCTGATGCTAACCCTAACCCTAACCCTAACACTATCCTAGGCCTGATGCTAACCCTATCCCTAACCCTAACACTCTCCTAGGGCTGAGGCTAACCCTAACCCTAACACTATCCTAGGGCTGATGCTAACCCTAACCCTAACGCTAACACTATCCTAGGGCTGATGCTAACACTAACACTAACACTATCCTAGGGCTGATGCTAACCCAAACCCTAACACTAACACTATCCTAGGGCTGATGCTAACACTAACCCTAACTCTAACACTATCCTAAGGCTGAGGCTAACCCTAAACCTAACACTATCCTACGGCTGATGCTAACACTAACCCTAACACTAACACTATCCTAGGCCTGGTGCTAACCCTAACCCTAACGCTAACACTCTTCTAGGGCTGATGCTAACCCTAACCCCAATAATATCCTAGGGCTGATGCTAACCCTAACCCTAACCCTAACACTATCCTAGGGCTGATGCTAACCCTAACCCTAACCCTAACACTATCCTAGGGCTGATGCTAACCCTAACCCTAACCCTAACACTATCCTAGGGCTGATGCTAACCCTAACACTAACCCTAACACTATCCTAGAGCTGATGCTAACCCTAACCCTAACACTACCCCAGGCCTGATGATAACCCTAAACCTAACCCTAACACTATCCTAGCGTTTATGTTAACCCTAACCCTAACACTATCCTAGGGCTGATGCTAACCCTAACACTAACACTATCCTAGGGCTGATGCTAACCCTAACCCTAACCCTAACACTATCCTAGGGCTGATGCTAACCCTAACCCTAACTCTAACTCTATCTTAGGGCTGAGGCTAACCCTAACCCAAACACTATCCTACGGCTGATGCTAACCCTAACCCTAACCCTAACACTATCCTAAGGCTGATGCTAACCCTAACACTAACACTATCCTGGGCCTGGTGCTAACCCTAACCCTAACCCTAACACTATCCTAGGGCTGATGCTAACCCTAACCCTAATACTATCCTAGGGCTGATGCTAACCATAACCCTAACCCTAACACTATCCTAGGGCTGATGCTAACCCTAACCCTAACCCTAACACTATCCTAGGGCTGATGCTAACCCTAACCCTAACACTCTCCTAGGCCTGATGCTAACCCTAACCCTAACACTTACACTATCCTAGGGCTGATGCTAACCCTAACCCTAACCCTAACACTATCCTAGGTCTGATGCTAACCCTAAACCTAACGCTATCCTAGGGCTGATGCTAACCCTAACCCTAACCTTAACACTATCCTAGGGCTGATGTTAACCCTAACCCTAACACTATCCTAGGGCTGATGCTAACCCTAACCCTAACCCTAACACTCTCCTAGAGCTGATGCTAACCCTAACCCTAACACTATCCTAGGCCTGATGCTAACCCTAACCCTAACACTATCCTAGGGCTGATGCTAACCCTAACCCTAACCCTAACACTATCCTAGGCCTGATGCTAACCCTATCCCTAACCCTAACACTATCCTAGGGCTGATTCTAACCGTAACCCTAACACAATCCTAGGCCTGATGCTAACCCTAACCCTTACCCTAACACTATCCTAGGGCTGATGCTAAACCTAACCATAACCCTAACACTATCCTAGGGCTGATGCTAACCTTATCCCTAACCCTAACACTATCCTAGGGCGGATACTAACCCTAACCCTATCCCTAACACTATCCTAGGGCTAATGCTAACCCTAACACTAACACTATCCTAGGGGTGATGCTAACCCTAACCCTAACCCTAACACTATCCTAGGTCTGATGCTAACCCTAACCCTAACACTTACACTATCCTAGGGCTGATGCTAACCCTAACCCTAACCCTAACACTATCCTAGGTCTGATGCTAACCCTAAACCTAACACTATCCTAGGGCTGATGCTAACCCTAACCCTAACCTTAACACTATCCTAGGGCTGATGTTAACCCTAACCCTAACACTATCCTAGGGCTGATGCTAACCCTAACCCTAACCATAACACTCTCTTAGGGCTCATGCTAACCCTAACCCTAACACTATCCTGGGCCTGATGCTAACCCTAAACCTAACACTATCCTAGGTCTGATGCTAACCCTAAACCTAACACTATCCTAGGGCTGATGCTAACCCTAACCCTAACCCTAACACTATCCTAGGGCTGATGTTAACCCTAAGCCTAACACTATCCTAGGGCTGATGCTAACCCTAACCCTAACCCTAACACTCTCCTAGGGCTCATGCTAACCCTAACCCTAATACTATCCTAGGCCTGATGCTAACCCTAACCCTAACACTATCCTAGGTCTGATGCTAACCCTAAACCTAACACTATCCTAGGGCTGATGCTAACCCTAACCCTAACCCTAACACTATCCTAGGCCTGATGCTAACCCTAACCCTAACACTATCCTAGGGCTGATGCTAACCCTAACCCTAACCCTAACACTATCCTAGGCCTGATGCTAACCCTATCCCTAACCCTAACACTCCCCTAGGGCTGAGGCTAACCCTAACCCTATCACTATCCTAGGGCTGATGTTAACCCTAACACTAACCCTAACACTATAGTAGGGCTGATGCTAACCCTAACCCTAACACTATCCTAGGGCTGATGCTAACCCTAACCCTAACCCTAACACTATCCTAGGGCTGATGCTAACCCTAACCCTAACACTATCCTAGGGCTGATGCTAACCCTAACCCTAACCCTAACACTATCCTAGGGCTCATGCTAACCCTAAACCTAACACTATCCTAGGGCTGATGCTAACCCTAACCCTAACCCTAACACTATTCTAGGGCTGATGCTAACCCTAACCCTAACCCTAACACTATCCTAGGGCTGATGCTAACCCTAACCCTAACACTATCCTAGGGCTGATGCTAACCCTAACCCTAACCCTAACACTATCCTAGGGCTGATGCTAACCCTAACCCTAATACTATCCTAGGGCTGATGCCAACCCTAACCCTAACCCTAACACTATCCTAGGGCTGATGCTAACCCTAACCCTAACGCTAACACTATCCTAGAGCTGATGCTAACGCTAACCATAACCCTAACCCTAACCCTAATACTATCCTAGGGCTGATGCTAACCCTAATCCTAACCCTAACACTATCCTAGGGTTGATGCTAACCCTAACCCTAACACTATCCTAGGGCTGATGCTAACCCTAACCCTAACCCTAACACTATCCTAGGCCTGATGCTAACCCTAACCCTTACACTATCCTAGGCCTGATGCTAACCCTAACCCTAACACTTACACTATCCTAGGGCTGATGCTAACCCTAACCCTAACCCTAACACTATCCTAGGTCTGATGCTAACCCTAAACCTAACACTATCCTAGGGCTGATGCTAACCCTAACCCTAACCTTAACACTATCCTAGGGCTGATGTTAACCCTAACCCTAACACTATCCTAGGGCTGATGCTAACCCTAACTCTAACCCTAACACTCTCCTAGGGCTGATGCTAACCCTAACCCTAACACTATCCTAGGCCTGATGCTAACCCTAACCCTAACACTATCCTAGGTCTGATGCTAACCCTAAAACTAACACTATCCTAGGGCTGATGCTAACCCTATCCCTAACCCTAACACTATCCTAGGGCGGATGCTAACCCTAACCCTAACCCTAACACTATCCTAGGGCTAATGCTAACCCTAACACTAACAGTATCCTAGGGCTGATGCTACCCCTAACCCTAACCCTAACACTATCCTAGGGCTGATGCTATCCCTAACCCTAACTCTAACACTATCTTAGGGCTGAGGCTAACCCTAACCCTAACACTATCCTACGGCTGATGCTAACCCTAACCCTAACCGTAACACTATCCTAGGGCTAATGCTAACCCTAACCCTAACACTATCCCATGCCTGATGCTAACCCTAACCCTAACCCTAACACTATCCTAGGCCTGATGCTAACCCTAACCCTAACACTATCCTAGGGCTGATGCTAACCCTAACCCTCACCCTAACACTGTCCTAGCGCTGATGCTAACCCTAACCCTAACACTATCCTAGGCCTGATGCTAACCCTACCCCTAACCCTAACACTATCCTAGGGCTGATGCTAACCCTAACCCTAACACTATCCTAGGGCTGATGCTAACCCTAACCCTAACCTTAACACTATCCTAGGGCTGATGCTATCCCTAACCCTAACACTATCCTAGGTCTGATGATAACCCTAACCCTAACCCTAACACTATCCTAGGGCTGATGCTAACCATAACCCTAACACTATCCTACGACTGATGCTAACCCTAACCCTAACCCTAACACTATCCTAGGGCTGATGCTAACCATAACGCTAACCCTAACACTATCCTTTAACTGATGCTAACCCTAACCCTAACCCTAACACTCTCCTAGGGCTGATGTTAACCCTAACCCTAACACAATCCTAGGGCTGATGCTAACCCTAACCCTAACGCTAACACTACCGTAGGGCTGATGTTAACCCTAACCCTAATACTATCCTAGGGCTGATGCTAACCCTAACCCTAACCCTAACACTATCCTAGGGCTGATGCTAACCCTAACCCTAACACTATCCTAGGGCTGATGCTAACCCTAACCCTAACCCTAACACTATCCTAGGGCTGATGCTAACCCTAACCCTAACACTATCCTAGGGCTGATGCTAACCCTAACCCTAACCCTAACACTATCCTAAGTCTGATGCTAACCCTAGCCCTCACACTATCCTAGGCCTGATGATAACCCTAACCCTAACCTTAACACTATCCTAGGGCTGATGCTAACCCTAACCCTAACCCTAACACTATCCTAGAGCTGATGCTAACCCTAACCCTAACACTATCCCAGGCCTGATGATAACCCTAAACCTAACCCTAACACTATCCTAGGGTTTATGTTAACCCTAACCCTAACACTATCCTAGGGCTGATGCTAACCATAACACTAACACTATCCTAGGGCTGATGCTAACCCTAATCCTAACCCTAACACTATCCTAGGGCTGATGCTAACCCTAACCCTAACTCTAACTCTATCTTAGGGCTGAGGCTAACCCTAACCCAAACACTATCCTACGGCTGATGCTAACCCTAACCCTAACCCTAACACTATCCTAAGGCTGATGCTAACCCTAACACTAACACTATCCTGGGCCTGGTGCTAACCCTAACCATAACCCTAACACTATCCTAGGGCTGATGCTAACCCTAACCCTAATACTATCCTAGGGCTGATGCTAACCCTAACCCTAACCCTAACACTATCCTAGGCCTCATGATAACCCTAACCCTAACCCTAACACTATCCTAGGGTTTATGTTATCCCTAACCCTAACACTATCCTAGGGCTGATGTTAACCCTAACCCTAACACTATCCTAGGGCAGATGCTAACCCTAACCCTAACCCTAAAACTCTCCTAGGGCTGATGTTAACCCTAACCCTAACACAATCCTAGGGCTGATGCTAACCCTAACCCTAACCCTAACACTATCCTAGGGTTGATGTTAACCCTAACCCTAACACTATCCTAGGGCTGATGCTAACCCTAACCCTAACCCTAACACTATCCTAGGGCTGATGCTAACCCTAACCCTAACACTATCCTAGGGCTGATGCTAACCCTAACCCTAACCCTAACACTATCCTAGGGCTGATGCTAACCCTAACCCTAACACTATCCTAGGGCTGATGCTAACCCTAACCCTAACCCTAACACTATCCTAAGTCTGATGCTAACCCTAGCCCTCACACTATCCTAGGCCTGATGATAACCCTAACCCTAACCTTAACACTATCCTAGGGCTGATGCTAACCCTAACCCTAACTCTAACACTATCCTAGAGCTGATGCTAACCCTAACCCTAACACTATCCTAGGCCTGATGATAACCCTAAACCTAACCCTAACACTATCCTAGGGTTTATGTTAACCCTAACCCTAACACTATCCTAGGGCTGATGCTAACCCTAACACTAACACTATCCTAGGGCTGATGCTAACCCTAACCCTAACCCTAACACTATCCTAGGGCTGATGCTAACCCTAACCCTAACTCTAACTCTATCTTAGGGCTGAGGCTAACCCTAACCCAAACACTATCCTACGGCTGATGCTCACCCTAACCCTAACCCTAACACGCTCCTAGGGCTGATGCTAACCCTAACCCTAACACTATCCTAGGGCTGATGCTAACCCTAACCCTAACCCTAACACTCTCCTAGGGCTGATGCTAACCCTAACCCTAACACTATCCTAGGCCTGATGCTAACCCTAACCCTAACACTATCCTAGGTCTGATGCTAACCCGAAACCTAACACTATCCTAGGGCTGATGCTAACCCTAACCCTAACCCTAACATTATCCTAGGGCTGATGTTAACCCTAACCCTAACACTATCCTAGGGCTGATGCTAACCCTAACCCTAACCCTAACACTCTCCTAGGGCTGATGCTAACCCTAACCCTAACACTATCCTAGGCCTGATGCGAACCCTAACCCTAACACTATCCAAGGGTGATGCTAACCCTAACCTTAACCCTAACACTATCCTAGGCCTGATGCTAACCCTATCCCTAACCCTAACACTCTCCTAGGGCTGAGGTTAACCCTAACCCTAACACTATCCTAGGGCTGATGCTAACCCTAACCCTAACCCTAACACTATCCTAGGGTTGATGCTAACCCTAACCCTAACCCTATCCTAGGGCTGATGCTAACCCCAACCCTAACCCTAACACTATCCTAGAGCTGATGCTAACCCTAACGCTAACCCTAACAGTATCCTAGAGCTGATGCTAACGCTAACCCTAAACCTAACCATAACCCTAATGCTATCCTAGGGCTGATGCTAACCCTAACCCTAACCCTAACACTATCCTAGGGCTGATGCTATCCCTAACCCTAATCCTAACACTCTCCTAGGGCTGAGGCTAACGCTAACCCTAACACTATCCTAGGGCTGATGCTAACCCTAACCCTAACCCTAACACTATCCTAGGGTTGATGCTAACCCTAATCCTAACACTATCCTAGGGCTGATGCTAACCCTAACCCTAACCCTAACACTATCCTAGGCCTGAGGCTAACCCTAACACTAACACTATCCTAGGCCTGGTGCTAACCCTAACCCTAAACCTAACACTATCCTAGGGCTGATGCTAACCCTAACCCTAATAATATCCTAGGGTTGATGCTAACCCTAACCCTAACCCTAACACTATCCTAGGGCTGATGCTAACCCTAACCCTAACCCTAACCCTATCCTAGGGCTGATGCTAACCCTAACCCTAACTCTAACACTATCCTAGGGCTGATGCTAACCCTAACCCTAACACTATCCTAGCCCTGATGCTAACCCTAACCCTAACCCTAACACTATCCTAGGCCTGATGCTAACCCTATCCCTAACCCTAACACTCTCCTAGGGCTGAGGCTAACCCTAACCCTAACACTATCCTAGGGCTGATGCTAACCCTAACCCTAACGCTAACACTATCCTAGGGCTGATGCTAACACTAACACTAACACTATCCTAGGGCTGATGCTAACCCAAACCCTAACACTAACACTATCCTAGGGCTGATGCTAACACTAACCCTAACTCTAACACTATCCTAAGGCTGAGGCTAACCCTAAACCTAACACTATCCTAATGCTGATGCTAACACTAACCCTAACACTAACACTATCCTAGGCCTGGTGCTAACCCTAACCCTAACGCTAACACTCTTCTAGGGCTGATGCTAACCCTAACCCTAACACTATCCTAGGGCTGATGCTAACCCTAACCCTAACCCTAACACTATCCTAGGGCTGATGCTAACCCTAACCCTAACCCTAACACTATCCTAGGGCTGATGCTAACCCTAACACTAACCCTAACACTATCCTAGAGCTGATGCTAACCCTAACCCTAACACTACCCCAGGCCTGATGATAACCCTAAACCTAACCCTAACACTATCCTAGCGTTTATGTTAACCCTAACCATAACACTATCCTAGGGCTGATGCTAACCCTAACACTAACACTATCCTAGGGCTGATGCTAACCCTAACCCTAACCCTAACACTATCCTAGGGCTGATGCTAACCCTAACCCTAACTCTAACTCTATCTTAGGGCTGAGGCTAACCCTAACCCAAACACTATCCTACGGCTGATGCTAACCCTAACCCTAACCCTAACACTATCCTAAGGCTGATGCTAACCCTAACACTAACACTATCCTGGGCCTGGTGCTAACCCTAACCCTAACCCTAACACTATCCTAGGGCTGATGCTAACCCTAACCCTAATACTATCCTAGGGCTGATGCTAACCATAACCCTAACCCTAACACTATCCTAGGGCTGATGCTAACCCTAACCCTAACCCTAACACTATCCTAGGGCTGATGCTAACCCTAACCCTAACACTCTCCTAGGCCTGATGCTAACCCTAACCCTAAAACTTACACTATCCTAGGGCTGATGCTAACCCTAACCCTAACTCTAACACTATCCTAGGTCTGATGCTAACCCTAAACCTAACGCTATCCTAGGGCTGATGCTAACCCTAACCCTAACCTTAACACTATCCTAGGGCTGATGTTAACCCTAACCCTAACACTATCCTAGGGCTGATGCTAACCCTAACCCTAACCCTAACACTCTCCTAGAGCTGATGCTAACCCTAACCCTAACACTATCCTAGGCCTGATGCTAACCCTAACCCTAACACTATCCTAGGGCTGATGCTAACCCTAACCCTAACCCTAACACTATCCTAGGCCTGATGCTAACCCTATCCCTAACCCTAACACTATCCTAGGGCTGATTCTAACCGTAACCCTAACACAATCCTAGGCCTGATGCTAACCCTAACCCTTACCCTAACACTATCCTAGGGCTGATGCTAAACCTAACCATAACCCTAACACTATCCTAGGGCTGATGCTAACCTTATCCCTAACCCTAACACTATCCTAGGGCGGATACTAACCCTAACCCTATCCCTAACACTATCCTAGGGCTAATGCTAACCCTAACACTAACACTATCCTAGGGCTGATGCTAACCCTAACCCTAACCCTAACACTATCCTAGGGCTGATGCTATCCCTAACCCTAACTCTAACACTATCTTAGGGCTAAGGCTAACCCTAACCCTAACACTATCCTACGGCTGATGCTAACCCTAACCCTAACCCTAACACTATCCTAGGCCTGATGCTAACCCTAACCCTAACACTATCCTAGGTCTGATGCTAACCCTAAAGCTAACACTAACCTAGGGCTGATGCTAACCCTAACCCTAACCCTAACATTATCCTAGGGCTGATGTTAACCCTAACCCTAACACTATCCTAGGGCTGATGCTAACCCTAACCCTAACCCTAACACTCTCCTAGGGCTGATGCTAACCCTAACCCTGACACTATCCTAGGCCTGATGCGAACCCTAACCCTAACACTATACAAGGGTGATGCTAACCCTAACCTTAACCCTAACACTATCCTAGGCCTGATGCTAACCCTATCCCTAACCCTAACACTCTCCTAGGGCTGAGGTTAACCCTAACCCTAACACTATCCTAGGGCTGATGCTAACCCTAACCCTAACCCTAACACTATCCTAGGGTTGATGCTAACCCTAACCCTAACACTATCGTAGGGCTGATGCTAACCCCAACCCTAACCCTAACACTATCCTAGGGCTGATGCTAACCCTAACGCTAACCCTAACAGTATCCTAGAGCTGATGCTAACGCTAACCCTAACCCTAACCCTAACCCTAATGCTATCCTAGGGCTGATGCTAACCCTAACCCTAACCCTAACACTATCCTAGGGCTGATGCTATCCCTAACCCTAACCCTAACACTCTCCTAGGGCTGAGGCTAACGCTAACCCTAACACTATCCTAGGGCTGATGCTAACCCTAACCCTAACCCTAACACTATCCTAGGGTTGATGCTAACCCTAATCCTAACACTATCCTAGGGCTGATGCTAACCCTAACCCTATCCCTAACACTATCCTAGGGCTGATGCTAACCCTAACCCTAACACTATCCTAGGGCTGATGCTAACCCTAACCCTAACCCTAACACTATCCTAGGGCTGATGCTAACCCTAACCCTAACACTATCCTAGGCCTGAGGCTAACCCTAACCCTAACACTATCCTACGGCTGATGCTAACCCTAACCCTAACCCTAACACTATCCTAAGGCTGATGCTAACCCTAACACTAACACTATGCTAGGCCTGGTGCTAACCCTAACCCTAACCCTAACACTATCCTAGGGCTGATGCTAACCCTAACCCTAATAATATCCTAGGGTTGATGCTAACCCTAACCCTAACCCTAACACTATCCTAGGGCTGATGCTAACCCTAACCCTAACCCTAACCCTATCCTAGGGCTGATGCTAACCCTAACCCTAACTCTAACACTATGCTAGGGCTGATGCTAACCCTAACCCTAACACTATCCTAGCCCTGATGCTAACCCTAACCCTAACCCTAACACTATCCTAGGCCTGATGCTAACCCTATCCCTAACCCTAACACTCTCCTAGGGCTGAGGCTAACCCTAACCCTAACACTATCCTAGGGCTGATGCTAACCCTAACCCTAACGCTAACACTATCCTAAGGCTGATGCTAACACTAACACTAACACTATCCTAGGGCTGATGCTAACCCAAACCCTAACCCTAACACTATCCTAGGGCTGATGCTAACACTAACCCTAACTCTAACACTATCCTAAGGCTGAGGCTAACCCTAAACCTAACACTATCCTACGGCTGATGCTAACACTAACCCTAACACTAACACTATCCTAGGCCTGGTGCTAACCCTAACCCTAACCCTAACACTCTTCTAGGGCTGATGCTAACCCTAACCCCAATAATATCCTAGGGCTGATGCTAACCCTAACCCTAACCCTAACACTATCCTAGGGCTGATGCTAACCCTAACCCTAACCCTAACACTATCCTAGGGCTGATGCTAACCCTAACCCTAACCCTAACACTATCCTAGGGCTGATGCTAACCCTAACACTAACAATATCCTAGGCCTGATGATATCCATAACCCTAAACATAACACTATCCTAGGGCTGATGCTAATCCTATCCCTAACCCTAACACTATCCTAGGGCTGATTCTAACCGTAACCCTAACACAATCCTAGGCCTGATGCTAACCCTAACCCTTACCCTAACACTATCCTAGGGCTGATGCTAAACCTAACCATAACCCTAACACTATCCTAGGGCTGATGCTAACCCTATCCCTAACCCTAACACTATCCTAGGGCGGATGCTAACCCTAACCCTAACCCTAACACTATCCTAGGGCTAATGCTAACCCTAACATTAACACTATCCTAGGGCTGATGCTAACCCTAACCCTAACCCTAACACTATCCTAGGGCTGATGCTATCCCTAACCCTAACTCTAACACTATCTTAAGGCTGAGGCTAACCCTAACCCTAACACTATCCTACGGCTGATGTTAACCCTAACCCTAACCCTAACACTATCCTAGGGCTAATGCTAACCCTAACCCTAACACTATCCTAGGCCTGATGCTAACCCTAACCCTAACCCTAACACTATCCTAGGGCTTATGCTAACCCTAACCCTAACACTATCCTAGGGCTGATGCTAACCCTAACCCTAACCCTAACAGTGTCCTAGCGCTGATGCTAACCCTAACCCTAACACTATCCTAGGCCTGATGCTAACCCTACCCCTAACCCTAACACTATCCTAGGGCTGATGCTAACCCTAACCCTAACCCTAACACTATCCTAGGGCTGATGCTAACCCTAACCCTAACTCTAACTCTATCTTAGGGCTGAGGCTAACCCTAACCCAAACACTATCCTACGGCTGATGCTAACCCTAACCCTAACCCTAACACTATCCTAAGGCTGATGCTAACCCTAACACTAACACTATCCTGGGCCTGGTGCTAACCCTAACCCTAACCCTAACACTATCCTAGGGCTGATGCTAACCCTAACCCTAATACTATCCTAGGGCTGATGCTAACCATAACCCTAACCCTAACACTATCCTAGGGCTGATGCTAACCCTAACCCTAACCCTAACACTATCCTAGGGCTGATGCTAACCCTAACCCTAACACTCTCCTAGGCCTGATGCTAACCCTAACCCTAACACTTACACTATCCTAGGGCTGATGCTAACCCTAACCCTAACCCTAACACTATCCTAGGTCTGATGCTAACCCTAAACCTAACGCTATCCTAGGGCTGATGCTAACCCTAACCGTAACCTTAACACTATCCTAGGGCTCATGTTAACCCTAACCCTAACACTATCCTAGGGCTGATGCTAACCCTAACCCTAACCCTAACACTCTCCTTGGGCTGATGCTCACCCTAACCCTAACACTCTCCTAGGCCTGATGCTAACCCTAACCCTAACACTATCCTAGGGCTGATGCTAACCCTAACCCTAACCCTAACACTATCCTAGGCCTGATGCTAACCCTATCCCTAACCCTAACACTATCCTAGGGCTGATTCTAACCGTAACCCTAACACAATCCTAGGCCTGATGCTAACCCTAACCCTTACCCTAACACTATCCTAGGGCTGATGCTAAACCTAACCATAACCCTAACACTATCCTAGGGCTGATGCTAACCTTATCCCTAACCCTAACACTATCCTAGGGCGGATGCTAACCCTAACCCTAACCCTAACACTATCCTAGGGCTAATGCTAACCCTAACACTAACACTATCCTAGGGCTGATGCTAACCCTAACCCTAACCCTAACACTATCCTAGGGCTGATGCTATCCCTAACCCTAACTCTAACACTATCTTAGGGCTGAGGCTAACCCTAACCCTAACACTATCCTACGGCTGATGCTAACCCTAACCCTAACCCTAACACTACCTAGGGCTGATGCTATCCCTAACCCTAACACTATCCTAGGCCTGATGCTAACCCTAACCCTAACCCTAACACTGTCCTAGGGCTGATGCTAACCCTAACCCTAACACTATCCTAGGGCTGATGCTAACCCTAACCCTAACCCTAACACTGTCCTAGCGCTGATGCTAACCCTAACCCTAACACTATCCTAGGCCTGATGCTAACCCTACCCCTAACCCTAACACTATCCTAGGGCTGATGCTAACCCTAACCCTAACCCTAACAATGTCCTAGCGCTGATGCTAACCCTAACCCTAACACTATCCTAGGTCTGATGATAACCCTAACCCTAACCCTAACACTATCCTAGGGCTGATACTAACCATAACCCTAACACTATCCTAGGGCTGATGCTAACCCTAACCCTAACCCTAACACTATCCTAGGGCTGATGCTAACCATAACGCTAACCCTAACACTATCCTTTAACTGATGCTAACCCTAACCCTAACCCTAACACTATCCTAGGCCTCATGATAACCCAAACCCTAACCCTAACACTATCCTAGGGTTTATGTTAACCCTAACCCTAACACTATCCTAGGGCTGATGCTAACCCTAACCCTAACACTATCCTAGGGCAGATGCTAACCCTAACCCTAACCCTAACACTCTCCTAGGGCTGATGTTAACCCTAACCCTAACACAATCCTAGGGCTGATTCTAACCCTAACCCTAACCCTAACACTATCCTAGGGCTGATGTTAACCCTAACCCTAACACTATCCTAGGGCTGATGCTAACCCTAACCCTAACCCTAACACTATCCTAGGGCTGATGCTAACCCTAACCCTAACACTATCCTAGGGCTGATGCTAACCCTAACCCTAACCCTAACACTATCCTAGGGCTGATGCTAACCCTAACCCTAACACTATCCTAGGGCTGATGCTAACCCTAACCCTAACGCTAACACTATCCTAAGTCTGATGCTAACCCTAGCCCTCACACTATCCTAGGCCTGATGATAACCCTAACCCTAACCTTAACACTATCCTAGGGCTGATGCTAACCCTAACCCTAACCCTAACACTATCCTAGAGCTGATGCTAACCCTAACCCTAACACTATCCAAGGCCTGATGATAACCCTAAACCTAACCCTAACACTATCCTCGGGTTTATGTTAACCCTAACCCTAACACTATCCTAGGGCTGATGCTAACCCTAACACTAACACTATCCTAGGGCTGATGCTAACCCTAACCCTAACCCTAACACTATCCTAGGGCTGATGCTAACCCTAACACTAACTCTAACTCTATCTTAGGGCTGAGGCTAACCCTAACCCAAACACTATCCTACGGCTGATGCTAACCCTAACCCTAACCCTAACACTCTCCTAGGGCTGATGCTAACCCTAACCCTAACACTATCCTAGGGCTGATGCTAACCCTAACCCTAACCCTAACACTCTCCTAGGGCTGATGCTAACCCTAACCCTAACACTATCCTAGGCCTGATGCTAACCCTAACCCTAACACTATCCTAGGTCTGATGCTAACCCTAAACCTAACACTATCCTAGGGCTGATGCTAACCCTAACCGTAACCCTAACACTCTCCTAGGGCTGACGCTAACCCTAACCCTAACACTATCCTAGGCCTGATGCGAACCCTAACCCTAACACTATCCAAGGGTGATGCTAACCCTAACCTTAACCCTAATACTATCCTAGGCCTGATGCTAACCCTATCCCTATCCCTAACACTCTCCTAGGGCTGAGGTTAACCCTAACCCTAACACTATCCTAGGGCTGATGCTAACCCTAACCCTAACCCTAACACTATCCTAGGGTTGATGCTAACCCTAACCCTAACACTATCCTAGGGCTGATGCTAACCCCAACCCTAACCCTAACACTATCCTAGGGCTGATGCTAACCCTAACCCTAACCCTAACAGTATCCTAGAGCTGATGCTAACGCTAACCCTAACCCTAACCCTAACCCTAATGGTATCCTAGGGCTGATGCTAACCCTAACCCTAACCCTAACACTATCCTAGGGCTGATGCTATCCCTATCCCTAACCCTAACACTCTCCTAGGGCTGAGGCTAACGCTAACCCTAACACTATCCTAGGGCTGATGCTAACCCTAACCCTAACCCTAACACTATCCTAGGGCTGATGCTAACCCTAATCCTAACACTATCCTAGGGCTGATGCTAACCCTAACCCTAACCCTAACACTATCCTAGGGCTGATGCTATCCCTATCCCTAACCCTAACACTCTCCTAGGGCTGAGGCTAACGCTAACCCTAACACTATCCTAGGGCTGATGCTAACCCTAACCCTAACGCTAACACTATCCTAGGGCTGATGCTAACACTAACACTAACACTATCCTAGGGCTGATGCTAACCCAAACCCTAACCCTAACACTATCCTAGGGCTGATGCTAACACTAACCCTAACTCTAACACTATCCTAAGGCTGAGGCTAACCCTAAACCTAACACTATCCTACGGCTGATGCTAACACTAACCCTAACACTAACACTATCCTAGGCCTGGTGCTAACCCTAACCCTAACCCTAACACTATTCTAGGGCTGATGCTAACCCTAACCCCAATAATATCCTAGGGCTGATGCTAACCCTAACCCTCACCCTAACACTATCCTAGGGCTGATGCTAACCCTAACCCTAACCCTAACACTATCCTAGGGCTGATGCTAACCCTAACCCTAACCCTAACACTCTCCTAGGGCTGATGTTAACCCTAACCCTAACACAATCCTAGGGCTGATGCTAACCCTAACCCTAACCCTAACACTATCCTAGGGCTGATGTTAACCCTAACCCTAACACTATCCTAGGGCTGATGTTAACCCTAACCCTAACCCTAACACTATCCTAGGGCTGATGCTAACCCTAACCCTAACACTATCCTAGGGCTGATGCTAACCCTAACCCTAACCCTAACACTATCCTAGGGCTGATGCTAACCCTAACCCTAACACTATCCTAGGGCAGATGCTAACCCTAACCCTAACCCTAACACTCTCCTAGGGCTGATGTTAACCCTAACCCTAACACAATCCTAGGGCTGATGCTAACCCTAACCCTAACCCTAACACTATCCTAGGGCTGATGTTAACCCTAACCCTAACACTATCCTAGGGCTGATGCTAACCCTAACCCTAACCCTAACACTATCCTAGGGCTGATGCTAACCCTAACCCTAACACTATCCTAGGGCTGATGCTAACCCTAACCCTAACCCTAACACTATCCTAGGGCTGATGCTAACCCTAACCCTAACACTATCCTAGGGCTGATGCTAACCCTAACCCTAACCCTAACACTATCCTAAGTCTGATGCTAACCCTAGCCCTCACACTATCCTAGGCCTGATGATAACCCTAACCCTAACCTTAACACTATCCTAGGGCTGATGCTAACCCTAACCCTAACCCTAACACTATCCTAGAGCTGATGCTAACCCTAACCCTAACACTATCCAAGGCCTGATGATAACCCTAAACCTAACCCTAACACTATCCTCGGGTTTATGTTAACCCTAACCCTAACACTATCCTAGGGCTGATGCTAACCCTAACACTAACACTATCCTAGGGCTGATGCTAACCCTAACCCTAACCCTAACACTATCCTAGGGCTGATGCTAACCCTAACCCTAACTCTAACTCTATCTTAGGGCTGAGGCTAACCCTAACCCAAAAACTATCCTACGGCTGATGCTAACCCTAACCCTAACCCTAACACTCTCCTAGGGCTGATGCTAACCCTAACCCTAACACTATCCTAGGGCTGATGCTAACCCTAACCCTAACCCTAACACTCTCCTAGGGCTGATGCTAACCCTAACCCTAACACTATCCTAGGCCTGATGCTAACCCTAACCCTAACACTATCCTAGGTCTGATGCTAACCCTAAACCTAACACTATCCTAGGGCTGATGCTAACCCTAACCGTAACCCTAACACTCTCCTAGGGCTGACGCTAACCCTAACCCTAACACTATCCTAGGCCTGATGCGAACCCTAACCCTAACACTATCCAAGGGTGATGCTAACCCTAACCCTAAGGCTATCCTAGGGCTGATGCTAACCCTAACCCTAACCCTAACACTATCCTAGGGCTGATGCTATCCCTAACCCTAACCCTAACACTCTCCTAGGGCTGAGGCTAACGCTAACCGTAACACTATCCTAGGGCTGATGCTAACCCTAACCCTAACCCTAACACTATCCTAGGGCTGATGCTAACCCTAATCCTAACACTATCCTAGGGCTGATGCTAACCCTAACCCTAACCCTAACACTATCCTAGGGCTGATGCTAACCCTAACCCTAACACTATCCTAGGGCTGATGCTAACCCTAACCCTAACCCTAACACTATCCTGGGGCTGATGCTAACCCTAACCCTAACACTATCCTAGGCCTGAGGCTAACCCTAACCCTAACACTATCCTACGGCTGATGCTAACCCTAACCCTAACCCTAACACTATCCTAAGGCTGATGCTAACCCTAACACTAACACTATCCTAGGCCTGGTGCTAACCATAACCCTAACCCTAACACTATCCTAGGGCTGATGCTAACAATAACCCTAATAATATCCTAGGGTTGATGCTAACCCTAACCCTAACCCTAACACTATCCTAGGGCTGATGCTAACCCTAACCCTAACCCTAACCCTATCCTAGGGCTGATGCTAACCCTAACCCTAACTCTAACACTATCCTAGGGCTGATGCTAACCCTAACCCTAACACTATCCTAGCCCTGATGGTAACCCTAACCCTAACCCTAACACTATCCTAGGCCTGATGCTAACCCTATCCCTAACCCTAACACTCTCCTAGGGCTGAGGCTAACCCTAACCCTAACACTATCCTAGGGCTGATGCTAACCCTAACCCTAACGCTAACACTATCCTAGGGCTGATGCTAACACTAACACTAACACTATCCTAGGGCTGATGCTAACCCAAACCCTAACCCTAACACTATCCTAGGGCTGATGCTAACACTAACCCTAACTCTAACACTATCCTAAGGCTGAGGCTAACCCTAAACCTAACACTATCCTACGGCTGATGCTAACACTAACCCTAACACTAACACTATCCTAGGCCTGGTGCTAACCCTAACCCTAACCGTAACACTCTTCTAGGGCTGATGCTAACCCTAACCCCAATAATATCCTAGGGCTGATGCTAACCCTAACCCTAACCCTAACACTATCCTAGGGCTGATGCTAACCCTAACCCTAACACCATCCTAGGCCTGATGCTAACCCTAACCCTAACACTATCCTAGGGCTGATGCTAACCCTAACCCTAACCCTAACACTATCCTAGGCCTGATGCTAACCCTATCCCTAACCCTAACACTATCCTAGGGCTGATTCTAACCGTAACCCTAACACAATCCTAGGCCTGATGCTAACCCTAACCCTTACCCTAACACTATCCTAGGGCTGATGCTAAACCTAACCATAACCCTAACACTATCCTAGGGCTGATGCTAACCCTAACCCTAACCCTAACACTACCCTAGGGCGGATGCTAACCCTAACCCTAACCCTAAAACTATCCTAGGGCTAATGCTAACCCTAACACTAACACTATCCTAGGGCTGATGCTAACCCTAACCCTAACCCTAACACTATCCTAGGGCTGATGCTATCCCTAACCCTAACTCTAACACTATCTTAGGGCTGAGGCTAACCCTAACCCTAACCCTATCCTACGGCTGATGCTAACCCTAACCCTAACCCTAACACTACCTAGGGCTGATGCTAACCCTAACCCTAACACTATCTTAGGCCTGAAGCTAACCCTAACCCTAACCCTAACACTGTCCTAGGGCTGATGCTAACCCTAACCCTAACACTATCCTAGGGCTGATGCTAACCCTAACCCTAACCCTAACACTGTCCTAGCGCTGATGCTAACCCTAACCCTAACACTATCCTAGGCCTGATGCTAACCCTACCCCTAACCCTAACACTATCCTAGGGCTGATGCTAACCCTAACCCTAACACTATCCTAGGGCTGATGCTAACCCTAACCCTAACCCTAACACTATCCTAGGGCTGATGCTATCCCTAACCCTGACACTATCCTAGGTCTGATGATAACCCTAACCCTAACCCTAACACTATCCTAGGGCTGATGCTAACCATAACCCTAACACTATCCTAGGGCTGATGCTAACCCTAACCCTAACCCTAACACTATCCTAGGGCTGATGCTAACCATAACGCTAACCCTAACACTATCCTTTAACTGATGCTAACCCTAACCCTAACCCTAACACTATCCTAGGCCTTATGATAACCCTAACCCTAACCCTAACACTATCCTAGGGTTTATGTTAACAATAACCCTAACACTATCCTAGGACTGATGCTAACCCTAACCCTAACACTATCCTAGGGCAGATGCTAACCCTAACCCTAACCCTAACACTCTCCTAGGGCTGATGTTAACCCTAACCCTAACACAATCCTAGGGCTGATGCTAACCCTAACCCTAACCCTAACACTATCCTAGGGCTGATGTTAACCCTAACCCTAACACTATCCTAGGGCTGATGCTAACCCTAACCCTAACCGTAACACTATCCTAGGGCTGATGCTAACCCTAACCCTAACACTATCCTAGGGCTGATGCTAACCCTAACCCTAACCCTAACACTATCCTAGAGCTGATGCTAACCCTAACCCTAACACTATCCTAGGGCTGATGCTAACCCTAACCCTAACCCTAACACTATCCTAAGTCTGATGCTAACCCTAGCCCTCACACTATCCTAGGCCTGATGATAACCCTAACCCTAACTTTAACACTATCCTAGGGCTGATGCTAACCCTAACCCTAACCCTAACACTATCCTAGAGCTGATGCTAACCCTAACCCTAACACTATCCTAGGCCTGATGATAACCCTAAACCTAACCCTAACACTATCCTAGGGTTTATGTTAACCCTATCCCTAACACTATCCTAGAGCTGATGCTAACCCTAACACTAACACTATCCTAGGGCTGATGCTAACCCTAACCCTAACCCTAACACTATCCTAGTGCTGATGCTAACCCTAACCCTAACTCTAACTCTATCTTAGGGCTGAGGCTAACCCTAACCCAAACACTATCCTATGGCTGATTCTAACCCTAACCCTAACCCTAACACTCTCCTAGGGCTGATGATAACCCTAACCCTAACCCTAACACTATCCTAGGGTTGATGCTAACCCTAATCCTAACACTATCCTAGGGCTGATGCTAACCCTAACCCTAACCCTAACACTATCTTAGGGCTGATGCTAACCCTAACCCTAACACTATCCTAGGGCTGATGCTAACCCTAACCCTAACCCTAACACTATCCTAGGGCTGATGCTAACCCTAACCCTAACACTATCCTAGGCCTGAGGCTAACCCTAACCCTAACACTATCCTACGGCTGATGCTAACCCTAACCCTAACGCTAACACTATCCTAGGGCTGATGCTAACACTAACACTAACACTATCCTAGGGCTGATGCTAACCCAAACCCTAACCCTAACACTATCCTAGGGCTGATGCTAACACTAACCCTAACTCTAACACTATCCTAAGGCTGAGGCTAATCCTAAACCTAACACTATCCTACGGCTGATGCTATCACTAACCCTAACACTAACACTATCGTAGGCCTGGTGCTAACCCTAACCCTAACCCTAACACTATTCTAGGGCTGATGCTAACCCTAACCCCAATAATATCCTAGGGCTGATGCTAACCCTAACCCTAACCCTAACACTATCCTAGGGCTGATGCTAACCCTAACCCTAACCCTAACACTATCCTAGAGCTGATGCTAACCCTAACCCTAACCCTAACACTATCCTAGGGCTGATGCTAACCCTAACACTAACAATATCCTAGGCCTGATGATATCCATAACCCTAAACATAACACTATCCTAGGGCTGATGCTAACCCTAACCCTAACCCTAACACTATCCTAGGGCTGATTCTAACCGTAACCCTAACACAATCCTAGGCCTGATGCTAACCCTAACCCTTACCCTAACACTATCCTAGGGCTGATGCTAAACCTAACCATAACCCTAGCACTATCCTAGGGCTGATGCTAACCCTATCCCTAACCCTAACACTATCCTAGGGCGGATGCTAACCCTAACCCTAACCCTAACACTATCCTAGGTCTGATGCTATCCCTAACCCTAACTCTAACACTATCTTAGGGCTGAGGCTAACCCTAATCCTAACACTATCCTACGGCTGATGCTAACCCTAACCCTAACCCTAACACTATCCTAGGCCTGATGCTAACCCTACCCCTAACCCTAACACTATCCTAGGGCTGATGCTAACCCTAACCCTAACACTATCCTAGGGCTGATGCTATCCCTAACCCTAACACTATCCTAGGTCTGATGATAACCCTAACCCTAACCCTAACACTATCCTAGGGCTGATGCTAACCATAACCCTAACACTATCCTACGGCTGATGCTAACCCTAACCCTAACCCTAACACTATCCTAGGGCTGATGCTAACCATAACGCTAACCCTAACACTATCCTTTAACTGATGCTAACCCTAACCCTAACCCTAACACTATCCTAGGCCTCATGATAACCCTAACCCTAACCCTAACACTATCCTAGGGTTTATGTTAACCCTAACCCTAACACTATCCTAGGGCTGATGTTAACCCTAACCCTAACACTATCCTAGGGCTGATGCTAACCCTAACCCTAACCCTAACACTATCCTAGGGCTGATGCTAACCCTAACCCTAACACTATCCTAGGGCTGATGCTAACCCTAACCCTAACCCTAACACTATCCTAGGGCTGATGCTAACCCTAACCCTAACACTATCCTAGGGCTGATGCTAACCCTAACCCTAACCCTAACACTATCCTAAGTCTGATGCTAACCCTAGCCCTCACACTATCCTAGGCCTGATGATAACCCTAACCCTAACCTTAACACTATCCTAGGGCTGATGCTAACCCTAACCCTAACCCTAACACTATCCTAGAGCTGATGCTAACCCTAACCCTAACACTATCCTAGGCCTGATGATAACCCTAAACCTAACCCTAACACTATCCTAGGGTTTATGTTAACACTAACCCTAACACTATCCTAGGGCTGATGCTAACCCTAACCCTAACCCTAACACTATCCTAGGGCTGATGCTAACCCTAACCCTAACTCTAACTCTATCTTAGGGCTGAGGCTAACCCTAACCCAAACACTATCCTACGGCTGATGCTAACCCTAACCCTAACCCTAACACTATCCTAAGGCTGATGCTAACCCTAACACTAACACTATACTGGGCCTGGTGCTAACCCTAACCCTAACCCTAACACTATCCTAGGGCTGATGCTAACCCTAACCCTAATACTATCCTAGGGCTGATGCTAACCATAACCCTAACCCTAACACTATCCTAGGGCTGATGCTAAACCTAACCCTAACCCTAACACTATCCTAGGGCTGATGCTAACCCTAACCCTAACACTCTCCTAGGCCTGATGCTAACCCTAACCCTAACACTTACACTATCCTAGGGCTGATGCTAACCCTAACCCTAACCCTAACACTATCCTAGGTCTGATGCTAACCCTAAACCTAACACTATCCTAGGGCTGATGCTAACCCTAACCCTAACCTTAACACTATCCTAGGGCTGATGTTAACCTTAACCCTAACACTATCCTAGAGCTGATGCTAACCCTTACCCTAACCCTAACACTCTCCTAGGGCTGATGCTAACCCTTACCCTAACACTATCCTAGGCCTGATGCTAACCCTAACCCTAACACTATCCTAGGGCTGATGCTAACCCTAACCCTAACCCTAACACTATCCTAGGCCTGATGCTAACCCTATCCCTAACCCTAACACTATCCTAGGGCTGATTCTAACCGTAACCCTAACACAATCCTAGGCCTGATGCTAACCCTAACCCTTACCCTAACACTATCCTAGGGCTGATGCTAAACCTAACCATAACCCCAACACTATCCTAGGGCTGATGCTAACCCTAACCCTAACCCTAACACTATCCTAGGGCTAATGCTAACCCTAACACTAACACTATCCTTGGGCTGATGCTAACCCTAACCCTAACCCTAACACTATCCTAGGGCTGATGCTATCCCTAACCCTAACTCTAACACTATCTTAGGGCTGAGGCTAACCCTAACCCTAACACTATCCTACGGCTGATGCTAACCCTAACCCTAACCCTAACACTATCCTAGGGCTAATGCTAACCCTAACCCTAACACTATCCTAGGCCTGATGCTAACCCTAACCCTAACCCTAACACTATCCTAGGGCTGATGCTAACCCTAACCCTAACACTATCCTAGGGCTGATGCTAACCCTAACCCTAACCCTAACACTGTCCTAGCGCTGATGCTAACCCTAACCCTAACACTATCCTAGGGCTGATGCTAACCCTAACCCTAACCCTAACACTATCCTAGGGCTGATGCTATCCCTAACCCTAACTCTAACACTATCTTAGGGCTGAGGCTAACCCTAACCCTAACACTATCCTAGAGCTGATGCTAACCCTAACCCTAACAATATCCTAGGCCTGATGATAACCCTAAACCTAACCCTAACACTATCCTAGGGTTTATGTTAACCCTAACCCTAACACTATCCTAGGGCTGATGCTAACCCTAACACTAACACTATCCTAGGGCTGATTCTAACCCTAAACCTAACCCTAACCCTAACACTATCCTAGGGCTGATGCTAACCCTAACCCTAACTCTAACTCTATCTTAGGGCTGAGGCTAACCCTAACCCAAACACTATCCTACGGCTGATGCTAACCCTAACCCTAACCCTAACACTATCCTAAGGCTGATGCTAACCCTAACACTAACACTATCCTGGGCCTGGTGCTAACCCTAACCCTAACCCTAACACTATCCTAGGGCTGATGCTAACCCTAACCCTAATACTATCCTAGGGCTGATGCTAACCATAACCCTAACCCTAACACTATCCTAGGGCTGATGCTAACCCTAACCCTAACCCTAACACTATCCTAGGGCTGATGCTAACCCTAACCCTAACACTCTCCTAGGCCTGATGCTAACCCTAACCCTAACACTTACACTATCCTAGGGCTGATGCTAACCCTAACCCTAACCCTAACACTATCCTAGGTCTGATGCTAACCCTAAACCTAACACTATCCTAGGGCTGATGCTAACCCTAACCCTAACCTTAACACTATCCTAGGGCTGATGTTAACCCTAACCCTAACACTATCCTAGGGCTGATGCTAACCCTAACCCTAACCCTAACACTCTCCTAGGGCTGATGCTAACCCTAACCCTAACACTATCCTAGGCCTGATGCTAACCCTAACCCTAACACTATCCTAGGGCTGATGCTAACCCTAACCCTAACCCTAACACTATCCTAGGCCTGATGCTAACCCTATCCCTAACCCTAACACTCTCCTAGGGCTGAGGCTAACCCTAACCCTAACACTATCCTAGGGCTGATGCTAACCCTAACACTAACCCTAACACTATAGTAGGGCTGATGCTAACCCTAACACTAACACTATCCTAGGGCTGATGCTAACCCTAACCCTAACCCTAACACTATCCTAGGGCTGATGCTAACCCTAACCCTAACACTATCCTAGGGCTGATGCTAACCCTAACCCTAACCCTAACACTATCCTAGGGCTGATGCTAACCCTAACCCTAACACTATCCTAGGGTGATGCCAACCCTAACCCTAACCCTAACACTATCCTAGGGCTGATGCTAACCCTAACCCTAAGCCTAACACTATCCTAGAGCTGATGCTAACGCTAACCATAACACTAACCCTAACCCTAATACTATCCTAGGGCTGATGCTAACCCTAACCCTAACCCTAACACTATCCTTGGGTTGATGCTAACCCTAACCCTAACACTATCCTAGGGCTGATGCTAACCCTAACCCTAACCCTAACACTATCCTAGGGCTGATGCTAACCCTAACCCTAACTCTAACTCTATCTTAGGGCTGAGGCTAACCCTAACCCAAACACTATCCTACGGCTGATGCTAACCCTAACCCTAACCCTAACACTATCCTAAGGCTGATGCTAACCCTAACACTAACACTATCCTGGGCCTGGTGCTAACCCTAACCCTAACCCTAACACTATCCTAGGGCTGATGCTAACCCTAACCCTAATACTATCCTAGGGCTGATGCTAACCATAACCCTAACCCTAACACTATCCTAGGGCTGATGCTAACCCTAACCCTAACCCTAACACTATCCTAGGGCTGATGCTAACCCTAACCCTAACACTCTCCTAGGCCTGATGCTAACCCTAACCCTAACACTTACACTATCCTAGGACTGATGCTAACCCTAACCCTAACCCTAACACTATCCTAGGTCTGATGCTAACCCTAAACCTAACACTATCCTAGGGCTGATGCTAACCCTAACCCTAACCTTAACACTATCCTAGGGCTGATGTTAACCTTAACCCTAACACTATCCTAGGGCTCATGCTAACCCTAACCCTAACCCTAACACTATCCTAGGGCTGATGCTAACCCTAACCCTAACCCTAACACTATCCTAGGGCTGATGCTAACCCTAACCCTAACTCTAACTCTATCTTAGGGCTGAGGCTAACCCTAACCCAAACACTATCCTACGGCTGATGCTAACCCTAACCCTAACCCTAACACTCTCCTAGGGCTGATGCTAACCCTAACCCTAACACTATCCTAGGGCTGATGCTAACCTTAACCCTAACCCTAACACTCTCCTAGGGCTGATGCTAACCCTAACCCTAACACTATCCTAGGCCTGATGCTAACCCTAACCCTAACACTATCCTAGGTCTGATGCTAACCCTAAACCTAACACTATCCTAGGCTGATGCTAACCCTAACAGTAACCCTAACACTCTCCTAGGGCTGACGCTAACCCTAACCCTAACACTATCCTAGGCCTGATGCGAACCCTAACCCTAACACTATCCAAGGGTGATGCTAACCCTAACCTTAACCCTAACACTATCCTAGGCCTGATGCTAACCCTATCCCTAACCCTAACACTCTCCTAGGGCTGAGGTTAACCCTAACCCTAACACTATCCTAGGGCTGATGCTAACCCTAACCCTAACCCTAACACTATCCTAGGGTTGATGCTAACCCTAACCCTAACACTACCCTCGGCTGATGCTAACCCCAACCCTAACCCTAACACTATCCTAGGGCTGATGCTAACCCTAACCCTAACCCTAACAGTATCCTAGAGCTGATGCTAACGCTAACCCTAACCCTAACCCTAACCCTAAGGCTATCCTAGGGCTGATGCTAACCCTAACCCTAACCCTAACACTATCCTAGGGCTGATGCTATCCCTAACCCTAACCCTAACACTCTCCTAGGGCTGAGGCTAACGCTAACCCTAACACTATCCTAGGGCTGATGCTAACCCTAACCCTAACCCTAACACTATCCTAGGGCTGATGCTAACCCTAATCCTAACACTATCCTAGGGCTGATGCTAACCCTAACCCTAACCCTAACACTATCCTAGGGCTGATGCTAACCCTAACCCTAACACTATCCTAGGGCTGATGCTAACCCTAACCCTAACCCTAACACTATCCTAGGGCTGATGCTAACCCTAACCCTAACACTATCCTAGGCCTGAGGCTAACCCTAACCCTAACACTATCCTACGGCTGATGCTAACCCTAACCCTAACCCTAACACTATCCTAAGGCTGATGCTAACCCTAACACTAACACAATCCTAGGCCTGGTGCTAACCATAACCCTAACCCTAACACTATCCTAGGGCTGATGCTAACCCTAACCCTAATAATATCCTAGGGTTGATGCTAACCCTAACCCTAACCCTAACACTATCCTAGGCCTGATGATAACCCTAACCCTAACCCTAACCCTATCCTAGGGCTGATGCTAACCCTAACCCTAACTCTAACACTATCCTAGGGCTGATGCTAACCCTAACCCTAACACTATCCTAGCCCTGATGGTAACCCTAACCCTAACCCTAACACTATCCTAGGCCTGATGCTAACCCTATCCCTAACCCTAACACTCTCCTAGGGCTGAGGCTAACCCTAACCCTAACACTATCCTAGGGCTGATGCTAACCCTAACCCTAACGCTAACACTATCCTAGGGCTGATGCTAACACTAACACTAACACTATCCTAGGGCTGATGCTAACCCAAACCCTAACCCTAACACTATCCTAGGGCTGATGCTAACACTAACCCTAACTCTAACACTATCCTAAGGCTGAGGCTAACCCTAAACCTAACACTATCCTACGGCTGATGCTAACACTAACCCTAACACTAACACTATCCTAGGCCTGGTGCTAACCCTAACCCTAACCCTAACACTATTCTAGGGCTGATGCTAACCCTAACCCCAATAATATCCTAGGGCTGATGCTAACCCTAACCCTAACCCTAACACTATCCTAGGGCTGATGCTAACCCTAACCCTAACCCTAACACTATCCTAGGGCTGATGCTAACCCTAACCCTAACCCTAACACTCTCCTAGGGCTGATGCTAACCCTAACCCTAACACTATCCTAGGCCTGATGCTAACCCTAACCCTAACACTATCCTAGGGCTGATGCTAACCCTAACCCTAACCCTAACACTATCGTAGGCCTGATGCTAACCCTATCCCTAACCCTAACACTATCCTAGGGCTGATTCTAACCGTAACCCTAACACAATCCTAGGCCTGATGCTAACCCTAACCCTTACCCTAACACTATCCTAGGGCTGATGCTAAACCTAACCATAACCCTAACACTATCCTAGGGCTGATGCTAACCCTAAGCCTAACCCTAACACTATCCTAGGGCGGATGCTAACCCTAACCCTAACCCTAACACTATCCTAGGGCTAATGCTAACCCTAACACTAACACTATCCTAGGGCTGATGCTAACCCTAACCCTAACCCTAACACTATCCTAGGGCTGATGCTATCCCTAACCCTAACTCTAACACTATCTTAGGGCTGAGGCTAACCCTAACCCTAACACTATCCTACGGCTGATGCTAACCCTAACCCTAACCCTAACCCTACCTAAGGCTGATGCTAACCCTAACCCTAACACTATCCTAGGCCTGATGCTAACCCTAACCCTAACCCTAACACTGTCCTAGGGCTGATGCTAACCCTAACCCTAACACTATCCTAGGGCTGATGCTAACCCTAACCCTAACCCTAACACTGTCCTAGCGCTGATGCTAACCCTAACCCTAACACTATCCTAGGCCTGATGCTAACCCTACCCCTAACCCTAACACTATCCTAGGGCTGATGCTAACCCTAACCCTAACACTATCCTAGGGCTGATGCTAACCCTAACCCTAACCCTAACACTATCCTAGGGCTGATGCTATCCCTAACCCTAACACTATCCTAGGTCTGATGATAACCCTAACCCTAACCCTAACACTATCCTAGGGCTGATGCTAACAATAACCCTAACACTATCCTAGGGCTGATGCTAACCCTAACCCTAACCCTAACACTATCCTAGGGCTGATGCTAACCATAACGCTAACCCTAACACTATCCTTTAACTGATGCTAACCCTAACCCTAACCCTAACACTATCCTAGGCCTCATGATAACCCTAACCCTAACCCTAACACTATCCTAGGGTTTATGTTAACAATAACCCTAACACTATCCTAGGGCTGATGCTAACCCTAACCCTAACACTATCCTAGGGTGATGCCAACCCTAACCCTAACCCTAACACTATCCTAGTGCTGATGCTAACCCTAACCCTAAGCCTAACACTATCCTAGAGCTGATGCTAACGCTAACCATAACCCTAACCCTAACCCTAATACTATCCTAGGGCTGATGCTAACCCTAACCCTAACCCTAACACTATCCTTGGGTTGATGCTAACCCTAACCCTAACACTATCCTAGGGCTGATGCTAACCCTAACCCTAACCCTAACACTATCCTAGGGCTGATGCTAACCCTAACCCTAACTCTAACTCTATCTTAGGGCTGAGGCTAACCCTAACCCAAACACTATCCTACGGCTGATGCTAACCCTAACCCTAACACTATCCTAAGGCTGATGCTAACCCTAACACTAACACTATCCTGGGCCTGGTGCTAACCCTAACCCTAACCCTAACACTATCCTAGGGCTGATGCTAACCCTAACCCTAATACTATCCTAGGGCTGATGCTAACCATAACCCTAACCCTAACACTATCCTAGGGCTGATGCTAACCCTAACCCTAACCCTAACACTATCCTAGGGCTGATGCTAACCCTAACCCTAACACTCTCCTAGGCCTGATGCTAACCCTAACCCTAACACTTACACTATCCTAGGACTGATGCTAACCCTAACCCTAACCCTAACACTATCCTAGGTCTGATGCTAACCCTAAACCTAACACTATCCTAGGGCTGATGCTAACCCTAACCCTAACCTTAACACTATCCTAGGGCTGATGTTAACCTTAACCCTAACACTATCCTAGGGCTCATGCTAACCCTAACCCTAACCCTAACACTATCCTAGGGCTGATGCTAACCCTAACCCTAACCCTAACACTATCCTAGGGCTGATGCTAACCCTAACCCTAACTCTAACTCTATCTTAGGGCTGAGGCTAACCCTAACCCAAACACTATCCTACGGCTGATGCTAACCCTAACCCTAACCCTAACACTCTCCTAGGGCTGATGCTAACCCTATCCCTAACCCTAACACTCTCCTAGGGCTGAGGCTAACCCTAACCCTAACACTATCCTAGGGCTGATGCTAACCCTAACACTAACCCTAACACTATAGTAGGGCTGATGCTAACCCTAACACTAACACTATCCTAGGGCTGATGCTAACCCTAACCCTAACCCTAACACTATCCTAGGGCTGATGCTAACCCTAACCCTAACACTATCCTAGGGCTGATGCTAACCCTAACCCTAACCCTAACACTATCCTAGGGCTGATGCTAACCCTAACCCTAACACTATCCTAGGGTGATGCCAACCCTAACCCTAACCCTAACACTATCCTAGGGCTGATGCTAACCCTAACCCTAAGCCTAACACTATCCTAGAGCTGATGCTAACGCTAACCATAACCCTAACCCTAACCCTAATACTATCCTAGGGCTGATGCTAACCCTAACCCTAACCCTAACACTATCCTTGGGTTGATGCTAACCCTAACCCTAACACTATCCTAGGGCTGATGCTAACCCTAACCCTAACCCTAACACTATCCTAGGGCTGATGCTAACCCTAACCCTAACTCTAACTCTATCTTAGGGCTGAGGCTAACCCTAACCCAAACACTATCCTACGGCTGATGCTAACCCTAACCCTAACCCTAACACTATCCTAAGGCTGATGCTAACCCTAACACTAACACTATCCTGGGCCTGGTGCTAACCCTAACCCTAACCCTAACACTATCCTAGGGCTGATGCTAACCCTAACCCTAATACTATCCTAGGGCTGATGCTAACCATAACCCTAACCCTAACACTATCCTAGGGCTGATGCTAACCCTAACCCTAACCCTAACACTATCCTAGGGCTGATGCTAACCCTAACCCTAACACTCTCCTAGGCCTGATGCTAACCCTAACCCTAACACTTACACTATCCTAGGACTGATGCTAACCCTAACCCTAACCCTAACACTATCCTAGGTCTGATGCTAACCCTAAACCTAACACTATCCTAGGGCTGATGCTAACCCTAACCCTAACCTTAACACTATCCTAGGGCTGATGTTAACCTTAACCCTAACACTATCCTAGGGCTCATGCTAACCCTAACCCTAACCCTAACACTATCCTAGGGCTGATGCTAACCCTAACCCTAACCCTAACACTATCCTAGGGCTGATGCTAACCCTAACCCTAACTCTAACTCTATCTTAGGGCTGAGGCTAACCCTAACCCAAACACTATCCTACGGCTGATGCTAACCCTAACCCTAACCCTAACACTCTCCTAGGGCTGATGCTAACCCTAACCCTAACACTATCCTAGGGCTGATGCTAACCTTAACCCTAACCCTAACACTCTCCTAGGGCTGATGCTAACCCTAACCCTAACACTATCCTAGGCCTGATGCTAACCCTAACCCTAACACTATCCTAGGTCTGATGCTAACCCTAAACCTAACACTATCCTAGGCTGATGCTAACCCTAACAGTAACCCTAACACTCTCCTAGGGCTGACGCTAACCCTAACCCTAACACTATCCTAGGCCTGATGCGAACCCTAACCCTAACACTATCCAAGGGTGATGCTAACCCTAACCTTAACCCTAACACTATCCTAGGCCTGATGCTAACCCTATCCCTAACCCTAACACTCTCCTAGGGCTGAGGTTAACCCTAACCCTAACACTATCCTAGGGCTGATGCTAACCCTAACCCTAACCCTAACACTATCCTAGGGTTGATGCTAACCCTAACCCTAACACTACCCTCGGCTGATGCTAACCCCAACCCTAACCCTAACACTATCCTAGGGCTGATGCTAACCCTAACCCTAACCCTAACAGTATCCTAGAGCTGATGCTAACGCTAACCCTAACCCTAACCCTAACCCTAAGGCTATCCTAGGGCTGATGCTAACCCTAACCCTAACCCTAACACTATCCTAGGGCTGATGCTATCCCTAACCCTAACCCTAACACTCTCCTAGGGCTGAGGCTAACGCTAACCCTAACACTATCCTAGGGCTGATGCTAACCCTAACCCTAACCCTAACACTATCCTAGGGCTGATGCTAACCCTAATCCTAACACTATCCTAGGGCTGATGCTAACCCTAACCCTAACCCTAACACTATCCTAGGGCTGATGCTAACCCTAACCCTAACACTATCCTAGGGCTGATGCTAACCCTAACCCTAACCCTAACACTATCCTAGGGCTGATGCTAACCCTAACCCTAACACTATCCTAGGCCTGAGGCTAACCCTAACCCTAACACTATCCTACGGCTGATGCTAACCCTAACCCTAACCCTAACACTATCCTAAGGCTGATGCTAACCCTAACACTAACACAATCCTAGGCCTGGTGCTAACCATAACCCTAACCCTAACACTATCCTAGGGCTGATGCTAACCCTAACCCTAATAATATCCTAGGGTTGATGCTAACCCTAACCCTAACCCTAACACTATCCTAGGCCTGATGATAACCCTAACCCTAACCCTAACCCTATCCTAGGGCTGATGCTAACCCTAACCCTAACTCTAACACTATCCTAGGGCTGATGCTAACCCTAACCCTAACACTATCCTAGCCCTGATGGTAACCCTAACCCTAACCCTAACACTATCCTAGGCCTGATGCTAACCCTATCCCTAACCCTAACACTCTCCTAGGGCTGAGGCTAACCCTAACCCTAACACTATCCTAGGGCTGATGCTAACCCTAACCCTAACGCTAACACTATCCTAGGGCTGATGCTAACACTAACACTAACACTATCCTAGGGCTGATGCTAACCCAAACCCTAACCCTAACACTATCCTAGGGCTGATGCTAACACTAACCCTAACTCTAACACTATCCTAAGGCTGAGGCTAACCCTAAACCTAACACTATCCTACGGCTGATGCTAACACTAACCCTAACACTAACACTATCCTAGGCCTGGTGCTAACCCTAACCCTAACCCTAACACTATTCTAGGGCTGATGCTAACCCTAACCCCAATAATATCCTAGGGCTGATGCTAACCCTAACCCTAACCCTAACACTATCCTAGGGCTGATGCTAACCCTAACCCTAACCCTAACACTATCCTAGGGCTGATGCTAACCCTAACCCTAACCCTAACACTCTCCTAGGGCTGATGCTAACCCTAACCCTAACACTATCCTAGGCCTGATGCTAACCCTAACCCTAACACTATCCTAGGGCTGATGCTAACCCTAACCCTAACCCTAACACTATCGTAGGCCTGATGCTAACCCTATCCCTAACCCTAACACTATCCTAGGGCTGATTCTAACCGTAACCCTAACACAATCCTAGGCCTGATGCTAACCCTAACCCTTACCCTAACACTATCCTAGGGCTGATGCTAAACCTAACCATAACCCTAACACTATCCTAGGGCTGATGCTAACCCTAAGCCTAACCCTAACACTATCCTAGGGCGGATGCTAACCCTAACCCTAACCCTAACACTATCCTAGGGCTAATGCTAACCCTAACACTAACACTATCCTAGGGCTGATGCTAACCCTAACCCTAACCCTAACACTATCCTAGGGCTGATGCTATCCCTAACCCTAACTCTAACACTATCTTAGGGCTGAGGCTAACCCTAACCCTAACACTATCCTACGGCTGATGCTAACCCTAACCCTAACCCTAACCCTACCTAAGGCTGATGCTAACCCTAACCCTAACACTATCCTAGGCCTGATGCTAACCCTAACCCTAACCCTAACACTGTCCTAGGGCTGATGCTAACCCTAACCCTAACACTATCCTAGCGCTGATGCTAACCCTAACCCTAACCCTAACACTGTCCTAGCGCTGATGCTAACCCTAACCCTAACACTATCCTAGGCCTGATGCTAACCCTACCCCTAACCCTAACACTATCCTAGGGCTGATGCTAACCCTAACCCTAACACTATCCTAGGGCTGATGCTAACCCTAACCCTAACCCTAACACTATCCTAGGGCTGATGCTATCCCTAACCCTAACACTATCCTAGGTCTGATGATAACCCTAACCCTAACCCTAACACTATCCTAGGGCTGATGCTAACCATAACCCTAACACTATCCTAGGGCTGATGCTAACCCTAACCCTAACCCTAACACTATCCTAGGGCTGATGCTAACCATAACGCTAACCCTAACACTATCCTTTAACTGATGCTAACCCTAACCCTAACCCTAACACTATCCTAGGCCTCATGATAACCCTAACCCTAACCCTAACACTATCCTAGGGTTTATGTTAACAATAACCCTAACACTATCCTAGGGCTGATGCTAACCCTAACCCTAACACTATCCTAGGGTGATGCCAACCCTAACCCTAACCCTAACACTATCCTAGTGCTGATGCTAACCCTAACCCTAAGCCTAACACTATCCTAGAGCTGATGCTAACGCTAACCATAACCCTAACCCTAACCCTAATACTATCCTAGGGCTGATGCTAACCCTAACCCTAACCCTAACACTATCCTTGGGTTGATGCTAACCCTAACCCTAACACTATCCTAGGGCTGATGCTAACCCTAACCCTAACCCTAACACTATCCTAGGGCTGATGCTAACCCTAACCCTAACTCTAACTCTATCTTAGGGCTGAGGCTAACCCTAACCCAAACACTATCCTACGGCTGATGCTAACCCTAACCCTAACACTATCCTAAGGCTGATGCTAACCCTAACACTAACACTATCCTGGGCCTGGTGCTAACCCTAACCCTAACCCTAACACTATCCTAGGGCTGATGCTAACCCTAACCCTAATACTATCCTAGGGCTGATGCTAACCATAACCCTAACCCTAACACTATCCTAGGGCTGATGCTAACCCTAACCCTAACCCTAACACTATCCTAGGGCTGATGCTAACCCTAACCCTAACACTCTCCTAGGCCTGATGCTAACCCTAACCCTAACACTTACACTATCCTAGGACTGATGCTAACCCTAACCCTAACCCTAACACTATCCTAGGTCTGATGCTAACCCTAAACCTAACACTATCCTAGGGCTGATGCTAACCCTAACCCTAACCTTAACACTATCCTAGGGCTGATGTTAACCTTAACCCTAACACTATCCTAGGGCTCATGCTAACCCTAACCCTAACCCTAACACTATCCTAGGGCTGATGCTAACCCTAACCCTAACCCTAACACTATCCTAGGGCTGATGCTAACCCTAACCCTAACTCTAACTCTATCTTAGGGCTGAGGCTAACCCTAACCCAAACACTATCCTACGGCTGATGCTAACCCTAACCCTAACCCTAACACTCTCCTAGGGCTGATGCTAACCCTAACCCTAACACTATCCTAGGGCTGATGCTAACCTTAACCCTAACCCTAACACTCTCCTAGGGCTGATGCTAACCCTAACCCTAACACTATCCTAGGCCTGATGCTAACCCTAACCCTAACACTATCCTAGGTCTGATGCTAACCCTAAACCTAACACTATCCTAGGCTGATGCTAACCCTAACAGTAACCCTAACACTCTCCTAGGGCTGACGCTAACCCTAACCCTAACACTATCCTAGGCCTGATGCTAACCCTATCCCTAACCCTAACACTCTCCTAGGGCTGAGGTTAACCCTAACCCTAACACTATCCTAGGGCTGATGCTAACCCTAACCCTAACCCTAACACTATCCTAGGGTTGATGCTAACCCTAACCCTAACACTACCCTCGGCTGATGCTAACCCCAACCCTAACCCTAACACTATCCTAGGGCTGATGCTAACCCTAACCCTAACCCTAACAGTATCCTAGAGCTGATGCTAACGCTAACCCTAACCCTAACCCTAACCCTAAGGCTATCCTAGGGCTGATGCTAACCCTAACCCTAACCCTAACACTATCCTAGGGCTGATGCTATCCCTAACCCTAACCCTAACACTCTCCTAGGGCTGAGGCTAACGCTAACCCTAACACTATCCTAGGGCTGATGCTAACCCTAACCCTAACCCTAACACTATCCTAGGGCTGATGCTAACCCTAATCCTAACACTATCCTAGGGCTGATGCTAACCCTAACCCTAACCCTAACACTATCCTAGGGCTGATGCTAACCCTAACCCTAACACTATCCTAGGGCTGATGCTAACCCTAACCCTAACCCTAACACTATCCTAGGGCTGATGCTAACCCTAACCCTAACACTATCCTAGGCCTGAGGCTAACCCTAACCCTAACACTATCCTACGGCTGATGCTAACCCTAACCCTAACCCTAACACTATCCTAAGGCTGATGCTAACCCTAACACTAACACAATCCTAGGCCTGGTGCTAACCATAACCCTAACCCTAACACTATCCTAGGGCTGATGCTAACCCTAACCCTAATAATATCCTAGGGTTGATGCTAACCCTAACCCTAACCCTAACACTATCCTAGGCCTGATGATAACCCTAACCCTAACCCTAACCCTATCCTAGGGCTGATGCTAACCCTAACCCTAACTCTAACACTATCCTAGGGCTGATGCTAACCCTAACCCTAACACTATCCTAGCCCTGATGGTAACCCTAACCCTAACCCTAACACTATCCTAGGCCTGATGCTAACCCTATCCCTAACCCTAACACTCTCCTAGGGCTGAGGCTAACCCTAACCCTAACACTATCCTAGGGCTGATGCTAACCCTAACCCTAACGCTAACACTATCCTAGGGCTGATGCTAACACTAACACTAACACTATCCTAGGGCTGATGCTAACCCAAACCCTAACCCTAACACTATCCTAGGGCTGATGCTAACACTAACCCTAACTCTAACACTATCCTAAGGCTGAGGCTAACCCTAAACCTAACACTATCCTACGGCTGATGCTAACACTAACCCTAACACTAACACTATCCTAGGCCTGGTGCTAACCCTAACCCTAACCCTAACACTATTCTAGGGCTGATGCTAACCCTAACCCCAATAATATCCTAGGGCTGATGCTAACCCTAACCCTAACCCTAACACTATCCTAGGGCTGATGCTAACCCTAACCCTAACCCTAACACTATCCTAGGGCTGATGCTAACCCTAACCCTAACCCTAACACTCTCCTAGGGCTGATGCTAACCCTAACCCTAACCCTAACACTATCGTAGGCCTGATGCTAACCCTATCCCTAACCCTAACACTATCCTAGGGCTGATTCTAACCGTAACCCTAACACAATCCTAGGCCTGATGCTAACCCTAACCCTTACCCTAACACTATCCTAGGGCTGATGCTAAACCTAACCATAACCCTAACACTATCCTAGGGCTGATGCTAACCCTAAGCCTAACCCTAACACTATCCTAGGGCGGATGCTAACCCTAACCCTAACCCTAACACTATCCTAGGGCTAATGCTAACCCTAACACTAACACTATCCTAGGGCTGATGCTAACCCTAACCCTAACCCTAACACTATCCTAGGGCTGATGCTATCCCTAACCCTAACTCTAACACTATCTTAGGGCTGAGGCTAACCCTAACCCTAACACTATCCTACGGCTGATGCTAACCCTAACCCTAACCCTAACCCTACCTAAGGCTGATGCTAACCCTAACCCTAACACTATCCTAGGCCTGATGCTAACCCTAACCCTAACCCTAACACTGTCCTAGGGCTGATGCTAACCCTAACCCTAACACTATCCTAGGGCTGATGCTAACCCTAACCCTAACCCTAACACTCTCTTAGGGCTGATGCTAACCCTAACCCTAACACTATCCTAGGGCTGAGGCTAACCCTAACCCTAACCCTAACACTATCCTAAGTCTGATGCTAACCCTAGCCCTCACACAATCCTAGGCCTGATGCTAACCCTAACCCTAACCCTAACACTATCCTAGAGCTGATGCTAACCCTAACCCTAACACTATCCTAGGCCTGATGATAACCCTAAACCTAACCCTAACACTATCCTAGGGTTTATGTTAACCCTAACCCTAACACTATCCTAGAGCTGATGCTAACCCTAACACTAACACTATCCTAGGGCTGATGCTAACCCTAACCCTAACCCTAACACTATCCTAGTGCTGATGCTAACCCTAACCCTAACTCTAACTCTATCTTAGGGCTGAGGCTAACCCTAACCCAAACACTATCCTATGGCTGATGCTAACCCTAACCCTAACCCTAACACTCTCCTAGGGCTGATGCTAACCCTAACCCTAACACTATCCTAGGGCTGATGGTAACCCTAACCCTAACCCTGACACTCTCCTAGGGCTGATGTTAACCCTAACCCTAACACTATCCTAGGCCTGATGCTAACCCTAACCCTAACACTATCCTAGGTCTGATGCTAACCCTAAACCTAACACTATCCTAGGGCTGATGCTAACCCTAACCCTAACCCTAACATTATCCTAGGGCTGATGTTAACCCTAACCCTAACACTATCCTAGGGCTGATGCTAACCGTAACCCTAACCCTAACACTCTCCTAGGGCTGATGCTAACCCTAACCCTAACACTATCCTAGGCCTGATGCGAACCCTAACCCTAACACTATCCAAGGGTGATGCTAACCCTAACCTTAACCCTAACACTATCCTAGGCCTGATGCTAACCCTATCCCTAACCCTAACACTCTCCTAGGGCTGAGGTTAACCCTAACCCTAACACTATCCTAGGGCTGATGCTAACCCTAACCCTAACCCTAACACTATCCTAGGGTTGATGCTAACCCTAACCCTAACACTATCCTAGGGCTGATGCTAACCCCAACTCTAACCCTAACACTATCCTAGGGCTGATGCTAACCCTAACCCTAACCCTAACAGTATCCTAGAGCTGATGCTAACGCTAACCCTAACCCTAACCCTAACCCTAATGCTATCCTAGGGCTGATGCTAACCCTAACCCTAACCCTAACACTATCCTAGGGCTGATGCTATCACTAACCCTAACCCTAACACTCTCCTAGGGCTGATGCTAACCCTAACCCTAACCCTAACACTATCCTAGGGTTGATGCTAACCCTAATCCTAACACTATCCTAGGGCTGATGCTAACCCTAACCCTAACCCTAACACTATCCTAGGGCTGATGCTAACCCTAACCCTAACACTATCCTAGGGCTGATGCTAACCCTAACCCTAACCCTAACACTATCCTAGGGCTGATGCTAACCCTAACCCTAACACTATCCTAGGCCTGAGGCTAACCCTAACCCTAACACTATCCTACGGCTGATGCTAACCCTAACCCTAACCCTAACACTATCCTAGGGCTGATGCTAACCCTAACACTAACAATATCCTAGGCCTGATGATATCCATAACCCTAAACATAACACTATCCTAGGGCTGATGCTAACCCTAACCCTAACCCTAACACTATCCTAGGGCTGATTCTAACCGTAACCCTAACACAATCCTAGGCCTGATGCTAACCCTAACCCTTACCCTAACACTATCCTAGGGCTGATGCTAAACCTAACCATAACCCTAGCACTATCCTAGGGCTGATGCTAACCCTAACCCTAACACTATCCTAGGGCTGATGCTAACCCTAACCCTAACCCTAACACTATCCTAAGTCTGATGCTAACCCTAGCCCTCACACTATCCTAGCCCTGATGATAACCCTAACCCTAACCTTAACACTATCCTAGGGCTGATGCTAACCCTAACCCTAACCCTAACACTATCCTAGAGCTGATGCTAACCCTAACCCTAACACTATCCTAGGCCTGATGATAACCCTAAACCTAACCCTAACACTATCCTAGGGTTTATGTTAACACTAACCCTAACACTATCCTAGGGCTGATGCTAACCCTAACCCTAACCCTAACACTCTCCTAGGGCTGATGCTAACCCTAACCCTAACACTATCCTAGGCCTGATGCTAACCCTATCCCTAACCCTAACACTCTCCTAGGGCTGAGGCTAACCCTAACCCTAACACTATCCTAGGGCTGATGCTAACCCTAACCCTAACCCAAACACTATCCTAGGGTTGATGCTAACCCTAACCCTGACACTATCCTAGGGCTGATGCTAACCCTAACCCTAACCCTAACACTATCCTAGGGCTGATGCTAACCCTAACCCTAACACTATCCAAGGCCTGATGCTAACCCTAACCCTAACCCTAACACTATCGTAGGGCTGATGCTAACCCTAAACCTAACCCTAACACTATCCTAGGGCTGATGCTAACCCTAACCCTAACTCTAACACTATCCTAGGGCTGATGCTAACCCTAACCCTAACAATATCCTAGGCCTGATGATATCCCTAACCCTAAACCTAACACTATCCTAGGGCTGATGCTAACCCTAACCCTAACACTAACACTATCCTAGGGCTGATTCTAAACTTAACCCTAACACTATCCTAGGCCTGATGCTAACCCTAACCCTAACCCTAACACTATCCTAGGCCTGATGCTAACCCTATCCCTAACCCTAACACTCTCCTAGGGCTGAGGCTAACCCTAACCCTAACACTATCCTAGGGCTGATGCTAACCCTAACCCTAACCCAAACACTATCCTAGGGTTGATGCTAACCCTAACCCTGACACTATCCTAGGGCTGATGCTAACCCTAACCCTAACCCTAACACTATCCTAGGGCTGATGCTAACCCTAACCCTAACACTATCCAAGGCCTGATGCTAACCCTAACCCTAACCCTAACACTATCGTAGGGCTGATGCTAACCCTAACCCTAACTCTAACTCTATCTTAGGGCTGAGGCTAACCCTAACCCAAACACTATCCTACGGCTGATGCTAACCCTAACCCTAACCCTAACACTATCCTAAGGCTGATGCTAACCCTAACACTAACACTATACTGGGCCTGGTGCTAACCCTAACCCTAACCCTAACACTATCCTAGGGCTGATGCTAACCCTAACCCTAATACTATCCTAGGGCTGATGCTAACCATAACCCTAACCCTAACACTATCCTAGGGCTGATGCTAACCCTAACCCTAACCCTAACACTATCCTAGGGCTGATGCTAACCCTAACCCTAACACTCTCCTAGGCCTGATGCTAACCCTAACCCTAACACTTACACTATCCTAGGGCTGATGCTAACCCTAACCCTAACACTATCCTAGGTCTGATGCTAACCCTAAACCTAACACTATCCTAGGGCTGATGCTAACCCTAACCCTAACCTTAACACTATCCTAGGGCTGATGTTAACCTTAACCCTAACACTATCCTAGAGCTGATGCTAACCCTAACCCTAACCCTAACACTCTCCTAGGGCTGATGCTACCCCTTACCCTAACACTATCCTAGGCCTGATGCTAACCCTAACCCTAACACTATCCTAGGGCTGATGCTAACCCTAACCCTAACCCTAACACTATCCTAGGCCTGATGCTAACCCTATCCCTAACCCTAACACTATCCTAGGGCTGATTCTAACCGTAACCCTAACACAATCCTAGGCCTGATGCTAACCCTAACCCTTACCCTAACACTATCCTAGGGCTGATGCTAAACCTAACCATAACCCCAACACTATCCTAGGGCTGATGCTAACCCTAACCCTAACCCTAACACTATCCTAGGGCTAATGCTAACCCTAACACTAACACTATCCTAGGGCTGATGCTAACCCTAACCCTAACCCTAACACTATCCTAGGGCTGATGCTATCCCTAACCCTAACTCTAACACTATCTTAGGGCTGAGGCTAACCCTAACCCTAACACTATCCTACGGCTGATGCTAACCCTAACCCTAACCCTAACACTATCCTAGGGCTAATGCTAACCCTAACCCTAACACTATCCTAGGTCTGATGCTAACCCTAACCCTAACCCTAACACTATCCTAGGGCTGATGCTAACCCTAACCCTAACAATATCCTAGGGCTGATGCTAACCCTAACCCTAACCCTAACACTGTCCTAGCGCTGATGCTAACCCTAACCCTAACACTATCCTAGGGCTGATGCTAACCCTAACCCTTACCCTAACACTATCCTAGGGCTGATGCTATCCCTAACCCTAACTCTAACACTATCTTAGGGCTGAGGCTAACCCTAACCCTAACACTATCCTACGGCTGATGCTAACCCTAACCCTAACCCTAACACTATCCTAGGGCTAATGCTAACCCTAACCCTAACACTATCCTAGGCCTGATGCTAACCCTACCCCTAACCCTAACACTATCCTAGGGCTGATGCTAACCCTAACCCTAACACTATCCTAGGCCTGATGCTAACCCTAACCCTAACCCTAACACTATCCTAGGGCTGATGCTATCCCTAACCCTAACACTATCCTAGGTCTGATGATAACCCTAACCCTAACCCTAACACTATCCTAGGGCTGATGCTAACCATAACCCTAACACTATCCTAGGGCTGATGCTAACCCTAACCCTAACCCTAACACTATCCTAGGGGTGATGCTAACCATAACGCTAACCCTAACACTATCCTTTAACTGATGCTAACCCTAACCCTAACCCTAACAATATCCTAGGCCGCATGATAACCCTAACCCTAACCCTAACACTATCCTAGGGTTTATGTTAACCCTAACCCTAACACTATCCTAGGGCTGATGCTAACCCTAACCCTAACACTATCCTAGGGCAGATGCTAACCCTAACCCTAACCCTAACACTCTCGTAGGCCTGATGTTAACCCTAACCCTAACACAATCCTAGGGCTGATGCTAACCCTAACCCTAACCCTAACACTATCCTAGGGCTGATGTTAACCCTAACCCTAACACTATCCTAGGTCTGATGCTAACCCTAACCCTAACCCTAACACTATCATAGGGCTGATGCTAACCCTAACCCTAACACTATCCTAGGGCTGATGCTAACCCTAACCCTAACCCTAACACTATCCTAGGGCTGATGCTAACCCTAACCCTAACACTATCCTAGGGCTGATGCTAACCCTAACCCTAACCCTAACACTATCCTAAGTCTGATGCTAACCCTAACCCTCACACTATCCTAGGCCTGATGATAACCCTAACCCTAACCTTAACACTATCCTAGGGCTGATGCTAACCCTAACCCTAACCCTAACACTATCCTAGAGCTGATGCTAACCCTAACCCTAACACTATCCTAGGCCTGATGATAACCCTAAACCTAACCCTAACACTATCCTAGGGTTTATGTTAACCCTAACCCTAACACTATCCTAGGGCTGATGCTAACCCTAACACTAACACTATCCTAGGGCTGATTCTAACCCTAACCCTAACCCTAACACTATCCTAGGGCTGATGCTAACCCTAACCCTAACTCTAACTCTATCTTAGGGCTGAGGCTAACCCTAACCCAAACACTATCCTACGGCTGATGCTAACCCTAACCCTAACCCTAACACTATCGTAAGGCTGATGCTAACCCTAACACTAACACTATCCTGGGCCTGGTGCTAACCCTAACCCTAACCCTAACACTATCCTAGGGCTGATGCTAACCCTAACCCTAATACTATCCTAGGGCTGATGCTAACCCTAACCCTAACCCTAACACTATCCTAAGGCTGATGCTAACCCTAACACTAACACTATCCTAGGCCTGGTGCTAACCCTAACCCTAACCCTAACACTATTCTAGGGCTGATGCTAACCCTAACCCTAATAATATACTAGGGCTGATGCTAACCCTAACCCTAACCCTAACAGTATCCTAGGGTTGATGCTAACCCTAACCCTAACCCTAACACTATCCTAGGGCTGATGCTAACCCTAACCCTAACCCTAACATTATCCTAGGGCTGATGCTAACCCTAACACTATGCCTGATGATATCCATAACCCTAAACCTAACACTATCCTAGGGCTGATGCTAACCCTAACCCTAAACATAACACTATCCTAGGGCTGATTCTAACCGTAACCCTAACACTGTCCTAGGCCTGATGCTAACCCTAACCCTTACCCTAACACTATCCTAGGGCTGATGCTAACCCTAACCCTAACCCTAACACTATCCTAGGGCTGATGCTAACCCTATCCCTAACCCTAACACTATCCTAGGGCTGATGCTAACCCTAACCCTAACCCTAACACTATCCTAGGGCTGATGCTAACCCTAACCCTAACACTATCCTAGGGCTGATGCTTACCCTAACCCTAACCCAAACACTATCCTAGGGCTGATGCTAACCCTAACCCTAACACTATCCTAGGGCTGATGCTAACCCTAACCATAACCCTAACACTATCCTAGGGCTGATGCTAACCCTAACCCTAACACTATCCTAGGGCTGATGCTAACCCTAACCCTAACCCTAACACTATCCTAGGGCTGATGCTAACCCTAACCCTAACACCATCCTAGGGCTGATGCTAACCCTAACCCTAACCCTAACACTATCCTAGGGCTGATGCTAACCCTAACCCTAACACTATCCTAGCCCTGATGATAACCCTAACCCTAACCCTAACACTATCCTAGGGCTGATGCTAACCCTAACCCTAACACTATCCTAGGGCTGATGCTAACCCTAACCCTAACCCTAACACTATCCTAGGGCTGATGCCAACCCTAACGCTAACCCTAACACTATCCTAGGGCTGATGCTAAACCTAACCCTATCCCTAACCCTAACACTATCCTAGGCCTGATGATAACCCTAACCCTAAACCTAACACTATCCTAGGGTTTATGTTAACCCTAACCCTAACACTATCCTAGGGCTGATGCTAACCCTAACCCTAACGCTATCCTAGGGCTGATGCTAAACCTAACCCTAACCCTAACACTATCCTAAGTTTGATGCTAACCCTAGCCCTCACACTATCCTAGGCCTGATGATAACCCTAACCCTAACATTAACACTATCCTAGGGCTGATGCTAACCCTAACACTAACCCTAAAACTATCCTAGAGCTGATGCTAACCCTAACCCTAACACTATCCTAGCCCTGATGATAACCCTAACCCTAACCCTAACACTATCCTAGGGCTGATGCTAACCCTAACCTTAACACTATCCTAGGGCTGATGCTAACGCTAACCCTAACCCTAACACTATCCTAGGGCTGATGCTAACCCTAACGCTAACCCTAACACTATCCTTGAACTGATGCTAACCCTAACCCTAACCCTAACACTATCCTAAGCCTGATGATAACCCTAACCCTAACCCTAACACTATCCTAGGGCTGATGCTAACCCTAACCCTAACACTATCCTAGGGCTGATGCCAACCCTAACCCTAACCCTAACACTATCCTAGGGCTGATGCTAACCCTAACCCTAACTCTAACACTATCCTAGGGCTGATGCTAACCCTAACCCTAACAATATCCTAGGCCTGATGATATCCCTAACCCTAAACCTAACACTATCCTAGGGCTGATGCTAACCCTAACCCTAACACTAACACTATCCTAGGGCTGATTCTAAACTTAACCCTAACACTATCCTAGGCCTGATGCTAACCCTAACCCTAACCCTAACACTATCCTAGGCCTGATGCTAACCCTATCCCTAACCCTAACACTCTCCTAGGGCTGAGGCTAACCCTAACCCTAACACTATCCTAGGGCTGATGCTAACCCTAACCCTAACCCAAACACTATCCTAGGGTTGATGCTAACCCTAACCCTGACACTATCCTAGGGCTGATGCTAACCCTAACCCTAACCCTAACACTATCCTAGGGCTGATGCTAACCCTAACCCTAACACTATCCAAGGCCTGATGCTAACCCTAACCCTAACCCTAACACTATCGTAGGGCTGATGCTAACCCTAAACCTAACCCTAACACTATCCTAGAGCTGATGCTAACCCTAACCCTAACCCTCACCCTAACCCTAATACTATCCTAGGGCTGATGCTAACCGTAACCCCAACGCTAACACTATCCTAGGGCTGATGCTAACCCTAACACTAACACTATCCTAGGGCTGATGCTAACACAAACCGTAACCCTAACACTATCCTAGGGCTGTTGCTAACACTAACCCTAACTCTAACACTATCCTAGGGCTGAGGCTAACCCTAACCCTATCAGTATCCTACGGCTGATGCTAACCCTAACCCAAACCCTAACACTATCCTAAGGCTGATGCTAACCCTAACACTAACACTATCCTAGGCCTGGTGCTAACCCTAACCCTAACCCTAATAATATCCTAGGGCTGATGCTAACCCTAACCCTAACCCTAACAGTATCCTAGGGCTGATGCTAACCCTAACCCTAACCCTAACACTATCCTAGGGCGGATGCTAACCCTAACCCTAACCCTAACACTCTCCTAGGGCTGATGCTACCCCTTACCCTAACACTATCCTAGGCCTGATGCTAACCCTAACCCTAACACTCTCCTAGGGCTGATGCTACCCCTTACCCTAACACTATCCTAGGCCTGACGCTAACCCTAACACTAACAATATCCTAGGCCTGATGATATCCATAACCCTAAACCTAACACTATCCTAGGGCTCATGCTAACCCTAACCCTAACCCTAACACTATCCTAGGGCTGATTCTAACCGCAACCCTAACACTATCCTAGGCCTGATGCTAACCCTAACCCTTACCCTAACACTATCCTAGGGCTGATGCTAAACCTAACCATAACCCTAACACTATCCAAGGGCTGATGATAACCCTATCCCTAACCCTAACACTACCCTAGGGCGGATGCTAACCCTAACCCTAACCCTAACACTATCCTAGGGCTGATGCTAACCCTAACACTAACACTATCCTAGGGCTGATGCAAACCCTAACCCTAACCCTAACACTATCCTAGGGCTAATGCTAACCCTAACCCTAACTCTAACACTATCTTAGGGCTGAGACTAACCCTAACCCTAACACTATCCTACGGCTGATGCTTACCCTAACCCTAACCCTAACACTATCCTAGGGCTAATGCTAACCCTAACCCTAACACTATCCTAGGCTTGATGCTAACCCTAACCCTAACCCTAACACTATCCTAGGGCTGATGCTAACCCTAACCCTAACACTATCCTAGGGCTGATGCTAACCCTAACCCTAACCCTAACACTATCCTAGGGCTGATGCTAACCCTAACCCTAACACTATCCTAGGCCTGATGCTAACCCTAACCCTAACCCTAACACTATCCTAGGGCTGATGCTAACCCTAACCCTAACACTATCCTAGGGCTGATGCTAACCCTAACCCTAACACTATCCTAGGGCTGATGCTAACCCTAACCCTAACACTATCCTAGCCCTGATGATAACCCTAACCCTAACCCTAACACTATCCTAGGGCTGATGCTAACCCTAACCCTAACACTATCCTAGGGCTGATGCTAACCCTAACCCTAACCCTAACACTATCCTAGGGCTGATGCCAACCCTAACCCTAACACTATCCTAGGCCTGATGCTAACCCTAACCCTAACCCTAACACTATCCTAGGGCTGATGCCAACCCTAACCCTAACACTATCCTAGGGCTGATGCTAACCGTAACCATAACCCTAACACTATCCTAGGCTGATGCTTACCCTAACCCTAACACTATCCTAGCCCAGATGATAACCCTAACCCTAACCCTAACACTATCCTAGGGCTGTTGCTAACCCTAACCCTAACACTATCCTAGGGCTGATGCTAACCCTAACGCTAACCCTAACACTATCCTTTAACTGATGCTAATCCTAACCCTAACCCTAACACTATCCTAGGCCTGATGATAACCCTGAACCTAACCCTAACCCTAACACTATCCTAGGGTTTATGTTTAACCCTAACCCTAACACTATCCTAGGGCTGATGCTAACCCTAACCCTAACCCTAACACTATCCTAGGCCTGATGATAACCCTAACCCTAACCCTAACACTATCCTAGGGCTGATGCTAACCCTAACCTTAACACTATCCTAGGGCTGATGCTAACCCTAACCCTAACCCTAACACTATCCTAGGGCTGATGCTAACCCTAACGCTAACCCTAACACTATCCTTGAACTGATGCTAACCCTAACCCTAACCCTAACACTATCCTAGGCCTGATGATAACCCTAACCCTCACCCTAACACTATCCTAGGGCTGATGCTAACCCTAACCCTAACACTATCCTAGGACTAATGCTAACCCTAACCCAAACCCTAACACTATCCTAGGGCTGATGCTAACCCTAACCCTAACCCTAACAGTATCATAGGGCTGATGCTAACCCTAACCCTAACACTATCCTAGGGCTGATGCTAACCCTAACCCTAACATTAACACTATCCTAGGGCTGATGCTAACCCTAACCCTAACACTATCCTAGGGCTGATGCCAACCCTAACCCTAAACTTAACACTATCCTAGGGCTGATGCTAACCCTAACCCTAACCCTAACACTCTCCTAGAGCTGATGCTAACGCTAACCCTAACCCTAACCCTAACCCTAACCCTAATACTATCCTAGGGCTGATGCTAACCCTAACCCTAACCCTAACACTATCTTAGGGCTGATTCTAACCCTAACACTAACACTATCCTAGGGCTGATGCTAACCCTAACCCTAACCCTAACACTATCCTAGGGCTGATGCTAACCCTAACCCCAACTCTAACACTATCCTAGGGCTAAGGCTAACCCTAACCCTAACACTATCCTACGGCTGATGCTAACCCTAACCCTAACCCTAACACTATCCTAATGCTGATTCTAACCCTAACACTAACACTATCCTAGGCCTGGTGCTAACCCTAACCCTAACCCTAACACTATCCTAGGGCTGATGCTAACCCTAACCCTAATAATATCCTGGGGCTGATGCTAACCCTAACCCTAACCCTAACACTATCCTAGGGCTGATGCTAACCCTAACCCTAACCCTAACACTATCCTAGGGCTGATGCTAAACCTAACCCTAACTCTAACACTATCCTAGGGCTGATGCTAACCCTAACCCTAACAATATCCTAGGCCTGATGATATCCCTAACCCTAAACCTAACACTATCCTAGGGCTGATGCTAACCCTAACCATAACCCTAAAACTATCCTAGGGCTGATTCTAACCGTAACCCTAACACTATCCTAGGCCTGATGGTAACCCTAACCCTAACCCTAACACTATCCTAGGCCTGATGCTAACCCTATCCCTAACCCTAACACTCTCCTAGGGCTGAGGCTAACCCTAACCCTAAAACTATCCTAGGGCTGATGCCTACCCTAACTCTAACCCAAACACTATCCTAGGGTTGATGCTAACCCTAACCCTAACACTATCCTAGGGCTGATGCTAACCCTAACCCTAACCCTAACACTACCCTAGGGCTGATGTTAACCCTAACCCTAACACTATCCAAGGCCTGATGCTAACCCTAACCCTAACTCTAACACTATCGTAGGTCTGATGCAAACCCTAACCCTAACCCTAACACTATCCTAGAGCTGATGCTAACCCTAACCCTAACCCTAACCCTAACCCTAATACTATCCTAGGGCTGATGCTAACCGTAACCCTAACGCTAACACTATCCTAGGGCTGATGCTAACCCTATCACTACCACTATCCTAGGGCTGATGCTCACCCAAACCCTAACCCTAACACTATCCTAGGGCTGTTGCTAACACTAACCCTAACTCTAACACTATCCTAGGGCTGAGGCTAACCCTAACCCTATCACTATCCTACGGCTGATGCTAACCCTAACCCTAACCCTAACACTATCCTAAGGCTGATGCTAACCCTAACACTAACACTATCCTAGGCCTGGTGCTAACCCTAACCCTAACCCTAACACTATTCTAGGGGTGATGCTAACCCTAACCCTAATAATATCCTAGGGTTGATGCTAACCCTAACCCTAACCCTAACAGTATCCTAGGGCTGATGCTAACCCTAACCCTAACCCTAACACTATCCTAGGGATGTGATAACCCTAACCCTAACCAAAACACTATCCTAGGGCTGATGCTAACCCTAATACTAACAATATCCTAGGCCTGATGATATCCATAACCCTAAACCTAACACTATCCTAGGGCTGATGCTAACCCTAACCCTAACCCTAACACTATCCTAGGGCTGATTCTAACCGTAACCCTAACACTATCCTAGGCCTGATGCTAACCCTAACCCTTACCCTAACACTATCCTAGGGCTGATGCTAACCCTAACCCTAACCCTAACACTACCCTAGGGCTGATGCTAACCCTAACACTAACACTATCCTAGGGCTGATGCTAACCCTAACCCTAACCCTAACACTATACTAGGGCTGATGCTAACCCTAACCCTAACTCTAACACTATCTTAGGGCTGAGGCTAACCCTAACCCTAACACTATCCTACGGCTAATGCTTACCCTAACCATAACCCTAACACTATCCTAGGGCTAAAGCTAACCCTAACCCTAACAGTATCCTAGGCTTGATGCTTACCCTAACCCTAACCACAACACTATCCTAGGGCTGATGCTAACCCTAACCCTAACCCAAACACTATCCTAGGGTTGATGCTAACCCTAACCCTGACGCTATCCTAGGGCTGATGCTAACCCTAACCCTAACCCTAACACTATCCTAGGGCTGATGCTAACCCTAACCCTAACACTATCCAAGGCCTGATGATATCCCTAACCCTAAACCTAACACTATCCTAGGGCTGATGCTAACCCTAACCATAACCCTAACACTATCCTAGGGCTGATTCTAACCGTAACCCTAACACTATCCTAGGCCTGATGCTAACCCTAACCCTAAGCCTAACACTATCCTAGGCCTGATGCTAACCCTATCCCTAACCCTAACACTCTCCTAGGGCTGAGGCTAACCCTAACCCTAACACTATCCTAGGGCTGATGATAACCCTAACTCTAACCCAAACACTATCCTAGGGTTGATGCTAACCCTAACCCTAACACTATCCTAGGGCTGATGCTAACCCTAACCCTAACCCTAACACTACCCTAGGGCTGATGCTAACCCTAACCCTAACACTATCCAAGGCCTGATGCTAACCCTAACCCTAACACTATCCAAGGCCTGATGCGAACCCTAACCCTAACACTAACAATATCGTAGGGCTGATGCTAACCCTAACCCTAACCTAACACTCTCCTAGAGCTGATGCTAACCCTAACCCTAACCCTAACCCAAACCCTAATACTATCCTAGGGCTGATGCTAACCGTAACCCTAACGGTAACACTATCCAAGGGCTGATGCTAACCCTAACACTAACACTATCCTAGGGCTGATGCTAACCCCATCCCTAACCCTAACACTATCCTATGGCTGTCCCTAACACTAACCCTAACTCTAACACTATCCTAGGGCTGAGGATAACCCTAACCCTATCACTATCCTACGGCTGATGCTAACCCTAACCCTAACCCTAACACTATCCTAAGGCTGATGCTAACCCTAACACTAACACTATCCTAGGCCTGGTGCTAACCCTAACCCTAACCCTAACACTATTCTAGGGCTGATGCTAACCCTAACCCTAATAAAATCCTAGGGCTGATGCTAACCCTAACCCTAACCCTAACAGTATCCTAGGGATGATGCTAACCCTAACCCTAACCCTAACAATATCCTAGGGCTGATGCTAACCCTAACCCTAACCCTAACACTATCCTAGGGCTGATGCTAACCCTAACACTAACAATATCCTAGGCCTGATGATATCCATAACCCTAAACCTAACACTATCCTAGGGCTGATGCTAACCCTAACCTTAACCCTAACACTATCCTAGGGCTGATTCTAACCGTAACCCTAACACTATCCTAGGCCTGATGCTAACCCTAACCCTTACCCTAACACTATCCTAGGGCTGATGCTAAACCTAACCATAACCCTAACACTATCCTAGGGCTGATGCTAACCCTATCCCTAACCCTAACACTACCCTAGGGCGGATCCTAACCCTAACCCTAACCCTAACACTATCCTAGGGCTGATGCTTACCCTAACACTAACACTATCCTAGGGCTGATGCTAACCCTAACCCTAACCCTAACACTATCCTAAGGCTGAAGCTAACCCTAACACTAACACTATCCTAGGCCTGGTGCTAACCCTAACCCTAACCCTAACACTATCCTAGGGCTGATGCTAACCCTAACACTAACACTATCCTAGGGCTGATGCAAACCCTAACCCTAACCCTAACACTATCCTAGGGCTGATGCTAACCCTAACCCTAACTCTAACACTATTTTAGGGCTGAGGCTAACCCTAACCCTAACACTATCCTACGGCTGATGCTTACCCTAACCCTAACCCTAACACTATCCTAGGGCTAATGCTAACCCTAACCCTAACACTATCCTAGGCTTGATGCTAACCCTAACCCTAACCCTAACACTATCCTAGGGCTGATGCTAACCCTAACCCTAACACTATCCTAGGGCTGATGCTAACCCTAACCCTAACCCTAACACTATCCTAGGGCTGATACTAACCCTAACCCTAACACTATCCTAGGCCTGATGCTAACCCTAACCCTAACCCTAACACTATCCTAGGGCTGATGCTAACCCTAACCCTAACACTATCCTAGGGCTGATGCTAACCCTAACCCTAACCCTAACACTATCCTAGGGCTGATGCTAACCCTAACCCTAACACTATCCTAGCCCTGATGATAACCCTAACCCTAACCCTAACACTATCCTAGGGCTGATGCTAACCCTAACCCTAACCCTAACACTATCGTAGGGCTGATGCTAACCCTAACCCTAACCCTAACACTATCCTAGAGCTGATGCTCACCCTAACCCTAACCCTAACCCTAACCCTAATACTATCCTAGGGCTGATGCTAACCGTAACCCCAACGCTAACACTATCCTAGGGCTGATGCTAACCCTAACACTAACACTATCCTAGGGCTGATGCTAACCCAAACCGTAACCCTAACACTATCCTAGGGCTGTTGCTAACACTAACCCTAACTCTAACACTATCCTAGGCCTGAGGCTAACCCTAACCCTATCACTATCCTACGGCTGATGCTAACCCTAACCCTAACCCTAACACTATCCTAAGGCTGATGCTAACCCTAACACTAACACTATCCTAGGCCTGGTGCTAACCTTAACCCTAACCCTAACACTATTCTAGGGCTGATGCTAACCCTAACCCTAATAATATCCTAGGGCTGATGCTAACCCTAACCCTAACCCTAACAGTATCCTAGGGCTGATGCTAACCCTAACCCTATCCCTAACACTATCCTAGGGCTGATGCTAACCCTAACCCTAACCCTAACAATATCCTAGGGCTGATGCTAACCCTAACACTAACAATATCCTAGGCCTGATGATATCCATAACCCTAAACCTAACACTATCCTAGGGCTGATGCTAACCGTAACCCTAACCGTAACACTATCCTAGGGTTGATTCTAACCGTAACCCTAACACTATCCTAGGCCTGATGCTAACCCTAACCCTTACCCTAACACTATCCTAGGACTGATGCTAAACCTAACCATAACCCTAACACTATCCAAGGGCTGATGCTAACCCTATCCCTAACCCTAACACTACCCTAAGGCGGATGCTAACCCTAACCCTAACCCTAACACTATCCTAGGGCTGATGCTAACCCTAACACTAACACTATCCTAGGGCTGATGCAAACCCTAACCCTAACCCTAACACTATCCTAGGGCTGATGCTAACCCTAACCCTAACACTATCCTAGCCCTGATGATAACCCTAACCCTAACCCTAACACTATCCTAGGGCTGATGCTAACCCTAACCCTAACACTATCCTAGGGCTGATGCTAACCCTAACCCTAACCCTAAAACTATCCTAGGGCTGATGCCAACCCTAACCCTAACACTATCCTAGGCCTGATGCTAACCCTAACCCTAACCCTAACACTATCCTAGGGCTGATGCTAACCCTAACCCTAACACTATCCTAGGGCTGATGCTAACCCTAACCCTAACCCTAACACTATCCTAGAGCTGATGCTAACCCTAACCCTAACACTATCCTAGCCCTGATGATAACCCTAACCCTAACCCTAACACTATCCTAGGGCTGATGCTAACCCTAACCCTAACACTATCCTAGGGCTGATGCTAACTCTAATGCTAACCCTAACACTATCCTTTAACTGATGCTAACCCTAACCCTAACCCTAACACTATCCTAGGCCTTATGATAACCCTAAACCTAACCCTAACCCTAACACTATCCTAGGGTTTATGTTTAACCCTAACCCTAACACTATCCTAGGGCTGATGTTAACCCTAACCCTAACACTATCCTAGGGCTGATGCTAACCCTAACCCTAACCCTAACACTATCCTAGGCCTGATGATAACCCTAACCCTAACCCTAACACTATCCTAGGGCTGATGCTAACCCTAACCTTAACACTATCCTAGGGCTGATGCTAACCCTAACCCTAACCCTAACACTATCCTAGGGCTGATGCTAACCCTAACGCTAACCCTAACACTATCCTTGAACTGATGCTAACCCTAACCCTAACCCTAACACTATCCTAGGCCTGATGATAACCCTAACCCTCACCCTAACACTATCCTAGGGCTGATGCTAACCCTAACCCTAACACTATCCTAGGGCTAATGCTAACCCTAACCCTAACCCTAACACTATCCTAGGGCTGATGCTAACCCTAACCCTAACCCTAACAGTATCATAGGGCTGATGCTAACCCTAACCCTAACACTATCCTAGGGCTGATGCTAACCCTAACCCTAACATTAACACTATCCTAGGGCTGATGCTAACCCTAACCCTAACACTATCCTAGGGCTGATGCCAACCCTAACCCTAACCCTAACACTATCCTAGGGCTGATGCTAACCTTAACCCTAACCCTAACACTATCCTAGAGCTGATGCTAACGCTAACCCTAACCCTAACCCTAACCCTAATAATATCCTAGGGCTGATGCTAACACTAACCCTAACCCTAACACTATCCTAGGGCTGATTCTAACCCTAACACTAACACTATCCAAGGGCTGATGCTAACCCTAACCCTAACCCTAACACTATCCTAGGGCTGATGCTAACCCTAACCCCAACTCTAACACTATCCTAGGGCTGAGGCTAACCCTAACCCTAACACTATCCTACGGCTGATGCTAACCCTAACCCTAACCCTAACACTATCCTAAGGCTGATTCTAACCCTAACACTAACACTATCCTAGGCCTGGTGCTAACCCTAACCCTAACCCTAACACTATCCTAGGGCTGATGCTAACCCTAACCCTAATAATATCCTGGGGCTGATGCTAACCCTAACCCTAACCCTAACACTATCCTAGGGCTGATGCTAACCCTAACCCTAACCCTAACACTATCCTAGGGCTGATCCTAAACCTAACCCTAACTCTAACACTATCCTAGGCCTGATGCTAACCCTAACCCTAACAATATCCTAGGCCTGATGATATCCCTAACCCTAAACCTAACACTATCCTAGGGCTGATGCTAACCCTAACCATAACCCTAACACTATCCTAGGGCTGATTCTAACCGTAACCCTAACACTATCCTAGGCCTGATGCTAACCCTAACCCTAACCCTAACACTATCCTAGGCCTGATGCTAACCCTATCCCTAACCCTAACACTCTCCTAGGGCTGAGGCTAACCCTAACCCTAACACTATCCTAGGGCTGATGCTAACCCTAACTCTAACCCAAACACTATCCTAGGGTTGATGCTAACCCTAACCCTAACACTATCCTAGGGCTGATGCTAACCCTAACCCTAACACTAACACTACCCTAGGGCTGATGCTAACCCTAACCCTAACACTATCCAAGGCCTGATGCTAACCCTAACCCTAACCCTAACACTATCGTAGGTCTGATGCAAACCCTAACCCTAACCCTAACACTATCCTAGAGCTGATGCTAACCCTAACACTAACCCTAACCCTAACCCTAATACTATCCTAGGGCTGATGCTAACCGTAACCTTAACGCTAACACTATCCTAGGGCTGATGCTAACCCTATCACTACCACTATCCTAGGGCTGATGCTAACCCAAACCCTAACCCTAACACTATCCTAGGGCTGTTGCTAACACTAACCCTAACTCTAACACTATCCTAGGGCTGAGGCTAACCCTAACCCTATCACTATCCTACGTCTGATGCTAACCCTAACCCTAACCCTAACACTATCCTAAGGCTGATGCTAACCCTAACACTAATACTATCCTAGGCCTGGTACTAACCCTAACCCTAACCCTAACACTATTCTAGGGCTGATGCTAACCCTAACCCTAATAATATCCTAGGGTTGATGCTAACCCTAACCCTAACCCTAACAGTATCCTAGGGCTGATGCTAACCCTAACCCTAACCCTAACACTATCCTAGGGATGATGATAACCCGAACCCTAACCCTAACACTATCCTAGGGCTGATGCTAAGCCTAATACTAACAATATCCTAGGCCTGATGATATCCATAACCCTAAACCTAACACTATCCTAGGGCTGATGCTAACCCTAACCCTAACCCTAACACTATCCTAGGGCTGATTCTAACCGTAACCCTAACACTATCCTAGGCCTGATGCTAACCCTAACCCTTACCCTAACACTATCCTAGGGCTGATGCTAACCCTATCCCTAACCCTAACACTACCCTAGGGCGGATGCTAACCCTAACCCTAACCCTAACACTACCCTAGGGCTGATGCTAACCCTAACACTAACACTATCCTAGGGCTGATGCTAACCCTAACCCTAACCCTAACACTATCCTAGGACTGATGCTAACCCTAACCCTAACTCTAACACTATCTTAGGGCTGAGGCTAACCCTAACCCTAACACTATCCTACGGCTGATGCTTACCCTAACCATAACCCTAACACTATCCTAGGGCTAAAGCTAACCCTAACCCTAACAGTATCCTGGGCTTGATGCTAACCCTAACCCTAACCATAACACTATCCTAGGGCTGATGCTAACCCTAACCCTAACCCAAACACTATCCTAGGGTTGATGCTAACCCTAACCCTGACGCTATCCTAGGGCTGATGCTAACCCTAACCCTAACCCTAACACTATCCTAGGGCTGATGCTAACCCTAACCCTAACACTATCCAAGGCCTGATGCGAACTCTAAGCCTAACACTAACACTATCGTAGGGCTGATGCTAACCCTAACCCTAACCCTAACACTCTCCTAGAGCTGATGCTAACCCTAACCCTAACCCTAACCCAAACCCTAATACTATCCTAGGGCTGATGCTAACCGTAACCCTAACGGTAACACTATCCAAGGGCTGATGCTAACCCTAACACTAACACTATCCTAGGGCTGATGCTAACCCAAACCCTAACCCTAACACTATCCTAGGGCTGTTCCTAACACTAACCCTAACTCTAACACTATCCTAGGGCTGAGGCTAACCCTAACCCTATCACTATCCTACGGCTGATGCTAACCCTAACCCTAACCCTAACACTATCCTAAGGCTGATGCTAACCCTAACACTAACACTATCCTAGGCCTGGTGCTAACCCTAACCCTAACCCTAACACTATTCTAGGGCTGATGCTAACCCTAACCCTAATAATATCCTAGGGCTGATGCTAACCCTAACCCTAACCCTAACAGTATCCTAGGGCTGATGCTAACCCTAACCCTAACCCTAACACTATCCTAGGGCTGATGCTAACCCTAACACTAACAATATCCTAGGCCTGATGATATCCATAACCCTAAACCTAACACTATCCTAGGGCTGATGCTAACCCTAACCTTAACCCTAACACTATCCTAGGGCTGATTCTAACCGTAACCCTAACACTATCCTAGGCCTGATGCTAACCCTAACCCTTACCCTAGCACTATCCTAGGGCTGATGCTAAACCTAACCATAACCCTAACACTATCCTAGGGCTGATGCTAACCCTATCCCTAACCCTAACACTACCCTAGGGCTGATCCTAACCCTAACCCTAACCCTAACACTATCCTAGGGCTGATGCTTACCCTAACACTAACACTATCCTAGGGCTGATGCTAACCCTAACCCTAACCCTAACACTATCCTAAGGCTGAAGCTAACCCTAACACTAACACTATCCTAGGCCTGGTGCTAACCCTAACCCTAACCCTAACACTATCCTAGGGCTGATGCTAACCCTAACCCTAATGCTATCCTAGGGCTGATGCTAACCCTACCCCTATCCCTAACATTATCCTAGGGCTGATGCTAACCCTATCCCTAACCCTAACACTATCCTAGGGCTGATGGTAACCCTAACCCTAACACTATGCTAGGCCTGATGCTAACCCTAACCCTAACACTTACACTATCCTAGAGCTGATGCTAACCCTAACCCTAACCCTAACACTATCCTAGGTCTGATGCTATCCCTAACCCTAACACTATCCTAGGCCTGATGCTAACCCTAACCCAAACATTATCCTAGGGCTGATGCTAACCCTAACCCTAACCCTAACACTATCCTAGGCCTGATGCTAAACCTATCCCTAACCCTAACACTCTCCTAGGGCTGAGGCTAACCCTAACCCTAACACTATCTTAGGGCTGATGCTAACCCTAACCCTAACCCTAACACTATCCTAGCGTTGATGCTAACCCTAACCCTAACACTATCCTAGGGCTGATGCTAACCCTAACCCTAACACTATCCTAGGGCTGATGCTAACCCTAACCCTAACCCTAACAGTATCCTAGGGCTGATGCTAACCCTAACCCTAACACTATCATACGGCTGATGCTAACCCTAACCCTATCCTAACCCTATCCTAAGTCTGATGCTAACCCTAGCCCTCACACTATCCTAGGTCTGATGATAACCCTAACCCTAAAATTAACACTATCCTAGGGCTGATGCTATCCCTAACCCTAACCCTAACACTATCCTAGAGCTGATGCTAACCCTAACCCTAACACTATCCTAGGCCTGATGATAACCCTAACCCTTACCCTAACACTATCCTAGGGCTGATGCTAACCCTAACCCTAACACTATCCTAGGGCTGATGCTAACCCTAACCCTAACCCTAACACTATCCTAGGGCTGATGCTAACCATAACGCTAAGCCTAACACTATCCTTGAACTGATGCTAACCCTAACCCTAACCCTAACACTATCCTAGGCCTGATGATAACCCTAACCATAACACTAACACTATCCTAGGGTTTATGTTAACACTAACCCTAACACTATCCTAGGGCTGATTCTAACCCTAACACTAACACTATCCTAGGGCTGATGCTAACCCTAACCCTAACCCTAACACTATCCTAAGGCTGATGCTAACCCTAACACTAACACTATCCTGGGCCTGGTGCTAACCCTAACCCTAACCCTAACACTATCCTAGGGCTGATGCTAACCCTAACCCTAATACAATCCTAGGGCTGATGCTAACCCTAACCCTAACCCTAACACGATCCTAGGGCTGGTGCTAACCCTAACCCTAACCCTAACACTATCCTAGAGCTGATGCTAACCCTAACCCTAACACTATCCTAGGGCTGATGCTAATGCTAACTCTAACCCTAACCCTAACCCTAATACTATCCTAGGGCTGATGCTAACACTAACCCTAACCCTAACACTACCATAGGGCTGATTCTAACCCTAACACTAACACTATCCTAGGGCTGATGCTAACCCTAACCCTAACCCTAACACTATCCTAGGGCAGATGCTAACCCTAACACTAACTCTAACACTATCCTAGGGCTGAGGCTAACCCTAACCCTAACACTATCCTACGGCTGATGCTAACCCTAACCCTAACCCTAACACTATCCTAAGGCTGATGCTAACCCTAACACTAACACTATCCTAGGCCTGGTGCTAACCCTAACCCTAACCCTAACACTATCCTAGGGCTGATGCTAACCCTAACCCTAATAATATCCTAGGGCTGATGCTAACCCTAACCCTAACCCTTACACTATCCTAGGGCTGATGCTAACCCTAACCCTAACCCTAACACTATCCTAGGGATGATGCTAACCCTAACCCTAACTCTAACACTATCCTAGGGCTGATGCTAACCCTAACCCTAACAATATCCTAGGCCTGATGATATCCCTAACCCTAAACCTAACACTATCCTAGGGCTGATGCTAACCCTAACCCTAACCCTAACACTATCCTAGGGCTGATTCTAAACGTAACCCTAACACTATCCTAGGCCTGATGCTAACCCTAACCCTAACCCTAACACTATCCTAGGCCTGATGCTAACCCTATCCCTAACCCTAACACTCTCCTAGGGCTGAGGCTAACCCTAACCCTAACACTATCCAAGGGCTGATGCTAACCCTAACCATAACCCAAACACTATCCTAGGGTTGATGCTAACCCTAACCCTGACACTATCCTAGGGCTGATGCTAACCCTAACCCTAACCCTAACACTATCCTAGGGCTGATGCTAACCCTAACCCTAACACTATCCAAGGCCTGATGCTAACCCTAACCCTAACCCTAACCCTAACCCTAATACTATCCTAGGGCTGATGCTAACCGTAACCCCAACGCTAACACTATCCTAGGGCTGATGCTAACCATAACACTAACACTATCCTAGGGCTGATGCTAACCCAAACCGTAACCCTAACACTATCCTAGGGCTGTTGCTAACACTAACCCTAACTCTAACACTATCCTAGGCCTGAGGCTAACCCTAACCCTATCACTATCCTACGGCTGATGCTAACCCTAACCCTAACCCTAACACTATCCTAAGGCTGATGCTAACCCTAACACTAACACTATCCTAGGCCTGGTGCTAACCTTAACCCTAACCCTAACACTATTCTAGGGCTGATGCTAACCCTAACCCTAATAATATCCTAGGGCTGATGCTAACCCTAACCCTAACCCTAACAATATCCTAGGGCTGATGCTAACCCTAACCCTAACCCTAACACTATCCTAGGGCTGATGCTAACCCTAAAGCTAACCCTAACAATATCCTAGGGCTGATGCTAACCCTAACACTAACAATATCCTAGGCCTGATGATATCCATAACCCTAAACCTAACACTATCCTAGGGCTGATGCTAACCCTAACCCTAACCGTAACACTATCCTAGGGTTGATTCTAACCGTAACCCTAACACTATCCTAGGCCTGATGCTAACCCTAACCCTTACCCTAACACTATCCTAGGACTGATGCTAAACCTAACCATAACCCTAACACTATCCAAGGTCTGATGCTAACCCTATCCCTAACCCTAACACTACCCTAAGGCGGATGCTAACCCTAACCCTAACCCTAACACTATCCTAGGGCTGATGCTAACCCTAACACTAACACTATCCTAGGGCTGATGCAAACCCTAACCCTAACCCTAACACTATCCTAGGGCTGATGCTAACCCTAACCCTAACTCTAACACTATCTTAGGGCTGAGGCTAACCCTAACCCTAACACTATCCTACGGCTGATGCTTACCCTAACCCTAACCCTAACACTATCCTAGGGCTAATGCTAACCCTAACCATAACACTATCCTAGGCTTGATGCTAACCCTAACCCTAACCCTAACACTATTCTTGGGCTGATCCTAACCCTAACCCTAACAGTATCCTAGGGCTGATGCTAACCCTAACCCTAACCCTAACACTATCCTAGGGCTGATACTAACCCTAACCCTAACACTATCCTAGGCCTGATGCTAACCCTAACCCTAACCCTAACACTATCCTAGGGCTGATGCTAACCCTAACCCTAACACTATCCTAGGGCTGATGCTAACCCTAACCCTAACCCTAACACTATCCTAGGGCTGATGCTAACCCTAACCCTAACACTATCCTAGCCCTGATGATAACCCTAACCCTAACCCTAACACTATCCTAGGGCTGATGCTAATCCTAACCCTAACACTATCCTAGGCCTGATGCTAACCCTAACCCTAACCCTAACACTATCCTAGGGCTGATGCCAACCCTAACCCTAACACTATCCTAGGCCTGATGCTAACCCTAACCCTAACCCTAACACTATCCTAGCGCTGATGCTAACCCTAACACTAACACTATCCTAGGGCTGATGCTAACCCTAACCCTAACCCTAACACTATCCTAGGGCTGATGCTAACCCTAACCCTAACACTATCCTAGCCCTGATGATAACCCTAACCCTAACCCTAACACTATCCTAGGGCTGATGCTAACCCTAACCCTAACACTATCCTAGGGCTGATGCTAACTCTAACGCTAACCCTAACACTATCCTTTAACTGATGCTAACCCTAACCCTAACCCTAACACTATCCTAGGCCTGATGATAACCCTAAACCTAACCCTAACCCTAACACTATCCTAGGGTTTATGTTTAACCCTAACCCTAACACTATCCTAGGGCTGATGTTAACCCTAACCCTAACACTATCCTAGGGCTGATGCTAACCCTAACCCTAACCCTAACACTATCCTAGGCCTGATGATAACCCTAACCCTAACCCTAACACTATCCTAGGGCTGATGCAAACCCTAACCTTGACACTATCCTAGGGCTGATGCTAACCCTAACCCTAACCCTAACACTATCCTAGGGCTGATGCTAACCCTAACGCTAACCCTAACACTATCCTTGAACTGATGCTAACCCTAACCCTAACCCTAACACTATCCTAGGCCTGATGATAACCCTAACCCTCACCCTAACACTATCCTAGGGCTGATGCTAACCCTAACCCTAACACTATTCTAGGGCTAATGCTAACCCTAACCCTAACCCTAACACTATCCTAGGGCTGATGCTAACCCTAACCCTAACCCTAACACTATCCTAGGGCTGATGCTAACTCTAACCCTAACCCTAACACTATCCTAGAACTGATGCTAAACCTAACCCTAACACTAACCTAGGCCTGATGCTAACCCTAACCCTAACACTTACACTATCCTAGGGCTGATGCTAACCCTAACCCTAACCCTAACACTATCCTAGGTCTGATGGTAACCCTGAACCTAACACTATCCTAGGGCTGATGCTAACCCTAACCCTAACCCTAACACTATCCTAGGGCTGATGTTAACCCTAACCCTAACATTATCCTAGGGCTGATGCTAAGCCTAACCCTAACCCTAACACTCTCCTAGGGCTGATGCTAACCCTAACCCTAACACTATCCTAGGCCTGATGCTAACCCTAACCCTAACACTATCCTAGGGCTGATGCTAACCCTAACCCTAACCCTAACACTATCCTAGGCCTGATGCTAACCCTATCCCTAACCCTAACACTCTCCTAGGGCTGAGGCTAAGCCTAACCCTAACACTATCCTAGGGCTGATGCTAACCCTAACCCTAACCCTAACACTATCCTAGGGCTGATGCTAACCATAACCCTAACACTATCCTAGGGCTGATGCTAACCCTAACCCTAACCCTAACACTATCCTAGGGCTGATGCTAACCCTAACCCTAACAGTATCCTAGGGCTGATGCTAACCCTAACCCTAACCCTAACACTATCCTAGGGCTGATGCTAACCCTAACCCTAACACTATCCTAGGGCTGATGCTAACCCTAACCCTAACCCTAACACTATCCTAGGCCTGATGCTAAACCTATCCCTAACCCTAACACTCTCCTAGGGCTGAGGCTAACCCTAACCCTAACACTATCCTAGGGCTGATGCTAACCCTAACCCTAACCCTAACACTATCCTAGGGTTGATGCTAACACTAACCCTAACACTATCCTAGGGCTGATGCTAACCCTAACCCTAACACTATCCTAGGGCTGATGCTAACCCTAACCCTAACCCTAACACTATCCTAGGGCTGATGCTAACCCTAACCCTAACACTATCCTAGGGCTGATGCTAACCCTAACCCTAACACTATCCTAGGCCTGATGATAACCCTAACCCTTACCCTAACACTATCCTAGGGCTGATGCTAACCCTAACCCTAACACTATCCTAGGGCTGATGCTAACCCTAACCCTAACCCTAACACTATCCTAGGGCTGATGCTAACCCTAACGCTAAGCCTAACACTATCCTTGAACTGATGCTAACCCTAACCCTAACCCTAACACTATCCTAGGCCTGATGATAACCCTAACCCTAACCCTAATACTATCCTAGGGTTTATGTTAACCCCAACCCTAACACTATCCTAGGGCTGATTCTAACCCTAACACTAACGCTATCCTAGGGCTGATGCTAACCCTAAACCTAACCCTAACACTATCCTAGGGCTGATGCTAACCATAACCCTAACTCTAACACTATCTTAGGGCTGAGGCTAACCCTAACCCTAACACTATCCTACGGCTGATGCTAACCCTTACCCTAACCCTAACACTATCCTAAGGCTGATGCTAACCCTAACACTAACACTATCCTGGGCCTGGTGCTAACCCTAACCCTAACCCTAACACTATCCTAGGGCTGATGCTAACCCTAACACTAATACAATCCTAGGGCTGATGCTAACCCTAACCCTAACCCTAACACTATCCTAGGGCTGATGCTAACTCTAACCCTAACCCTATCACTATCCTAGGCTGATGCTAACCCTAACCCTAACACTATCCTAGGCCTGATGCTAACCCTAACCCTAACACTTACACTATCCTAGGGCTGATGCTAACCCTAACCCTAATCCTAACACTATCCTAGGTCTGATGCTAACGCTAAACCTAACACTATCCTAGGGCTGATGCTAACCCTAACCCTAACCTTAACACTATCCTAGGGCTGATGTTAACCCTAACCCTAACACTATCCTAGGGCTGATGCTAACCCTAACCCTAACCCTAACACTGTCCTAGGGCTGATGCTAACCCTAACCCTAACACTATCCTACTCCTGATGCTAACTCTAACCCTAACACTATCCTAGGGCTGATGCTAACCCTAACCCTAACGCTAACACTATCCTAGGACTGATGCTAACCCTATCCCTAACCCTAACACTCTCCTAGGGCTGAGGTTAACCCTAACCCTAACACTATCCTAGGGCTGATGCTAACCCTAACCCTAACCCTAACACTATCCTAGGGTTGATGCTAACCCTAACCCTAACACTATCCTAGGGCTGATGCTAACCCTAACCCTAACCCTAACACTATCCTACGGCTGATGCTAACCCTAACCCTAACACTATCCTAGGGCTGATGCTAACCCTAACCCTAACCCTAACACTATCCTAGGGCTGATGCTAACCCTAACCCTAACACTATCCTAGGGCTGATGCTAACCCTAACCCTAACTCTAACACTATCCTAGGGCTGATGCTAACCCTAACCCTAACACTATCCTACGGCTGATGCTAACCCTAACCCTAACCCTAACACTATCCTAGGGCTGATGTTAACCCTAACCCTAACCCTAACACTATCCTAGAGCTGATGCTAACGCTAACCCTAACCCTAACCCTAACCCTAATACTATCCTAGGGCTGATGCTAACCCTAACCCTAACCCTAACACTATCCTAGGGCTGATGCTAACCCAAACACTAACACTATCCTAGGGTTGATGCTAACCCTAACCCTATCCCTAACACTATCCTAGGGCTGATGCTAACCCTAACCATAACTCTTACACTATCCTAGGGCTCAGGCTAACCCTAACCCTAACACTATCCTACGGCTGATGCTAACCCTAACCCTAACCCTAACACTATCCTAAGGCTGATGCTAACCCTAACACTAACACTATCCTAGGCCTGCTGCTAACCCTAACCCTAACCCTAACACTATCCTAGGGCTGATGCTAACCCTAACCCTAACCCTAACACTATCCTAGGACTGATGCTAACCCTATCCCTAACCCTAACACTCTCCTAGGGCTGAGGTTAACCCTAACCCTAACACTATCCTAGGGCTGATGCTAACCCTAACCCTAACCCTAACACTATCCTAGGGTTGATGCTAACCCTAACCCTAACACTATCCTAGGGCTGATGCTAACCCTAACCCTAACCCTAACACTATCCTAGGGCTGATGCTAACCCTAACACTAACACTATCCTAGGGTTGATGCTAACCCTAACCCTATCCCTAACACTATCCTAGGGCTGATGCTAACCCTAAACATAACTCTTACACTATCCTAGGGCTCAGGCTAACCCTAACCCTAACACTATCCTACGGCTGATGCTAACCCTAACCCTAACCCTAACACTATCCTAAGGCTGATGCTAACCCTAACACTAACACTATCCTAGGCCTGCTGCTAACCCTAACCCTAACCCTAACACTATCCTAGGGCTGATGCTAACCCTAACCCTAATAATATCCTAGGGCTGATGCTAACCCTAACCCTAACCCTAACACTATCCTAGGGCTGATGCTAACCCTAACCCCAACCCTAACACTATCCTAGGGCTGTTGCTAACCCTAACCCTAACTCTAACACTATCATAGGGCTGATGCCAACCCTAACCCTAACAATATCCTAGGCCTGATGATATCCCTAACCCTAAACCTAACACTATCCTATGGCTGATGCTAACCCTAACCCTAACCCTAACACTATCCTAGGGCTGATTCTAACCGTAACCCTAACACTATCCTAAGCCTGATGCTAACCCTAACCCTAACCCTAACACTATCCTAGGCCTGATGCTAACCCTATCCCTAACCCTAACACTCTCCTAGGGCTGAGGCTAACCCTAAACCTAACCCTAACACTATCCTAGGGCTGATGCTAACCCTAACCCTAACCCTAACACTATCCTAGAGCTGATGGTAACCCTAACCCTAACCCTAACCCTAACCCTAATACTATCCTAGGGCTGATGCTAACCCTAACCCTAACCCTAACACTATCCTTAGTCTGATGCTAACCCTAGCCCTCACACTATCCTAGACCTGATGATAACCCTAACTCTAACCTTAACACTATCCTAGGGCTGATGCTATCCCTAACCCTAACCCTAACACTATCCTAGAGCTGATGCTAACACTAACCCTAACACTATCCTAGGCCTGATGATAACCCTAACCCTTACCCTAACAGTATTCTAGGGCTGATGCCAACCCTAACCCTAACACTATCCTAGGGCTGATGCTAACCCTAACCCTAACCCAAACACTATCCTAGGGCTGATGCTAACCCTAACGCTAAGCCTAACACTATCCTTGAACTGATGCTAACCCTAACCCTAACCCTAACACTATCCTTGGCCTGATGATAACCCTAACCCTAACCCTAACACTATCCTAGGGTTTATGTTAACCCTAACCCTAACACTATCCTAGGGCTGATTCTAACCCTAACACTAACACTATCCTAGGGCTGATGCTAACCCTAACCCTAACCCTAACACTATCCTAGGGCTGATGCTAATCCTAACCCTAACTCTAACACTATCTTAGGGCTGAGGCTAACCCTAACACAAACACTATCCTACGGCTGATGCTAACCCTAACCCTAACCCTAACACTATCCTAAGGCTTATGCTAACCCTAACACTAACACTATCCTGGGCCTGGTGCTAACCCTAAGCCTAACCCTAACACTATCCTAGGGCTTATGCTAACCCTAAACCTAATACAATCCTAAGGCTGATGCTAACCCTAACCCTAACCCTAACACTATCCTAGGGCTGATGCTAACCCTAACCCTAACACTATCCTAGGCCTGATGCTAACCCTAACCCTAACACTTACACTATCCTAGGGCTGATGCTAACCCGAACCCTAACCCTAACACTATCCTAGATCTGATGCTAACCCTGAACCTAACACTATCCTAGGGCTGATGCTAACCCTAACCCTAACCCTAACACTATCCTAGGGCTGATGTTAACCCTAACCCTAACACTATCCTAGGGCTGATGCTAACCCTAACCCTAACCCTAACACTCTCCTAGGGCTGATGCTAACCCTAACCCTAACACTATCCTAGGCCTGATGCTAACCCTAACCCTAACACTATCCTAGGGCTGATGCTAACCCTAACCCTAACCCTAACACTATCCTAGGGCTGATGGTAACCCTATCCCTAACCCTAACACTCTCCTAGGGCTGAGGATAACCCTAACCCTAACACTATCCTAGGACTGATGCTAACCCTAACCCTAACCCTAACACTATCCTAGGGTTGATGCTAACCCTAACCCTAACACTATCCTAGGGCTGATGCTAACCCTAACCCTAACCCTAACACTATCCTAGGGCTGATGCTAACCCTAACCCTAACACTATCCTAGGGCTGATGCTAACCCTAACCCTAACCCTAACACTATCCTAGGGCTGATGCTAACCCTAACCCTAACCCTAACACTATCCTAGAGCTGCTGCTAACGCTAACCCTAACCTTAACCCTAACCCTAATACTATCCTAGGGCTGATGCTAACCCTAACCCTAACCCTAACACTATCCTAGGGCTGATGCTAACCCTAACACTAACACTTTCCTAGGGCTGATGCTAACCCTAACCCTAACCCTAACACTATCCTAGGGCTAATGCTAACCCTAACAATAACTCTTACACTAACCTAGGGCTGAGGCTAACCCTAACCCTAACACTATCCTACGGCTGATGCTAACCCTAACCCTAATAATATCCTAGGGCTGATGCTAACCCTAACCCTAACCCTAACACTATCCTAGGGCTGATGCTAACCCTAACCCTAACCCTAACACTATCCTAGGGCTGTTGCTAACACTAACCCTAACTCTAACACTATCATAGGGCTGATGCTAACCCTAACCCTAACAATATCCTAGGACTGATGATATCCCTAACCCTAACCCTAACACTATCCTAGGGCTGATGCTACCCCTAACCCTAACCCTAACACTATCCTAGGGCTGATTCTAACCGTAACCCTAACACTATCCTAGGCCTGATGCTAGCCCTAACCCTAACCCTAACACTATCCTAGGCCTGATGCTAACCCTATCCCTAACCCTAACACTATCCTAGGGCTGAGGCTAACCCTAACCCTAACACTATCCTAGGGCTGATGCTAACCCTAACCCTAACCCTAACACTATCCTAGGGCTGATGCTAACCCTAACCCTAACACTATCCTAGGCCTGATGCTAACCCTAACCCTAACCCTAACACTATCGTAGGGCTGATGCTAACCCTAACCCTAACCCTAACACTATCCTAGAGCTGATGCTAACCCTAACCCTAACCCTAACACTATCCTAGGGCTGATGCTAACCCTAACCCTAACCCTGACACTATCCTAGGGCTGATGCTAACTCTAACCCTAACACTATCCTAGGCCTGATGCTAACCCTAACCCTAACCCTAACACTATCGTAGGGCTGGTGCTAACCCTAAGCCTAACCCTAACACTATCCTAGAGCTGATGCTAACCCTAACCCTAACCCTAACCCTAACCCTAACCCTAACCCTAATACTATCCTAGGGCTGATGCTAACCCTAACCCTAACGCTAACACTATCCTAGGGCTGATGCTAACCCTAACACTAACACTATCCTAGGGCTGATGCTAACCCTAACCCTAACCCTAACACTATCCTAGGGCTGATGCTAACACTAACACTAACACTATCCTAGGGCTGATGCTAACCCTAACCCTAACCCTAACACTATCCTAGGGCTGATGCTAACCCTAACGCCAACTCTAACACTATCCTAGGGCTGAGGCTAACCTAACCCTAACACTATCCTACGGCTGATGCTAACCCTAACCCTAACCCTAACACTATCCTAAGGCTGATGCTAACCCTAACACTAACACTATCCTATCCCTGGTGCTAACCCTAACACTAACCCTAACACTATTCTAGGGCTGATGCTAACCCTAACCCTAATAATATCCTAGGGCTGATGCTAACCCTAACCCTAACCCTAACACTATCCTAGGGCTGATGCTAACCCTAACACTAACAATATACTAGGCCTGATGATATCCATAACCCTAAACCTAACACTATCCTAGGGCTGATGCTAACCCTAACCCTAAACCTAACACTATCCTAGGGCTCATTCTTACCGTAACCCTAACAGTATCCTAGGCCTGATGCTAACCCTAACCCTTACACTAACACTATGCTAGGGCTGATGCTAACCCTAACCCTAACCCTAACACTATCCTAGGGCTGATGCTAACCCTAACACTAACACTTTCCTAGGGCTGATGCTAACCCTAACCCTAACCCTAACACTATCCTAGGGCTAATGCTAACCCTAACAATAACTCTTACACTAACCTAGGGCTGAGGCTAACCCTAACCCTAACACTATCCTACGGCTGATGCTAACCCTAACCCTAATAATATCCTAGGGCTGATGCTAACCCTAACCCTAACCCTAACACTATCCTAGGGCTGATGCTAACCCTAACCCTAACCCTAACACTATCCTAGGGCTGTTGCTAACACTAACCCTAACTCTAACACTATCATAGGGCTGATGCTAACCCTAACCCTAACAATATCCTAGGACTGATCATATCCCTAACCCTAACCCTAACACTATCCTAGGGCTGATGCTACCCCTAACCCTAACCCTAACACTATCCTAGGGCTGATTCTAACCGTAACCCTAACACTATCCTAGGCCTGATGCTAGCCCTAACCCTAACCCTAACACTATCCTAGGCCTGATGCTAACCCTATCCCTAACCCTAACACTATCCTAGGGCTGAGGCTAACCCTAACCCTAACACTATCCTAGGGCTGATGCTAACCCTAACCCTAACCCTAACACTATCCTAGGGCTGATGCTAACCCTAACCCTAACACTATCCTAGGCCTGATGCTAACCCTAACCCTAACCCTAACACTATCGTAGGGCTGATGCTAACCCTAACCCTAACCCTAACACTATCCTAGAGCTGATGCTAACCCTAACCCTAACCCTAACACTATCCTAGGGCTGATGCTAACCCTAACCCTAACCCTGACACTATCCTAGGGCTGATGCTAACCCTAACCCTAACACTATCCTAGGCCTGATGCTAACCCTAACCCTAACCCTAACACTATCCTAGGGCTGATGCTAACACTAACACTAACACTATCCTAGGGCTGATGCTAACCCTAACCCTAACCCTAACCCTAACCCTAATACTATCCTAGGGCTGATGCTAACCCTAACCCTAACGCTAACACTATCCTAGGGCTGATGCTAACCCTAACACTAACACTATCCTAGGGCTGATGCTAACCCTAACCCTAACCCTAACACTATCCTAGGGCTGATGCTAACACTAACACTAACACTATCCTAGGGCTGATGCTAACCCTAACCCTAACCCTAACACTATCCTAGGGCTGATGCTAACCCTAACGCCAACTCTAACACTATCCTAGGGCTGAGGCTAACCTAACCCTAACACTATCCTACGGCTGATGCTAACCCTAACCCTAACCCTAACACTATCCTAAGGCTGATGCTAACCCTAACACTAACACTATCCTATCCCTGGTGCTAACCCTAACACTAACCCTAACACTATTCTAGGGCTGATGCTAACCCTAACCCTAATAATATCCTAGGGCTGATGCTAACCCTAACCCTAACCCTAACACTATCCTAGGGCTGATGCTAACCCTAACACTAACAATATACTAGGCCTGATGATATCCATAACCCTAAACCTAACACTATCCTAGGGCTGATGCTAACCCTAACCCTAAACCTAACACTATCCTAGGGCTCATTCTTACCGTAACCCTAACAGTATCATAGGCCTGATGCTAACCCTAACCCTTACACTAACACTATGCTAGGGCTGATGCTAACCCTAACCCTAACCCTAACACTATCCTAGGGCTGATGCTAACCCTAACACTAACACTTTCCTAGGGCTGATGCTAACCCTAACCCTAACCCTAACACTATCCTAGGGCTAATGCTAACCCTAACAATAACTCTTACACTAACCTAGGGCTGAGGCTAACCCTAACCCTAACACTATCCTACGGCTGATGCTAACCCTAACCCTAATAATATCCTAGGGCTGATGCTAACCCTAACCCTAACCCTAACACTATCCTAGGGCTGATGCTAACCCTAACCCTAACCCTAACACTATCCTAGGGCTGTTGCTAACACTAACCCTAACTCTAACACTATCATAGGGCTGATGCTAACCCTAACCCTAACAATATCCTAGGACTGATCATATCCCTAACCCTAACCCTAACACTATCCTAGGGCTGATGCTACCCCTAACCCTAACCCTAACACTATCCTAGGGCTGATTCTAACCGTAACCCTAACACTATCCTAGGCCTGATGCTAGCCCTAACCCTAACCCTAACACTATCCTAGGCCTGATGCTAACCCTATCCCTAACCCTAACACTATCCTAGGGCTGAGGCTAACCCTAACCCTAACACTATCCTAGGGCTGATGCTAACCCTAACCCTAACCCTAACACTATCCTAGGGCTGATGCTAACCCTAACCCTAACACTATCCTAGGCCTGATGCTAACCCTAACCCTAACCCTAACACTATCGTAGGGCTGATGCTAACCCTAACCCTAACCCTAACACTATCCTAGAGCTGATGCTAACCCTAACCCTAACCCTAACACTATCCTAGGGCTGATGCTAACCCTAACCCTAACCCTGACACTATCCTAGGGCTGATGCTAACCCTAACCCTAACACTATCCTAGGCCTGATGCTAACCCTAACCCTAACCCTAACACTATCCTAGGGCTGATGCTAACACTAACACTAACACTATCCTAGGGCTGATGCTAACCCTAACCCTAACCCTAACCCTAACCCTAATACTATCCTAGGGCTGATGCTAACCCTAACCCTAACGCTAACACTATCCTAGGGCTGATGCTAACCCTAACACTAACACTATCCTAGGGCTGATGCTAACCCTAACCCTAACCCTAACACTATCCTAGGGCTGATGCTAACACTAACACTAACACTATCCTAGGGCTGATGCTAACCCTAACCCTAACCCTAACACTATCCTAGGGCTGATGCTAACCCTAACGCCAACTCTAACACTATCCTAGGGCTGAGGCTAACCCTAACCCTAACACTATCCTACGGCTGATGCTAACCCTAACCCTAACCCTAACACTATCCTAAGGCTGATGCTAACCCTAACACTAACACTATCCTATCCCTGGTGCTAACCCTAACACTAACCCTAACACTATTCTAGGGCTGATGCTAACCCTAACCCTAATAATATCCTAGGGCTGATGCTAACCCTAACCCTAACCCTAACACTATCCTAGGGCTGATGCTAACCCTAACCCTAACATTAACACTATCCTAGGGCTGATGCTAACCCTAACCCTAACCCTAACACTATCCTAGGGCTGATGCTAACCCTAACACTAACAATATACTAGGCCTGATGATATCCATAACCCTAAACCTAACACTATCCTAGGGCTGATGCTAACCCTAACCCTAAACCTAACACTATCCTAGGGCTCATTCTTACCGTAACCCTAACAGTATCCTAGGCCTGATGCTAACCCTAACCCTTACACTAACACTATCCTAGGGCTGATGCTAACCCTAACCCTAACCCTAACACTATCCTAGGGCTGATGCTAACCCTAACCCTAACACTATCCTAGGGCTGATGCTAACCCTAACCCTAACCCTAACACTATCCTAGGGCTGATGCTAACCCTAACCCTAACACTATCCTACGGCTGATGCTAACCCTAACCCTAACACTATCCTAGGGCTGATGTTAACCCTAACCCTAACCCTAACACTATCCTAGAGCTGATGCTAACGCTAACCCTAACCCTAACCCTAACCCTAATACTATCCTAGGGCTGATGCTAACCCTAACCCTAACCCTAACACTATCCTAGGGCTGATGCTAACCCTAACACTAACACTATCCTAGGGTTGATGCTAACCCTAACCCTATCCCTAACACTATCCTAGGGCTGATGCTAACCCTAACCATAACTCTTACACTATCCTAGGGCTCAGGCTAACCCTAACCCTAACACTATCCTACGGCTGATGCTAAACCTAACCCTAACCCTAACACTATCCTAAGTCTGATGCTAACCCTAACACTAACACTATCCTAGGCCTGGTGCTAACCCTAACCCTAACCCTAACACTATCCTAGGGCTGATGCTAACCCTAACCCTAATAATATCCTAGGGCTGATGCTAACCCTAACCCTAACCCTAACACTATCCTAGGGCTGATGCTAACCCTAACCCCAACCCTAACACTATCCTAGGGCTGTTGCTAACCCTAACCCTAACTCTAACACTATCCTAGGGCTGATGCTAACCCTAACCCCAACCCTAACACTATCCTAAGCCTGATGCTAACCCTAACCCTAACCCTAACACTATCCTAGGCCTGATGCTAACCCTATCCCTAACCCTAACACTCTCCTAGGGCTGAGGCTAACCCTAACCCTGACACTATCCTAGGGCTGATGCTAACCCTAACCCTAACCCTAACACTATCCTAGGGCTGATGCTAACCCTAACCCTAACCCTAACACTATCCTAGAGCTGATGGTAACCCTAACCCTAACCCTAACCCTAACCCTAATACTATCCTAGGGCTGATGCTAACCCTAACCCTAACCCTAACACTATCCTTAGTCTGATGCTAACCCTAGCCCTCACACTATCCTAGACCTGATGATAACCCTAACTCTAACCTTAACACTATCCTAGGGCTGATGCTATCCCTAACCCTAACCCTAACACTATCCTAGAGCTGATGCTAACACTAACCCTAACACTATCCTAGGCCTGATGATAACCCTAACCCTTACCCTAACAGTATTCTAGGGCTGATGCCAACCCTAACCCTAACACTATCCTAGGGCTGATGCTAACCCTAACCCTAACCCAAACACTATCCTAGGGCTGATGCTAACCCTAACGCTAAGCCTAACACTATCCTTGAACTGATGCTAACCCTAACCCTAACCCTAACACTATCCTTGGCCTGATGATAACCCTAACCCTAACCCTAACACTATCCTAGGGTTTATGTTAACCCTAACCCTAACACTATCCTAGGGCTGATTCTAACCCTAACACTAACACTATCCTAGGGCTGATGCTAACCCTAACCCTAACCCTAACACTATCCTAGGGCTGATGCTAATCCTAACCCTAACTCTAACACTATCTTAGGGCTGAGGCTAACCGTAACACAAACACTATCCTACGGCTGATGCTAACCCTAACCCTAACCCTAACACTATCCTAAGGCTGATGCTAACCCTAACACTAACACTATCCTGGGCCTGGTGCTAACCCTAAGCCTAACCCTAACACTATCCTAGGGCTGATGCTAACCCTAAACCTAATACAATCCTAAGGCTGATGCTAACCCTAACCCTAACCCTAACACTATCCTAGGGCTGATGCTAACCCTAACCCTAACACTATCCTAGGCCTGATACTAACCCTAACCCTAACACTTACACTATCCTAGGGCTGATGCTAACCCTAACCCTAACCCTAACACTATCCTAGGTCTGATGCTAACCCTGAACCTAACACTATCCTAGGGCTGATGCTAACCCTAACCCTAACCCTAACACTATCCTAGGGCTGATGTTAACCCTAACCCTAACACTATCCTAGGGCTGATGCTAACCCTAACCCTAACCCTAACACTCTCCTAGGGCTGATGCTAACCCTAACCCTAACACTATCCTAGGCCTGATGCTAACCCTAACCCTAACACTATCCTAGGGCTGATGCTAACCCTAACCCTAACCATAACACTATCCTAGGCCTGATGCTAACCCTATCCCTAACCCTAACACTCTCCTAGGGCTGAGGCTAACCCTAACCCTAACGCTATCCTAGGGCTGATGCTAACCCTAACCCTAACCCTAACACTATCCTAGGGTTGATGCTAACCCTAACCCTAACACTATCCTAGGGCTGATGCTAACCCTAACCCTAACCCTAACACTATCCTAGGGCTGATGCTAACCCTAACCCTAACACTATCCTAGGGCTGATGCTAACCCTAACCCTAACCCTAACACTATCCTAGGGCTGATGCTAACCCTAACCCTAACACTATCCTAGGGCTGATGCTAACCCTAACCCTAACCCTAACACTATGCTAGAGCTGCTGCTAACGCTAACCCTAACCTTAACCCTAACCCTAATACTATCCTAGGGCTGATGCTAACCCTAACCCTAACCCTAACACTATCCTAGGGCTGATGCTAACCCTAACACTAACACTTTCCTAGGGCTGATGCTAACCCTAACCCTAACCCTAACACTATCCTAGGGCTAATGCTAACCCTAACAATAACTCTTACACTAACCTAGGGCTGAGGCTAACCCTAACCCTAACACTATCCTACGGCTGATGCTAACCCTAACCCTAATAATATCCTAGGGCTGATGCTAACCCTAACCCTAACCCTAACACTATCCTAGGGCTGATGCTAACCCTAACCCTAACCCTAACACTATCCTAGGGCTGTTGCTAACACTAACCCTAACTCTAACACTATCATAGGGCTGATGCTAACCCTAACCTTAACACTATCCTAGGACTGATGATATCCCTAATCCTAACCCTAACACTATCCTAGGGCTGATGCTACCCCTAACCCTAACCCTAACACTATCCTAGGGCTGATTCTAACCGTAACCCTAACACTATCCTAGGCCTGATGCTAACCCTATCCCTAACCCTAACACTCTCCTAGGGCTGAGGCTAACCCTAACCCTGACACTATCCTAGGGCTGATGCTAACCCTAACCCTAACCCTAACACTATCCTAGGGCTGATGCTAACCCTAACCCTAACCCTAACACTATCCTAGAGCTGATGGTAACCCTAACCCTAACCCTAACCCTAACCCTAATACTATCCTAGGGCTGATGCTAACCCTAACCCTAACCCTAACACTATCCTTAGTCTGATGCTAACCCTAGCCCTCACACTATCCTAGACCTGATGATAACCCTAACTCTAACCTTAACACTATCCTAGGGCTGATGCTATCCCTAACCCTAACCCTAACACTATCCTAGAGCTGATGCTAACACTAACCCTAACACTATCCTAGGCCTGATGATAACCCTAACCCTTACCCTAACAGTATTCTAGGGCTGATGCCAACCCTAACCCTAACACTATCCTAGGGCTGATGCTAACCCTAACCCTAACCCAAACACTATCCTAGGGCTGATGCTAACCCTAACGCTAAGCCTAACACTATCCTTGAACTGATGCTAACCCTAACCCTAACCCTAACACTATCCTTGGCCTGATGATAACCCTAACCCTAACCCTAACACTATCCTAGGGTTTATGTTAACCCTAACCCTAACACTATCCTAGGGCTGATTCTAACCCTAACACTAACACTATCCTAGGGCTGATGCTAACCCTAACCCTAACCCTAACACTATCCTAGGGCTGATGCTAATCCTAACCCTAACTCTAACACTATCTTAGGGCTGAGGCTAACCGTAACACAAACACTATCCTACGGCTGATGCTAACCCTAACCCTAACCCTAACACTATCCTAAGGCTGATGCTAACCCTAACACTAACACTATCCTGGGCCTGGTGCTAACCCTAAGCCTAACCCTAACACTATCCTAGGGCTGATGCTAACCCTAAACCTAATACAATCCTAAGGCTGATGCTAACCCTAACCCTAACCCTAACACTATCCTAGGGCTGATGCTAACCCTAACCCTAACACTATCCTAGGCCTGATACTAACCCTAACCCTAACACTTACACTATCCTAGGGCTGATGCTAACCCTAACCCTAACCCTAACACTATCCTAGGTCTGATGCTAACCCTGAACCTAACACTATCCTAGGGCTGATGCTAACCCTAACCCTAACCCTAACACTATCCTAGGGCTGATGTTAACCCTAACCCTAACACTATCCTAGGGCTGATGCTAACCCTAACCCTAACCCTAACACTCTCCTAGGGCTGATGCTAACCCTAACCCTAACACTATCCTAGGCCTGATGCTAACCCTAACCCTAACACTATCCTAGGGCTGATGCTAACCCTAACCCTAACCATAACACTATCCTAGGCCTGATGCTAACCCTATCCCTAACCCTAACACTCTCCTAGGGCTGAGGCTAACCCTAACCCTAACGCTATCCTAGGGCTGATGCTAACCCTAACCCTAACCCTAACACTATCCTAGGGTTGATGCTAACCCTAACCCTAACACTATCCTAGGGCTGATGCTAACCCTAACCCTAACCCTAACACTATCCTAGGGCTGATGCTAACCCTAACCCTAACACTATCCTAGGGCTGATGCTAACCCTAACCCTAACCCTAACACTATCCTAGGGCTGATGCTAACCCTAACCCTAACACTATCCTAGGGCTGATGCTAACCCTAACCCTAACCCTAACACTATGCTAGAGCTGCTGCTAACGCTAACCCTAACCTTAACCCTAACCCTAATACTATCCTAGGGCTGATGCTAACCCTAACCCTAACCCTAACACTATCCTAGGGCTGATGCTAACCCTAACACTAACACTTTCCTAGGGCTGATGCTAACCCTAACCCTAACCCTAACACTATCCTAGGGCTAATGCTAACCCTAACAATAACTCTTACACTAACCTAGGGCTGAGGCTAACCCTAACCCTAACACTATCCTACGGCTGATGCTAACCCTAACCCTAATAATATCCTAGGGCTGATGCTAACCCTAACCCTAACCCTAACACTATCCTAGGGCTGATGCTAACCCTAACCCTAACCCTAACACTATCCTAGGGCTGTTGCTAACACTAACCCTAACTCTAACACTATCATAGGGCTGATGCTAACCCTAACCTTAACACTATCCTAGGACTGATGATATCCCTAATCCTAACCCTAACACTATCCTAGGGCTGATGCTACCCCTAACCCTAACCCTAACACTATCCTAGGGCTGATTCTAACCGTAACCCTAACACTATCCTAGGCCTGATGCTAGCCCTAACCCTAACCCTAACACTATCCTAGAGCTGATGCTAACGCTAACCCTAACCCTAACCCTAACCCTAATACTATCCTAGGGCTGATGCTAACCCTAACCCTAACCCTAACACTATCCTAGGGCTGATGCTAACCCTAACACTAACACTATCCTAGGGTTGATGCTAACCCTAACCCTATCCCTAACACTATCCTAGGGCTGATGCTAACCCTAACCATAACTCTTACACTATCCTAGGGCTCAGGCTAACCCTAACCCTAACACTATCCTACGGCTGATGCTAACCCTAACCCTAACCCTAACACTATCCTAAGGCTGATGCTAACCCTAACACTAACACTATCCTAGGCCTGGTGCTAACCCTAACCCTAACCCTAACACTATCCTAGGGCTGATGCTAACCCTAACCCTAATAATATCCTAGGGCTGATGCTAACCCTAACCCTAACCCTAACACTATCCTAGGGCTGATGCTAACCCTAACCCCAACCCTAACACTATCCTAGGGCTGTTGCTAACCCTAACCCTAACTCTAACACTATCATAGGGCTGATGCCAACCCTAACCCTAACAATATCCTAGGCCTGATGATATCCCTAACCCTAAACCTAACACTATCCTATGGCTGATGCTAACCCTAACCCTAACCCTAACACTATCCTAGGGCTGATTCTAACCGTAACCCTAACACTATCCTAAGCCTGATGCTAACCCTAACCCTAACCCTAACACTATCCTAGGCCTGATGCTAACCCTATCCCTAACCCTAACACTCTCCTAGGGCTGAGGCTAACCCTAACCCTGACACTATCCTAGGGCTGATGCTAACCCTAACCCTAACCCTAACACTATCCTAGGGCTGATGCTAACCCTAACCCTAACCGTAACACTATCCTAGAGCTGATGGTAACCCTAACCCTAACCCTAACCCTAACCCTAATACTATCCTAGGGCTGATGCTAACCCTAACCCTAACCCTAACACTATCCTTAGTCTGATGCTAACCGTAGCCCTCACACTATCCTAGACCTGATGATAACCCTAACTCTAACCTTAACACTATCCTAGGGCTGATGCTATCCCTAACCCTAACCCTAACACTATCCTAGAGCTGATGCTAACACTAACCCTAACACTATCCTAGGCCTGATGATAACCCTAACCCTTACCCTAACAGTATTCTAGGGCTGATGCCAACCCTAACCCTAACACTATCCTAGGGCTGATGCTAACCCTAACCCTAACCCAAACACTATCCTAGGGCTGATGCTAACCCTAACGCTAAGCCTAACACTATCTTGAACTGATGCTAACCCTAACTCTAACCCTAACACTATCCTTGGCCTGATGATAACCCTAACCCTAACCCTAACACTATCCTAGGGTTTATGTTAACCCTAACCCTAACACTATCCTAGGGCTGATTCTAACCCTAACACTAACACTATCCTAGGGCTGATGCTAACCCTAACCCTAACCCTGACACTATCCTAGGGCTGATGCTAATCCTAACCCTAACTCTAACACTATCTTAGGGCTGAGGCTAACCCTAACACAAACACTATCCTACGGCTGATGCTAACCCTAACCCTAACCCTAACACTATCCTAAGGCTGATGCTAACCCTAACACTAACACTATCCTGGGCCTGGTGCTAACCCTAAGCCTAACCCTAACACTATCCTAGGGCTGATGCTAACCCTAAACCTAATACAATCCTAAGGCTGATGCTAACCCTAACCCTAACCCTAACACTATCCTAGGGCTGATGCTAACCCTAACCCTAACACTATCCTAGGCCTGATGCTAACCCTAACCCTAACACTTACACTATCCTAGGGCTGATGCTAACCCTAACCCTAACCCTAACACTATCCTAGGTCTGATGCTAACCCTGAACCTAACACTATCCTAGGGCTGATGCTAACCCTAACCCTAACCCTAACACTATCCTAGGGCTGATGTTAACCCTAACCCTAACACTATCCTAGGGCTGATGCTAACCCTAACCCTAACCCTAACACTCTCCTAGGGCTGATGCTAACCCTAACCCTAACACTATCCTAGGCCTGATGCTAACCCTAACCCTAACACTATCCTAGGGCTGATGCTAACCCTAAACCTAACCCTAACACTATCCTAGGCCTGATGCTAACCCTATCCCTAACCCTAACACTCTCCTAGGGCTGAGGCTAACCCTAACCTTAACACTATCCTAGGGCTGATGCTAACCCTAACCCTAACCCTAACACTATCCTAGGGTTGATGCTAACCCTAACCCTAACACTATCCTAGGGCTGATGCTAACCCTAAACCTAACCCTAACACTATCCTAGGGCTGATGCTAACCCTAACCCTAACACTATCCTAGGGCTGATGCTAACCCTAACCCTAACCCTAACACTATCCTAGGGCTGATGCTAACCCTAACCCTAACACTATCCTAGGGCTGATGCTAACCCTAACCCTAACCCTAACACTATCCTAGAGCTGCTGCTAACGCTAACCCTAACCTTAACCCTAACCCTAATACTATCCTAGGGCTGATGCTAACCCTAACCCTAACCCTAACACTATCCTAGGGCTGATGCTAACCCTAACACTAACACTTTCCTAGGGCTGATGCTAACCCTAACCCTAACCCTAACACTATCCTAGGGCTAATGCTAACCCTAACAATAACTCTTACACTAACCTAGGGCTGAGGCTAACCCTAACCCTAACACTATCCTACGGCTGATGCTAACCCTAACCCTAATAATATCCTAGGGCTGATGCTAACCCTAACCCTAACCCTAACACTATCCTAGGGCTGATGCTAACCCTAACCCTAACCCTAACACTATCCTAGGGCTGTTGCTAACACTAACCCTAACTCTAACACTATCATAGGGCTGATGCTAACCCTAACCCTAACAATATCCTAGGACTGATGATATCCCTAACCCTAACCCTAACACTATCCTAGGGCTGATGCTACCCCTAACCCTAACCCTAACACTATCCTAGGGCTGATTCTAACCGTAACCCTAACACTATCCTAGGCCTGATGCTAGCCCTAACCCTAACCCTAACACTATCCTAGGCCTGATGCTAACCCTATCCCTAACCCTAACACTATCCTAGGGCTGAGGCTAACCCTAACCCTAACACTATCCTATGGCATATGCTAACCCTAACCCTAACCCTAACACTATCCTAGGGCTGATGCTAACCCTAACCCTAACACTATCCTAGGCCTGATGCTAACCCTAACCCTAACCCTAACACTATCGTAGGGCTGATGCTAACCCTAACACTAACACTATCCTAGGCCTGGTGCTAACCCTAACCCTAACCCTAACACTATCCTAGGGCTGATGCTAACCCTAACCCTAACACTATCCTAGGCCTGATGCTAACCCTAACCCTAACCCTAACACTATCGTAGGGCTGATGCTAACCCTAACCCTAACCCTAACACTATCCTAGAGCTGATGCTAACCCTAACCCTAACCCTAACACTATCCTAGGGCTGATGCTAACCCTAACCCTAACCCTGACACTATCCTAGGGCTGATGCTAACCCTAACCCTAACACTATCCTAGGCCTGATGCTAACCCTAACCCTAACCCTAACACTATCGTAGGGCTGGTGCTAACCCTAAGCCTAACCCTAACACTATCCTAGAGCTGATGCTAACCCTAACCCTAACCCTAACCCTAACCCTAACCCTAACCCTAATACTATCCTAGGGCTGATGCTAACCCTAACCCTAACGCTAACACTATCCTAGGGCTGATGCTAACCCTAACACTAACACTATCCTAGGGCTGATGCTAACCCTAACCCTAACCCTAACACTATCCTAGGGCTGATGCTAACACTAACACTAACACTATCCTAGGGCTGATGCTAACCCTAACCCTAACCCTAACACTATCCTAGGGCTGATGCTAACCCTAACGCCAACTCTAACACTATCCTAGGGCTGAGGCTAACCCTAACCCTAACACTATCCTACGGCTGATGCTAACCCTAACCCTAACACTAACACTATCCTAAGGCTGATGCTAACCCTAACACTAACACTATCCTATCCCTGGTGCTAACCCTAACACTAACCCTAACACTATTCTAGGGCTGATGCTAACCCTAACCCTAATAATATCCTAGGGCTGATGCTAACCCTAACCCTAACCCTAACACTATCCTAGGGCTGATGCTAACCCTAACCCTAACATTAACACTATCCTAGGGCTGATGCTAACCCTAACCCTAACCCTAACACTATCCTAGGGCTGATGCTAACCCTAACACTAACAATATACTAGGCCTGATGATATCCATAACCCTAAACCTAACACTATCCTAGGGCTGATGCTAACCCTAACCCTAAACCTAACACTATCCTAGGGCTCATTCTTACCGTAACCCTAACAGTATCCTAGGCCTGATGCTAACCCTAACCCTTACACTAACACTATCCTAGGGCTGATGCTAACCCTAACCCTAACCCTAACACTATCCTAGGGCTGATGCTAACCCTAACCCTAACACTATCCTAGGGCTGATGCTAACCCTAACCCTAACCCTAACACTATCCTAGGGCTGATGCTAACCCTAACCCTAACACTATCCTACGGCTGATGCTAACCCTAACCCTAACACTATCCTAGGGCTGATGTTAACCCTAACCCTAACCCTAACACTATCCTAGAGCTGATGCTAACGCTAACCCTAACCCTAACCCTAACCCTAATACTATCCTAGGGCTGATGCTAACCCTAACCCTAACCCTAACACTATCCTAGGGCTGATGCTAACCCTAACACTAACACTATCCTAGGGTTGATGCTAACCCTAACCCTATCCCTAACACTATCCTAGGGCTGATGCTAACCCTAACCATAACTCTTACACTATCCTAGGGCTCAGGCTAACCCTAACCCTAACACTATCCTACGGCTGATGCTAAACCTAACCCTAACCCTAACACTATCCTAAGTCTGATGCTAACCCTAACACTAACACTATCCTAGGCCTGGTGCTAACCCTAACCCTAACCCTAACACTATCCTAGGGCTGATGCTAACCCTAACCCTAATAATATCCTAGGGCTGATGCTAACCCTAACCCTAACCCTAACACTATCCTAGGGCTGATGCTAACCCTAACCCCAACCCTAACACTATCCTAGGGCTGTTGCTAACCCTAACCCTAACTCTAACACTATCATAGGGCTGATGCCAACCCTAACCCTAACAATATCCTAGGCCTGATGATATCCCTAACCCTAAACCTAACACTATCCTATGGCTGATGCTAACCCTAACCCTAACCCTAACACTATCCTAGGGCTGATTCTAACCGTAACCCTAACACTATCCTAAGCCTGATGCTAACCCTAACCCTAACCCTAACACTATCCTAGGCCTGATGCTAACCCTATCGCTAACCCTAACACTCTCCTAGGGCTGAGGCTAACCCTAACCCTGACACTATCCTAGGGCTGATGCTAACCCTAACCCTAACCCTAACACTATCCTAGGGCTGATGCTAACCCTAACCCTAACCCTAACACTATCCTAGAGCTGATGGTAACCCTAACCCTAACCCTAACCCTAACCCTAATACTATCCTAGGGCTGATGCTAACCCTAACCCTAACCCTAACACTATCCTTAGTCTGATGCTAACCCTAGCCCTCACACTATCCTAGACCTGATGATAACCCTAACTCTAACCTTAACACTATCCTAGGGCTGATGCTATCCCTAACCCTAACCCTAACACTATCCTAGAGCTGATGCTAACACTAACCCTAACACTATCCTAGGCCTGATGATAACCCTAACCCTTACCCTAACAGTATTCTAGGGCTGATGCCAACCCTAACCCTAACACTATCCTAGGGCTGATGCTAACCCTAACCCTAACCCAAACACTATCCTAGGGCTGATGCTAACCCTAACGCTAAGCCTAACACTATCCTTGAACTGATGCTAACCCTAACCCTAACCCTAACACTATCCTTGGCCTGATGATAACCCTAACCCTAACCCTAACACTATCCTAGGGTTTATGTTAACCCTAACCCTAACACTATCCTAGGGCTGATTCTAACCCTAACACTAACACTATCCTAGGGCTGATGCTAACCCTAACCCTAACCCTAACACTATCCTAGGGCTGATGCTAATCCTAACCCTAACTCTAACACTATCTTAGGGCTGAGGCTAACCGTAACACAAACACTATCCTACGGCTGATGCTAACCCTAACCCTAACCCTAACACTATCCTAAGGCTGATGCTAACCCTAACACTAACACTATCCTGGGCCTGGTGCTAACCCTAAGCCTAACCCTAACACTATCCTAGGGCTGATGCTAACCCTAAACCTAATACAATCCTAAGGCTGATGCTAACCCTAACCCTAACCCTAACACTATCCTAGGGCTGATGCTAACCCTAACCCTAACACTATCCTAGGCCTGATACTAACCCTAACCCTAACACTTACACTATCCTAGGGCTGATGCTAACCCTAACCCTAACCCTAACACTATCCTAGGTCTGATGCTAACCCTGAACCTAACACTATCCTAGGGCTGATGCTAACCCTAACCCTAACCCTAACACTATCCTAGGGCTGATGTTAACCCTAACCCTAACACTATCCTAGGGCTGATGCTAACCCTAACCCTAACCCTAACACTCTCCTAGGGCTGATGCTAACCCTAACCCTAACACTATCCTAGGCCTGATGCTAACCCTAACCCTAACACTATCCTAGGGCTGATGCTAACCCTAACCCTAACCATAACACTATCCTAGGCCTGATGCTAACCCTATCCCTAACCCTAACACTCTCCTAGGGCTGAGGCTAACCCTAACCCTAACGCTATCCTAGGGCTGATGCTAACCCTAACCCTAACCCTAACACTATCCTAGGGTTGATGCTAACCCTAACCCTAACACTATCCTAGGGCTGATGCTAACCCTAACCCTAACCCTAACACTATCCTAGGGCTGATGCTAACCCTAACCCTAACACTATCCTAGGGCTGATGCTAACCCTAACCCTAACCCTAACACTATCCTAGGGCTGATGCTAACCCTAACCCTAACACTATCCTAGGGCTGATGCTAACCCTAACCCTAACACTATCCTAGGGCTGATGCTAGCCCTAACCCTAACCCTAACACTATCCTAGAGCTGATGCTAACGCTAACCCTAACCCTAACCCTAACCCTAATACTATCCTAGGGCTGATGCTAACCCTAACCCTAACCCTAACACTATCCTAGGGCTGATGCTAACCCTAACACTAACACTATCCTAGGGTTGATGCTAACCCTAACCCTATCCCTAACACTATCCTAGGGCTGATGCTAACCCTAACCATAACTCTTACACTATCCTAGGGCTCAGGCTAACCCTAACCCTAACACTATCCTACGGCTGATGCTAACCCTAACCCTAACCCTAACACTATCCTAAGGCTGATGCTAACCCTAACACTAACACTATCCTAGGCCTGGTGCTAACCCTAACCCTAACCCTAACACTATCCTAGGGCTGATGCTAACCCTAAACCTAATAATATCCTAGGGCTGATGCTAACCCTAACCCTAACCCTAACACTATCCTAGGGCTGATGCTAACCCTAACCCCAACCCTAACACTATCCTAGGGCTGTTGCTAACCCTAACCCTAACTCTAACACTATCATAGGGCTGATGCCAACCCTAACCCTAACAATATCCTAGGCCTGATGATATCCCTAACCCTAAACCTAACACTATCCTATGGCTGATGCTAACCCTAACCCTAACCCTAACACTATCCTAGGGCTGATTCTAACCGTAACCCTAACACTATCCTAAGCCTGATGCTAACCCTAACCCTAACCCTAACACTATCCTAGGCCTGATGCTAACCCTATCCCTAACCCTAACACTCTCCTAGGGCTGAGGCTAACCCTAACCCTGACACTATCCTAGGGCTGATGCTAACCCTAACCCTAACCCTAACACTATCCTAGGGCTGATGCTAACCCTAACCCTAACCGTAACACTATCCTAGAGCTGATGGTAACCCTAACCCTAACCCTAACCCTAACCCTAATACTATCCTAGGGCTGATGCTAACCCTAACCCTAACCCTAACACTATCCTTAGTCTGATGCTAACCGTAGCCCTCACACTATCCTAGACCTGATGATAACCCTAACTCTAACCTTAACACTATCCTAGGGCTGATGCTATCCCTAACCCTAACCCTAACACTATCCTAGAGCTGATGCTAACACTAACCCTAACACTATCCTAGGCCTGATGATAACCCTAACCCTTACCCTAACAGTATTCTAGGGCTGATGCCAACCCTAACCCTAACACTATCCTAGGGCTGATGCTAACCCTAACCCTAACCCAAACACTATCCTAGGGCTGATGCTAACCCTAACGCTAAGCCTAACACTATCTTGAACTGATGCTAACCCTAACTCTAACCCTAACACTATCCTTGGCCTGATGATAACCCTAACCCTAACCCTAACACTATCCTAGGGTTTATGTTAACCCTAACCCTAACACTATCCTAGGGCTGATTCTAACCCTAACACTAACACTATCCTAGGGCTGATGCTAACCCTAACCCTAACCCTGACACTATCCTAGGGCTGATGCTAATCCTAACCCTAACTCTAACACTATCTTAGGGCTGAGGCTAACCCTAACACAAACACTATCCTACGGCTGATGCTAACCCTAACCCTAACCCTAACACTATCCTAAGGCTGATGCTAACCCTAACACTAACACTATCCTGGGCCTGGTGCTAACCCTAAGCCTAACCCTAACACTATCCTAGGGCTGATGCTAACCCTAAACCTAATACAATCCTAAGGCTGATGCTAACCCTAACCCTAACCCTAACACTATCCTAGGGCTGATGCTAACCCTAACCCTAACACTATCCTAGGCCTGATGCTAACCCTAACCCTAACACTTACACTATCCTAGGGCTGATGCTAACCCTAACCCTAACCCTAACACTATCCTAGGTCTGATGCTAACCCTGAACCTAACACTATCCTAGGGCTGATGCTAACCCTAACCCTAACCCTAACACTATCCTAGGGCTGATGTTAACCCTAACCCTAACACTATCCTAGGGCTGATGCTAACCCTAACCCTAACCCTAACACTCTCCTAGGGCTGATGCTAACCCTAACCCTAACACTATCCTAGGCCTGATGCTAACCCTAACCCTAACACTATCCTAGGGCTGATGCTAACCCTAAACCTAACCCTAACACTATCCTAGGCCTGATGCTAACCCTATCCCTAACCCTAACACTCTCCTAGGGCTGAGGCTAACCCTAACCTTAACACTATCCTAGGGCTGATGCTAACCCTAACCCTAACCCTAACACTATCCTAGGGTTGATGCTAACCCTAACCCTAACACTATCCTAGGGCTGATGCTAACCCTAAACCTAACCCTAACACTATCCTAGGGCTGATGCTAACCCTAACCCTAACACTATCCTAGGGCTGATGCTAACCCTAACCCTAACCCTAACACTATCCTAGGGCTGATGCTAACCCTAACCCTAACACTATCCTAGGGCTGATGCTAACCCTAACCCTAACCCTAACACTATCCTAGAGCTGCTGCTAACGCTAACCCTAACCTTAACCCTAACCCTAATACTATCCTAGGGCTGATGCTAACCCTAACCCTAACCCTAACACTATCCTAGGGCTGATGCTAACCCTAACACTAACACTTTCCTAGGGCTGATGCTAACCCTAACCCTAACCCTAACACTATCCTAGGGCTAATGCTAACCCTAACAATAACTCTTACACTAACCTAGGGCTGAGGCTAACCCTAACCCTAACACTATCCTACGGCTGATGCTAACCCTAACCCTAATAATATCCTAGGGCTGATGCTAACCCTAACCCTAACCCTAACACTATCCTAGGGCTGATGCTAACCCTAACCCTAACCCTAACACTATCCTAGGGCTGTTGCTAACACTAACCCTAACTCTAACACTATCATAGGGCTGATGCTAACCCTAACCCTAACAATATCCTAGGACTGATGATATCCCTAACCCTAACCCTAACACTATCCTAGGGCTGATGCTACCCCTAACCCTAACCCTAACACTATCCTAGGGCTGATTCTAACCGTAACCCTAACACTATCCTAGGCCTGATGCTAGCCCTAACCCTAACCCTAACACTATCCTAGGCCTGATGCTAACCCTATCCCTAACCCTAACACTATCCTAGGGCTGAGGCTAACCCTAACCCTAACACTATCCTATGGCATATGCTAACCCTAACCCTAACCCTAACACTATCCTAGGGCTGATGCTAACCCTAACCCTAACACTATCCTAGGCCTGATGCTAACCCTAACCCTAACCCTAACACTATCGTAGGGCTGATGCTAACCCTAACACTAACACTATCCTAGGCCTGGTGCTAACCCTAACCCTAACCCTAACACTATCCTAGGGCTGATGCTAACCCTAACCCTAACACTATCCTAGGCCTGATGCTAACCCTAACCCTAACCCTAACACTATCGTAGGGCTGATGCTAACCCTAACCCTAACCCTAACACTATCCTAGAGCTGATGCTAACCCTAACCCTAACCCTAACACTATCCTAGGGCTGATGCTAACCCTAACCCTAACCCTGACACTATCCTAGGGCTGATGCTAACCCTAACCCTAACACTATCCTAGGCCTGATGCTAACCCTAACCCTAACCCTAACACTATCGTAGGGCTGGTGCTAACCCTAAGCCTAACCCTAACACTATCCTAGAGCTGATGCTAACCCTAACCCTAACCCTAACCCTAACCCTAACCCTAACCCTAATACTATCCTAGGGCTGATGCTAACCCTAACCCTAACGCTAACACTATCCTAGGGCTGATGCTAACCCTAACACTAACACTATCCTAGGGCTGATGCTAACCCTAACCCTAACCCTAACACTATCCTAGGGCTGATGCTAACACTAACACTAACACTATCCTAGGGCTGATGCTAACCCTAACCCTAACCCTAACACTATCCTAGGGCTGATGCTAACCCTAACGCCAACTCTAACACTATCCTAGGGCTGAGGCTAACCCTAACCCTAACACTATCCTACGGCTGATGCTAACCCTAACCCTAACACTAACACTATCCTAAGGCTGATGCTAACCCTAACACTAACACTATCCTATCCCTGGTGCTAACCCTAACACTAACCCTAACACTATTCTAGGGCTGATGCTAACCCTAACCCTAATAATATCCTAGGGCTGATGCTAACCCTAACCCTAACCCTAACACTATCCTAGGGCTGATGCTAACCCTAACCCTAACATTAACACTATCCTAGGGCTGATGCTAACCCTAACCCTAACCCTAACACTATCCTAGGGCTGATGCTAACCCTAACACTAACAATATACTAGGCCTGATGATATCCATAACCCTAAACCTAACACTATCCTAGGGCTGATGCTAACCCTAACCCTAAACCTAACACTATCCTAGGGCTCATTCTTACCGTAACCCTAACAGTATCCTAGGCCTGATGCTAACCCTAACCCTTACACTAACACTATCCTAGGGCTGATGCTAACCCTAACCCTAACCCTAACACTATCCTAGGGCTGATGCTAACCCTAACCCTAACACTATCCTAGGGCTGATGCTAACCCTAACCCTAACCCTAACACTATCCTAGGGCTGATGCTAACCCTAACCCTAACACTATCCTACGGCTGATGCTAACCCTAACCCTAACACTATCCTAGGGCTGATGTTAACCCTAACCCTAACCCTAACACTATCCTAGAGCTGATGCTAACGCTAACCCTAACCCTAACCCTAACCCTAATACTATCCTAGGGCTGATGCTAACCCTAACCCTAACCCTAACACTATCCTAGGGCTGATGCTAACCCTAACACTAACACTATCCTAGGGTTGATGCTAACCCTAACCCTATCCCTAACACTATCCTAGGGCTGATGCTAACCCTAACCATAACTCTTACACTATCCTAGGGCTCAGGCTAACCCTAACCCTAACACTATCCTACGGCTGATGCTAAACCTAACCCTAACCCTAACACTATCCTAAGTCTGATGCTAACCCTAACACTAACACTATCCTAGGCCTGGTGCTAACCCTAACCCTAACCCTAACACTATCCTAGGGCTGATGCTAACCCTAACCCTAATAATATCCTAGGGCTGATGCTAACCCTAACCCTAACCCTAACACTATCCTAGGGCTGATGCTAACCCTAACCCCAACCCTAACACTATCCTAGGGCTGTTGCTAACCCTAACCCTAACTCTAACACTATCATAGGGCTGATGCCAACCCTAACCCTAACAATATCCTAGGCCTGATGATATCCCTAACCCTAAACCTAACACTATCCTATAGCTGATGCTAACCCTAACCCTAACCCTAACACTATCCTAGGGCTGATTCTAACCGTAACCCTAACACTATCCTAAGCCTGATGCTAACCCTAACCCTAACCCTAACACTATCCTAGGCCTGATGCTAACCCTATCGCTAACCCTAACACTCTCCTAGGGCTGAGGCTAACCCTAACCCTGACACTATCCTAGGGCTGATGCTAACCCTAACCCTAACCCTAACACTATCCTAGGGCTGATGCTAACCCTAACCCTAACCCTAACACTATCCTAGAGCTGATGGTAACCCTAACCCTAACCCTAACCCTAACCCTAATACTATCCTAGGGCTGATGCTAACCCTAACCCTAACCCTAACACTATCCTTAGTCTGATGCTAACCCTAGCCCTCACACTATCCTAGACCTGATGATAACCCTAACTCTAACCTTAACACTATCCTAGGGCTGATGCTATCCCTAACCCTAACCCTAACACTATCCTAGAGCTGATGCTAACACTAACCCTAACACTATCCTAGGCCTGATGATAACCCTAACCCTTACCCTAACAGTATTCTAGGGCTGATGCCAACCCTAACCCTAACACTATCCTAGGGCTGATGCTAACCCTAACCCTAACCCAAACACTATCCTAGGGCTGATGCTAACCCTAACGCTAAGCCTAACACTATCCTTGAACTGATGCTAACCCTAACCCTAACCCTAACACTATCCTTGGCCTGATGATAACCCTAACCCTAACCCTAACACTATCCTAGGGTTTATGTTAACCCTAACCCTAACACTATCCTAGGGCTGATTCTAACCCTAACACTAACACTATCCTAGGGCTGATGCTAACCCTAACCCTAACCCTAACACTATCCTAGGGCTGATGCTAATCCTAACCCTAACTCTAACACTATCTTAGGGCTGAGGCTAACCGTAACACAAACACTATCCTACGGCTGATGCTAACCCTAACCCTAACCCTAACACTATCCTAAGGCTGATGCTAACCCTAACACTAACACTATCCTGGGCCTGGTGCTAACCCTAAGCCTAACCCTAACACTATCCTAGGGCTGATGCTAACCCTAAACCTAATACAATCCTAAGGCTGATGCTAACCCTAACCCTAACCCTAACACTATCCTAGGGCTGATGCTAACCCTAACCCTAACACTATCCTAGGCCTGATACTAACCCTAACCCTAACACTTACACTATCCTAGGGCTGATGCTAACCCTAACCCTAACCCTAACACTATCCTAGGTCTGATGCTAACCCTGAACCTAACACTATCCTAGGGCTGATGCTAACCCTAACCCTAACCCTAACACTATCCTAGGGCTGATGTTAACCCTAACCCTAACACTATCCTAGGGCTGATGCTAACCCTAACCCTAACCCTAACACTCTCCTAGGGCTGATGCTAACCCTAACCCTAACACTATCCTAGGCCTGATGCTAACCCTAACCCTAACACTATCCTAGGGCTGATGCTAACCCTAACCCTAACCATAACACTATCCTAGGCCTGATGCTAACCCTATCCCTAACCCTAACACTCTCCTAGGGCTGAGGCTAACCCTAACCCTAACACTATCCTAGGGCTGATGCTAACCCTAACCCTAACCCTAACACTATCCTAGGGTTGATGCTAACCCTAACCCTAACACTATCCTAGGGCTGATGCTAACCCTAACCCTAACCCTAACACTATCCTAGGGCTGATGCTAACCCTAACCCTAACACTATCCTAGGGCTGATGCTAACCCTAACCCTAACCCTAACACTATCCTAGGGCTGATGCTAACCCTAACCCTAACACTATCCTAGGGCTGATGCTAACCCTAACCCTAACCCTAACACTATGCTAGAGCTGCTGCTAACGCTAACCCTAACCTTAACCCTAACCCTAATACTATCCTAGGGCTGATGCTAACCCTAACCCTAACCCTAACACTATCCTAGGGCTGATGCTAACCCTAACACTAACACTTTCCTAGGGCTGATGCTAACCCTAACCCTAACCCTAACACTATCCTAGGGCTAATGCTAACCCTAACAATAACTCTTACACTAACCTAGGGCTGAGGCTAACCCTAACCCTAACACTATCCTACGGCTGATGCTAACCCTAACCCTAATAATATCCTAGGGCTGATGCTAACCCTAACCCTAACCCTAACACTATCCTAGGGCTGATGCTAACCCTAACCCTAACCCTAACACTATCCTAGGGCTGTTGCTAACACTAACCCTAACTCTAACACTATCATAGGGCTGATGCTAACCCTAACCCTAACACTATCCTAGGACTGATGATATCCCTAACCCTAACCCTAACACTATCCTAGGGCTGATGCTACCCCTAACCCTAACCCTAACACTATCCTAGGGCTGATTCTAACCGTAACCCTAACACTATCCTAGGCCTGATGCTAGCCCTAACCCTAACCCTAACACTATCCTAGAGCTGATGCTAACGCTAACCCTAACCCTAACCCTAACCCTAATACTATCCTAGGGCTGATGCTAACCCTAACCCTAACCCTAACACTATCCTAGGGCTGATGCTAACCCTAACACTAACACTATCCTAGGGTTGATGCTAACCCTAACCCTATCCCTAACACTATCCTAGGGCTGATGCTAACCCTAACCATAACTCTTACACTATCCTAGGGCTCAGGCTAACCCTAACCCTAACACTATCCTACGGCTGATGCTAACCCTAACCCTAACCCTAACACTATCCTAAGGCTGATGCTAACCCTAACACTAACACTATCCTAGGCCTGGTGCTAACCCTAACCCTAACCCTAACACTATCCTAGGGCTGATGCTAACCCTAACCCTAATAATATCCTAGAGCTGATGCTAACCCTAACCCTAACCCTAACACTATCCTAGGGCTGATGCTAACCCTAACCCCAACCCTAACACTATCCTAGGGCTGTTGCTAACCCTAACCCTAACTCTAACACTATCATAGGGCTGATGCCAACCCTAACCCTAACAATATCCTAGGCCTGATGATATCCCTAACCCTAAACCTAACACTATCCTATGGCTGATGCTAACCCTAACCCTAACCCTAACACTATCCTAGGGCTGATTCTAACCGTAACCCTAACACTATCCTAAGCCTGATGCTAACCCTAACCCTAACCCTAACACTATACTAGGCCTGATGCTAACCCTATCCCTAACCCTAACACTCTCCTAGGGCTGAGGCTAACCCTAACCCTGACACTATCCTAGGGCTGATGCTAACCCTAACCCTAACCCTAACACTATCCTAGGGCTGATGCTAACCCTAACCCTAACCGTAACACTATCCTAGAGCTGATGGTAACCCTAACCCTAACCCTAACCCTAACCCTAATACTATCCTAGGGCTGATGCTAACCCTAACCCTAACCCTAACACTATCCTTAGTCTGATGCTAACCGTAGCCCTCACACTATCCTAGACCTGATGATAACCCTAACTCTAACCTTAACACTATCCTAGGGCTGATGCTATCCCTAACCCTAACCCTAACACTATCCTAGAGCTGATGCTAACACTAACCCTAACACTATCCTAGGCCTGATGATAACCCTAACCCTTACCCTAACAGTATTCTAGGGCTGATGCCAACCCTAACCCTAACACTATCCTAGGGCTGATGCTAACCCTAACCCTAACCCAAACACTATCCTAGGGCTGATGCTAACCCTAACGCTAAGCCTAACACTATCCTTGAACTGATGCTAACCCTAACTCTAACCCTAACACTATCCTTGGCCTGATGATAACCCTAACCCTAACCCTAACACTATCCTAGGGTTTATGTTAACCCTAACCCTAACACTATCCTAGGGCTGATTCTAACCCTAACACTAACACTATCCTAGGGCTGATGCTAACCCTAACCCTAACCCTGACACTATCCTAGGGCTGATGCTAATCCTAACCCTAACTCTAACACTATCTTAGGGCTGAGGCTAACCCTAACACAAACACTATCCTACGGCTGATGCTAACCCTAACCCTAACCCTAACACTATCCTAAGGCTGATGCTAACCCTAACACTAACACTATCCTGGGCCTGGTGCTAACCCTAAGCCTAACCCTAACACTATCCTAGGGCTGATGCTAACCCTAAACCTAATACAATCCTAAGGCTGATGCTAACCCTAACCCTAACCCTAACACTATCCTAGGGCTGATGCTAACCCTAACCCTAACACTATCCTAGGCCTGATGCTAACCCTAACCCTAACACTTACACTATCCTAGGGCTGATGCTAACCCTAACCCTAACCCTAACACTATCCTAGGTCTGATGCTAACCCTGAACCTAACACTATCCTAGGGCTGATGCTAACCCTAACCCTAACCCTAACACTATCCTAGGGCTGATGTTAACCCTAACCCTAACACTATCCTAGGGCTGATGCTAACCCTAACCCTAACCCTAACACTCTCCTAGGGCTGATGCTAACCCTAACCCTAACACTATCCTAGGCCTGATGCTAACCCTAACCCTAACACTATCCTAGGGCTGATGCTAACCCTAAACCTAACCCTAACACTATCCTAGGCCTGATGCTAACCCTATCCCTAACCCTAACACTTTCCTAGGGCTGAGGCTAACCCTAACCCTAACACTATCCTAGGGCTGATGCTAACCCTAACCCTAACCCTAACACTATCCTAGGGTTGATGCTAACCCTAACCCTAACACTATCCTAGGGCTGATGCTAACCCTAAACCTAACCCTAACACTATCCTAGGGCTGATGCTAACCCTAACCCTAACACTATCCTAGGGCTGATGCTAACCCTAACCCTAACCCTAACACTATCCTAGGGCTGATGCTAACCCTAACCCTAACACTATCCTAGGGCTGATGCTAACCCTAACCCTAACCCTAACACTATCCTAGAGCTGCTGCTAACGCTAACCCTAACCTTAACCCTAACCCTAATACTATCCTAGGGCTGATGCTAACCCTAACCCTAACCCTAACACTATCCTAGGGCTGATGCTAACCCTAACACTAACACTTTCCTAGGGCTGATGCTAACCCTAACCCTAACCCTAACACTATCCTAGGGCTAATGCTAACCCTAACAATAACTCTTACACTAACCTAGGGCTGAGGCTAACCCTAACCCTAACACTATCCTACGGCTGATGCTAACCCTAACCCTAATAATATCCTAGGGCTGATGCTAACCCTAACCCTAACCCTAACACTATCCTAGGGCTGATGCTAACCCTAACCCTAACCCTAACACTATCCTAGGGCTGTTGCTAACACTAACCCTAACTCTAACACTATCATAGGGCTGATGCTAACCCTAACCCTAACAATATCCTAGGACTGATGATATCCCTAACCCTAACCCTAACACTATCCTAGGGCTGATGCTACCCCTAACCCTAACCCTAACACTATCCTAGGGCTGATTCTAACCGTAACCCTAACACTATCCTAGGCCTGATGCTAGCCCTAACCCTAACCCTAACACTATCCTAGGCCTGATGCTAACCCTATCCCTAACCCTAACACTATCCTAGGGCTGAGGCTAACCCTAACCCTAACACTATCCTATGGCATATGCTAACCCTAACCCTAACCCTAACACTATACTAGGGCTGATGCTAACCCTAACCCTAACACTATCCTAGGCCTGATGCTAACCCTAACCCTAACCCTAACACTATCGTAGGGCTGATGCTAACCCTAACCCTAACCCTAACACTATCCTAGAGCTGATGCTAACCCTAACCCTAACCCTAACACTATCCTAGGGCTGATGCTAACCCTAACCCTAACCCTGACACTATCCTAGGGCTGATGCTAACCCTAACCCTAACACTATCCTAGGCCTGATGCTAACCCTAACCCTAACCCTAACACTATCGTAGGGCTGGTGCTAACCCTAAGCCTAACCCTAACACTATCCTAGAGCTGATGCTAACCCTAACCCTAACCCTAACCCTAACCCTAACCCTAATACTATCCTAGGGCTGATGCTAACCCTAACCCTAACGCTAACACTATCCTAGGGCTGATGCTAACCCTAACACTAACACTATCCTAGGGCTGATGCTAACCCTAACCCTAACCCTAACACTATCCTAGGGCTGATGCTAACACTAACACTAACACTATCCTAGGGCTGATGCTAACCCTAACCCTAACCCTAACACTATCCTAGGGCTGATGCTAACCCTAACGCCAACTCTAACACTATCCTAGGGCTGAGGCTAACCCTAACCCTAACACTATCCTACGGCTGATGCTAACCCTAACCCTAACCCTAACACTATCCTAAGGCTGATGCTAACCCTAACACTAACACTATCCTATCCCTGGTGCTAACCCTAACCCTAACCCTAACACTATTCTACGGCTGATGCTAACCCTAACCCTAACCCTAACACTATCCTAAGGCTGATGCTAACCCTAACACTAACACTATCCTAGGCCTGGTGCTAACCCTAACCCTAACCTTAACACTATTCTAGGGCTGATGCTAACCCTAACCCTAATAATATCCTAGGGCTGATGCTAACCCTAACCCTAACCCTAACACTATCCTAGGGCTGATGCTAACCCTAACCTTAACCCTAACACTATCCTAGGGCTGATGCTAACCCTAACCCTAACCCTAACACTATCCTAGGGCTGATGCTAACCCTAACACTAACAATATACTAGGCCTGATGATATCCATAACCCTAAACCTAACACTATCCTAGGGCTGATGGTAACCCTAACCCTAAACCTAACACTATCCTAGGGCTCATTCTAACCGTAACCCTAACAGTATCCTAGGCCTGATGCTAACCCTAACCCTTACCCTAACACTATCCTAGGGCTGATGCTAAACCTAACCATAACCCTAACACTATCCTAGGGCTGATGCTAACCCTATCCCTAACCCTAACACTATCCTAGGGCGGATGCTAACCCTAACCCTAACCCTAACACTATCCTAGGGATGATGCTAACCCTAACACTAACACTATCCTAGGGCTGAGGCTAACCCTAACCCTAACACTATCCTAGGGCTGATGCTAACCCTAACCATAACTCTTACGCTATCCTAGGGCTGAGGCTAAACCTAACCCTAACACTATCCTATGGCTGATGCTAACCCTAACCCTAACCCTAACGCTATCCTAGGGCTGAGGCTAACCCTAACCCTAACACTATCCTACGGCTGATGCTAACCCTAACCCTAACCCTAACACTATCCTAAGGCTGATGCTAACCCTAACACTAACACTATCCTAGGCCTGGTGCTAACCCTAACCCTAACCCTAACACTATCCTAGGGCTGATGCTAACCCTAACCCTAACCCTAACACTATCCTAGGGCTGTTGCTAACCCTAACCCTAACTCTAACACTATCATAGGGCTGATGCTAACCCTAACCCTAACAATATCCTAGGCCTGATGATATCCCTAACCCTAAACTTAACACTATCCTAGGGCTGATGCTAACCCTAACCCTAACCCTAACACTATACTAGGGCTGATTCTAACCGTAACCCTAACACTATCCTAGGCCTGATGCTAACCCTAACCCTAACCCTAACACTATCCTAGGCCTGATGCTAACCCTATCCCTAACCCTAACACTCTCCTAGGGCTGAGGCTAACCCTAACCCTAACACTATCGTAGGGCTGATGCTAACCCTAACACTAACACTATCCTAGGCCTGATAATAACCCTAACCCTAACCCTACCACTATCCTAGGGCTGATGCTAACCCTAACCCTAACACTATCCTAGGGCTGATGCTAACCGTAACCCTAACTCTAACACTATCCTAGGCCTGATGCTAACCCTAACCCTAACCCTAACACTATCCTAGGCCTGATGCTAACCCTATCCCTAACCCTAACACTCTCCTAGGGCTGAGGCTAACCCTAACCCTAACACTATCCTAGGGCTGATGCTAACCCTAACACTAACACTATCCTAGGCCTGATAATAACCCTAACCCTAACCCTACCACTATCCTAGGGCTGATGCTAACCCTAACCCTAACACTATCCTAGGGCTGATGCTAACCGTAACCCTAACTCTAACACTATCCTAGGGCTGATGCTAACCATATCGCTAACCCTAACACTATCCTTGAACTGATGCTAACCCTAACCCTAACCCTAACACTATCCTAGGCCTGATGATAGCCCTAACCCTAACCCTAACACTATCCTAGGGTTTATGTTAACCCTAACCCTAACACTATCCTAGGGCTGATGCTAACCCTAACCCTAAAACTATCCTAGGGCTGATGCTAACCCTAACCCTAACCCTAACACTATCCTAAGTCTGATGCTAGCCCTAGCACTCACACTATCCTAGGCCTGATGATAACCCTAACCCTAACCTTAACACTATCCTAGGGCTGATGCTAACCCTAACCCTAACGCTAACACTATCCTGGAGCTGATGCTAACCCTAACCCTAACACTATCCTAGGCCTGATGATAACCCTAACCCTAACCCTAACACTATCCTAGGGCTGATGCTAACCCTAACCCTAACACTATCCTAGGGCTGATGCTAACCCTAACCCTAAACCTAACACTATCCTAGGGCTGATGCTAACCCTAACGCTAACCCTAACACTATCCTTGAACTGATGCTAACCCTAACCCTAACCCTAACACTATCCTAGGCCTGATGATAACCCTAACCTTAACCCTAACGCTATCCTAGGGTTTATGTTAACCCTAACCCTAACACTATCCTAGGGCTGATGCTAACCCTATCCCTAACCCTAACACTATCCTAGGCCTGATGATAGCCCTAACCCTAACCCTAACACTGTCCTAGGGTTTATGTTAACCCTAACCCTAACACTATCCTAGGGCTGATGCAAACCCTAACCCTAAAACTATCCTAGGGCTGATGCTAACCCTAACCCTAACCCTAACACTATCCTAAGTCTGATGCTAACCCTAGCCCTCACACTATCCTAGGCCTGATGATAACCCTAACCCTAACCTTAACACTATCCTAGGGCTGATGCTAACCCTAACCCTAACCCTAACACTATCCTGGAGCTGATGCTAACCCTAACCCTAACACTATCCTAGGCCTGATGATAACCCTAACCCTAACCCTAACACTATCCTAGGGCTGATGCTAACCCTAACCCTAAAACTATCCTAGGGCTGATGCTAACCCTAACCCTAAACCTAACACTATCCTAGGGCTGGTGCTAACCCTAACGCTAACCCTAACACTATCCTTGAACTGATGCTAACCCTAACCCTAACCCTAACACTATCCTAGGTCTGATGCTAACCCTAAACCTAACACTATCCTAGGGCTGATGCTAACCCTAACCCTAACCCTAACACTATCCTAGGGCTGATGCTAACCCTAACCCTAACACTATCCTAGGGCTGATGCTAACCCTAACCCTAACCCTAACACTCTCCTAGGGCTGATGCTAACACTAACCCTAACACTATCCTAGGCCTGATGCTAACCCTAACCTTAACACTATCCTAGGCCTGATGCTAACCCTATCCCTAACCCTAACACTCTCCTAGGGCTGAGGCTAACCCTAACCCTAACACTATCCCAGGGCTGATGCTAACCCTAACCATAACTCTTACGCTATCCTAGGGCTGAGGCTAACCCTAACCCTAACACTATCCTGCGGCTGATGCTAACCCTAACCCTATCCCTAACGCTATCCTAGGGCTGAGGCTAACCCTAACCCTAACACTATCCTTCGGCTGATGCTAACCCTAACCCTAACACTATCGTAGGGCTGATGCTAACCCTAACCCTAACCCTAACACTATCCTAGAGCTGATGCTAACACTAACCCTAACCCTAACCCTAATAATATCCTAGGGCTGATGCTAACCCTAACCCTAACCCTAACACTATCGTAGGGCTGATGCTAACCCTAACCCTAACCCTAACACTATCCTAGGGCTGTTGCTAACCCTAACCCTAACTCTAACACTATCATAGGGCTGATGCTAACCCTAACCCTAACCCTAACACTATCCTAGGGCTGATTCTAACCGTAACCCTAACACTATCCTAGGCCTGATGCTAACCCTAACCCTAACCCTAACACTATCCTAGGCCTGATGCTAACCCTTTCCCTAACCCTAACACTCTCGTAGGGCTGAGGCTAACCCTAACCCTAACACTATCCTAGGGCTGATGCTAACCCTAACCCTAACCCAAACACTATCCTAGGGTTGATGCTAACTCTAACCCTGACACTATCCTAGGGCTGATGCTAACCCTAACCCTAACCCTAACACTATCCTAGGGCTGATGCTAACCCTAACCCTAACACTATCCTAGGCCTGATGCTAACCCTAACCCTAACCCTAACACTATCGTAGGGCTGATGCTAACCCTAACCCTAACCCTAACACTATCCTAGAGCTGATGCTAACCCTAACCCTAACCCTAACCCTAACCCTAACACTATCGTAGGGCTGATGCTAACCCTAACCCTAACGCTAACACTATCCTAGGGCTGATGCTAACCCTAACACTAACACTATCCTAGGGCTGATGCTAACCCAAACCCTAACCCTAACACTATCCTAGGGCTGATGCTAACACTAACCCTAACTCTAACACTATCCTAGGGCTGAGGCTAACCCTAACCCTAACACTATCCTACGGCTGATGCTAACCCTAACCCTAACCCTAACACTATCCTAAGGCTGATGTTAACCCTAACACTAACACTATCCTAGGCCTGGTGCTAACCCTAACCCTAACCCTAACACTATTCTAGGGCTGATGCTAACCCTAACCCTAATAATATCCTAGGGCTGATGCTAACCCTAACCCTAACCCTAACACTATCCTAGGGCTGATGCTAACCCTAACCCTAACCCTAACACTATCCTAGGGCTGATGCTAACCCTAACCCTAACCCTAACACTATCCTAGGGCTGATGCTAACCCTAACACTAACAATATACTAGGGCTGATGATATCCATAACCCTAAACCTAACACTATCCTAGGGCTGATGCTAACCCTAACCCTAAACCTAACACTATCCTAGGGCTGATGCTAACCCTAACACTAACACTATCCTAGGGCTGATGCTAACCCTAAACCTAACACTATCCTAGGGCTGATGCTAACCCTAACCCTAACCCTAACACTATCCTAGGGCTGATGCTAACCCTAACCCTAGCCCTCACACTATCCTAGGCCTGATGATAACCCTAACCCTAACCTTAACACTATCCTAGGGCTGATGCTCACCCTAACCCTAACCCTAACACTATCCTAGGGCTGATGATAACCCTAACGCTAACCCTAACACTATCTTGAACTGATGCTAACCCTAACCCTAACCCTAACTCTATCCTAAGCCTGATGATAACCCTAACCTTAACCCTAACACTATCCTAGGGTTTATGTTAACCCTAACCCTAACACTATCCTAGGGCTGATGCTAACCCTATCCCTAACCCTAACACTATCATAGGGCGGATGCTAACCCTAACCCTAACCCTAACACTATCCTAGGGCTGATGCTAACCCTAACACTAACACTATCCTAGGGCTGATGCTAACCCTAACCCTAACCCTAACACTATCCTAGGGCAGATGCTAACTCTAACCCTAACTCTAACACTATCTTAGGGCTGAGGCTAACCCTAACCCAAATACTATCCTAGGGCTGATGCTAACCCTAACCCTAACCCTAACACTATCCTAAGGCTGATGCTAACCCTAACACTAACACTATCCTAGGCCGGGTGCTAACCCTAACCCTAACCCTAACACTATCCTAAGGCTGATGCTAACCCTAACACTAACACTATCCTAGGCCTGGTGCTAACCCTAACCCTAACCCTAACACTATCCTAGGGCTGATGCTAACCCTAACCCTAACCCTAACACTATCCTAGGGCTGTTGCTATCCCTAACGCTAACTCTAACACTATCATAGGGCTGATGCTAACCCTAACCCTAACAATATCCTAGGCCTGATGATATCCCTAACCCTAAACTTAACACTATCCTAGGGCTGATGCTAACCCTAACCCTAACCCTAACACTATCCTAGGGCTGATTCTAACCGTAACCCTAACACTATCCTAGGCCTGATGCTAGCCCTAACCCTAACCCTAACACTATCCTAGGCCTGATGCTAACCCTATCCCTAACCCTAACACTCTCCTAGGGCTGAGGCTAACCCTAACCCTAACACTATCCTAGGGCTGATGCTAACCCTAACCCTAACCCTAACACTATCCTAGGGCTGATGCTAACCCTAACCCTAACACTATCCTAGGCCTGATGCTAACCCTAACCCTAACCCTAACCCTAACACTATCGTAGGGCTGATGCTAACCCTAACCCTAACACTATCCTAGGCCTGATGCTAACCCTAACCCTAACCCTAACCCTAACCCTAACCCTAACCCTAACCCTAATACTATCCTAGGGCTGATGCTAACCCTAACCCTAACGCTAACACTATCCTAGGGCTGATGCTAACCCTAACACTAACACTATCCTAGGGCTGATGCTAACCCAAACCCTAACCCTAACACTATCCTAGGGCTGATGCTAACACTAACCCTAACTCTAACACTATCCTAGGGCTCAGGGTAACCCTAACCCTAACACTATCCTACGGCTGATGCTAACCCTAACCCTAACCCTAACACTATCCTAAGGCTGATGCTAACCCTAACACTAACACTATCCTAGGCCTGGTGCTAACCCTAACCCTAACCTTAACACTATTCTAGGGCTGATGCTAACCCTAACCCTAATAATATCCTAGGGCTGATGCTAACCCTAACCCTAACCCTAACACTATCCTAGGGCTGATGCTAACCCTAACCTTAACCCTAACACTATCCTAGGGCTGATGCTAACCCTAACCCTAACCCTAACACTATCCTAGGGCTGATGCTAACCCTAACACTAACAATATACTAGGCCTGATGATATCCATAACCCTAAACCTAACACTATCCTAGGGCTGATGCTAACCCTAACCCTAAACCTAACACTATCCTAGGGCTCATTCTAACCGTAACCCTAACAGTATCCTAGGCCTGATGCTAACCCTATCCCTAACCCTAACACTATCCTAGGGCGGATGCTAACCCTAATCCTAACCCTAACACTATCCTAGGGATGATGCTAACCCTAACACTAACACTATCCTAGGGCTGAGGCTAACCCTAACCCTAACACTATCCTAGGGCTGATGCTAACCCTAACCATAACTCTTACGCTATCCTAGGGCTGAGGCTAAACCTAACCCTAACACTATCCTACGGCTGATGCTAACCCTAACCCTAACCCTAACGCTATCCTAGGGCTGAGGCTAACCCTAACCCTAACACTATCCTACGGCTGATGCTAACCCTAACCCTAACCCTAACACTATCCTAAGGCTGATGCTAACCCTAACACTAACACTATCCTAGGCCTGGTGCTAACCCTAACCCTAACCCTAACACTATCCTAGGGCTGATGCTAACCCTAACCCTAACCCTAACACTATCCTAGGGCTGTTGCTAACCCTAACCCTAACTCTAACACTATCATAGGGCTGATGCTAACCCTAACCCTAACAATATCCTAGGCCTGATGATATCCCTAACCCTAAACTTAACACTATCCTAGGGCTGATGCTAACCCTAACCCTAACCCTAACACTATACTAGGGCTGATTCTAACCGTAACCCTAACACTATCCTAGGCCTGATGCTAACCCTAACCCTAACCCTAACACTATCCTAGGCCTGATGCTAACCCTATCCCTAACCCTAACACTCTCCTAGGGCTGAGGCTAACCCTAACCCTAACACTATCCTAGGGCTGATGCTAACCCTAACACTAACACTATCCTAGGCCTGATAATAACCCTAACCCTAACCCTAACACTATCCTAGGGCTGATGCTAACCCTAACCCTAACACTATCCTAGGGCTGATGCTAACCGTAACCCTAACTCTAACACTATCCTAGGGCTGATGCTAACCCTAACGCTAACCCTAACACTATCCTTGAACTGATGCTAACCCTAACCCTAACCCTAACACTATCCTAGGCCTGATGATAGCCCTAACCCTAACCCTAACACTATCCTAGGGCTGATGCTAACCCTAACCCTAACACTATCCTAGGGCTGATGCTAACCGTAACCCTAACCCTAACACTATCCTAGGGCTGATGCTAACCCTAACCCTAACACTATCCTAGGGCTGATGCTAACCCTAACCCTAACCCTAACACTCTCCTAGGGCTGATGCTAACACTAACCCTAACACTATCCTAGGCCTGATGCTAACCCTAACCTTAACACTATCCTAGGCCTGATGCTAACCCTATCCCTAACCCTAACACTCTCCTAGGGCTGAGGCTAACCCTAACCCTAACACTATCCCAGGGCTGATGCTAACCCTAACCATAACTCTTACGCTATCCTAGGGCTGAGGCTAACCCTAACCCTAACACTATCCTGCGGCTGATGCTAACCCTAACCCTATCCCTAACGCTATCCTAGGGCTGAGGCTAACCCTAACCCTAACACTATCCTTCGGCTGATGCTAACCCTAACCCTAACACTATCGTAGGGCTGATGCTAACCCTAACCCTAACCCTAACACTATCCTAGAGCTGATGCTAACACTAACCCTAACCCTAACCCTAATAATATCCTAGGGCTGATGCTAACCCTAACCCTAACCCTAACACTATCGTAGGGCTGATGCTAACCCTAACCCTAACCCTAACACTATCCTAGGGCTGTTGCTAACCCTAACCCTAACTCTAACACTATCATAGGGCTGATGCTAACCCTAACCCTAACCCTAACACTATCCTAGGGCTGATTCTAACCGTAACCCTAACACTATCCTAGGCCTGATGCTAACCCTAACCCTAACCCTAACACTATCCTAGGCCTGATGCTAACCCTTTCCCTAACCCTAACACTCTCGTAGGGCTGAGGCTAACCCTAACCCTAACACTATCCTAGGGCTGATGCTAACCCTAACCCTAACCCAAACACTATCCTAGGGTTGATGCTAACTCTAACCCTGACACTATCCTAGGGCTGATGCTAACCCTAACCCTAACCCTAACACTATCCTAGGGCTGATGCTAACCCTAACCCTAACACTATCCTAGGCCTGATGCTAACCCTAACCCTAACCCTAACACTATCGTAGGGCTGATGCTAACCCTAACCCTAACCCTAACACTATCCTAGAGCTGATGCTAACCCTAACCCTAACCCTAACCCTAACCCTAACACTATCGTAGGGCTGATGCTAACCCTAACCCTAACGCTAACACTATCCTAGGGCTGATGCTAACCCTAACACTAACACTATCCTAGGGCTGATGCTAACCCAAACCCTAACCCTAACACTATCCTAGGGCTGATGCTAACACTAACCCTAACTCTAACACTATCCTAGGGCTGAGGCTAACCCTAACCCTAACACTATCCTACGGCTGATGCTAACCCTAACCCTAACCCTAACACTATCCTAAGGCTGATGTTAACCCTAACACTAACACTATCCTAGGCCTGGTGCTAACCCTAACCCTAACCCTAACACTATTCTAGGGCTGATGCTAACCCTAACCCTAATAATATCCTAGGGCTGATGCTAACCCTAACCCTAACCCTAACACTATCCTAGGGCTGATGCTAACCCTAACCCTAACCCTAACACTATCCTAGGGCTGATGCTAACCCTAACCCTAACCCTAACACTATCCTAGGGCTGATGCTAACCCTAACACTAACAATATACTAGGGCTGATGATATCCATAACCCTAAACCTAACACTATCCTAGGGCTGATGCTAACCCTAACCCTAAACCTAACACTATCCTAGGGCTGATGCTAACCCTAACACTAACACTATCCTAGGGCTGATGCTAACCCTAAACCTAACACTATCCTAGGGCTGATGCTAACCCTAACCCTAACCCTAACACTATCCTAGGGCTGATGCTAACCCTAACCCTAGCCCTCACACTATCCTAGGCCTGATGATAACCCTAACCCTAACCTTAACACTATCCTAGGGCTGATGCTCACCCTAACCCTAACCCTAACACTATCCTAGGGCTGATGATAACCCTAACGCTAACCCTAACACTATCTTGAACTGATGCTAACCCTAACCCTAACCCTAACTCTATCCTAAGCCTGATGATAACCCTAACCTTAACCCTAACACTATCCTAGGGTTTATGTTAACCCTAACCCTAACACTATCCTAGGGCTGATGCTAACCCTATCCCTAACCCTAACACTATCATAGGGCGGATGCTAACCCTAACCCTAACCCTAACACTATCCTAGGGCTGATGCTAACCCTAACACTAACACTATCCTAGGGCTGATGCTAACCCTAACCCTAACCCTAACACTATCCTAGGGCAGATGCTAACTCTAACCCTAACTCTAACACTATCTTAGGGCTGAGGCTAACCCTAACCCAAATACTATCCTAGGGCTGATGCTAACCCTAACCCTAACCCTAACACTATCCTAAGGCTGATGCTAACCCTAACACTAACACTATCCTAGGCCGGGTGCTAACCCTAACCCTAACCCTAACACTATCCTAAGGCTGATGCTAACCCTAACACTAACACTATCCTAGGCCTGGTGCTAACCCTAACCCTAACCCTAACACTATCCTAGGGCTGATGCTAACCCTAACCCTAACCCTAACACTATCCTAGGGCTGTTGCTATCCCTAACGCTAACTCTAACACTATCATAGGGCTGATGCTAACCCTAACCCTAACAATATCCTAGGCCTGATGATATCCCTAACCCTAAACTTAACACTATCCTAGGGCTGATGCTAACCCTAACCCTAACCCTAACACTATCCTAGGGCTGATTCTAACCGTAACCCTAACACTATCCTAGGCCTGATGCTAGCCCTAACCCTAACCCTAACACTATCCTAGGCCTGATGCTAACCCTATCCCTAACCCTAACACTCTCCTAGGGCTGAGGCTAACCCTAACCCTAACACTATCCTAGGGCTGATGCTAACCCTAACCCTAACCCTAACACTATCCTAGGGCTGATGCTAACCCTAACCCTAACACTATCCTAGGCCTGATGCTAACCCTAACCCTAACCCTAACCCTAACACTATCGTAGGGCTGATGCTAACCCTAACCCTAACACTATCCTAGGCCTGATGCTAACCCTAACCCTAACCCTAACCCTAACCCTAACCCTAACCCTAACCCTAATACTATCCTAGGGCTGATGCTAACCCTAACCCTAACGCTAACACTATCCTAGGGCTGATGCTAACCCTAACACTAACACTATCCTAGGGCTGATGCTAACCCAAACCCTAACCCTAACACTATCCTAGGGCTGATGCTAACACTAACCCTAACTCTAACACTATCCTAGGGCTCAGGGTAACCCTAACCCTAACACTATCCTACGGCTGATGCTAACCCTAACCCTAACCCTAACACTATCCTAAGGCTGATGCTAACCCTAACACTAACACTATCCTAGGCCTGGTGCTAACCCTAACCCTAACCTTAACACTATTCTAGGGCTGATGCTAACCCTAACCCTAATAATATCCTAGGGCTGATGCTAACCCTAACCCTAACCCTAACACTATCCTAGGGCTGATGCTAACCCTAACCTTAACCCTAACACTATCCTAGGGCTGATGCTAACCCTAACCCTAACCCTAACACTATCCTAGGGCTGATGCTAACCCTAACACTAACAATATACTAGGCCTGATGATATCCATAACCCTAAACCTAACACTATCCTAGGGCTGATGCTAACCCTAACCCTAAACCTAACACTATCCTAGGGCTCATTCTAACCGTAACCCTAACAGTATCCTAGGCCTGATGCTAACCCTATCCCTAACCCTAACACTATCCTAGGGCGGATGCTAACCCTAATCCTAACCCTAACACTATCCTAGGGATGATGCTAACCCTAACACTAACACTATCCTAGGGCTGAGGCTAACCCTATCCCTAACCCTAACACTATCCTAGGGCGGATGCTAACCCTAACCCTAACCCTAACACTATCCTACGGCTGATGCTAACCCTAACACTAACACTATCCTAGGGCTGATGCTAACCCTAAACCTAACCCTAACACTATCCTAGGGCTGATGCTAACCCTAACCCTAACGCTAACACTATCTTAGGGCTGAGGCTAACCCTAACCCAAACACTATCCTACGGCTGATGCTAACCCTAACCCTAACCCTAACACTATCCTAAGGCTGATGCTAACCCTATCACTAACACTATCCTAGGCCTGGTGCTAACCCTAACCCTAACCCTAACACTATCCTAGGGCTGATGCTAACCCTAACCCTAACACTATCCTAGGTCTGATCCTAACCGTAACCCTAACTCTAACAGTATCCTAGGGCTGATGCTAACCCTAACGCTAACCCTAACACTATCCTTGAACTGATGCTAACCCTAACCCTAACCCTAACACTATCCTAGGCCTGATGATAGCCCTAACCCTAACCCTAACACTATCCTAGGGTTTATGTTAACCCTAACCCTAACACTATCCTAGGGCTGATGCAAACCCTAACCCTAAAACTATCCTAGGGCTGATGCTAACCCTAACCCTAACGCTAACACTATCCTAAGTCTGATGCTAACCCTAGCCCTCACACTATCCTAGGCCTGATGATAACCCTAACCCTAACCTTAACACTATCCTAGGGCTGATGCTAACCCTAACCCTAACCCTGACACTATCCTGGAGCTGATGCTAACCCTAACCCTAACACTATCCTAGGCCTGATGATAACCCTAACCCTAACCCTAACACTATCCTAGGGCTGATGCTAACCCTAACCCTAACACTATCCTAGGGCTGATGCTAACCCTAACCCTAAACCTAACACTATCCTAGGGCTGGTGCTAACCCTAACGCTAACCCTAACACTATCCTTGAACTGATGCTAACCCTAAGCCTAACCCTAACACTATCCAAGGCCTGATGATAACCCTAACCTTAACCCTAACACTATCCTAGGGTTTATGTTAACCCTAACCCTAACACTATCCTAGGGGTGATGCTAACCCTAAACCTAACCCTAACACTATCCTAGGGCTGATGCTAACCCTAACCCTAACTCTAACACTATCTTAGGGCTGAGGCTAACCCTAACCCAAACACTATCCTACGGCTGATGCTAACCCTAACCCTAACCCTAACACTATCCTAAGGCTGATGCTAACCCTAACGCTAACACTATCCTAGGCCTGGTGCTAACCCTAACCCTAACCCTAACACTATCCTAAGGCTGATGCTAACCCTAACACTAACACTATCCTAGGCCTGGTGCTAACCCTAACCCTAACCCTAACACTATCCTAGGTCTGATGCTAACCCTAAACCTAACACTATCCTAGGGCTGATGCTAACCCTAACCCTAACCCTAACACTATCCTAGGGCTGATGCTAACCCTAACCCTAACACTATCCTAGGGCTGATGCTAACCCTAACCCTAACCCTAACACTCTCCTAGGGCTGATGCTAACACTAACCCTAACACTATCCTAGGCCTGATGCTAACCCTAACCTTAACACTATCCTAGGCCTGATGCTAACCCTATCCCTAACCCTAACACTCTCCTAGGGCTGAGGCTAACCCTAACCCTAACACTATCCTAGGGCTGATGCTAACCCTAACCATAACTCTTACGCTATCCTAGGGCTGAGGATAACCCTAACCCTAACACTATCCTACGGCTGATGCTAACCCTAACCCTAACCCTAACGCTATCCTAGGGCTGAGGCTAACCCTAACCCTAACACTATCCTTCGGCTGATGCTAACGCTAACCCTAACCCTAACACTATCATAAGGCTGATGCTAACCCTAACACTAACACTATCCTAGGCCTGGTGCTAACCCTAACCCTAACCCTAACACTATCCTAGGGCTGATGCTAACCCTAACCCTAACACTATCCTAGGCCTGATGCTAACCCTAACCCTAACCCTAACACTATCGTAGGGCTGATGCTAACCCTAACCCTAACCCTAACACTATCCTAGAGCTGATGCTAACCCTAACCCTAACCCTAACCCTAACCCTAACCCTAATAATATCCTAGGGCTGATGCTAACCCTAACCCTAACCCTAACACTATCGTAGGGCTGATGCTAACCCTAACCCTAACCCTAACACTATCCTAGGGCTGTTGCTAACCCTAACCCTAACTCAAACACTATCATAGGGCTGATGCTAACCCTAACCCTAACCCTAACACTATCCTAGGGCTGATTCTAACCGTAACCCTAACACTATCCTAGGCCTGATGCTAACCCTAACCCTAACCCTAACACTATCCTAGGCCTGATGCTAACCCTTTCCCTAACCCTAACAGTCTCGTAGGGCTGAGGCTAACCCTAACCCTAACACTATCCTAGGGCTGATGCTAACCCTAACCCTAACCCAAACACTATCCTAGGGTGGTTGCTAACTCTAACCCTGACACTATCCTAGGGCTGATGCTAACCCTAACCCTAACCCTAACACTATCCTAGGGCTGATGCTAACCCTAACCCTAACACTATCCTAGGCCTGATGCTAACCCTAACCCTAACCCTAACACTATCGTAGGGCTGATGCTAACCCTAACCCTAACCCTAACACTATCCTAGAGCTGATGCTAACCCTAACCCTAACCCTAACCCTAACCCTAACACTATCGTAGGGCTGATGCTAACCCTAACCCTAACGCTAACACTATCCTAGGGCTGATGCTAACCCTAACACTAACACTATCCTAGGGCTGATGCTAACCCAAACCCTAACCCTAACACTATCCTAGGGCTGATGCTAACACTAACCCTAACTCTAACACTATCCTAGGGCTGAGGCTAACCCTAACCCTAACACTACCCTACGGCTGATGCTAACCCTAACCCTAACCCTAACACTATCCTAAGGCTGATGCTAACCCTAACACTAACACTATCCTAGGCCTGGTGCTAACCCTAACCCTAACCCTAACACTATTCTAGGGCTGATGCTAACCCTAACCCTAATAATATCCTAGGGCTGATGCTAACCCTAACCCTAACCCTAACACTATCCTAGGGCTGATGCTACCCCTAACCCTAACCCTAACACTATCCTAGGGCTGATTCTAACCCTAACCCTAACCCTAACACTATCCTAGGGCTGATGCTAACCCTAACACTAACAATATACTAGGGCTGATGATATCCATAACCCTAAACCTAACACTATCCTAGGGCTGATGCTAACCCTAACCCTAAACCTAACACTATCCTATGGCTGATTCTAACCGTAACCCTAACAGTATCCTAGGCCTGATGCTAACCCTAACCCTTACCCTAACACTATCCTAGGGCTGATGCTAAACTTAACCATAACCCTAACACTATCCTAGGGCTGATGCTAACCCTATCCCTAACCCTAACACTATCCTAGGGCAGATGCTATCCCTAACCCTAACCCTAACACTATCCTAGGGCTGATGCTAACCCTAACCCTAACTCTAACACTATCCTAGGGTTGACGCTAACCCTAACCCTAACACTATCCTAGGCCTGATGATAACCCTAACCCTAAACCTAACACTATCCTAGGGGTGATGCTAACCCTAACCGTAACACTATCCTAGGCCTGATGATAACCCTAACCCTAACCCTAACACTATCCTAGGGGTGATGCTAACCCTAACCCTAACACTATCCTAGGGCTGATGCTAACCCTAACCCTATCCCTAACACTATCCTAGGGCTGATGCTAACCCTAACGCTAACCCTAACACTATCCTTGAACTGATGCTAACCCTAACCCTAACCCTAACACTATCCTAGACCTGATGATAACCCTAACCTTAACCCTAACACTATCCTAGGGTTTATGTTAACCCTAACCCTAACACTATCCTAGGGTTTATGTTAACCCTAACCCTAACACTATCCTAGGGCTGATGCTAACCCTAACCCTAACACTATCCTAGGGCTGATGCTAACCCTAACCCTAACCCTAACACTATCCTAAGTCTGGTGCTAACTCTAGCCCTCACACTATCCTAGGCCTGATGATAACCCTAACCCTAACCTTAACACTATCCTAGGGCTGATGCTAACCCTAACCCTAACACTATCCTAGGGCTGATGCTAACCCTAACCCTAACCCTAACACTATCCTAGGGCTGATGATAACCCTAACGCTAACCCTAACACTATCTTGAACTGATGCTAACCCTAACCCTCACCCTAACACTATCCTAAGCCTGATGATAACCCTAACCTTAACCCTAACACTATCCTAGGGTTCATGTTAACCCTAACCCTAACACTATCCTAGGGCTGATGCTAACCCTATCCCTAACCCTAACACTATCCTAGGGCTGATGCTAACCCTAACACTAACACTATCCTAGGGCTGATGCTAACCCTAACCCTAACCCTAACACTATCCTAGGGCTGTTGCTAACCCTAACCCTAACTCTAACACTATCATAGGGCTGATGCTAACCCTAACCCTAACAATATCCTAGGCCTGATGATATCCCTAACCCTAAACTTAACACTATCCTAGGGCTGATGCTAACCCTAACCCTAACCCTAACACTATACTAGGGCTGATTCTAACCGTAACCCTAACACTATCCTAGGCCTGATGCTAACCCTATCCCTAACCCTAACACTCTCCTAGGGCTGAGGCTAACCCTAACCCTAACACTATCCTAGGGCTGATGCTAACCCTAACCCTAACCCAAACACTATCCTAGGGTTGATGCTAACCCTAACCCTGACACTATCCTAGGGCTGATGCTAACCCTAACCCTAACCCTAACACTATCCTAGGGCTGATGCTAACCCTAACCCTAACACTATCCTAGGCCTGATGCTAACCCTAACCCTAACCCTAACACTATCGTAGGGCTGATGCTAACCCTAACCCTAACCCTAACACTATCCTAGAGCTGATGCTAACCCTAACCCTAACCATAACCCTAACCCTAATACTATCCTAGGGCTGATGCTAACCCAAACCCTTACCCTAACACTATCCTAGGGCTGATGCTAACACTAACCCTAACTCTAACACTATCCTAGGGCTGAGGCTAACCCTAACCCTAACACTATCCTACGGCTGATGCTAACCCTAACCCTAACCCTAACACTATCCTAGGGCTGATGCTAACCCTAACACTAACATTATCCTAGGCCTGATAATAACCCTAACCCTAACCCTAACACTATCCTAGGGCTGATGCTAACCGTAACCCTAACTCTAACACTATCCTAGGGCTGATGCTAACCCTAACGCTAACCCTAACACTACCCTTGAACTGATGCTAACCCTAACCCTAACCCTAACACTATCCTAGGCCTGATGATAGCCCTAACCCTAACCCTAACACTATCCTAGGGTTTATGTTAACCCTAACCCTAACACTATCCTAGGGCTGATGCTAACCCTAACCCTTAAACTATCCTAGGGCTGATGCTAACCCTAACCCTAACCCTAACACTATCCTAAGTCTGATGCTAACCCTAGCCCTCACACTATCCTAGGCCTGATGATAACCCTAACCCTAACCTTAACACTATCCTAGGGCTGATGCTAACCCTAACCCTAACAGTAACACTATCCTGGAGCTGATGCTAACCCTAACCCTAACACTATCCTAGGCCTGATGCTAACCCTAACCCTAAACCTAACACTATCCTAGGGCTGATGCTAACCCTAACGCTAACTCTAACACTATCCTTGAACTGATGCTAACCCTAACCCTAACCCTAACACTATCCTAGGCCTGATGATAACCCTAACCTTAACCCTAACACTATCCTAGGGTTTATGTTAACCCTAACCCTAACACTATCCTAGGGCTGATGCTAACCCTATCCCTAACCCTAACACTATCCTAGGGCGGATGCTAACCCTAACCCTAACCCTAACACTATCCTAGGGCTGATGCTAACCCTGACACTAACACTATCCTAGGGCTGATGCTAACCCTAAACCTAACCCTAACACTATCCTAGGGCTGATGCTAACCCTAACCCTAACTCTAACACTATCTTAGGGCTGAGGCTAACCCTAACCCTAACACTATCCTAAGGCTGATGCTAACCCTAACACTAACACTATCCTAGGCCTGGTGCTAACCCTAACCCTAACCCTAACACTATCCTAAGGCTGATGCTAACCCTAACACTAACACTATCCTAGGCCTGGTGCTAACCCTAACCCTAACCCTAACACTATCCTAGGTCTGATGCTAACCCTAAACCTAACACTATCCTAGGGCTGATGCTAACCCTAACCCTAACCCTAACACTATCCTAGGGCTGATGCTAACCCTAACCCTAACACTATCCTAGGGCTGATGCTAACCCTAACCCTAACCCTAACACTCTCCTAGGGCTGATGCTAACACTAACCCTAACACTATCCTAGGCCTGATGCTAACCCTAACCTTAACACTATCCTAGGCCTGATGCTAACCCTATCCCTAACCCTAACACTCTCCTAGGGCTGAGGCTAACCCTAACCCTAACACTATCCTACGGCTGATGCTAACCCTAACCCTAACCCTAACGCTATCCTAGGGCTGAGGCTAACCCTAACCCTAACACTATCCTTCGGCTGATGCTAACGCTAACCCTAACCCTAACACTATCATAAGGCTGATGCTAACTCTAACACTAACACTATCCTAGGCCTGGTGCTAACCCTAACCCTAACCCTAACACTATCCTAGGGCTGATGCTAACCCTAACCCTAACAGTATCCTAGGCCTGATGCTAACCCTAACCCTAACCCTAACACTATCGTAGGGCTGATGCTAACCCTAACCCTAACCCTAACACTATCCTAGAGCTGATGCTAACCCTAACCCTAACCCTAACCCTAACCCTAACCCTAATAATATCCTAGGGCTGATGCTAACCCTAACCCTAACCCTAACACTATCGTAGGGCTGATGATAGCCCTAACCCTAACCCTAACACTATCCTAGGGTTTATGTTAACCCTAACCCTAACACTATCCTAGGGCTGATGCTAACCCTAACCCTAAAACTATCCTAGGGCTGATGCTAACCCTAACCCTAACCCTAACACTATCCTAAGTCTGATGCTAACCCTAGCCCTCACACTATCCTAGGCCTGATGATAACCCTAACCCTAACCTTAACACTATCCTAGGGCTGATGCTAACCCTAACCCTAACAGTAACACTATCCTGGAGCTGATGCTAACCCTAACCCTAACACTATCCTAGGCCTGATGCTAACCCTAACCCTAAACCTAACACTATCCTAGGGCTGATGCTAACCCTAACGCTAACCCTAACACTATCCTTGAACTGATGCTAACCCTAACCCTAACCCTAACACTATCCTAGGCCTGATGATAACCCTAACCTTAACCCTAACACTATCCTAGGGTTTATGTTAACCCTAACCCTAACACTATCCTAGGGCTGATGCTAACCCTATCCCTAACCCTAACACTATCCTAGGGCGGATGCTAACCCTAACCCTAACCCTAACACTATCCTAGGGCTGATGCTAACCCTGACACTAACACTATCCTAGGGCTGATGCTAACCCTAAACCTAACCCTAACACTATCCTAGGGCTGATGCTAACCCTAACCCTAACTCAAACACTATCTTAGGGCTGAGGCTAACCCTAACCCTAACACTATCCTAAGGCTGATGCTAACCCTAACACTAACACTATCCTAGGCCTGGTGCTAACCCTAACCCTAACCCTAACACTATCCTAAGGCTGATGCTAACCCTAACACTAACACTATCCTAGGCCTGGTGCTAACCCTAACCCTAACCCTAACACTATCCTAGGTCTGATGCTAACCCTAAACCTAACACTATCCTAGGGCTGATGCTAACGCTAACCCTAACCCTAACACTATCCTAGGGCTGATGCTAACCCTAACCCTAACACTATCCTAGGGCTGATGCTAACCCTAACCCTAACCCTAACACTCTCCTAGGGCTGATGCTAACACTAACCCTAACACTATCCTAGGCCTGATGCTAACCCTAACCTTAACACTATCCTAGGCCTGATGCTAACCCTATCCCTAACCCTAACACTCTCCTAGGGCTGAGGCTAACCCTAACCCTAACACTATCCTACGGCTGATGCTAACCCTAACCCTAACCCTAACGCTATCCTAGGGCTGAGGCTAACCCTAACCCTAACACTATCCTTCGGCTGATGCTAACGCTAACCCTAACCCTAACACTATCATAAGGCTGATGCTAACTCTAACACTAACACTATCCTAGGCCTGGTGCTAACCCTAACCCTAACCCTAACACTATCCTAGGGCTGATGCTAACCCTAACCCTAACAGTATCCTAGGCCTGATGCTAACCCTAACCCTAACCCTAACACTATCGTAGGGCTGATGCTAACCCTAACCCTAACCCTAACACTATCCTAGAGCTGATGCTAACCCTAACCCTAACCCTAACCCTAACCCTAACCCTAATAATATCCTAGGGCTGATGCTAACCCTAACCCTAACCCTAACACTATCGTAGGGCTGATGCTAACCCTAACCCTAACCCTAACACTATCCTAGGGCTGTTGCTAACCCTAACCCTAACTCTAACACTATCATAGGGCTGATGCTAACCCTAACCCTAACAATAACCTAGGCCTGATGATATCCCTAACCCTAAACCTAACACTATCCTATGGCTGATGCTAACCCTAACCCTAACCCTAACACTATCCTAGGGCTGATTCTAACCGTAACCCTAACACAATCCTAGGCCTGATGCTAACCCTAACCCTAACCCTAACACTATCCTAGGCCTGATGCTAACCCTTTCCCTAACCCTAACACTCTCGTAGGGCTGAGGCTAACCCTAAACCTAACACTATCCTAGGGCTGATGCTAACCCTAACCCTAACCCAAACACTATCCTAGGGTTGATGCTAACTCTAACCCTGACACTATCCTAGGGCTGATGCTAACCCTAACCCTAACACTATCCTAGGGCTGATGCTAACCCTAACCCTAACACTATCCTAGGCCTGATGCTAACCCTAACCCTAACCCTAACACTATCGTAGGGCTGATGCTAACCCTAACCCTAACCCTAACACTATCCTAGAGCTGATGCTAACCCTAACCCTAACCCTAACCCTAACCCTAACCCTAATACTATCCTAGGGCTGATGCTAACCCTAACCCTAACGCTAACACTATCCTAGGGCTGATGCTAACCCTAACACTAACACTATCCTAGGGCTGATGCTAACCCAAACCCTAACCCTAACACTATCCTAGGGCTGATGCTAACACTAACCCTAACTCTAACACTATCCTAGGGCTGAGGCTAACCCTAACCCTAACACTATCCTACGGCTGATGCTAACCCTAACACTAACCCTAACACTATCCTAAGGCTGATGCTAACCCTAACACTAACACTATCCTAGGCCTGGTGCTAACCCTAACCCTAACCCTAACACTATTCTAGAGCTGATGCTAACCCTAACCCTAATAATATCCTAGGGCTGATGCTAACCCTAACCCTAACCCTAACACTATCCTAGGGCTGATGCTAACCCTAACCCTAACCCTAACACTATCCTAGGGCTGATGCTAACCCTAACCCTAACCCTAACACTATCCTAGGGCTGATGCTAACCCTAACACTAACAATATACTAGGGCTGATGATATCCATAACCCTAAACCTAACACTATCCTAGGGCTGATGCTAACCCTAACCCTAAACCTAACACTATCCTAGGGCTGATTCTAACCGTAACCCTAACAGTATCCTAGGCCTGATGCTAACCCTAACCCTTACCCTAACACTATCCTAGGGCTGATGCTAAACTTAACCATAACCCTAACACTATCCTAGGGCTGATGCTAACCCTATCCGTAACCCTAACACTATCCTAGGGCAGATGCTATCCCTAACCCTAACCCTAACACTATCCTAGGGCTGATGCTAACCCTAACACTAACACTATCCTAGGGCTGATGCTAACCCTAACCCTAACTCTAACACTATCCTAGGGTTGATGCTAACCCTAACCCTAACACTATCCTAGGCCTGATGATAACCCTAACCCTAACCCTAACACTATCCTAGGGGTGATGCTAACCCTAACCGTAACACTATCCTAGGCCTGATGATAACCCTAACCCTAACCCTAACACTATCCTAGGGGTGATGCTAACCCTAACCCTAACACTATCCTAGGGCTGATGCTAACCCTAACCCTATCCCTAACACTATCCTAGGGCTGATGCTAACCCTAACGCTAACCCTAACACTATCCTTGAACTGATGCTAACCCTAACCCTAACCCTAACACTATCCTAGGGTTTATGTTAACCCTAACCCTAACACTATCCTAGGGCTGATGCTAACCCTAACCCTAACACTATCCTAGGGCTGATGCTAACCCTAACCCTAACCCTAACACTATCCTAAGTCTGGTGCTAACCCTAGCCCTCACACTATCCTAGGCCTGATGATAACCCTAACCCTAACCTTAACACTATCCTAGGGCTGATGCTAACCCTAACCCTAACACTATCCTAGGGCTGATGCTAACCCTAACCCTAACCCTAACACTATCCTAGGGCTGATGATAACCCTAACGCTAACCCTAACACTATCTTGAACTGATGCTAACCCTAACCCTAACCCTAACACTATCCTAAGCCTGATGATAACCCTAACCTTAACCCTAACACTATCCTAGGGTTTATGTTAACCCTAACCCTAACACTATCCTAGGGCTGATGCTAACCCTATCCCTAACCCTAACACTATCATAGGGCGGATGCTAACCCTAACCCTAACCCTAACACTATCCTAGGGCTGATGCTAACCCTAACACTAACACTATCCTAGGGCTGATGCTAACCCTAACCCTAACCCTAACACTATCCTAGGGCAGATGCTAACTCTAACCCTAACTCTAACACTATCTTAGGGCTGAGGCTAACCCTAACCCAAACACTATCCTACGGCTGATGCTAACCCTAACCCTAACCCTAACACTATCCTAAGGCTGATGCTAACCCTAACACTAACACTATCCTAGGCCGGGTGCTAACCCTAACCCTAACCCTAACACTATCCTAAGGCTGATGCTAACCCTAACACTAACAATATCCTAGGCCTGGTGCTAACCCTTACCCTAACCCTAACACTATCCTAGGTCTGATGCTAACCCTAAACCTAACACTATCCTAGGGCTGATGCTAACCCTAACCCTAACCCTAACACTATCCTAGGGCTGATGCTAACCCTAACACTAACACTATCCTAGGCCTGATGATAACCCTAACCCTAACCCTAACACTATCCTAGGGCTGATGCTAACCCTAACCCTAACACTATCCTAGGGCTGATGCTAACCGTAACCCTAACTCTAACACTATCCTAGGGCTGATGCTAACCGTAACCCTAACCCTAACACTATCCTAGGGCTGATGCTAACCCTAACCCTAAAACTATCCTAGGGCTGATGCTAACCCTAACCCTAACCCTAACACTATCCTAAGTCTGATGCTAACCCTAGCCCTAACCCTAACACTATCCTGGAGCTGATGCTAACCCTAACCCTAACACTATCCTAGGCCTGATGATAACCCTAACCCTAACCTTAACACTATCCTAGGGCTGATGCTAACCCTAACCCTAACCCTAACACTATCCTTGAGCTGATGCTAACCCTAACCCTAACACTATCCTAGGCCTGATGATAACCCTAACCCTAACCCTAACACTATCCTAGGGCTGATGCTAACCCTAACCCTAACACTATCCTAGGGCTGATGCTAACCCTAACCCTAAACCTAACACTATCCTAGGGCTGATGCTAACCCTAACGCTAACCCTAACACTATCCTTGAACTGATGCTAACCCTAACCCTAACCCTAACACTATCCTAGGCCTGATGATAACCCTAACCTTAACCCTAACACTATCCTAGGGTTTATGTTAACCCTAACCCTAACACTATCCTAGGGCTGATGCTAACCCTATCCCTAACCCTAACACTATCCTAGGGCGGATGCTAACCCTAACCCTAACCCTAACACTATCCTAGGGCTGATGCTAACCCTAACACTAACACTATCCTAGGGCTGATGCTAACCCTAAACCTAACCCTAACACTATCCTAGGGCTGATGCTAACCCTAACCCTAACTCTAACACTATCTTAGGGCTGAGGCTAACCCTAACCCAAACACTATCCTACGGCTGATGCTAACCCTAACCCTAACCCTAACACTATCCTAAGGCTGATGCTAACCCTAACACTAACACTATCCTAGGCCTGGTGCTAACCCTAACCCTAACCCTAACACTATCCTAAGGCTGATGCTAACCCTAACACTAACACTATCCTAGGCCTGGTGCTAACCCTAACCCTAACCCTAACACTATCCTAGGTCTGATGCTAACCCTAAACCTAACACTATCCTAGGGCTGATGCTAACCCTAACCCTAACCCTAACACTATCCTAGGGCTGATGTTAACCCTAACCCTAACACTATCCTAGGGCTGATGCTAACCCTAACCCTAACCCTAACACTCTCCTAGGGCTGATGCTAACACTAACCCTAACACTATCCTAGGCCTGATGCTAACCCTAACCTTAACACTATCCTAGGCCTGATGCTAACCCTATCCCTAACCCTAACACTCTCCTAGGGCTGAGGCTAACCCTAACCCTAACACTATCCTAGGGCTGATGCTAACCCTAACCATAACTCTTACGCTATCCTAGGGCTGAGGCTAACCCTAACCCTAACACTATCCTACGGCTGATGCTAACCCTAACCCTAACCCTAACGCTATCCTAGGGCTGAGGCTAAGCCTAACCCTAACACTATCCTTCGGCTGATGCTAACGCTAACCCTAACCCTAACACTATCCTAAGGCTGATGCTAACCCTAACACTAACACTATCCTAGGCCTGGTGCTAACCCTAACCCTAACCCTAACACTATCCTAGGGCTGATGCTAACCCTAACCCTAATAATATCCTAGGGCTGATGCTAACCCTAACCCTAACCCTAACACTATCCTAGGGCTGATGCTAACCCAAATCCTAACCCTAACACTATCCTAGGGCTGATGCTTACACTAACCCTAACTCTAACACTATCCTAGGGCTGAGGCTAACCCTAACCCTAACACTATCCTCCGGCTGATGCTAACCCTAACCCTAACCCTAACACTATCCTAAGGTTGATGCTAACCCTAACACTAACACTATCCTAGGCCTGGTGCTAACCCTAACCCTAACCCTAACACTATTCTAGGGCTGATGCTAACCCTAACCCTAATAATATCCTAGGGCTGATGCTAACCCTAACCCTAACCCTAACACTATCCTAGGGCTGATGCTAACCCTAACCCTAACCCTAACACTATCCTAGGGCTGATGCTAACCCTAACCCTAACCCTAACACTATCCTAGGGCTGATGCTAACCCTAACACTAACAATATACTAGGGCTGATGATATCCATAACCCTAAACCTAACACTATCCTAGGGCTGATGCTAACCCTAACCCTAAACCTAACACTATCCTAGGGCTGCTTCTAACCGTAACCCTAACAGTATCCTGGGCCTGATGCTAACCCTAACCCTTACCCTAACACTATCCTAGGGCTGATGCTAAACTTAACCATAACCCTAACACTATCCTAGGGCTGATGCTAACCCTATCCCTAACCCTAACACTATCCTAGGGCAGATGCTATCCCTAACCCTAACCCTAACACTATCCTAGGGCTGATGCTAACCCTAACACTAACACTATCCTAGGGCTGATGCTAACCCTAACCCTAACTCTAACACTATCCTAGGGTTGATGCTAACCCTAACCCTAACACTATCCTAGGCCTGATGATAACCCTAACCCTAACGCTAACACTATCCTAGGGTGATGCTAACCCTAACCCTAACACTATCCTAGGGCTGATGCTAACCCTAACCCTAACCCTAACACTATCCTAGGGCTGATGCTAACCCTAACCCTAACACTATCCTAGGGCTGATGCTAACCGTAACCCTAACTCTAACACTATCCTAGGGCTGATGCTAACCGTAACCCTAACCCTAACACTATCCTAGGGCTGATGCTAACCCTAACCCTAAAACTATCCTACGGCTGATGCTAACCCTAACCCTAACCCTAACACTATCCTAAGTCTGATGCTAACCCTAGCCCTCACACTATCCTAGGCCTGATGATAACCCTAACGCTAACCTTAACACTATCCTAGGGCTGATGCTAACCCTAACCCTAACCCTAACACTATCCTGGAGCTGATGCTAACCCTAACCCTAACACTATCCTAGGCCTGATGATAACCCTAACCCTAACCCTAACACTATCCTAGGGCTGATGCTAACCCTAACCCTAACACTATCCTAGGGCTGATGCTAACCCTAACCCTAAACCTAACACTATCCTAGGGCTGATGCTAACCCTAACGCTAACCCTAACACTATCCTTGAACTGATGCTAACCCTAACACTAACCCTAACACTATCCTAGGCCTGATGATAACCCTAACCTTAACCCTAACACTATCCTAGGGTTTATGTTAACCCTAACCCTATCACTATCCTAGGGCTGATGCTAACCCTATCCCTAACCCTAACACTATCCTAGGGCGGATGCTAACCCTAACCCTAACCCTAACACTATCCTAGGGCTGATGCTAACCCTAACACTAACACTATCCTAGGGCTGATGCTAACCCTAAACCTAACCCTAACACTATCCTAGGGCTGATGCTAACCCTAACCCTAACTCTAACACTATCTTAGGGCTGAGGCTAACCCTAACCCAAACACTATCCTACGGCTGATGCTAACCCTAACCCTAACTCTAACACTATCCTAAGGCTGATGCTAACCCTAACACTAACACTATCCTAGGCCTGGTGCTAACCCTAACCCTAACCCTGACACTATCCTAGGTCTGATGCTAACCCTAAACCTAACACTATCCTAGGCCTGGTGCTAACCCTAACCCTAACCCTAACACTATTCTAGGGCTGATGCTAACCCTAACCCTAATAATATCCTAGGGCTGATGCTAATCCTAACCCTAACCCTAACACTATCCTAGGGCTGATGCTAACCCTAACCCTAACCCTAACACTATCGTAGGGCTGTTGCTAACCCTAACCCTAACTCTAACACTATCATAGGGCTGATGCTAACCCTATCCCTAACAGTATCCTAGGCCTGATGATATCCCTAACCCTAAACCTAACACTATCCTAGGGCTGATGCTAACCCTAACCCTAACCCTAACACTATCCCAGGGCTGATGCTAACCCTATCCCTAACCCAAACACTATCCTAGGGTTGATGCTAACTCTAACCCTGACACTATCCTAGGGCTGATGCTAACCCTAACCCTAACCTTAACACTATCCTAGGGCTGATGCTAATCCTAACCCTAACACTATCCTAGGGCTGATGCTAACCCTAACCCTAACCCAAACACTATCCTAGGGTTGATGCTAACTCTAACCCTGACACTATCCTAGGGCTGATGCTAACCCTAACCCTAACCCTAACACTATCCTAGGGCTGATGCTAACCCTAACCCTAACCCTAACACTATCCTAGGGCTGATGCTAACCCTAACACTAACACTATCCTAGGCCTGATGATAACCCTAACCCTAACCCTAACACTATCCTAGGGCTGATGCTAACCCTAACCCTAACACTATCCTAGGGCTGATGCTAACCGTAACCCTAACTCTAACACTATCCTAGGGCTGATGCTAACCCTAACCCTAACACTATCCTAGGCCTGATGCTAACCCTAACCCTAACCCTAACACTATCGTAGGGCTGATGCTAACCCTAACCCTAACGCTAACACTATCCTAGGGCTGATGCTAACCCTAACACTAACAGTATCCTAGGGCTGATGCTAACCCAAATCCTAACCCTAACACTATCCTAGGGCTGATGCTTACACTAACCCTAACTCTAACACTATCCTAGGGCTGAGGCTAACCCTAACCCTAACACTATCCTACGGCTGATGCTAACCCTAACCCTAACCCTAACACTATCCTAAGGTTGATGCTAACCCTAACACTAACACTATCCTAGGCCTGGTGCTAACCCTAACCCTAACCCTAACACTATTCTAGGGCTGATGCTAACCCTAACCCTAATAATATCCTAGGGCTGATGCTAACCCTAACCCTAACCCTAACACTATCCTAGGGCTGATGCTAACCCTAACCCTAACCCTAACACTATCCTAGGGCTGATGCTAACCCTAACCCTAACCCTAACACTATCCTAGGGCTGATGCTAACCCTAACACTAACAATATACTAGGGCTGATGATATCCATAACCCTAAACCTAACACTATCCTAGGGCTGATGCTAACCCTAACCCTAAACCTAACACTATCCTAGGGCTGCTTCTAACCGTAACCCTAACAGTATCCTAGGCCTGATGCTAACCCTAACCCTTACCCTAACACTATCCTAGGGCTGATGCTAAACTTAACCATAACCCTAACACTATCCTAGGGCTGATGCTAACCCTATCCCTAACCCTAACACTATCCTAGGGCAGATGCTATCCCTAACCCTAACCCTAACACTATCCTAGCCCTGATGCTAACCCTAACACTAACACTATCCTAGGGCTGATGCTAACCCTAACCCTAACTCTAACACTATCCTAGGGTTGATGCTAACCCTAACCCTAACACTATCCTAGGCCTGATGATAACCCTAACCCTAACGCTAACACTATCCTAGGGTGATGCTAACCCTAACCCTAACACTATCCTAGGGCTGATGCTAACCCTAACCCTAACCCTAACACTATCCTAGGGCTGATGCTAACCCTAACCCTAACACTATCCTAGGGCTGATGCTAACCGTAACCCTAACTCTAACACTATCCTAGGGCTGATGCTAACCGTAACCCTAACCCTAACACTATCCTAGGGCTGATGCTAACCCTAACCCTAAAACTATCCTAGGGCTGATGCTAACCCTAACCCTAACCCTAACACTATCCTAAGTCTGATGCTAACCCTAGCCCTCACACTATCCTAGGCCTGATGATAACCCTAACCCTAACCTTAACACTATCCTAGGGCTGATGCTAACCCTAACCCTAACCCTAACACTATCCTGGAGCTGATGCTAACCCTAACTCTAACACTATCCTAGGCCTGATGATAACCCTAACCCTAACCCTAACACTATCCTAGGGCTGATGCTAACCCTAACCCTAACACTATCCTAGGGCTGATGCTAACCCTAACCCTAAACCTAACACTATCCTAGGGCTGATGCTAACCCTAACGCTAACCCTAACACTATCCTTGAACTGATGCTAACCCTAACCCTAACCCTAACACTATCCTAGGCCTGATGATAACCCTAACCTTAACCCTAACACTATCCTAGGGTTTATGTTAACCCTAACCCTATCACTATCCTAGGGCTGATGCTAACCCTATCCCTAACCCTAACACTATCCTAGGGCGGATGCTAACCCTAACCCTAACCCTAACACTATCCTAGGGCTGATGCTAACCCTAACACTAACACTATCCTAGGGCTGATGCTAACCCTAAACCTAACCCTAACACTATCCTAGGGCTGATGCTAACCCTAACCCTAACTCTAACACTATCTTACGGCTGAGGCTAACCCTAACCCAAACACTATCCTACGGCTGATGCTAACCCTAACCCTAACCCTGACACTATCCTAGGTCTGATGCTAACCCTAAACCTAACACTATCCTAGGCCTGGTGCTAACCCTAACCCTAACCCTAACACTATCCTAGGGCTGATGCTAACCCTAACCCTAATAATATCCTAGGGCTGATGCTAATCCTAACCCTAACCCTAACACTATCCTAGGGCTGATGCTAACCCTAACCCTAACCCTAACACTATCCTAGGGCTGTTGCTAACCCTAACCCTAACTCTAACACTATCATAGGGCTGATGCTAACCCTAACCCTAACAGTATCCTAGGCCTGATGATATCCCTAACCCTAAACCTAACACTATCCTAGGGCTGATGCTAACCCTAACCCTAACCCTAACACTATCCCAGGGCTGATTCTAACCGTAACCCTAACACTATCCTAGGCCTGATGCTAACCCTAACCCTAACCCTAACACTATCCTAGGCCTGATGCTAACCCTATCCCTAACCCAAACACTATCCTAGGGTTGATGCTAACTCTAACCCTGACACTATCCTAGGGCTGATGCTAACCCTAACCCTAACCTTAACACTATCCTAGGGCTGATGCTAATCCTAACCCTAACACTATCCTAGGGCTGATGCTAACCCTAACGCTAACCCAAACACTATCCTAGGGTTGATGCTAACTCTAACCCTGACACTATCCTAGGGCTGATGCTAACCCTAACCCTAACCCTAACACTATCCTAGGGCTGATGCTAACCCTAACCCTAACACTATCCTAGGCCTGATGCTAACCCTAACCCTAACCCTAACACTATCGTAGGGCTGATGCTAACCCTAACCCTAACCCTAACACTATCCTAGAGCTGATGCTAACCCTAACCCTAACCCTAACCCTAACCCTAACCCTAACCCTAATACTATCCTAGGGCTGATGCTAACCCTAACCCTAACGCTAACACTATCCTAGGGCTTATGCTAACCCTAACACTAACACTATCCTAGGGCTGATGCTAACCCAAACCCTAACCCTAACACTATCCTAGGGCTGATGCTAACACTAACCCTAACTCTAACACTATCCTAGGGCTGAGGCTAACCCTAACCCTAACACTATCCTACGGCTGATGCTAACCCTAACCCTAGCCCTACCACTATCCTAAGGCTGATGCTAACCCTAACACTAACACTATCCTAGGCCTGGTGCTAACCCTAACCCTAACCCTAACACTATTCTAGGACTGATGCTAACCCTAACCCTAATAATATCCTAGGGCTGATGCTAACCCTAACCCTAACCCTAACACTATCCTAGGGCTGATGCTAACCCTAACCCTAACCCTAACACTATCCTAGGGCTGATGCTAACTCTTACCCTAACCCTAACACTATCCTAGGGCTGATGCTAACCCTAACACTAACAATATACTAGGGCTGATGATATCCATAACCCTAAACCTAACACTATCCTAGGGCTGATGCTAACCCTAACCCTAAACCTAACACTATCCTAGGGCTGATTCTAACCGTAACCCTAACAGTATCCTAGGCCTTATGCTAACCCTAACCCTTACCCTAACACTATCCTAGGGCTGATGCTAAACTTAACCATAACCCTAACACTATCCTAGGGCTGATGCTAACCCTATCCCTAACCCTAACACTATCCTAGGGCAGATGCTATCCCTAACCCTAACACTAACACTATCCTAGGCCTGGTGCTAACCCTAACCCTAACCCTAACACTATCCTAAGGCTGATGCTAACCCTAACACTAACACTATCCTAGGCCTGGTGCTAACCCTAACCCTAACCCTAACACTATCCTAGGTCTGATGCTAACCCTAAACCTAACACTATCCTAGGGCTGATGCTAACCCTAACCCTAACCCTAACACTATCCTGGGGCTGATGTTAACCCTAACCCTAACACTATCCTAGGGCTGATGCTAACCCTAACCCTAACCCTAACACTCTCCTAGGGCTGATGCTAACACTAACCCTAACACTATCCTAGGCCTGATGCTAACCCTAACCTTAACACTATCCTAGGCCTGATGCTAACCCTATCCCTAACCCTAACACTCTCCTAGGGCTGAGGCTAACCCTAACCCTAACACTATCCTAGGGCTGATGCTAACCCTAACCATAACTCTTACGCTATCCTAGGGCTGAGGCTAACCCTAACCCTAACACTATCCTACGGCTGATGATAACCCTAACCCTAACCCTAACGCTATCCTAGGGCTGAGGCTAAGCCTAACCCTAACACTATCCTTCGGCTGATGCTAACGCTAACCCTAACCCTAACACTATCCTAAGGCTGATGCTAACCCTAACACTAACACTATCCTAGGCCTGGTGCTAACCCTAACCCTAACCCTAACACTATCCTAGGGCTGATGCTAACCCTAACCCTAATAATATCCTAGGGCTGATGCTAACCCTAACCCTAACCCTAACACTATCCTAGGGCTGATGCTAACCCTAACCCTAACCCTAACACTATCCTAGGGCTGTTGCTAACCCTAACCCTAACTCTAACACTATCATAAGGCTGATGCTAACCCTAACCCTAACAGTATCCTAGGCCTGATGATATCCCTAACCCTAAACCTAACACTATCCTAGGGCTGATGCTAACCCTAACCCTAACCCTAACACTATCCCAGGGCTGATTCTAACCGTAACCCTAACACTATCCTAGGCCTGATGCTAACCCTAACCCTAACCCTAACACTATCCTAGGCCTGATGCTAACCCTATCCCTAACCCAAACACTATCCTAGGGTTGATGCTAACTCTAACCCTGACACTATCCTAGGGCTGATGCTAACCCTAACCCTAACCCCTACACTATCCTAGGGCTGATGCTAACCCTAACCCTAACACTATCCTAGGGCTGATGCTAACCCTAACCCTAACCCAAACACTATCCTAGGGTTGATGCTAACTCTAACCCTGACACTATCCTAGGGCTGATGCTAACCCTAACCCTAACCCTAACACTATCCTAGGGCTGATGCTAATCCTAACCCTAACACTATCCTAGGCCTGATGCTAACCCTAACCCTAACCCTAACACTATCGTAGGGCTGATGCTAACCCTAACCCTAACCCTAACACTATCCTAGAGCTGACGCTAACCCTAACCCTAACCCTAACCTTAACCCTAACCCTAATACTATCCTAGGGCTGATGCTAACCCTAACCCTAACGCTAACACTATCATAGGGCTGATGCTAACCCTAACCCTAACAGTATCCTAGGCCTGATGATATCCCTAACCCTAAACCTAACACTATCCTAGGGCTGATGCTAACCCTAACCCTAACCCTAACACTATCCCAGGGCTGATTCTAACCGTAACCCTAACACTATCCTAGGCCTGATGCTAACCCTAACCCTAACCCTAACACTATCCTAGGCCTGATGCTAACCCTATCCCTAACCCAAACACTATCCTAGGGTTGATGCTAACTCTAACCCTGACACTATCCTAGGGCTGATGCTAACCCTAACCCTAACCTTAACACTATCCTAGGGCTGATGCTAATCCTAACCCTAACACTATCCTAGGGCTGATGCTAACCCTAACGCTAACCCAAACACTATCCTAGGGTTGATGCTAACTCTAACCCTGACACTATCCTAGGGCTGATGCTAACCCTAACCCTAACCCTAACACTATCCTAGGGCTGATGCTAACCCTAACCCTAACACTATCCTAGGCCTGATGCTAACCCTAACCCTAACCCTAACACTATCGTAGGGCTGATGCTAACCCTAACCCTAACCCTAACACTATCCTAGAGCTGATGCTAACCCTAACCCTAACCCTAACCCTAACCCTAACCCTAACCCTAATACTATCCTAGGGCTGATGCTAACCCTAACCCTAACGCTAACACTATCCTAGGGCTTATGCTAACCCTAACACTAACACTATCCTAGGGCTGATGCTAACCCAAACCCTAACCCTAACACTATCCTAGGGCTGATGCTAACACTAACCCTAACTCTAACACTATCCTAGGGCTGAGGCTAACCCTAACCCTAACACTATCCTACGGCTGATGCTAACCCTAACCCTAGCCCTACCACTATCCTAAGGCTGATGCTAACCCTAACACTAACACTATCCTAGGCCTGGTGCTAACCCTAACCCTAACCCTAACACTATTCTAGGACTGATGCTAACCCTAACCCTAATAATATCCTAGGGCTGATGCTAACCCTAACCCTAACCCTAACACTATCCTAGGGCTGATGCTAACCCTAACCCTAACCCTAACACTATCCTAGGGCTGATGCTAACTCTTACCCTAACCCTAACACTATCCTAGGGCTGATGCTAACCCTAACACTAACAATATACTAGGGCTGATGATATCCATAACCCTAAACCTAACACTATCCTAGGGCTGATGCTAACCCTAACCCTAAACCTAACACTATCCTAGGGCTGATTCTAACCGTAACCCTAACAGTATCCTAGGCCTTATGCTAACCCTAACCCTTACCCTAACACTATCCTAGGGCTGATGCTAAACTTAACCATAACCCTAACACTATCCTAGGGCTGATGCTAACCCTATCCCTAACCCTAACACTATCCTAGGGCAGATGCTATCCCTAACCCTAACACTAACACTATCCTAGGCCTGGTGCTAACCCTAACCCTAACCCTAACACTATCCTAAGGCTGATGCTAACCCTAACACTAACACTATCCTAGGCCTGGTGCTAACCCTAACCCTAACCCTAACACTATCCTAGGTCTGATGCTAACCCTAAACCTAACACTATCCTAGGGCTGATGCTAACCCTAACCCTAACCCTAACACTATCCTGGGGCTGATGTTAACCCTAACCCTAACACTATCCTAGGGCTGATGCTAACCCTAACCCTAACCCTAACACTCTCCTAGGGCTGATGCTAACACTAACCCTAACACTATCCTAGGCCTGATGCTAACCCTAACCTTAACACTATCCTAGGCCTGATGCTAACCCTATCCCTAACCCTAACACTCTCCTAGGGCTGAGGCTAACCCTAACCCTAACACTATCCTAGGGCTGATGCTAACCCTAACCATAACTCTTACGCTATCCTAGGGCTGAGGCTAACCCTAACCCTAACACTATCCTACGGCTGATGCTAACCCTAACCCTAACCCTAACGCTATCCTAGGGCTGAGGCTAAGCCTAACCCTAACACTATCCTTCGGCTGATGCTAACGCTAACCCTAACCCTAACACTATCCTAAGGCTGATGCTAACCCTAACACTAACACTATCCTAGGCCTGGTGCTAACCCTAACCCTAACCCTAACACTATCCTAGGGCTGATGCTAACCCTAACCCTAATAATATCCTAGGGCTGATGCTAACCCTAACCCTAACCCTAACACTATCCTAGGGCTGATGCTAACCCTAACCCTAACCCTAACACTATCCTAGGGCTGTTGCTAACCCTAACCCTAACTCTAACACTATCATAAGGCTGATGCTAACCCTAACCCTAACAGTATCCTAGGCCTGATGATATCCCTAACCCTAAACCTAACACTATCCTAGGGCTGATGCTAACCCTAACCCTAACCCTAACACTATCCCAGGGCTGATTCTAACCGTAACCCTAACACTATCCTAGGCCTGATGCTAACCCTAACCCTAACCCTAACACTATCCTAGGCCTGATGCTAACCCTATCCCTAACCCAAACACTATCCTAGGGTTGATGCTAACTCTAACCCTGACACTATCCTAGGGCTGATGCTAACCCTAACCCTAACCCCTACACTATCCTAGGGCTGATGCTAACCCTAACCCTAACACTATCCTAGGGCTGATGCTAACCCTAACCCTAACCCAAACACTATCCTAGGGTTGATGCTAACTCTAACCCTGACACTATCCTAGGGCTGATGCTAACCCTAACCCTAACCCTAACACTATCCTAGGGCTGATGCTAATCCTAACCCTAACACTATCCTAGGCCTGATGCTAACCCTAACCCTAACCCTAACACTATCGTAGGGCTGATGCTAACCCTAACCCTAACCCTAACACTATCCTAGAGCTGACGCTAACCCTAACCCTAACCCTAACCTTAACCCTAACCCTAATACTATCCTAGGGCTGATGCTAACCCTAACCCTAACGCTAACACTATCCTAGGGCTGATGCTAACCCTAACACTAACACTATCCTAGGGCTGATGCTAACCCAAATCCTAACCCTAACACTATCCTAGGGCTGATGCTTACACTAACCCTAACTCTAACACTATCCTAGGGCTGAGGCTAACCCTAACCCTAACACTATCCTACGGCTGATGCTAACCCTAACCCTAACCCTAACACTATCCTAAGGTTGATGCTAACCCTAACACTAACACTATCCTAGGCCTGGTGCTAACCCTAACCCTAACCCTAACACTATTCTAGGGCTGATGCTAACCCTAACCCTAATAATATCCTAGGGCTGATGCTAACCCTAACCCTAACCCTAACACTATCCTAGGGCTGATGCTAACCCTAACCCTAACCCTAACACTATCCTAGGGCTGATGCTAACCCTAACCCTAACCCTAACACTATCCTAGGGCTGATGCTAACCCTAACACTAACAATATACTAGGGCTGATGATATCCATAACCCTAAACCTAACACTATCCTAGGGCTGATGCTAACCCTAACCCTAAACCTAACACTATCCTAGGGCTGCTTCTAACCGTAACCCTAACAGTATCCTAGGCCAGATGCTAACCCTAACCCTTACCCTAACACTATCCTAGGGCTGATGCTAAACTTAACCATAACCCTAACACTATCCTAGGGCTGATGCTAACCCTATCCCTAACCCTAACACTATCCTAGGGCAGATGCTATCCCTAACCCTAACCCTAACACTATCCTAGGGCTGATGCTAACCCTAACACTAACACTATCCTAGGGCTGATGATAACCCTAACCCTAACTCTAACACTATCCTAGGGTTGATGCTAACCCTAACCCTAACACTATCCTAGGCCTGATGATAACCCTAACCCTAACGCTAACACTATCCTAGGGTGATGCTAACCCTAACCCTAACACTATCCTAGGGCTGATGCTAACCCTAACCCTAACCCTAACACTATCCTAGGGCTGATGCTAACCCTAACCCTAACACTATCCTAGGGCTGATGCTAACCGTAACCCTAACTCTAACACTATCCTAGGGCTGATGCTAACCGTAACCCTAACCCTAACACTATCCTAGGGCTGATGCTAACCCTAACCCTAACACTATCCTAGGGCTGATGCTAACCCTAACCCTAAACCTAACACTATCCTAGGGCTGATGCTAACCCTAACGCTAACCCTAACACTATCCTTGAACTGATGCTAACCCTAACCCTAACCCTAACACTATCCTAGGCCTGATGATAACCCTAACCTTAACCCTAACACTATCCTAGGGTTTATGTTAACCCTAACCCTATCAATATCCTAGGGCTGATGCTAACCCTATCCCTAACCCTAACACTATCCTAGGGCGGATGCTAACCCTAACCCTAACCCTAACACTATCCTAGGGCTGATGCTAACCCTAACACTAACACTATCCTAGGGCTGATGCTAACCCTAAACCTAACCCTAACACTATCCTAGGGCTGATGCTAACCCTAACCCTAACTCTAACACTATCTTAGGGCTGAGGCTAACCCTAACCCAAACACTATCCTACGGCTGATGCTAACCCTAACCCTAACTCTAACACTATCCTAAGGCTGATGCTAACCCTAACACTAACACTATCCTAGGCCTGGTGCTAACCCTAACCCTAACCCTGACACTATCCTAGGTCTGATGCTAACCCTAAACCTAACACTATCCTAGGCCTGGTGCTAACCCTAACCCTAACCCTAACACTATCCTAGGGCTGATGCTAACCCTAACCCTAATAATATCCTAGGGCTGATGCTAATCCTAACCCTAACCCTAACACTATCCTAGGGCTGATGCTAACCCTAACCCTAACCCTAACACTATCCTAGGGCTGTTGCTAACCCTAACCCTAACTCTAACACTATCATAGGGCTGATGCTAACCCTAACCCTAACAGTATCCTAGGCCTGATGATATCCCTAACCCTAAACCTAACACTATCCTAGGGCTGATGCTAACCCTAACCCTAACCCTAACACTATCCCAGGGCTGATGCTAACCCTATCCCTAACCCAAACACTATCCTAGGGTTGATGCTAACTCTAACCCTGACACTATCCTAGGGCTGATGCTAACCCTAACCCTAACCTTAACACTATCCTAGGGCTGATGCTAATCCTAACCCTAACACTATCCTAGGGCTGATGCTAACCCTAACCCTAACCCAAACACTATCCTAGGGTTGATGCTAACTCTAACCCTGACACTATCCTAGGGCTGATGCTAACCCTAACCCTAACCCTAACACTATCCTAGGGCTGATGCTAACCCTAACCCTAACCCTAACACTATCCTAGGGCTGATGCTAACCCTAACACTAACACTATCCTAGGCCTGATGATAACCCTAACCCTAACCCTAACACTATCCTAGGGCTGATGCTAACCCTAACCCTAACACTATCCTAGGGCTGATGCTAACCGTAACCCTAACTCTAACACTATCCTAGGGCTGATGCTAACCCTAACCCTAACACTATCCTAGGCCTGATGCTAACCCTAACCCTAACCCTAACACTATCGTAGGGCTGATGCTAACCCTAACCCTAACCCTAACACTATCCTAGAGCTGACGCTAACCCTAACCCTAACCCTAACCTTAACCCTAACCCTAATACTATCCTAGGGCTGATGCTAACCCTAACCCTAACGCTAACACTATCCTAGGGCTGATGCTAACCCTAACACTAACACTATCCTAGGGCTGATGCTAACCCAAATCCTAACCCTAACACTATCCTAGGGCTGATGCTTACACTAACCCTAACTCTAACACTATCCTAGGGCTGAGGCTAACCCTAACCCTAACACTATCCTACGGCTGATGCTAACCCTAACCCTAACCCTAACACTATCCTAAGGTTGATGCTAACCCTAACACTAACACTATCCTAGGCCTGGTGCTAACCCTAACCCTAACCCTAACACTATTCCAGGGCTGATGCTAACCCTAACCCTAATAATATCCTAGGGCTGATGCTAACCCTAACCATAACCCTAACACTATCCTAGGGCTGATGCTAACCCTAACCCTAACCCTAACACTATCCTAGGGCTGATGCTAACCCTAACCCTAACCCTAACACTATCCTAGGGCTGATGCTAACCCTAACACTAACAATATACTAGGGCTGATGATATCCATAACCCTAAACCTAACACTATCCTAGGGCTGATGCTAACCCTAACCCTAAACCTAACACTATCCTAGGGCTGCTTCTAACCGTAACCCTAACAGTATCCTAGGCCTGATGCTAACCCTAACCCTTACCCTAACACTATCCTAGGGCTGATGCTAAACTTAACCATAACCCTAACACTATCCTAGGGCTGATGCTAACCCTATCCCTAACCCTAACACTATCCTAGGGCAGATGCTATCCCTAACCCTAACCCTAACACTATCCTAGGGCTGATGCTAACCCTAACACTAACACTATCCTAGGGCTGATGCTAACCCTAACCCTAACTCTAACACTATCCTAGGGTTGATGCTAACCCTAACCCTAACACTATCCTAGGCCTGATGATAACCCTAACCCTAACGCTAACACTATCCTAGGGTGATGCTAACCCTAACCCTAACACTATCCTAGGGCTGATGCTAACCCTAACCCTAACCCTAACACTATCCTAGGGCTGATGCTAACCCTAACCCTAACACTATCCTAGGGCTGATGCTAACCGTAACCCTAACTCTAACACTATCCTAGGGCTGATGCTAACCGTAACCCTAACCCTAACACTATCCTAGGGCTGATGCTAACCCTAACCCTAAAACTATCCTAGGGCTGATGCTAACCCTAACCCTAACCCTAACACTATCCTAAGTCTGATGCTAACCCTAGCCCTCACACTACCCTAGGCCTGATGATAACCCTAACCCTAACCTTAACACTATCCTAGGGCTGATGCTAACCCTAACCCTAACCCTAACACTATCCTGGAGCTGATGCTAACCCTAACCCTAACACTATCCTAGGCCTGATGATAACCCTAACCCTAACCCTAACACTATCCTAGGGCTGATGCTAACCCTAACCCTAACACTATCCTAGGGCTGATGCTAACCCTAACCCTAAACCTAACACTATCCTAGGGCTGATGCTAACCCTAACGCTAACCCTAACACTATCCTTGAACTGATGCTAACCCTAACCCTAACCCTAACACTATCCTAGGCCTGATGATAACCCTAACCTTAACCCTAACACTATCCTAGGGTTTATGTTAACCCTAACCCTATCACTATCCTAGGGCTGATGCTAACCCTATCCCTAACCCTAACACTATCCTAGGGCGGATGCTAACCCTAACCCTAACCCTAACACTATCCTAGGGCTGATGCTAACCCTAACACTAACACTATCCTAGGGCTGATGCTAACCCTAAACCTAACCCTAACACTATCCTAGGGCTGATGCTAACCCTAACCCTAACTCTAACACTATCTTACGGCTGAGGCTAACCCTAACCCAAACACTATCCTACGGCTGATGCTAACCCTAACCCTAACTCTAACACTATCCTAAGGCTGATGCTAACCCTAACACTAACACTATCCTAGGCCTGGTGCTAACCCTAACCCTAACCCTGACACTATCCTAGGTCTGATGCTAACCCTAAACCTAACACTATCCTAGGCCTGGTGCTAACCCTAACCCTAACCCTAACACTATCCTAGGGCTGATGCTAACCCTAACCCTAATAATATCCTAGGGCTGATGCTAATCCTAACCCTAACCCTAACACTATCCTAGGGCTGATGCTAACCCTAACCCTAACCCTAACACTATCCTAGGGCTGTTGCTAACCCTAACCCTAACTCTAACACTATCATAGGGCTGATGCTAACCCTAACCCTAACAGTATCCTAGGCCTGATGATATCCCTAACCCTAAACGTAACACTATCCTAGGGCTGATGCTAACCCTAACCCTAACCCTAACACTATCCCAGGGCTGATTCTAACCGTAACCCTAACACTATCCTAGGCCTGATGCTAACCCTAACCCTAACCCTAACACTATCCTAGGCCTGATGCTAACCCTATCCCTAACCCAAACACTATCCTAGGGTTGATGCTAACTCTAACCCTGACACTATCCTAGGGCTGATGCTAACCCTAACCCTAACCTTAACACTATCCTAGGGCTGATGCTAATCCTAACCCTAACACTATCCTAGGGCTGATGCTAACCCTAACCCTAACCCAAACACTATCCTAGGGTTGATGCTAACTCTAACCCTGACACTATCCTAGGGCTGATGCTAATCCTAACCCTAACCCTAACACTATCCTAGGGCTGAAGCTAACCCTAACGCTAACACTATCCTAGGCCTGATGCTAACCCTAACCCTAACCCTAACACTATCGTAGGGCTGATGCTAACCCTAACCCTAACCCTAACACTATCCTAGAGCTGATGCTAACCCTAACCCTAACCCTAACCCTAACCCTAACCCTAACCCTAATACTATCCTAGGGCTGATGCTAACCCTAACCCTAACGCTAACACTATCCTAGGGCTGATGCTAACCCTAACACTAACACTATCCTAGGGCTGATGCTAACCCAAACCCTAACCCTAACACTATCCTAGGGCTGATGCTAACACTAACCCTAACTCTAACACTATCCTAGGGCTGAGGCTAACCCTAACCCTAACACTATCCTACGGCTGATGCTAACCCTAACCCTAGCCCTACCACTATCCTAAGGCTGATGCTAACCCTAACACTAACACTATCCTAGGCCTGGTGCTAACCCTAACCCTAACCCTAACACTATTCTAGGGCTGATGCTAACCCTAACCCTAATAATATCCTAGGGCTGATGCTAACCCTAACCCTAACCCTAACACTATCCTAGGGCTGATGCTAACCCTAACCCTAACCCTAACACTATCCTAGGGCTGATGCTAACTCTTACCCTAACCCTAACACTATCCTAGGGCTGATGCTAACCCTAACACTAACAATATACTAGGGCTGATGATATCCATAACCCTAAACCTAACACTATCCTAGGGCTGATGCTAACCCTAACCCTAAACCTAACACTATCCTAGGGCTGATTCTAACCGTAACCCTAACAGTATCCTAGGCCTTATGCTAACCCTAACCCTTACCCTAACACTATCCTAGGGCTGATGCTAAACTTAACCATAACCCTAACACTATCCTAGGGCTGATGCTAACCCTATCCCTAACCCTAACACTATCCTAGGGCAGATGCTATCCCTAACCCTAACCCTAACACTATCCTAGGGCTGATGCTAACCCTAACACTAACACTATCCTAGGGCTGATGCTAACCCTAACCCTAACTCTAACACTATCCTAGGGTTGATGCTAACCCTAACCCTAACACTATCCTAGGCCTGATGATAACCCTAACCCTAACCCTAACACTATCCTAGGGTGATGCTAACCCTAACCCTAACACTATCCTAGGCCTGATGATAACCCTAACCCTAACCCTAACACTATCCTAGGGGTGATGATAACCCTAACCCTAACACTATCCTAGGGCTGATGCTAACCCTAACCCTATCCCTAACACTATCCTAGGGCTGATGCTAACCCTAACGCTAACCCTAACACTATCCTTGAACTGATGCTAACCCTAACCCTAACCCTAACACTATCCTAGGCCTGATTATAACCCTAACCCTAACCCTAACACTATCCTAGGGTTTATGTTAACCCTAACCCTAACACTATTCTAGGGCTGATGCTAACCCTAACCCTAACACTATCCTAGGGCTGATGCTAACCCTAACCCTAACCCTAACACTATCCTAAGTCTGGTGCTAACCCTAACCCTCACACTATCCTAGGCCTGATGATAACCCTAACCCTAACCTTAACACTATCCTAGGGCTGATGCTAACCCTAACCCTAACACTATCCTAGGGCTGATGCTAACCCTAACCCTAACCCTAACACTATCCTAGGGCTGATGATAACCCTAACGCTAACCCTAACACTATCTTGAACTGATGCTAACCCTAACCCTAACCCTAACACTATCCTAGGCCTGATGATAACCCTAACCTTAACCCTAACACTATCCTAGGGTTTATGTTAACCCTAACCCTAACACTATCCTAGGGCTGATGCTAACCCTATCCCTAACCCTAACACTATCATAGGGCGGATGCTAACCCTAACCCTAACCCTAACACTATCCTAGGGCTGATGCTAACCCTAACACTAACACTATCCTAGGGCTGATGCTAACCCTAACCCTAACCCTAACACTATCCTAGGGCTGATGCTAACTCTAACCCTAACTCTAACACTATCTTAGGGCTGAGGCTAACCCTAACCCAAACACTATCCTACGGCTGATGCTAACCCTAACCCTAACCCTAACACTATCCTAAGGCTGATGCTATCCCTAACTCTAACACTATCCTAGGCCTGGTGCTAACCCTAACCCTAACCCTAACACTATCCTAAGGCTGATGCTAACCCTAACACTAACACTATCCTAGGCCTGGTGCTAACCCTTACCCTAACCCTAACACTATCCTAGGTCTGATGCTAACCCTAAACCTAACACTATCCTAGGGCTGATGCTAACCCTAACCCTAACCCTAACACTATCCTAGGGCTGATGCTAACCCTAACACTAACACTATCCTAGGCCTGATGATAACCCTAACCCTAACCCTAACACTATCCTAGGGCTGATGCTAACCCTAACCCTAACACTATCCTAGGGCTGATGCTAACCGTAACCCTAACTCTAACACTATCCTAGGGCTGATGCTAACCCTAACGCTAACCCTAACACTATCCTTGAACTGATGCTAACCCTAACCCTAACCCTAACACTATCCTAGGCCTGATGATAGCCCTAACCCTAACCCTAACACTATCCTAGGGTTTATCTTAACCCTAACCCTAACACTCTCCTAGGGCTGATGCTAACCCTAACCCTAAAACTATCCTAGGGCTGATGCTAACCCTAACCCTAACCCTAACACTATCCTAAGTCTGATGCTAACTCTAGCCCTCACACTATCCTAGGCCTGATGATAACCCTAACCCTAACCTTAACACTATCCTAGGGCTGATGCTAACCCTAACCCTAACCCTAACACTATCCTGGAGCTGATGCTAACCCTAACCCTAACACTATCCTAGGCCTGATGATAACCCTAACCCTAACCCTAACACTATCCTAGGGCTGATGCTAACCCTAACCCTAACACTATCCTAGGGCTGATACTAACCCTAACCCTAAACCTAACACTATCCTAGGGCTGATGCTAACCCTAACGCTAACCCTAACACTATCCTTGAACTGATGCTAACCCTAACCCTAACCCTAACACTATCCTAGGCCTGATGATAACCCTAACCTTAACCCTAACACTATCCTAGGGTTTATGTTAACCCTAACCCTAACACTATCCTAGGGCTGATGCTAACCCTATCCCTAACCCTAACACTATCCTAGGGCGGATGCTAACCCTAACCCTAACCCTATCACTATCCTAGGGCTGATGCTAACCCTAACACTAACACTATCCTAGGGCTGATGCTAACCCTAAACCTAACCCTAACACTATCCTAGGGCTGATGCTAACCCTAACCCTAACTCTAACACTATCTTAGGGCTGAGGCTAACCCTAACCCAAACACTATCCTACGGCTGATGCTAACCCTAACCCTAACCCTAACACTATCCTAAGGCTGATGCTAACCCTAACACTAACACTATCCTAGGCCTGGTGCTAACCCTAACCCTAACCCTAACACTATCCTAAGGCTGATGCTAACCCTAACACTAACACTATCCTAGGCCTGGTGCTAACCCTAACCCTAACCCTAACACTATCCTAGGTCTGATGCTAACCCTAAACCTAACACTATCCTAGGGCTGATGCTAACCCTAACCCTAACCCTAACACTATCCTAGGGCTGATGTTAACCCTAACCCTAACACTATCCTAGGGCTGATGCTAACCCTAACCCTAACCCTAACACTCTCCTAGGGCTGATGCTAACACTAACCCTAACACTATCCTAGGCCTGATGCTAACCCTAACCTTAACACTATCCTAGGCCTGATGCTAACCCTATCCCTAACCCTAACACTCTCCTAGCGCTGAGGCTAACCCTAACCCTAACACTATCCTAGGGCTGATGCTAACCCTAACCATAACTCTTACGCTATCCTAGGGCTGAGGCTAACCCTAACCCTAACACTATCCTACGGCTGATGCTAACCCTAACCCTAACCCTAACGCTATCCTAGGGCTGAGGCTAACCCTAACCCTAACACTATCCTTCGGCTGATGCTAACGCTAACCCTAACCCTAACACTATCCTAAGGCTGATGCTAACCCTAACACCAACACTATCCTAGGCCTGGTGCTAACCCTAACCCTAACACTAACACTATCCTAGGGCTGATGCTAACCCTAACCCTAATAATATCCTAGGGCTGATGCTAACCCTAACCCTAACCCTAACACTATCCTAGGGTGATGCTAACCCTAACCCTAACCCTAACACTATCCTAGGGCTGTTGCTAACCCTAACCCTAACTCTAACACTATCATAGGGCTGATGCTAACCCTAACCCTAACAATATCCTAGGCCTGATGATATCCCTAACCCTAAACCTAACACTATCCTAGGGCTGATGCTAACCCTAACCCTAACCCTAACACTATCCTAGGGCTGATTCTAACCGTAACCCTAACACTATCCTAGGCCTGATGCTAACCCTAACCCTAACCCTAAGACTATCCTAGGCCTGATGCTAACCCTATCCCTAACCCTAACACTCTCGTAGGGCTGAGGCTAAGCCTAACCCTAACACTATCCTAGGGCTGATGCTAACCCTAACCCTAACCCAAACACTATCCTAGGGTAGATGCTAACTCTAACCCTGACACTATCCTAGGGCTGATGCTAACCCTAACCCTAACCCTAACACTATCCTAGGGCTGATGCTAACCATAACACTAACACTATCCTAGGCCTGATGCTAACCCTAACCCTAACCCTAACACTATCCTAGGGCTGATGCTAACCCTAACCCTAACACTATCCTAGGCCTGATGCTAACCCTAACCCTAACATTCTCCTAGGGCTGATGCTAACCCTAACCCTAACCCTAACACTATCCTAGGCCTGATGCTAACCCCATCCCTAACCCTAAGACTCTCCTAGCGCTGAGGCTAACCCTAACCCAAACACTATCCTAGGGCTGATGCTAAACCTAACCCTAACCCAAACACTATCCTAGGGTTGATGCTAACCCTAACCCTAACACTATCCTAGGCCTGATGGTAACCCTAACACTAACCCTAACACTATCCTAGGGCTGATGCTAACCCTAACCCTAACCCTAACAGTATCCTAGAGCTGATGCTAACCCTAACCCTAACTCTAAAACTATCCTAAGGCTGATGCTAACCCTAACACTAACACTATTCTAGGCCTAGTGCTAACCCTTACCCTCACCCTAACACTATTCTAGGGCTGATGCTAACCCTAACCCTAATAATATCCTAGGGCTGATGCTAACCCTAACCTTAACACTAACACTATCCTAGGGCTGATGCTAACCTTAACCCTAACCCTAACACTATCCTAGGGCTGATGCTAACCCTTACCCTAACCCTAACACTATCCTAAGGCTGATGCTAACCCTAACACTAACACTATTCTAGGCCTAGTGCTAACCCTTACCCTCACCCTAACACTATTCTAGGGCTGATGCTAACCCTAACCCTAATAATATCCTAGGGCTGATGCTAACCCTAACCTTAACACTAACACTATCCTAGGGCTGATGCTAACCTTAACCCTAACCCTAACACTATCCTAGGGCTGATGCTAACCCTAACCCTAACAATATGCTAGGTCTGATGATATCCATAACCCTAAACCTAGCACTATCCTAGGGCTGATGCTAACCCTAACCCTAAACCTAACACTATCCTAGGGCTGATTCTAACCATAAACCTAACACTATCCTAGGCCTGATGCTAACCCTAACCCTTACCCTAAAACTATGCTAGGGCTGATGCTAAACCTAACCATAACCCTAACACTATCCTAGGGCTGATGCTAACCCTAACCCTAACCCTAACACTATCGTAGGGCTGATGCTAACCCTAACCCTAACCCTAACACTATCCTAGAGCTGATGCTAACCCTAACCCTAACCCTAACCCTAACCCTAACCCTAACCCTAATACTATCCTAGGGCTGATGCTAACCCTAACCCTAACGCTAACACTATCCTAGGGCTTATGCTAACCCTAACACTAACACTATCCTAGGGCTGATGCTAACCCAAACCCTAACCCTAACACTATCCTAGGGCTGATGCTAACACTAACCCTAACTCTAACACTATCCTAGGGCTGAGGCTAACCCTAACCCTAACACTATCCTACGGCTGATGCTAACCCTAACCCTAGCCCTACCACTATCCTAAGGCTGATGCTAACCCTAACACTAACACTATCCTAGGCCTGGTGCTAACCCTAACCCTAACCCTAACACTATTCTAGGACTGATGCTAACCCTAACCCTAATAATATCCTAGGGCTGATGCTAACCCTAACCCTAACCCTAACACTATCCTAGGGCTGATGCTAACCCTAACCCTAACCCTAACACTATCCTAGGGCTGATGCTAACTCTTACCCTAACCCTAACACTATCCTAGGGCTGATGCTAACCCTAACACTAACAATATACTAGGGCTGATGATATCCATAACCCTAAACCTAACACTATCCTAGGGCTGATGCTAACCCTAACCCTAAACCTAACACTATCCTAGGGCTGATTCTAACCGTAACCCTAACAGTATCCTAGGCCTTATGCTAACCCTAACCCTTACCCTAACACTATCCTAGGGCTGATGCTAAACTTAACCATAACCCTAACACTATCCTAGGGCTGATGCTAACCCTATCCCTAACCCTAACACTATCCTAGGGCAGATGCTATCCCTAACCCTAACACTAACACTATCCTAGGCCTGGTGCTAACCCTAACCCTAACCCTAACACTATCCTAAGGCTGATGATAACCCTAACACTAACACTATCCTAGGCCTGGTGCTAACCCTAACCCTAACCCTAACACTATCCTAGGTCTGATGCTAACCCTAAACCTAACACTATCCTAGGGCTGATGCTAACCCTAACCCTAACCCTAACACTATCCTGGGGCTGATGTTAACCCTAACCCTAACACTATCCTAGGGCTGATGCTAACCCTAACCCTAACCCTAACACTCTCCTAGGGCTGATGCTAACACTAACCCTAACACTATCCTAGGCCTGATGCTAACCCTAACCTTAACACTATCCTAGGCCTGATGCTAACCCTATCCCTAACCCTAACACTCTCCTAGGGCTGAGGCTAACCCTAACCCTAACACTATCCTAGGGCTGATGCTAACCCTAACCATAACTCTTACGCTATCCTAGGGCTGAGGCTAACCCTAACCCTAACACTATCCTACGGCTGATGCTAACCCTAACCCTAACCCTAACGCTATCCTAGGGCTGAGGCTAAGCCTAACCCTAACACTATCCTTCGGCTGATGCTAACGCTAACCCTAACCCTAACACTATCCTAAGGCTGATGCTAACCCTAACACTAACACTATCCTAGGCCTGGTGCTAACCCTAACCCTAACCCTAACACTGTCCTAGGGCTGATGCTAACCCTAACCCTAATAATATCCTAGGGCTGATGCTAACCCTAACCCTAACCCTAACACTATCCTAGGGCTGATGCTAACCCTAACCCTAACCCTAACACTATCCTAGGGCTGTTGCTAACCCTAACCCTAACTCTAACACTATCATAGGGCTGATGCTAACCCTAACCCTAACAGTATCCTAGGCCTGATGATGTCCCTAACCCTAAACCTAACACTATCCTAGGGCTGATGCTAACCCTAACCCTAACCCTAACACTATCCCAGGGCTGATTCTAACCGTAACCCTAACACTATCCTAGGCCTGATGCTAACCCTAACCCTAACCCTAACACTATCCTAGGCCTGATGCTAACCCTATCCCTAACCCAAACACTATCCTAGGGTTGATGCTAACTCTAACCCTGACACTATCCTAGGGCTGATGCTAACCCTAACCCTAACCCCTACACTATCCTAGGGCTGATGCTAACCCTAACCCTAACACTATCCTAGGGCTGATGCTAACCCTAACCCTAACCCAAACACTATCCTAGGGTTGATGCTAACTCTAACCCTGACACTATCCTAGGGCTGATGCTAACCCTAACCCTAACCCTAACACTATCCTAGGGCTGATGCTAATCCTAACCCTAACACTATCCTAGGCCTGATGCTAACCCTAACCCTAACCCTAACACTATCGTAGGGCTGATGCTAACCCTAACCCTAACCCTAACACTATCCTAGAGCTGACGCTAACCCTAACCCTAACCCTAACCTTAACCCTAACCCTAATACTATCCTAGGGCTGATGCTAACCCTAACCCTAACGCTAACACTATCCTAGGGCTGATGCTAACCCTAACACTAACACTATCCTAGGGCTGATGCTAACCCAAATCCTAACCCTAACACTATCCTAGGGCTGATGCTTACACTAACCCTAACTCTAACACTATCCTAGGGCTGAGGCTAACCCTAACCCTAACACTATCCTACGGCTGATGCTAACCCTAACCCTAACCCTAACACTATCCTAAGGTTGATGCTAACCCTAACACTAACACTATCCTAGGCCTGGTGCTAACCCTAACCCTAACCCTAACACTATTCTAGGGCTGATGCTAACCCTAACCCTAATAATATCCTAGGGCTGATGCTAACCCTAACCCTAACCCTAACACTATCCTAGGGCTGATGCTAACCCTAACCCTAACCCTAACACTATCCTAGGGCTGATGCTAACCCTAACCCTAACCCTAACACTATCCTAGGGCTGATGCTAACCCTAACACTAACAATATACTAGGGCTGATGATATCCATAACCCTAAACCTAACACTATCCTAGGGCTGATGCTAACCCTAACCCTAAACCTAACACTATCCTAGGGCTGCTTCTAACCGTAACCCTAACAGTATCCTAGGCCTGATGCTAACCCTAACCCTTACCCTAACACTATCCTAGGGCTGATGCTAAACTTAACCATAACCCTAACACTATCCTAGGGCTGATGCTAACCCTATCCCTAACCCTAACACTATCCTAGGGCAGATGCTATCCCTAACCCTAACCCTAACACTATCCTAGGGCTGATGCTAACCCTAACACTAACACTATCCTAGGGCTGATGCTAACCCTAACCCTAACTCTAACACTATCCTAGGGTTGATGCTAACCCTAACCCTAACACTATCCTAGGCCTGATGATAACCCTAACCCTAACGCTAACACTATCCTAGGGTGATGCTAACCCTAACCCTAACACTATCCTAGGGCTGATGCTAACCCTAACCCTAACCCTAACACTATCCTAGGGCTGATGCTAACCCTAACCCTAACACTATCCTAGGGCTGATGCTAACCGTAACCCTAATTCTAACACTATCCTAGGGCTGATGCTAACCGTAACCCTAACCCTAACACTATCCTAGGGCTGATGCTAACCCTAACCCTAACACTATCCTAGGGCTGATGCTAACCCTAACCCTAAACCTAACACTATCCTAGGGCTGATGCTAACCCTAACGCTAACCCTAACACTATCCTTGAACTGATGCTAACCCTAACCCTAACCCTAACACTATCCTAGGCCTGATGATAACCCTAACCTTAACCCTAACACTATCCTGATGATAACCCTAACCCTAACGCTAACACTATCCTAGGGTGATGCTAACCCTAACCCTAACACTATCCTAGGGCTGATGCTAACCCTAACCCTAACCCTAACACTATCCTAGGGCTGATGCTAACCCTAACCCTAACACTATCCTAGGGCTGATGCTAACCGTAACCCTAATTCTAACACTATCCTAGGGCTGATGCTAACCGTAACCCTAACCCTAACACTATCCTAGGGCTGATGCTAACCCTAACCCTAACACTATCCTAGGGCTGATGCTAACCCTAACCCTAAACCTAACACTATCCTAGGGCTGATGCTAACCCTAACGCTAACCCTAACACTATCCTTGAACTGATGCTAACCCTAACCCTAACCCTAACACTATCCTAGGCCTGATGATAACCCTAACCTTAACCCTAACACTATCCTAGGGTTTATGTTAACCCTAACCCTATCACTATCCTAGGGCTGATGCTAACCCTATCCCTAACCCTAACAGTAACCTAGGGCGGATGCTAACCCTAACCCTAACCCTAACACTATCCTAGGGCTGATGCTAACCCTAACACTAACACTATCCTAGGGCTGATGCTAACCCTAAACCTAACCCTAACACTATCCTAGGGCTGATGCTAACCCTAACCCTAACTCTAACACTATCTTAGGGCTGAGGCTAACCCTAACCCAAACACTATCCTACGGCTGATGCTAACCCTAACCCTAACTCTAACACTATCCTAAGGCTGATGCTAACCCTAACACTAACACTATCCTAGGCCTGGGGCTAACCCTAACCCTAACCCTGACACTATCCTAGGTCTGATGCTAACCCTAAACCTAACACTATCCTAGGCCTGGTGCTAACCCTAACCCTAACCCTAACACTATCCTAGGGCTGATGCTAACCCTAACCCTAATAATATCCTAGGGCTGATGCTAATCCTAACCCTAACCCTAACACTATCCTAGGGCTGATGCTAACCCTAACCCTAACCCTAACACTATCCTAGGGCTGTTGCTAACCCTAACCCTAACTCTAACACTATCATAGGGCTGATGCTAACCCTAACCCTAACAGTATCCTAGGCCTGATGATATCCCTAACCCTAAACCTAACACTATCCTAGGGCTGATGCTAACCCTAACCCTAACCCTAACACTATCCCAGGGCTGATGCTAACCCTATCCCTAACCCAAACACTATCCTAGGGTTGATGCTAACTCTAACCCTGACACTATCCTAGGGCTGATGCTAACCCTAACCCTAACCTTAACACTATCCTAGGGCTGATGCTAATCCTAACCCTAACACTATCCTAGGGCTGATGCTAACCCTAACCCTAACCCAAACACTATCCTAGGGTTGATGCTAACTCTAACCCTGACACTATCCTAGGGCTGATGCTAACCCTAACCCTAACCCTAACACTATCCTAGGGCTGATGCTAACCCTAACCCTAACCCTAACACTATCCTAGGGCTGATGCTAACCCTAACACTAACACTATCCTAGGCCTGATGATAACCCTAACCCTAACCCTAACACTATCCTAGGGCTGATGCTAACCCTAACCCTAACACTATCCTAGGGCTGATGCTAACCGTAACCCTAACTCTAACACTATCCTAGGGCTGATGCTAACCCTAACCCTAACACTATCCTAGGCCTGATGCTAACCCTAACCCTAACCCTAACACTATCGTAGGGCTGATGCTAACCCTAACCCTAACCCTAACACTATCCTAGAGCTGACGCTAACCCTAACCCTAACCCTAACCTTAACCCTAACCCTAATACTATCCTAGGGCTGATGCTAACCCTAACCCTAACGCTAACACTATCCTAGGGCTGATGCTAACCCTAACACTAACACTATCCTAGGGCTGATGCTAACCCAAATCCTAACCCTAACACTATCCTAGGGCTGATGCTTACACTAACCCTAACTCTAACACTATCCTAGGGCTGAGGCTAACCCTAACCCTAACACTATCCTACGGCTGATGCTAACCCTAACCCTAACCCTAACACTATCCTAAGGTTGATGCTAACCCTAACACTAACACTATCCTAGGCCTGGTGCTAACCCTAACCCTAACCCTAACACTATTCTAGGGCTGATGCTAACCCTAACCCTAATAATATCCTAGGGCTGATGCTAACCCTAACCATAACCCTAACACTATCCTAGGGCTGATGCTAACCCTAACCCTAACCCTAACACTATCCTAGGGCTGATGCTAACCCTAACCCTAACCCTAACACTATCCTAGGGCTGATGCTAACCCTAACACTAACAATATACTAGGGCTGATGATATCCATAACCCTAAACCTAACACTATCCTAGGGCTGATGCTAACCCTAACCCTAAACCTAACACTATCCTAGGGCTGCTTCTAACCGTAACCCTAACAGTATCCTAGGCCTGATGCTAACCCTAACCCTTACCCTAACACTATCCTAGGGCTGATGCTAAACTTAACCATAACCCTAACACTATCCTAGGGCTGATGCTAACCCTATCCCTAACCCTAACACTATCCTAGGGCAGATGCTATCCCTAACCCTAACCCTAACACTATCCTAGGGCTGATGCTAACCCTAACACTAACACTATCCTAGGGCTGATGCTAACCCTAACCCTAACTCTAACACTATCCTAGGGTTGATGCTAACCCTAACCCTAACACTATCCTAGGCCTGATGATAACCCTAACCCTAACGCTAACACTATCCTAGGGTGATGCTAACCCTAACCCTAACACTATCCTAGGGCTGATGCTAACCCTAACCCTAACCCTAACACTATCCTAGGGCTGATGCTAACCCTAACCCTAACACTATCCTAGGGCTGATGCTAACCGTAACCCTAACTCTAACACTATCCTAGGGCTGATGCTAACCGTAACCCTAACCCTAACACTATCCTAGGGCTGATGCTAACCCTAACCCTAAAACTATCCTAGGGCTGATGCTAACCCTAACCCTAACCCTAACACTATCCTAAGTCTGATGCTAACCCTAGCCCTCACACTATCCTAGGCCTGATGATAACCCTAACCCTAACCTTAACACTATCCTAGGGCTGATGCTAACCCTAACCCTAACCCTAACACTATCCTGGAGCTGATGCTAACCCTAACCGTAACACTATCCTAGGCCTGATGATAACCCTAACCCTAACCCTAACACTATCCTAGGGCTGATGCTAACCCTAACCCTAACACTATCCTAGGGCTGATGCTAACCCTAACCCTAAACCTAACACTATCCTAGGGCTGATGCTAACCCTAACGCTAACCCTAACACTATCCTTGAACTGATGCTAACCCTAACCCTAACCCTAACACTATCCTAGGCCTGATGATAACCCTAACCTTAACCCTAACACTATCCTAGGGTTTATGTTAACCCTAACCCTATCACTATCCTAGGGCTGATGCTAACCCTATCCCTAACCCTAACACTATCCTAGGGCGGATGCTAACCCTAACCCTAACCCTGACACTATCCTAGGTCTGATGCTAACCCTAAACCTAACACTATCCTAGGCCTGGTGCTAACCCTAACCCTAACCCTAACACTATCCTAGGGCTGATGCTAACCCTAACCCTAATAATATCCTAGGGCTGATGCTAATCCTAACCCTAACCCTAACACTATCCTAGGACTGATGCTAACCCTAACCCTAACCCTAACACTATCCTAGGGCTGTTGCTAACCCTAACCCTAACTCTAACACTATCATAGGGCTGATGCTAACCCTAACCCTAACAGTATCCTAGGCCTGATGATATCCCTAACCCTAAACCTAACACTATCCTAGGGCTGATGCTAACCCTAACCCTAACCCTAACACTATCCCAGGGCTGATTCTAACCGTAACCCTAACACTATCCTAGGCCTGATGCTAACCCTAACCCTAACCCTAACACTATCCTAGGCCTGATGCTAACCCTATCCCTAACCCAAACACTATCCTAGGGTTGATGCTAACTCTAACCCTGACACTATCCTAGGGCTGATGCTAACCCTAACCCTAACCTTAACACTATCCTAGGGCTGATGCTAATCCTAACCCTAACACTATCCTAGGGCTGATGCTAACCCTAACCCTAACCCAAACACTATCCTAGGGTTGATGCTAACTCTAACCCTGACACTATCCTAGGGCTGATGCTAATCCTAACCCTAACCCTAACACTATCCTAGGGCTGATGCTAACCCTAACCCTAACACTATCCTAGGCCTGATGCTAACCCTAACCCTAACCCTAACACTATCGTAGGGCTGATGCTAACCCTAACCCTAACCCTAACACTATCCTAGAGCTGATGCTAACCCTAACCCTAACCCTAACCCTAACCCTAACCCTAACCCTAATACTATCCTAGGGCTGATGCTAACCCTAACCCTAACGCTAACACTATCCTAGGGCTGATGCTAACCCTAACACTAACACTATCCTAGGGCTGATGCTAACCCAAACCCTAACCCTAAAACTATCCTAGGGCTGATGCTAACACTAACCCTAACTCTAACACTATCCTAGGGCTGAGGCTAACCCTAACCCTAACACTATCCTACGGCTGATGCTAACCCTAACCCTAGCCCTACCACTATCCTAAGGCTGATGCTAACCCTAACACTAACACTATCCTAGGCCTGGTGCTAACCCTAACCCTAACCCTAACACTATTCTAGGGCTGATGCTAACCCTAACCCTAATAATATCCTAGGGCTGATGCTAACCCTAACCCTAACCCTAACACTATCCTAGGGCTGATGCTAACCCTAACCCTAACCCTAACACTATCCTAGGGCTGATGCTAACTCTTACCCTAACCCTAACACTATCCTAGGGCTGATGCTAACCCTAACACTAACAATATACTAGGGCTGATGATATCCATAACCCTAAACCTAACACTATCCTAGGGCTGATGCTAACCCTAACCCTAAACCTAACACTATCCTAGGGCTGATTCTAACCGTAACCCTAACAGTATCCTAGGCCTTATGCTAACCCTAACCCTTACCCTAACACTATCCTAGGGCTGATGCTAAACTTAACCATAACCCTAACACTATCCTAGGGCTGATGCTAACCCTATCCCTAACCCTAACACTATCCTAGGGCAGATGCTATCCCTAACCCTAACCCTAACACTATCCTAGGGCTGATGCTAACCCTAACACTAACACTATCCTAGGGCTGATGCTAACCCTAACCCTAACTCTAACACTATCCTAGGGTTGATGCTAACCCTAACCCTAACACTATCCTAGGCCTTATGATAACCCTAACCCTAACCCTAACACTATCCTAGGGTGATGCTAACCCTAACCCTAACACTATCCTAGGCCTGATGATAACCCTAACCCTAACCCTAACACTATCCTAGGGGTGATGATAACCCTAACCCTAACACTATCCTAGGGCTGATGCTAACCCTAACCCTATCCCTAACACTATCCTAGGGCTGATGCTAACCCTAACGCTAACCCTAACACTATCCTTGAACTGATGCTAACCCTAACCCTAACCCTAACACTATCCTAGGCCTGATTATAACCCTAACCCTAACCCTAACACTATCCTAGGGTTTATGTTAACCCTAACCCTAACACTATTCTAGGGCTGATGCTAACCCTAACCCTAACACTATCCTAGGGCTGATGCTAACCCTAACCCTAACCCTAACACTATCCTAAGTCTGGTGCTAACCCTAACCCTCACACTATCCTAGGCCTGATGATAACCCTAACCCTAACCTTAACACTATCCTAGGGCTGATGCTAACCCTAACCCTAACACTATCCTAGGGCTGATGCTAACCCTAACCCTAACCCTAACACTATCCTAGGGCTGATGATAACCCTAACGCTAACCCTAACACTATCTTGAACTGATGCTAACCCTAACCCTAACCCTAACACTATCCTAGGCCTGATGATAACCCTAACCTTAACCCTAACACTATCCTAGGGTTTATGTTAACCCTAACCCTAACACTATCCTAGGGCTGATGCTAACCCTATCCCTAACCCTAACACTATCATAGGGCGGATGCTAACCCTAACCCTAACCCTAACACTATCCTAGGGCTGATGCTAACCCTAACACTAACACTATCCTAGGGCTGATGCTAACCCTAACCCTAACCCTAACACTATCCTAGGGCTGATGCTAACTCTAACCCTAACTCTAACACTATCTTAGGGCTGAGGCTAACCCTAACCCAAACACTATCCTACGGCTGATGCTAACCCTAACCCTAACCCTAACACTATCCTAAGGCTGATGCTATCCCTAACTCTAACACTATCCTAGGCCTGGTGCTAACCCTATCCCTAACCCTAACACTATCCTAAGGCTGATGCTAACCCTAACACTAACACTATCCTAGGCCTGGTGCTAACCCTTACCCTAACCCTAACACTATCCTAGGTCTGATGCTAACCCTAAACCTAACACTATCCTAGGGCTGATGCTAACCCTAACCCTAACCCTAACACTATCCTAGGGCTGATGCTAACCCTAACACTAACACTATCCTAGGCCTGATGATAACCCTAACCCTAACCCTAACACTATCCTAGGGCTGATGCTAACCCTAACCCTAACACTATCCTAGGGCTGATGCTAACCGTAACCCTAACTCTAACACTATCCTAGGGCTGATGCTAACCCTAACGCTAACCCTAACACTATCCTTGAACTGATGCTAACCCTAACCCTAACCCTAACACTATCCTAGGCCTGATGATAGCCCTAACCCTAACCCTAACACTATCCTAGGGTTTATCTTAACCCTAACCCTAACACTCTCCTAGGGCTGATGCTAACCCTAACCCTAAAACTATCCTAGGGCTGATGCTAACCCTAACCCTAACCCTAACACTATCCTAAGTCTGATGCTAACTCTAGCCCTCACACTATCCTAGGCCTGATGATAACCCTAACCCTAACCTTAACACTATCCTAGGGCTGATGCTAACCCTAACCCTAACCCTAACACTATCCTGGAGCTGATGCTAACCCTAACCCTAACACTATCCTAGGCCTGATGCTAACCCTAACCCTAACCCTAACACTATCGTAGGGCTGATGCTAACCCTAACCCTAACCCTAACACTATCCTAGAGCTGATGCTAACCCTAACCCTAACCCTAACCCTAACCCTAACCCTAACCCTAATACTATCCTAGGGCTGATGCTAACCCTAACCCTAACGCTAACACTATCCTAGGGCTGATGCTAACCCTAACACTAACACTATCCTAGGGCTGATGCTAACCCAAACCCTAACCCTAAAACTATCCTAGGGCTGATGCTAACACTAACCCTAACTCTAACACTATCCTAGGGCTGAGGCTAACCCTAACCCTAACACTATCCTACGGCTGATGCTAACCCTAACCCTAGCCCTACCACTATCCTAAGGCTGATGCTAACCCTAACACTAACACTATCCTAGGCCTGGTGCTAACCCTAACCCTAACCCTAACACTATTCTAGGGCTGATGCTAACCCTAACCCTAATAATATCCTAGGGCTGATGCTAACCCTAACCCTAACCCTAACACTATCCTAGGGCTGATGCTAACCCTAACCCTAACCCTAACACTATCCTAGGGCTGATGCTAACTCTTACCCTAACCCTAACACTATCCTAGGGCTGATGCTAACCCTAACACTAACAATGTACTAGGGCTGATGATATCCATAACCCTAAACCTAACACTATCCTAGGGCTGATGCTAACCCTAACCCTAAACCTAACACTATCCTAGGGCTGATTCTAACCGTAACCCTAACAGTATCCTAGGCCTTATGCTAACCCTAACCCTTACCCTAACACTATCCTAGGGCTGATGCTAAACTTAACCATAACCCTAACACTATCCTAGGGCTGATGCTAACCCTATCCCTAACCCTAACACTATCCTAGGGCAGATGCTATCCCTAACCCTAACCCTAACACTATCCTAGGGCTGATGCTAACCCTAACACTAACACTATCCTAGGGCTGATGCTAACCCTAACCCTAACTCTAACACTATCCTAGGGTTGATGCTAACCCTAACCCTAACACTATCCTAGGCCTGATGATAACCCTAACCCTAACCCTAACACTATCCTAGGGTGATGCTAACCCTAACCCTAACACTATCCTAGGCCTGATGATAACCCTAACCCTAACCCTAACACTATCCTAGGGGTGATGATAACCCTAACCCTAACACTATCCTAGGGCTGATGCTAACCCTAACCCTATCCCTAACACTATCCTAGGGCTGATGCTAACCCTAACGCTAACCCTAACACTATCCTTGAACTGATGCTAACCCTAACCCTAACCCTAACACTATCCTAGGCCTGATTATAACCCTAACCCTAACCCTAACACTATCCTAGGGTTTATGTTAACCCTAACCCTAACACTATTCTAGGGCTGATGCTAACCCTAACCCTAACACTATCCTAGGGCTGATGCTAACCCTAACCCTAACCCTAACACTATCCTAAGTCTGGTGCTAACCCTAACCCTCACACTATCCTAGGCCTGATGATAACCCTAACCCTAACCTTAACACTATCCTAGGGCTGATGCTAACCCTAACCCTAACACTATCCTAGGGCTGATGCTAACCCTAACCCTAACCCTAACACTATCCTAGGGCTGATGATAACCCTAACGCTAACCCTAACACTATCTTGAACTGATGCTAACCCTAACCCTAACCCTAACACTATCCTAGGCCTGATGATAACCCTAACCTTAACCCTAACACTATCCTAGGGTTTATGTTAACCCTAACCCTAACACTATCCTAAGGCTGATGCTAACCCTAACACTAACACTATCCTAGGCCTGGTGCTAACCCTAACCCTAACCCTAACACTATCCTAAGGCTGATGCTAACCCTAACACTAACACTATCCTAGGCCTGGTGCTAACCCTAACCCTAACCCTAACACTATCCTAGGTCTGATGCTAACCCTAAACCTAACACTATCCTAGGGCTGATGCTAACCCTAACCCTAACCCTAACACTATCCTAGGGCTGATGTTAACCCTAACCCTAACACTATCCTAGGGCTGATGCTAACCCTAACCCTAACCCTAACACTCTCCTAGGGCTGATGCTAACACTAACCCTAACACTATCCTAGGCCTGATGCTAACCCTAACCTTAACACTATCCTAGGCCTGATGCTAACCCTATCCCTAACCCTAACACTCTCCTAGCGCTGAGGCTAACCCTAACCCTAACACTATCCTAGGGCTGATGCTAACCCTAACCATAACTCTTACGCTATCCTAGGGCTGAGGCTAACCCTAACCCTAACACTATCCTACGGCTGATGCTAACCCTAACCCTAACCCTAACGCTATCCTAGGGCTGAGGCTAACCCTAACCCTAACACTATCCTTCGGCTGATGCTAACGCTAACCCTAACCCTAACACTATCCTAAGGCTGATGCTAACCCTAACACCAACACTATCCTAGGCCTGGTGCTAACCCTAACCCTAACACTAACACTATCCTAGGGCTGATGCTAACCCTAACCCTAATAATATCCTAGGGCTGATGCTAACCCTAACCATAACCCTAACACTATCCTAGGGTGATGCTAACCCTAACCCTAACCCTAACACTATCCTAGGGCTGTTGCTAACCCTAACCCTAACTCTAACACTATCATAGGGCTGATGCTAACCCTAACCCTAACAATATCCTAGGCCTGATGATATCCCTAACCCTAAACCTAACACTATCCTAGGGCTGATGCTAACCCTAACCCTAACGCTAACACTATCCTAGGGCTGATTCTAACCGTAACCCTAACACTATCCTAGGCCTGATGCTAACCCTAACCCTAACCCTAAGACTATCCTAGGCCTGATGCTAACCCTATCCCTAACCCTAACACTCTCGTAGGGCTGAGGCTAAGCCTAACCCTAACACTATCCTAGGGCTGATGCTAACCCTAACCCTAACCCAAACACTATCCTAGGGTAGATGCTAACTCTAACCCTGACACTATCCTAGGGCTGATGCTAACCCTAACCCTAACCCTAACACTATCCTAGGGCTGATGCTAACCATAACACTAACACTATCCTAGGCCGGATGCTAACCCTAACCCTAACCCTAACACTATCCTAGGGCTGATGCTAACCCTAACCCTAACACTATCCTAGGCCTGATGCTAACCCTAACCCTAACATTCTCCTAGGGCTGATGCTAACCCTAACCCTAACCCTAACACTATCCTAGGCCTGATGCTAACCCCATCCCTAACCCTAAGACTCTCCTAGCGCTGAGGCTAACCCTAACCCAAACACTATCCTAGGGCTGATGCTAAACCTAACCCTAACCCAAACACTATCCTAGGGTTGATGCTAACCCTAACCCTAACACTATCCTAGGCCTGATGGTAACCCTAACACTAACCCTAACACTATCCTAGGGCTGATGCTAACCCTAACCCTAACCCTAACACTATCCTAGAGCTGATGCTAACCCTAACCCTAACTCTAAAACTATCCTAAGGCTGATGCTAACCCTAACACTAACACTATTCTAGGCCTAGTGCTAACCCTTACCCTCACCCTAACACTATTCTAGGGCTGATGCTAACCCTAACCCTAATAATATCCTAGGGCTGATGCTAACCCTAACCTTAACACTAACACTATCCTAGGGCTGATGCTAACCTTAACCCTAACCCTAACACTATCCTAGGGCTGATGCTAACCCTTACCCTAACCCTAACACTATCCTAAGGCTGATGCTAACCCTAACACTAACACTATTCTAGGCCTAGTGCTAACCCTTACCCTCACCCTAACACTATTCTAGGGCTGATGCTAACCCTAACCCTAATAATATCCTAGGGCTGATGCTAACCCTAACCTTAACACTAACACTATCCTAGGGCTGATGCTAACCTTAACCCTAACCCTAACACTATCCTAGGGCTGATGCTAACCCTAACCCTAACAATATGCTAGGTCTGATGATATCCATAACCCTAAACCTAGCACTATCCTAGGGCTGATGCTAACCCTAACCCTAAACCTAACACTATCCTAGGGCTGATTCTAACCATAAACCTAACACTATCCTAGGCCTGATGCTAACCCTAACCCTTACCCTAAAACTATGCTAGGGCTGATGCTAAACCTAACCATAACCCTAACACTATCCTAGGGCTGATGCTAACCCTAACCCTAACCCTAACACTATCCTAGGGCTGATGCTAACCCTAACCCTAACACTATCTTAGGCCTGATGCTAACCCTAACCCTAACATTAATCTAGGGCTGATGCTAACCCTAACCCTAACCCTAACACTATCCTAGGCCTGATGCTAACCCTATCCCTAACCCTAACACTCTCCTAGGGCTGAGGCTAACCCAAACCCTAACACTATCCTAGGGCTGATTCTAACCCTAACCCTAACCCAAAAACTATCCTAGGGTTGATGCTAACCCTAACCTTAACACTATCCTAGGGCTGATGCTAACCCTAACCCTAATCTTAACACTATCCTAGGGCTGATGTTAACCCTAACCCTAACACTATCCTAGGGCTGATGCTAACCCTAACGCTAACCCTAACACTATCCTTGAACTGATGCTAACCCTAACCCTAACCCTAACACTATCCTAGGGCTGATGCTAACCCTAACCCTAACCCTAACACTATCCTAGGGTTTATGTTAACCCTAACCCTAACACTATCCTAGGGCTGAGGCTAACCCTAACCCTAACACTATCCTACGGCTGATGCTAACCCTAACCCTAACCCTAACGCTATCCTAAGGCTGATGCTAACCCTAACACTAACACTATCCTAGGCCTGGTGTTAACCCTAACCTTAACCCTAACACTATCCTAGGGCTGATGCTAACCCTAACCCTAATAATATCCTAGGGCTTATGCTAACCCTAACCCTAACCCTAACACTATCCTAGGGCTGATGCTAACCATAACCCTAACTCTAACACTATCCTAGGGCTGATGATAACCCTAACCCTAACAATATCCTAGGCCTGATGATATCCCTAACCCTAATCCTAACACTATCCTAGGGCTGATGCTAACCCTAACCCTAACCCTAACACTATCCTAGGGCTGATTTAAACCGTAACCCTAACACTATCCTAGGCCTGATGCTAACCCTAACACTTACCCTAACACTATCCTAGGGCTGATGCTAAACCTAACCATAACCCTAACACTATCCTGGGGCTGAAGCTAACCCTAAGCCTAACCCTAACACTATCCTAGGGCTGATGCTAACCCTAACCCTAACTCTGTCCTAGGCCTGATGCTAACCCTAACCCTAACACTATCCTAGGCCTGATGCTAACCCTAACCCTAACCCTAACACTATCCTAGGCCTGATGCTAACCCGATCCCTAACCCTAACACTCTCCTAGGGCTGAGGCTAACCCTAACCCTAACACTATCCTAGGGCTAATGCTAACCCTAACACTAACCCAAAAACTATCCTAGGCCTGATGCTAACCCTAACCCTAACACTATCCTAGGGCTGATGCTAACCCTAACCCTAATCCTAACACTATCCTAGGGCTGATACTAACCCTAACCCTAACACTATCCTAGGGCTGATGCTAACCCTAACGCTAACCGTAACACTATCCTTGAACTGATGCTAACCCTAACCCTAACCCTAACACTATCCTAGGCCTGATGCTAACTCTAACCCTAACCCTAACACTATCCTAGGGTTTATGTTAACCCTAACACTAACACTATCCTAGGGCTGATGCTAACCCTAACCCTAACCCTAACACTATCCTAGGGCGGATGCTAACCCTAACCCTAACCCTAACACTATCCTAGGGCTGATGCTAACCCTAACACTAACACTATCCTAGGGCTGATGCTAACCCTAACCCTAACCCTAACACTATCCTAGTGCTGATGCGAACCCTATCCCTAACTCTAACACTATCTTAGGGCTGAGGCTAACCCTAACCCTAACACTATCCTACGGCAGATGCTAACCCTAACCCTAACCCTAACACTATCCTAAGGCTGATGCTAACCCTAACACTAACACTATCCTAGGCCTGGTGCTAACCCTAACCCTAACCCTAACACTATCCTAGGGCTGATGCTAACCCTAACCCTAATACTATCCTAGGGCTGATGCTAACCCTAACCCTAACCCTAACACTATCCTAGGGCTGATGCTAACCCTAACCCTAACACTATCCTAGGCCTGATGCTAACCCTAACCCTAACACTATCGTAGGCCTGATGATAACCCTAACCCTAACCCTAACACTATCCTAGGCCTGATGCTAACCCTATCCCTAACCCTAACACTCTCCTAGGGCTGAGGCTAACCCTAACCCTAACACTATCCTAGGGCTGATGCTAACCCTAACCCTAACCCTAACACTATCCTAGGGTTGATGCTAACCCTAACCCTAACACTATCCTAGGGCTGATGCTAACCCTAACCCTAACCCTAACACTATCCTAGGGCGGATGCTAACCCTAACCCTAACACTATCCTAGGGCTGATGCTAACGCTAACCCTAACCCTAACACTATCCTAGGGTTGATGCTAACCCTAACCCTAACCCTAACACTATCCTAGAGCTGATGCTAACGCTAACCCTAATCCTAACCCTAACCCTAATACTATCCTAGGGCTGATGATAACCCTAACCCGAACCCTAACACTGTCCTAGGGCTGATGCTAACCCTAACACTAACACTATCCTGGGGCTGATGCTAACCCTAACCCTAACCCTAACACTATCCTAGGGCTGATGCTAACCCTAACCCTAACTCTAACACTATCCTAGGGCTGAGGCTAACCCTAACCCTAACACTATCCTACGGCTGATGCTAACCCTAACCCTAACCCTAACGCTATCCTAAGGCTGATGCTAACCCTAACACTAACACTATCCTAGGCCTGGTGTTAACCCTAACCTTAACCCTAACACTATCCTAGGCCTGGTGCTAACCCTAACATTAACCCTAACACTATCCTAGGGCTGATGCTAACCCTAACCCTAATACTATCCTAGGGCTGATGCTAACCCTAACCCTAACCCTAACACTATCCTAGGGCTGATGCTAACTCTAACCCTAACTCTAACACTATCTTAGGGCTGAGGCTAACCCTAACCCAAACACTATCCTACGGCTGATGCTAACCCTAACCCTAACCCTAACACTATCCTAAGGCTGATGCTAACCCTAACACTAACACTATCCTAGGCCTGGTGCTAACCCTAACCCTAACCCTAACACTATCCTAAGGCTGATGCTAACCCTAACACTAACACTATCCTAGGCCTGGTGCTAACCCTTACCCTAACCCTAACACTATCCTAGGTCTGATGCTAAACCTAAACCTAACACTATCCTAGGGCTGATGCTAACCCTAACCCTAACCCTAACACTATCCTAGGGCTGATGCTAACCCTAACACTAACACTATCCTAGGCCTGATGATAACCCTAACCCTAACCCTAACACTATCCTAGGGCTGATGCTAACCCTAACCCTAACACTATCCTAGGGCTGATACTAACCCTAACCCTAAACCTAACACTATCCTAGGGCTGATGCTAACCCTAACGCTAACCCTAACACTATCCTTGAACTGATGCTAACCCTAACCCTAACCCTAACACTATCCTAGGCCTGATGATAACCCTAACCTTAACCCTAACACTATCCTAGGGTTTATGTTAACCCTAACCCTAACACTATCCTAGGGCTGATGCTAACCCTATCCCTAACCCTAACACTATCCTAGGGCGGATGCTAACCCTAACCCTAACCCTATCACTATCCTAGGGCTGATGCTAACCCTAACACTAACACTATCCTAGGGCTGATGCTAACCCTAAACCTAACCCTAACACTATCCTAGGGCTGATGCTAACCCTAACCCTAACTCTAACACTATCTTAGGGCTGAGGCTAACCCTAACCCAAACACTATCCTACGGCTGATGCTAACCCTAACCCTAACCCTAACACTATCCTAAGGCTGATGCTAACCCTAACACTAACACTATCCTAGGCCTGGTGCTAACCCTAACCCTAACCCTAACACTATCCTAAGGCTGATGCTAACCCTAACACTAACACTATCCTAGGCCTGGTGCTAACCCTAACCCTAACCCTAACACTATCCTAGGTCTGATGCTAACCCTAAACCTAACACTATCCTAGGGCTGATGCTAACCCTAACCCTAACCCTAACACTGTCCTAGGGCTGATGTTAACCCTAACCCTAACACTATCCTAGGGCTGATGCTAACCCTAACCCTAACCCTAACACTCTCCTAGGGCTGATGCTAACACTAACCCTAACACTATCCTAGGCCTGATGCTAACCCTAACCTTAACACTATCCTAGGCCTGATGCTAACCCTATCCCTAACCCTAACACTCTCCTAGGGCTGAGGCTAACCCTAACCCTAACACTATCCTAGGGCTGATGCTAACCCTAACCATAACTCTTACGCTATCCTAGGGCTGAGGCTAACCCTAACCCTAACACTATCCTACGGCTGATGCTAACCCTAACCCTAACCCTAACGCTATCCTAGGGCTGAGGCTAACCCTAACCCTAACACTATCCTTCGGCTGATGCTAACGCTAACCCTAACCCTAACACTATCCTAAGGCTGATGCTAACCCTAACACTTACACTATCCTAGGCCTGGTGCTAACCCTAACCCTAACACTAACACTATCCTAGGGCTGATGCTAACCCTAACCCTAATAATATCCTAGGGCTGATGCTAACCCTAACCCTAACCCTAACACTATCCTAGGGTGATGCTAACCCTAACCCTAACCCTAACACTATCCTAGGGCTGTTGCTAACCCTAACCCTAACTCTAACACTATCATAGGGCTGATGCTAACCCTAACCCTAACAATATCCTAGGCCTGATGATATCCCTAACCCTAAACCTAACACTATCCTAGGGCTGATGCTAACCCTAACCCTAACCCTAACACTATCCTAGGGCTGATTCTAACCGTAACCCTAACACTATCCTAGGCCTGATGCTAACCCTAACCCTAACCCTAAGAGTATCCTAGGCCTGATGCTAACCCTATCCCTAACCCTAACACTCTCGTAGGGCTGAGGCTAAGCCTAACCCTAACACTATCCTAGGGCTGATGCTAACCCTAACCCTAACCCAAACACTATCCTAGGGTTGATGCTAACTCTAACCCTGACACTATCCTAGGGCTGATGCTAACCCTAACCCTAACCCTAACACTATCCTGGGGCTGATGCTAACCATAACACTAACACTATCCTAGGCCTGATGCTAACCCTAACCCTAACCCTAACACTATCCTAGGGCTGATGCTAACCCTAACCCTAACACTATCCTAGGCCTGATGCTAACCCTAACCCTAACACTCTCCTAGGGCTGATGCTAACCATAACCCTAACCCTAACACTATCCTAGGCCTGATGCTAACCCCATCCCTAACCCTAAGACTCTCCTAGCGCTGAGGCTAACCCTAACCCAAACACTATCCTAGGGCTGATGCTAAACCTAACCCTAACCCAAACACTATCCTAGGGTTGATGCTAACCCTAACCCTAACACTATCCTAGGGCTGATGCTTACCCTAACCTTAACCCTAACACTATCCTAGGGCTGATGCTAACCCTAACCCTAACACTATCCTAGGCCTGATGGTAACCCTAACACTAACCCTAACACTATCCTAGGGCTGATGCTAACCCTAACCCTAACCCTAACACTATCCTAGAGCTGATGCTAACCCTAACCCTAACTCTAACACTATCCTAGGGCTGAGGCTAACCCTAACCCTAACACTATCCTACGGCTGATGCTAACCCTTACCCTAACCCTAACACTATCCTAAGGCTGATGCTAACCCTAACACTAACACTATCCTAGGCCTAGTGCTAACCCTTACCCTCACCCTAACACTATCCTAGGGCTGATGCTAACCCTAACACTAACACTATCCTAGGGCTGATGCTAACCCAAACCCTAACCCTAACACTATCCTAGGGCTGATGCTAACCCTAACCCTAACTCTAACACTATCCTAGGGCTGAGGCTAACCCTAACCCTAACACTATCCTACGGCTGATGCTAACCCTTACCCTAACCCTAACACTATCCTAAGGCTGATGCTAACCCTAACACTAACACTATTCTAGGCCTAGTGATAACCCTTACCCTCACCCTAACACTATTCTAGGGCTGATGCTAACCCTAACCCTAATAATATCCTAGGGCTGATGCTAACCCTAACCTTAACACTAACACTATCCTAGGGCTGATGCTAACCTTAACCCTAACCCTAACACTATCCTAGGGCTGATGCTAACCCTAACCCTAACAATATGCTAGGTCTGATGATATCCATAACCCTAAACCTAGCACTATCCTAGGGCTGATGCTAACCCTAACCCTAAACCTAACACTATCCTAGGGCTGATTCTAACCATAAACCTAACACTATCCTAGGCCTGATGCTAACCCTAACCCTTACCCTAACACTATGCTAGGGCTGATGCTAAACCTAACCATAACCCTAACACTATCCTAGGGCTGATGCTAACCCTAACCCTAACCCTAACACTATCCTAGGGCTGATGCTAACCCTAACCCTAACACTATCCTAGGCCTGATGCTAACCCTAACCCTAACATTATCCTAGGGCTGATGCTAACCCTAACCCTAACCCTAACACTATCCTAGGCCTGATGCTAACCCTATCCCTAACCCTAACACTCTCCTAGGGCTGAGGCTAACCCAAACCCTAACACTATCCTAGGGCTGATTCTAACCCTAACCCTAACCCAAAAACTATCCTAGGGTTGATGCTAACCCTAACCTTAACACTATCCTAGGGATGATGCTAACCCTAACCCTAATCATAACACTATCCTAGGGCTGATGTTAACCCTAACCCTAACACTATCCTAGGGCTGATGCTAACCCTAACGCTAACCCTAACACTATCCTTGAACTGATGCTAACCCTAACCCTAACCCTAACACTATCCTAGGGCTGATGCTAACCCTAACCCTAACCCTAACACTATCCTAGTGTTTATATTAACCCTAACCCTAACACTATCCTAGGGCTGATGCTAACCCTAACCCTAACCCTAACACTATCCTAGGGCGGATGGTAACCCTAACCCTAACCCTAACACTATCCTTGAACTAATGCTAACACTAACCCTAACCCTAACACTATCCTAGGCCTGATGATAACCCTAACCCTAACCCTAACACTATCCTAGGGTTTATGTTAACCCTAACCCTAACACTATCCTAGAACTGAGGCTATCCCTAACCCTAACACTATCCTACGGCTGATGCTAACCCTAACCCTAACCCTAACGCTATCCTAAGGCTGATGCTAACCCTAACACTAACACTATCCTAGGCCTGGTGTTAACCCTAACCTTAACCCTAACACTATCCTAGGGCTGATGCTAACCCTAACCCTAATAATATCCTAGGGCTTATGCTAACCCTAACCCTAACCCTAACACTATCCTAGGGCTGATGCTAACCATAACCCTAACTCTAACACTATCCTAGGGCTGATGATAACCCTAACCCTAACAATATCCTAGGCCTGATGATATCCCTAACCCTAAACCTAACACTATCCTAGGGCTGATGCTAACCCTAACCCTAACCCTAACACTATCCTAGGGCTGATTTAAACCGTAACCCTAACACTATCCTAGGCCTGATGCTAACCCTAACACTTACCCTAACACTATCCTAGGGCTGATGCTAAACCTAACCATAACCCTAACACTATCCTGGGGCTGAAGCTAACCCTAAGCCTAACCCTAACACTATCCTAGGGCTGATGCTAACCCTAACCCTAACACTGTCCTAGGCCTGATGCTAACCCTAACCCTAACACTATCCTAGGCCTGATGCTAACCCTAACCCTAACCCTAACACTATCCTAGGCCTGATGCTAACCCGATCCCTAACCCTAACACTCTCCTATGGCTGAGGCTAACCCTAACCCTAACACTCACCTAGGGCTAATGCTAACCCTAACCCTAACCCAAACACTATCCTAGGCCTGATGCTAACCCTAACCCTAACACTATCCTAGGGCTGATGCTAACCCTAACCCTAATCCTAACACTATCCTACGGCTGATACTAACCCTAACCCTAACACTATCCTAGGGCTGATGCTAACCCTAACGCTAACCGTAACACTATCCTTGAACTGATGCTAACCCTAACCCTAACCCTAACACTATCCTAGGCCTGATGCTAACTCTAACCCTAACCCTAACACTATCCTAGGGTTTATGTTAACCCTAACACTAACACTATCCTAGGGCTGATGCTAACCCTAACCCTAACCCTAACACTATCCTAGGGCGGATGCTAACCCTAACCCTAACCCTAACACTATCCTAGGGCTGATGCTAACCCTAACACTAACACTATCCTAGGGCTGATGCTAACCCTAACCCTAACCCTAACACTATCCTAGTGCTGATGCGAACCCTATCCCTAACTCTAACACTATCTTAGGGCTGAGGCTAACCCTAACCCTAACACTATCCTACGGCTGATGCTAACCCTAACCCTAACCCTAACACTATCCTAAGGCTGATGCTAACCCTAACACTAACACTATCCTAGGCCTGGTGCTAACCCTAACCCTAACCCTAACACTATCCTAGGGCTGATGCTAACCCTAACCCTAATACTATCCTAGGGCTGATGCTAACCCTAACCCTAACCCTAACACTATCCTAGGGCTGATGCTAACCCTAACCCTAACACTATCCTAGGCCTGATGCTAACCCACACCTAACATTTACACTATCCTAGGGCGGATACTTACCCTAACCCTAACCCTAACACTATCCTAGGTGTGATGCTAACCCTTAACCTAACACTATCCTAGAGCTGATGCTAACCCTAACCCTAACCCTAACACTATCCTAGGGCTGATGTTAACCCTAACCCTAACACTATCCTAGGGCTGATGCTAACCCTAACCTTAACCCTAACACTCTCCTAGGGCTGATGCTAACCCTAACCATAACACTATCCTAGGCCTGATGCTAACCCTAACCCTAACACTATCGTAGGCCTGATGATAACCCTAACCCTAACCCTAACACTATCCTAGGCCTGATGCTAACCCTATCCCTAACCCTAACACTCTCCTAGGGCTGAGGCTAACCCTAACCCTAACACTATCCTAGGGCTGATGCTAACCCTAACCCTAACCCTAACACTATCCTAGGGTTGATGCTAACCCTAACCCTAACACTATCCTAGGGCTGATGCTAACCCTAACCCTAACCGTAACACTATCCTAGGGCTGATGCTAACCCTAACCCTAACACTATCCTAGGGCTGATGCTAACGCTAACCCTAACCCTAACACTATCCTAGGGTTGATGCTAACCCTAACCCTAACCCTAACACTATCCTAGAGCTGATGCTAACGCTAACCCTAATCCTAACCCTAACCCTAATACTATCCTAGGGCTGATAATAACCCTAACCCGAACCCTAACACTGTCCTAGGGCTGATGCTAACCCTAACACTAACACTAACCTAGGGCTGATGCTAACCCTAACCCTAACCCTAACACTATCCTAGGGATGATGCTAACCCTAACCCTAACTCTAACACTATCCTAGGGCTGAGGCTAACCCTAACCCTAACACTATCCTACGGCTGATGCTAACCCTAACCCTAACCCTAACGCTATCCTAAGGCTGATGCTAACCCTAACACTAACACTATCCTAGGCCTGGTGTTAACCCTAACCTTAACCCTAACACTATCCTAGGCCTGGTGCTAACCCTAACACTAACCCTAACACTATCCTAGGGCTGATGATAACCCTAACCCTAATACTATCCTAGGGCTGATGCTAACCCTAACCCTAACCCTAACACTATCCTAGGGCTGATTCTAACCCTAACCCTAACACTATCCTAGGCCTGATGCTAACCCTAACCCTAACACTTACACTATCCTAGGGCTGATGCTTACCCTAACCCTAACCCTAACACTATCCTAGGGCTGATGCTAACCCTAAACCTAACACTGTCCTAGGCCTGATGCTAACCCTAACCCTAACACTATCCTAGGCCTGATGCTAACCCTAACCCTAACCCTAACACTATCCTAGGCCTGATGCTAACCCGATCCCTAACCCTAACACTCTCCTAGGGCTGAGGCTAACCCTAACCCTAACACTATCCTAGGGCTAATGCTAACCCTAACCCTAACCCAAACACTATCCTAGGCCTGATGCTAGCACTAACCCTAACACTATCCTAGGGCTGATGCTAACCCTAACCCTAATCCTAACACTATCCTAGGGCTGATGCTAACCCTAACCCTAACACTATCCTAGGGCTGATGCTAACCATAACGCTAACCGTAACACTATCCTTGAACTGATGCTAACCCTAACCCTAACCCTAACACTACCCTAGGCCTGATGCTAACCCTAACCCTACCCCTAACACTATCCTAGGGTTTATGTTAAGCCTAACACTAACACTATCCTAGGGCTGATGCTAACCCTAACCCTAACACTAACACTATCCTAGGGCGGATGCTAACCCTAACCCTAACCCTAACACTATCCTAGGGCTGATGCTAACCCTAACACTAACACTATCCTAGGGCTGATGCTAACCCTAACCCTAACCCTAACACTATCCTAGTGCTGATGCGAACCCTATCCCTAACTCTAACACTATCTTAGGGCTGAGGCTAACCCTAACCCTAACACTATCCTACGGCTGATGCTAACCCTAACCCTAACCCTAACACTATCCTAAGGCTGATGCTAACCCTAACACTAACACTATCCTAGGCCTGGTGCTAACCCTAACCCTAACCCTAACACTATCCTAGGGCTGATGCTAACCCTAACCCTAATACTATCCTAGGGCTGATGCTAACCCTAACCCTAACCCTAACACTATCCTAGGGCTGATGCTAACCCTAACCCTAACACTATCCTAGGCCTGATGCTAACCCAAACCTAACATTTACACTATCCTAGGGCGGATACTTACCCTAACCCTAACCCTAACACTATCCTAGGTCTGATGCTAACCCTAAACCTAACACTATCCTAGAGATGATGCTAACCCTACCCCTAACCCTAACACTATCCTAGGGCTGATGTTAACCCTAACCCTAACCCTAACACTCTCCTAGGGCTGAGGCTAACCCTAACCCTAACACTATCCTAGGGCTGATGCTAACCCTAACCCTAACCCTAACACTATCCTAGGGTTGATGCTAACCCTAACCCTAACACTATCCTAGGGCTGATGCTAACCCTAACCCTAACCCTAACACTATCCTAGGGCTGATGCTAACCCTAACCCTAACACTATCCTAGGGCTGATGCTAACGCTAACCCTAACCCTAATACTATCCTAGGGTTGATGCTAACCCTAACCCTAACCCTAACACTATCCTAGAGCTGATGCCAACGCTAACCCTAATCCTAACCCTAACCCTAATACTATCGTAGGGCTGATGATAACCCTAACCCGAACCCTAACACTATCCTAGGGCTGATGCTAACCCTAACACTAACACTATCCTAGGGCTGATGCTAACCCTAACCCTAACCCTAACACTATCCTAGGGCTGATGCTAACCCTAACCCTAACTCTAACACTATCCTAGGGCTGAGGCTAACCCTAACCCTAACACTATCCTACGGCTGATGCTAACCCTAACCCTAACCCTAACGCTATCCTAAGGCTGATGCTAACCCTAACACTAACACTATCCTAGGCCTGGTGTTAACCCTAACCTTAACCCTAACACTATCCTAGGCCTGGTGCTAACCCTAACCCTAACCCTAACACTATCCTAGGGCTGATGCTAACCCTAACCATAATAATATCCGAGGGCTGATGCTAACCCTAACCCTAACCCTAACACTATCCTAGGGCTGATGCTAACCCTAACCCTAACCCTAACACTATCCTAGGGCTGATGCTAACCCTAACCCTAACTCTAACACTATCCTAGGGCTGATGCTAACCCTAACCCTAACAATATCCTAGGCCTGCTGATATCCATAACCCTAAACCTAACACTATCCTAGGCCTGATGCTAACCCTAACCCTTAACCTAACACTATCCTAGTGCTGATGCTAAACCTAACACTAACCCTAACACTATCCTAGGGCTGATGCTAACCCTAACACTAACCCTAACACTATCCTAGGGCTGATGCTAACCCTAACCCTAACACTCTCCTAGGCCTGATGCTAACCCTAACCCTAACACTATCCTAGGGCTGATGCTAACCCTAACCCTCACCCTAACACTATCCTAGGCCTGATGCTAACCCTATCCCTAACCCTAACACTCTCCTAGGGCTGAGGCTAACCCTAACCCTAACACTATCCTAGGGCTGATGCTAACCCTAACCCTAACCCAAACACTATCCTAGGGTTGATGCTAAACCTGACCCTAACATTCTCCTAGGGCTGATGCTAACCCTAAGCCTAACCCTAACACTATCCTAGGGCTGATGCTAACCCTAACCCTAACACTATCCTAGGGCTGATGCTAACCCTAACGCTAACCCTAACACTATCCTTGAACTGATGCTAACCCTAACCCTAACCCTAACACTATCCTAGGCCTGATGATAACCCTAACCCTAACCCTAACAATATCCTAGGGTTTATGTTAACCCTAACCCTAACACTATCCTAGGGCTGATGCTAACCCTAACCCTAACCCTAACACTATCCTAGGGCGGATGGTAACCCTAACCCTAACCCTAACACTATCCTAGGGCGGATGCTAACCCTAACCCTAACCCTAACACTATCCTAGGGCTGATGCTAACCCTAACCCTAACCCTAACACTATCCTAGGGCTGATGCTAACCCTAACCCTAACACTATCCTAGGCCTAATGCTAACCCTTTTCCTAACACTTACACTATCCTAGGGCTAATGCTAACCCTAACCCTAACCTTAACACTATCCTAGGTCTGATGCTAACCCTAAACCCAGCACTATCCTAGGGCTGATGCTAACCCTAACCCTAACAGTATCCTAGGGCTGATGCTAACCCTAACGCTAACCGTAACACTATCCTTGAACTGATGCTAACCCTAACCCTAACCCTAACACTATCCTAGGCCTGATGCTAACCCTAACCCTACCCCTAACACTATCCTAGGGTTTATGTTAAGCCTAACACTAACACTATCCTAGGGCTGATGCTAACCCTAACCCTAACCCTAACACTATCCAAGGGCGGATGCTAACCCTAACCCTAACCCTAACACTATCCTAGGGCTGATGCTAACCCTAACACTAACACTATCCTAGGGCTGATGCTAACCCTAACCCTAACCCTAACACTATCCTAGTGCTGATGCGAACCCTATCCCTAACTCTAACACTATCTTAGGGCTGAGGCTAACCCTAACTCTAACACTATCCTACGGCTGATGCTAACCCTAACCCTAACCCTAACACTATCCTAAGGCTGATGCTAACCCTAACACTAACACTATCCTAGGCCTGGTGCTAACCCTAACCCTAACCCTAACACTATCCTAGGGCTGATGCTAACCCTAACCCTAATACTATCCTAGGGCTGATGCTAACCCTAACCCTAACCCTAACACTATCCTAGGGCTGTTGCTAACCCTAACCCTAACACTATCCTAGGCCTGATGCTAACCCAAACCTAACATTTACACTATCCTAGGGCGGATACTTACCCTAACCCTAACCCTAACACTATCCTAGGTCTGATGCTAACCCTAAACCTAACACTATCCTAGAGATGATGCTAACCCTAACCCTAACCCTAACACTATCCTAGGGCTGATGTTAACCCTAACCCTAACCCTAACACTCTCCTAGGGCTGAGGCTAACCCTAACCCTAACACTATCCTAGGGCTGATGCTAACCCTAACCCTAACCCTAACACTATCCTAGGGTTGATGCTAACCCTAACCCTAACACTATCCTAGGGCTGATGCTAACCCTAACCCTAACCCTAACACTATCCTAGGGCTGATGCTAACCCTAACCCTAACACTATCCTAGGGCTGATGCTAACGCTAACCCTAACCCTAATACTATCCTAGGGTTGATGCTAACCCTGACCCTAACCCTAACACTATCCTAGAGCTGATGCCAACGCTAACCCTAATCCTAACCCTAACCCTAATACTATCGTAGGGCTGATGATAACCCTAACCCGAACCCTAACACTATCCTAGGGCTGATGCTAACCCTAACACTAACACTATCCTAGGGCTGATGCTAACCCTAACCCTAACCCTAACACTATCCTAGGGCTGATGCTAACCCTAACCCTAACTCTAACACTATCCTAGGGCTGAGGCTAACCCTAACCCTAACACTATCCTACGGCTGATGCTAACCCTAACCCTAACCCTAACGCTATCCTAAGGCTGATGCTAACCCTAACACTAACACTATCCTAGGCCTGGTGTTAACCCTAACCTTAACCCTAACACTATCCTAGGCCTGGTGCTAACCCTAACCCTAACCCTAACACTATCCTAGGGCTGATGCTAACCCTAACCATAATAATATCCGAGGGCTGATGCTAACCCTAACCCTAACCCTAACACTATCCTAGGGCTGATGCTAACCCTAACCCTAACCCTAACACTATCCTAGGGCTGATGCTAACCCTAACCCTAACTCTAACACTATCCTAGGGCTGATGCTAACCCTAACCCTAACAATATCCTAGGCCTGCTGATATCCATAACCCTAAACCTAACACTATCCTAGGCCTGATGCTAACCCTAACCCTTACCCTAACACTATCCTAGTGCTGATGCTAAACCTAACACTAACCCTAACACTATCCTAGGGCTGATGCTAACCCTAACACTAACCCTAACACTATCCTAGGGCTGATGCTAACCCTAACCCTAACACTCTCCTAGGCCTGATGCTAACCCTAACCCTAACACTATCCTAGGGCTGATGCTAACCCTAACCCTCACCCTAACACTATCCTAGGCCTTTTGCTAACCCTATCCCTAACCCTAACACTCTCCTAGGGCTGAGGCTAACCCTAACCCTAACACTATCCTAGGGCTGATGCTAACCCTAACCCTAACCCAAACACTATCCTAGGGTTGATGCTAAACCTGACCCTAACATTCTCCTAGGGCTGATGCTAACCCTAAGCCTAACCCTAACACTATCCTAGGGCTGATGCTAACCCTAACCCTAACACTATCCTAGGGCTGATGCTAACCCTAACGCTAACCCTAACACTATCCTTGAACTGATGCTAACCCTAACCCTAACCCTAACACTATCCTAGGCCTGATGATAACCCTAACCCTAACCCTAACAATATCCTAGGGTTTATGTTAACCCTAACCCTAACACTATCCTAGGGCTGATGCTAACCCTAACCCTAACCCTAACACTATCCTAGGGCGGATGGTAACCCTAACCCTAACCCTAACACTATCCTAGGGCGGATGCTAACCCTAACCCTAACCCTAACACTATCCTAGGGCTGATGCTAACCCTAACCCTAACCCTAACACTATCCTAGGGCTGATGCTAACCCTAACCCTAACACTATCCTAGGCCTAATGCTAACCCATTTCCTAACACTTACACTATCCTAGGGCTAATGCTAACCCTAACCCTAACCTTAACACTATCCTAGGTCTGATGCTAACCCTAAACCCAGCACTATCCTAGGGCTGATGCTAACCCTAACCCTAACCCTAACACTATCCTTGGGCTGATGTTAACCCTAACCCTAACACACTCCTAGGGCTGATGCTAACCCTAACCCTAAGCCTAACACTCTCCTAGGGCTGATGCTAACCCTAACCATAACACTATCCTAGGCCTAATGCTAACCCTTACCCTAACACTATCCTAGGGCTAATGCTAACCCTAACCCTAACCCAAACACTATCCTAGGGTTGATGCTAACCCTAACCCTAACACTATCCTAGGGCTGATGCTAACCCTAACCCTAACCCTAACACTATCCTAGGGCTGATGCTAACCCTAACCCTAACACTATCCTAGGGCTGATGCTAACCCTGACGCTAACCCTACCAATATCCTTGAACTGATGCTAACCCTAACCCTAACCCTAACACTATCCTAGGCCTGATGATAACCCTAATCCTAACCCTAACACTATCCTAGGGTTTATGTTAACCCTAACCCTAACACTATCCTAGGGCTGATGCTAACCCTAACCCTAACTCTAACACTATCCTAGGGCGGATGCTAACCCTACCCTAAGCCTAACACTATCCTAGGGCTGATGCTAACCCTAACACTAACACTATCCTAGGGCTGATGCTAAACCTAACCATAACCCTAACACTATCCTAGGGCTGATGCTAACCCTAACCCTAACCCTAAAACTATCCTAAGGCTGATGCTAACCCTAACACTAACACTATCCTAGGCCTGGTGCTAACCCTAATCCTAACCCTAACACTATTCTAGGGCTGATGCTAACCCTAACCCTAACACTATACTAGGCCTGATGCTAACCCTAAGCCTAACCCTAACACTATCCTAGAGCTGATGCTAACCCTAACCCTAACACTATCCGAGGGCTGATGCTAACCCTAACCCTAACCCTAACACTATTCTAGGGCTGATGCTAACCCGAACCCTAACCCTAACACCATCCTAGGGCTGACGCTAACCCTAACCCTAACACTATCCTAGGGCTGATGCTAACCCTAACCCTAACCCTAACACTATCCTAGGGCTGATGCTAACCCTAACGCTAACCCTAACACTATCCTTGAACTGATGCTAACCCTAACCCTAACCCTAACACTATCCTAGGCCTGATGATAACCCTAACCCTAACCCTAACACTATCCTAGGGTTTATGTTAACCCTAACCCGAACACTATCCTAGGGCTGATGCTAACCCTAACCCTAACCCTAACACTATCCTAGACTGATGCTAACCCTAACCCTGACACTATCCTAGGCCTGATGATAACCCTAACCCTAACCCTAACACTATCCTAGGGCTGATGCTAACCCTAAACCTAACACTATCCTAGGGCTGATGCTAACCCTAACCCTAACCCTAACACTATCCTAGGGCTGATGCTAACCCTAACGCTAACCCTAACAATATCCTTGAACTGATGCTAACCCTAACCCTAACCCTAACACTATCCTAGGCCTGATGATAACCCTAACCCTAACCCTAACACTATCCTAGGGTTTATGTTAACCCTAACGCTAACACTATCCTAGGGCTGATGCTAACCCTAACCCTAACCCTAACACTATCCTAGGGCGGATGCTCACCCTAACCCTAACCCTAACACTATCCTAGGGCTGATGCTAACCCTAACACTAACACTATCCTAGGGCTGATGCTAACCCTAACCCTAAACCTAACACTATCCTAGGGCTGATGCTAACCCTAACCCTAATACTATCCTAGGGCTGATGCTAACCCTAACCCTAACCCTAACACTATCCTAGGGCTGACGCTCACCCTAACCCTAACCCTAACACTATCCTAGGGCTGATGCTAACCCTAACACTAACACTATCCTAGGCCTTATGCTAACCCTAACCCTAACACTTACACTATCCTAGGGCTGATGCTAACCCTAACCCTAACCCTAACACTATCCTAGGGCTGATGTTAACCCTAACCCTAACACTCTCCTAGGGCTGATGCTAACCCTAACCCTAACACTATTCTAGGCCTGATGCTAACCCTAACCCTAACACTATCCTAGGGCTGATGCTAACCCTAACCCTAACCCTAACACTATCCTAGGCCTGATGCTAACCCTATCCCTAACCCTAACACTCTCATAGGACTGAGGCTAACCCTAACAGTAACACTATCCTAGGGCTGATGCTAACCCTAACCCTAACCCTAACACTATCCTAGGGTTGATGCTAACCCTAACCCTAACACTATCCTAGGGCTGATGCTAACCCTAACCGTAACCCTACCACTATCCTAGGGCTGATGCTAACCCTAACCCTAACAGTATCCTAGGGCTGATGCTAACCGTAACCCTAACCCTAACACTATCCTAGGGCTGATGCTAACACTAACACTAACACTATCCTAGGGCTGATGCTAACCCTAACCCTAACCCTAACACTATCCTAGGGCTGATGCTAACCCTAACCCTAACCCTAACACTATCCTAGAGCTGATGCTAACGCTAACCCTAACCCTAACCCTAATACTATCCTAGGGCTGATGCTAACCCTAACCCTAACCCTAACACTATCCTAGGGCTGATACTAACCCTAACCCTAACTCTAACACTATCCTAGGGCTGAGGCTAACCCTAACCCTAACACTATCCTAAGGCTGAAGCTAACCCTAACACTAACACTATCCTTGGCCTGGTGCTAACCCTAACCCTAACCCTAACACTATCCTAGGGCTGATGCAAACCCTAACCATAATAATATCCGAGGGCTGATGCTAACCCTAACCCTAACCCTAACACTATCCTAGGGCTGATGCTAATCCTAACCCTAACCCTAACACTATCCTAGGGCTGATGCTAACCCTAACCCTAACTCTAACACTATCCTAGGGCTGATGCTAACCCTAACCCTAACAATATCCTAGGCCTGATGATATCCATAACCCTAAACCTAACACTATCCTAGGGCTGATGCTAACCCTAACCCTAACCCTAACACTATCCTAGGGCTGATTCTAACCATAACCCTAACACTATCCTAGGCCTGATGCTAACCCTAACCCTTACCCTAACACTATCCTAGTGCTGATGCTAAACCTAACCATAACCATAACACTATCCTAGGGCTGATGCTAACCCTAACACTAACACTATCCTAGGCCTGGTGCTAACCCTAATCCTAACCCTAACACTATTCTAGGGCTGATGCTAACCCTAACCCTAATAATATCCTAGGGCTGATGCTAACCCTAACCCTAACCCTAACACTATCCTAGGGCTGATGCTAACCCTAACCCTAACCCTAACACTATCCTAGGGCGGATGCTAACCCTAAACATAACCCTAACACTATCCTAGGGCTGATGCTAACCCTAACACTAACACTATCCTTGGGCTGATGCTAACCCTAACCCTAACCCTAAAACTATCCTAGGGCTGATGGTAACCCTAACCCTAACTCTAACGCTATCTTAGGGCTGAGGCTAACCCTAACCCTAACACTATCCTACGGCTGATGCTAACCCTAACCCTAACCCTAAGACTATCCTAGGGCTGATGCTAACCCTAACCCTAACACTATCCTAGGCCTGATGCTAACCCTAAGCCTAACCCTAACACTATCCTAGGGCTGATGCTAACCCTAACCCTAACACTATCCTAGGGCTGATGCTAACCGTAACCCTAACCCTAACACTATCCTAGGGCTGATGCTAACCCTAACCCTAACCCTAACACCATCCTAGGGCTGAAGCTAACCCTAACCCTAACACTATCCTAGGGCTGATGCTAACCCTAACCCTAACCCTAACCCTAACACTATCCTAGGGCTGATGCTAACCCTAACGCTAACCCTGACACTATCCTTGAACTGATGCTAACCCTAACCCTAACCCTAACACTATCCTAGGCCTGATGATAACCCTAACCCTAACCCTAACACTATCCTAGGGTTTATGTTAACCCTAACACGAACACTATCGTAGGGCTGATGCTAACCCTAACCCTAACCCTAACACTATCCTAGACTGATGCTAACCCTAACCCTAACACTATCCTAGGCCTGATGATAACCCTAACCCTAACCCTAACACTATCCTAGGGCTGATGCTAACCCTAACCCTAACACTATCCTAGGGCTGATGCTAACCCTAACCCTAACCCTAACACTATCCTAGGGCTGATGCTAACCCTAACAATATCCTTGAACTGATGCTAACCCTAACCCTAACCCTAACACTATCCTAGGCCTGATGATAACCCTAACCCTAACACTATCCTAGAGTTTATGTTAACCCTAATGCTAACACTATCCTAGGGCTGATGCTAACCCTAACCCTAACCCTAACACTATCCTAGGGCGGATGCTAACCCTAACCCTAACCCTAACACTATCCTAGGGCTGATGCTAACCCTAACACTAACACTATCCTAGGGCTGATGCTAACCCTAACCCTAAACCTAAAACTATCCTAGGGCTGATGCTAACCCTAACCCTAATACTATCCTAGGGCTGATGCTAACCCTAACCCTAACCCTAACACTATCCTAGGGCTGACGCTAACCCTAACCCTAACCCTAACTATATCCTAGGGCTGATGCTAACCCTAACACTAACACTATCCTAGGTCTTATGCTAACCCTAACCCTAACACTTACACTATCCTAGGGCTGATGCTAACCCTAACCCTAACCCTAACACTATCCTAGGGCTGATGTTAACCCTAAACCTAACACTATCCTAGGGCTGATGCTAACCCTAACCCTAACCCTAACACTCTCCTAGGGCTGATGCTAACCCTAACCCTAACACTATTCTAGGCCTGAGGCTAACCCTAACCCTAACACTATCCTAGGGCTGATGCTAACCCTAACCCTAACCCTAACACTATCCTAGGCCTGATGCTAACCCTATCCCTAACCCTAACACTCTCCTAGGACTGAGGCTAACCCTAACCCTAACACTATCCTAGGGCTGATGCTAACCCTAACCCTAACCCTAACACTATCCTAGGGTTGATGCTAACCCTAACCCTAACACTATCCTAGGGCTGATGCTAACCCTAACCCTAACCCTAACACTATCCTAGGGCTGATGCTAACCCTAACCCTAACACTATCCTAGGGCTGATGCTAACCCTAACCCTAACCCTAACACTATCCTAGGGCTGATGATAACCCTAACACTAACACTATCCTAGGGCTGATGCTAACCCTAACCCTAACCCTAACACTATCCTAGGGCTGATGATAACCCTAACCCTAACCCTAACACTATCCTAGGGTTTATGTTAACCCTAACCCGAACACTATCCTAGGGCTGATGCTAACCCTAACCCTAACCCTAACACTATCCTAGACTGATGCTAACCCTAACCCTGACACTATCCTAGGCCTGATGATAACCCTAACCCTAACCCTAACACTATCCTAGGGCTGATGCTAACCCTAACCCTAACACTATCCTAGGGCTGATGCTAACCCTAACCCTAACCCTAACACTATCCTAGGGCTGATGCTAACCCTAACGCTAACCCTAACAATATCCTTGAACTGATGCTAACCCTAACCCTAACCCTAACACTATCCTAGGCCTGATGATAACCCTAACCCTAACCCTAACACTATCCTAGGGTTTATGTTAACCCTAACGCTAACACTATCCTAGGGCTGATGCTAACCCTAACCCTAACCCTAACACTATCCTAGGGCGGATGCTCACCCTAACCCTAACCCTAACACTATCCTAGGGCTGATGCTAACCCTAACACTAACACTATCCTAGGGCTGATGCTAACCCTAACCCTAAACCTAACACTATCCTAGGGCTGATGCTAACCCTAACCCTAATACTATCCTATTGCTGATGCTAACCCTAACCCTAACCCTAACACTATCCTAGGGCTGACGCTCACCCTAACCCTAACCCTAACACTATCCTAGGGCTGATGCTAACCCTAACACTAACACTATCCTAGGCCTTATGCTAACCCTAACCCTAACACTTACACTATCCTAGGGCTGATCCTAACCCTAACCCTAACCCTAACACTATCCTAGGGCTGATGTTAACCCTAACCCTAACACTCTCCTAGGGCTGATGCTAACCCTAACCCTAACACTATTCTAGGCCTGATGCTAACCCTAACCCTAACACTATCCTAGGGCTGATGCTAACCCTAACCCTAACCCTAACACTATCCTAGGCCTGATGCTAACCCTATCCCTAACCCTAACACTCTCATAGGACTGAGGCTAACCCTAACAGTAACACTATCCTAGGGCTGATGCTAACCCTAACCCTAACCCTAACACTATCCTAGGGTTGATGCTAACCCTAACCCTAACACTATCCTAGGGCTGATGCTAACCCTAACCGTAACCCTACCACTATCCTAGGGCTGATGCTAACCCTAACCCTAACAGTATCCTAGGGCTGATGCTAACCGTAACCCTAACCCTAACACTATCCTAGGGCTGATTCTAACCATAACCCTAACACTATCCTAGGCCTGATGCTAACCCTAACCCTTACCCTAACACTATCCTAGTGCTGATTCTAACCATAACCCTAACACTATCCTAGGCCTGATGCTAACCCTAACCCTTACCCTAACACTATCCTAGTGCTGATGCTAAACCTAACCATAACCCTAACACTATCCTAGGGCTGATGCTAACCCTAACACTAACACTATCCTAGGCCTGGTGCTCACCCTAATCCTAACCCTAACACTATTCTAGGGCTGATGCTAACCCTAACCCTAATAATATCCTAGGGCTGATGCTAACCCTAACCCTAACCCTAACACTATCCTAGGGCTGATGCTAACCCTAACCCTAACCCTAACACTATCCTAGGGCTGATGTTAACCCTAAACCTAACACTATCCTAGGGCTGATGCTAACCCTAACCCTAACCCTAACACTCTCCTAGGGCTGATGCTAACCCTAACCCTAACACTATTCTAGGCCTGAGGCTAACCCTAACCCTAACACTATCCTAGGGCTCATGCTAACCCTAACCCTAACCCTAACACTATCCTAGGGCTGATGCTAACCCTAACCCTAACACTATCCTTGGGCTCATGCTAACCCTAACCCTAACCCTAACACTATCCTAGGGCAGATGCTAACCCTAACGCTAACCCTAACACTATCCTTGAACTGATGCTAACTCTAACCGTAACCCTAACACTATCCTAGGCCTGATGATAACCCTAACCCTAACCCTAACACTATCCTAGGGTTTATGTTAACCCTAACCCTAACACTATCCTAGGGCTGATGCTAACCCTAACCCTAACCCTAACACTATCCTAGGGCGGATGCTAACCCTAAACATAACCCTAACACTATCCTAGGGCTGATGCTAACCCTAACACTAACACTATCCTTGGGCTGATGCTAACCCTAACCCTAACCCTAAAACTATCCTAGGGCTGATGGTAACCCTAACCCTAACTCTAACGCTATCTTAGGGCTGAGGCTAACCCTAACCCTAACACTATCCTACGGCTGATGCTAACCCTAACCCTAACCCTAAGACTATCCTAGGGCTGATGCTAACCCTAACCCTAACACTATCCTAGGCCTGATGCTAACCCTAAGCCTAACCCTAACACTATCCTAGGGCTGATGCTAACCCTAACCCTAACACTATCCTAGGGCTGATGCTAACCGTAACCCTAACCCTAACACTATCCTAGGGCTGATGCTAACCCTAACCCTAACCCTAACACCATCCTAGGGCTGAAGCTAACCCTAACCCTAACACTATCCTAGGGCTGATGCTAACCCTAACCCTAACCCTAACCCTAACACTATCCTAGGGCTGATGCTAACCCTAACGCTAACCCTGACACTATCCTTGAACTGATGCTAACCCTAACCCTAACCCTAACACTATCCTAGGCCTGATGATAACCCTAACCCTAACCCTAACACTATCCTAGGGTTTATGTTAACCCTAACACGAACACTATCGTAGGGCTGATGCTAACCCTAACCCTAACCCTAACACTATCCTAGACTGATGCTAACCCTAACCCTAACACTATCCTAGGCCTGATGATAACCCTAACCCTAACCCTAACACTATCCTAGGGCTGATGCTAACCCTAACCCTAACACTATCCTAGGGCTGATGCTAACCCTAACCCTAACCCTAACACTATCCTAGGGCTGATGCTAACCCTAACAATATCCTTGAACTGATGCTAACCCTAACCCTAACCCTAACACTATCCTAGGCCTGATGATAACCCTAACCCTAACACTATCCTAGAGTTTATGTTAACCCTAATGCTAACACTATCCTAGGGCTGATGCTAACCCTAACCCTAACCCTAACACTATCCTAGGGCGGATGCTAACCCTAACCCTAACCCTAACACTATCCTAGGGCTGATGCTAACCCTAACACTAACACTATCCTAGGGCTGATGCTAACCCTAACCCTAAACCTAAAACTATCCTAGGGCTGATGCTAACCCTAACCCTAATACTATCCTAGGGCTGATGCTAACCCTAACCCTAACCCTAACACTATCCTAGGGCTGACGCTAACCCTAACCCTAACCCTAACTATATCCTAGGGCTGATGCTAACCCTAACACTAACACTATCCTAGGTCTTATGCTAACCCTAACCCTAACACTTACACTATCCTAGGGCTGATGCTAACCCTAACCCTAACCCTAACACTATCCTAGGGCTGATGTTAACCCTAAACCTAACACTATCCTAGGGCTGATGCTAACCCTAACCCTAACCCTAACACTCTCCTAGGGCTGATGCTAACCCTAACCCTAACACTATTCTAGGCCTGAGGCTAACCCTAACCCTAACACTATCCTAGGGCTGATGCTAACCCTAACCCTAACCCTAACACTATCCTAGGCCTGATGCTAACCCTATCCCTAACCCTAACACTCTCCTAGGACTGAGGCTAACCCTAACCCTAACACTATCCTAGGGCTGATGCTAACCCTAACCCTAACCCTAACACTATCCTAGGGTTGATGCTAACCCTAACCCTAACACTATCCTAGGGCTGATGCTAACCCTAACCCTAACCCTAACACTATCCTAGGGCTGATGCTAACCCTAACCCTAACACTATCCTAGGGCTGATGCTAACCCTAACCCTAACCCTAACACTATCCTAGGGCTGATGATAACCCTAACACTAACACTATCCTAGGGCTGATGCTAACCCTAACCCTAACCCTAACACTATCCTAGGGCTGATGATAACCCTAACCCTAACCCTAACACTATCCTAGGGTTTATGTTAACCCTAACCCGAACACTATCCTAGGGCTGATGCTAACCCTAACCCTAACCCTAACACTATCCTAGACTGATGCTAACCCTAACCCTGACACTATCCTAGGCCTGATGATAACCCTAACCCTAACCCTAACACTATCCTAGGGCTGATGCTAACCCTAACCCTAACACTATCCTAGGGCTGATGCTAACCCTAACCCTAACCCTAACACTATCCTAGGGCTGATGCTAACCCTAACGCTAACCCTAACAATATCCTTGAACTGATGCTAACCCTAACCCTAACCCTAACACTATCCTAGGCCTGATGATAACCCTAACCCTAACCCTAACACTATCCTAGGGTTTATGTTAACCCTAACGCTAACACTATCCTAGGGCTGATGCTAACCCTAACCCTAACCCTAACACTATCCTAGGGCGGATGCTCACCCTAACCCTAACCCTAACACTATCCTAGGGCTGATGCTAACCCTAACACTAACACTATCCTAGGGCTGATGCTAACCCTAACCCTAAACCTAACACTATCCTAGGGCTGATGCTAACCCTAACCCTAATACTATCCTATTGCTGATGCTAACCCTAACCCTAACCCTAACACTATCCTAGGGCTGACGCTCACCCTAACCCTAACCCTAACACTATCCTAGGGCTGATGCTAACCCTAACACTAACACTATCCTAGGCCTTATGCTAACCCTAACCCTAACACTTACACTATCCTAGGGCTGATCCTAACCCTAACCCTAACCCTAACACTATCCTAGGGCTGATGTTAACCCTAACCCTAACACTCTCCTAGGGCTGATGCTAACCCTAACCCTAACACTATTCTAGGCCTGATGCTAACCCTAACCCTAACACTATCCTAGGGCTGATGCTAACCCTAACCCTAACCCTAACACTATCCTAGGCCTGATGCTAACCCTATCCCTAACCCTAACACTCTCATAGGACTGAGGCTAACCCTAACAGTAACACTATCCTAGGGCTGATGCTAACCCTAACCCTAACCCTAACACTATCCTAGGGTTGATGCTAACCCTAACCCTAACACTATCCTAGGGCTGATGCTAACCCTAACCGTAACCCTACCACTATCCTAGGGCTGATGCTAACCCTAACCCTAACAGTATCCTAGGGCTGATGCTAACCGTAACCCTAACCCTAACACTATCCTAGGGCTGATTCTAACCATAACCCTAACACTATCCTAGGCCTGATGCTAACCCTAACCCTTACCCTAACACTATCCTAGTGCTGATTCTAACCATAACCCTAACACTATCCTAGGCCTGATGCTAACCCTAACCCTTACCCTAACACTATCCTAGTGCTGATGCTAAACCTAACCATAACCCTAACACTATCCTAGGGCTGATGCTAACCCTAACACTAACACTATCCTAGGCCTGGTGCTCACCCTAATCCTAACCCTAACACTATTCTAGGGCTGATGCTAACCCTAACCCTAATAATATCCTAGGGCTGATGCTAACCCTAACCCTAACCCTAACACTATCCTAGGGCTGATGCTAACCCTAACCCTAACCCTAACACTATCCTAGGGCTGATGTTAACCCTAAACCTAACACTATCCTAGGGCTGATGCTAACCCTAACCCTAACCCTAACACTCTCCTAGGGCTGATGCTAACCCTAACCCTAACACTATTCTAGGCCTGAGGCTAACCCTAACCCTAACACTATCCTAGGGCTCATGCTAACCCTAACCCTAACCCTAACACTATCCTAGGGCTGATGCTAACCCTAACCCTAACACTATCCTTGGGCTCATGCTAACCCTAACCCTAACCCTAACACTATCCTAGGGCAGATGCTAACCCTAACGCTAACCCTAACACTATCCTTGAACTGATGCTAACTCTAACCGTAACCCTAACACTATCCTAGGCCTGATGATAACCCTAACCCTAACCCTAACACTATCCTAGGGTTTATGTTAACCCTAACCCTAACACTATCCTAGGGCTGATGCTAACCCTAACCCTAACCCTAACACTATCCTAGGGCGGATGCTAACCCTAACCCTAACCCTAACACTATCCTAGGGCTGATGCTAACCCTAACACTAACACTATCCTAGGGGTGATGCTAACCCTAACCCTAACCCTAACACTATCCTAGGGCTGATGCTAACCCTAACCCTAACACTATCCTAGGCCTGATGATAACCCTAACCCTAACACTGACACTATCCTAGGGCTGATGCTAACCCTAACCCTAACACTACCCTAGGCCTGATGATAACCCTAACCCTAACCCTGACACTATCCTAGGGCTGATTCTAACCCTAACCCTATCACTATCCTAGGGCTGATGCTAACCCTAACCCTAACCCTAACACTATCCTAGGGCTGATGCTAACCCTAACGCTAACCCTAACACTATCCTTGAACTGATGCTAACCCTAACCCTAACCATAACACTATCCTAGGCCTGATGATAACCCTAACCCTAACCCTAACACTATCCTAGGGTTTATGTTAACCCTAACCCTAACACTATCCTAGGGCTGATGCTAACCCTAACCCTAAACCTAACACTATCCTAGGGCGGATGCTAACGCTAACCCTAACCCTAACACTATCCTAGGCCTGCTGCTAACCCTAACACTAACACTATCCTAGGGCTGATGCTAACCCTAACCCTAACCCTAACACTCTCCAAGGGCTGATGCTAACCATAACCCTAACCCTAACACTATACTAGGGCTGATGCTAACCCTAACCCTAACTCTAACACTATCTTAGGGCTGAGGCTAACCCTAACCCTAACACTATCCTACGGCTGATGCTAACCCTAACCCTAACCCTAACACTATCCTAGGGCTGATGCTAACCCTAACCCTAACACTATCCTTGGGCTGATGCTAACCCTAACCCTAACCCTAACACTATCCTAGGGCAGATGCTAACCCTAACGCTAACCCTAACACTATCTTTGAACTGATGCTAACCCTAACCCTAACCCAAACACTATCCTAGGCCTGATGATAACCCTAACCCTAACCCTAACACTATCCTAGTGTTTATGTTAACCCTAACCCTAACACTATCCTAGGGCTGATGCTAACCCTAACCCTAACCCTAACACTATCCTAGGGCTGATGCTAACCCTAACCCTAACCCTAACACTATCCTAGGGCTGATGCTAACCCTAACACTAACACTATCCTAGGGCTGATGCTAACCCTAACCCTAACCCTAACATTATCCAAGGGCGGATGCTAACCCTAACGTTAACCCTAAAACTATCCTAGGGCTCATGCTAACCCTAACATTAACACTATCCTAGGCCTCATGCTAACCCTAACCCTAACCCTAACACTATCCTATGGCTGATGCTAACCCTAACCCTAACACTATCCTAGGGCTGATGCTAACCCTAACCCTAACCCTAACACTATCCTAGGGCTGATGCTAACCCTAACCCTAACACTATCCTAGGCCTGATGATAACCCTAACCCTAACCCTAACACTATCCTAGGGCTGATGCTAACCCTAACCCTAACAGTATCCTAGGGCTGATGCTAACCCTAACCCTAACCCTAACACTATCCTAAGTCTGATGCTAACCCTAGCCCTCACACTATACTAGGCCTGATGATAACCCTAACCCTAACCTTAACACTATCCTAGGGCTGATGCTAACCCTAACCCTAACCCTAACACTATCCTAGAGCTGATGCTAACCCTAACCCTAACACTATCCTAGGCCTGATGATAACCCTAACCCTAACCCTGACACTATCCGAGGGCTGATGCTAACCCTAACCCTAACACTATCCTAGGGCTGATGCTAACCCTAACCCTAACACTATCCTAGGCCTGAAGATAACCCTAAACCTAACCCTAACACTATCCTAGGGTTTATGTTAACCCTAACCCTAACACTATCCTAGGGCTGATGCTAACCCTAACCCTAACCCTAACACTATCCTAGGGCGGATGCTAACCCTAACCCTAACCCTAACACTATCCTAGGGCTGATGCTAACCCTAACACTAACACTATCCCAGGGCTGATGCTAACCCTAACCCTAACCCTAACATTATCCTAGGGCTGATGATAACCCTAACCCTAACTCTAACACTATCTTAGGGCTGAGGCTAACCCTAACCCTAACACTATCCTACGGCTGATCCTAACCCTAACCCTAACCCTAACACTATCCTAGGGCTGATGCTAACCCTAACCCTAACACTATCCTAGGCCTGATGCTAACCCTAACCCTAACCCTGACACTATCCTAGGGCTGATGCTAACCCTAACACTAACACTATCCTAGGGCTGATGCTAACCCTAACCCTAACCCTAACACTATCCTAGGCCTGATGATAACCCTAACCCTAACCCTAACACTATCCTAGGGTTTATGTTAACCCTAACCCTAACACTATCCTAGGGCTGATGCTAACCCTAACCCTAACCCTAACACTATCCTAGGGCTGGTGCTAACCCTAACACTAACACTATCCTAGGGCTGATGCTAACCCTAACCCTAACCCTTAACATTATCCTAGGGCTGATGCTAACCCTAACCCTAACTCTAACACTGTCTTAGGGCTGAGGCTAACCCTAACACTAACACTATCCTACGGCTGATGCTAACCCTAACCCTAACCCTAACACTATCCTAGGGCTAATGCTAACCCTAACCCTAACAGTATCCTAGGCCTGATGCTAACCCTAACCCTAACCCTAACACTATCCTAGGGCTGATGCTAACCCTAACCCTAACACTATCCTAGGGCTGATGCTAACCCTAACCCTAACCCTAACACGATCCTAGGGCTGATGCTAACCCTAACCCTAACACTATCTTAGGCCTGATGATAACCCTAACCCTAACCCTGACACTATCCTAGGGCTGATGCTAACCCTAACCCTAACACTATCCTAGGGCTGATGCTAACCCTAACCCTAACCCTAACACTATCCTAGGGCTGATGCTAACCCTAAAGCTAACCCTAACACTATCCTTGAACTGATGCTAACCCTAACCCTAACCCTAACACTATCCTAGGCCTGATGATAACCCTAACCCTAACCCTAACACTATCCTAGGGTTTATGTTAACCCTAACCCTAACACTATCCTAGGGCCGATGCTAACCCTAACCCTAAACCTAACACTATCCTAGGGCGGATGCTAACCCTAACCCTAACCCTAACACTATCCTAGTGCTGGTGCTAACCCTAACACTAACACTATCCTAGGGCTGATGCTAACCCTAACCCTAACCCTAACACTCTCCATGGGCTGTTGCTAACCCTAACCCTAACCCTAACACTATCCTAGGGCTGATGCTAACCCTAACCCTAACTCTAACACTATCTTAGGGCTGAGGCTAACCCTAACCCTAACACTATCCTCCGGCTGATGCTAACCCTAACCCTTACCCAAACACTATCCTAGGGCTGATGCTAACCCTAACCCTAACACTATCCTAGGCCTGATGCTAACCCTAACCCTAACCCTAACACTATCCTAGGGCTGATGCTAACCCTAACCCTAACACTATCCTAGGCTGATGCTAACCCTAACCCTAACCCTAACACTATCCTAGGGCTGATGCTAACCCTAACCCTAACAATATCCTAGGCTTGATGATAACCCTAATCCTAACCCTAACACTATCCTAGGGCTGATGCTAACCCTAACCCTAACACTATCCTAGAGCTGATGCTAACCCTAACCCTAACCCTAACACTATCCTAAGTCTGATGCTAACCCTAGCCCTCACACTATCCTAGGCCTGATGATAACCCTAAGCATAACCTTAACACTATCCTAGGGCTGATGCTAACCCTAACCCTAACCCTAACACTATCCTAGAGCTGATGCTAACGCTAACCCTAACACTATCCTAGGCCTGATGATAACCCTAACCCTAACCCTGACACTATCCTAGGGCTCATGCTAACCCTAACCCTAACACTATCCTAGGGCTGATGCTAACCCTAACCCTAACCCAAACGCCATCCTAGGGTTGATGCTAACCCTAACCCTAACACTATCCTAGGGCTGATGCTAACCCTATCCCTAACCCTAACACTATCCTTGGGCTGATGCTAACCCTAACCCTAACACTATCCTGGGGCTGATGCTAACCCTAACCCTAACCCTAACACTATCCTAGGGCTGATGCTAACCCTAACCCTAACACTATCCTTGGGCTGATGCTAACCCTAACCCTAACCCTAACACTATCCTAGGTCAGATGCTAACCCTAACGCTAACCCTAACACTATCCTAGGGCGGATCCTAACCCTAACCCTAATAATATCCTAGGGCTGATGCTAACCCTAATACTAACCCTAACACTATCCTAGGGCTGATGCTAACCCTAACCCTAACCCTAACACTATCCTAGGCCTGATGATAACCCTAACCCTAACCCTAACACTATCCTAGGGTTTATGTTAACCATAACCCTAACACTATCCTACGGTTGATGCTAACCCTAACCCTAACCCTAACACAATCCTAGGGCTGATGCTAACCCTAACAATAACACTATCCTAGGGCTGATGCTAACCCTAACCCTAACCCTAACACTCTCCAAGGGCTGATGCTAACCCTAACCTAACCCTAACACTATCCTAGGGCTGATGCTAACCCTAACCCTAACTCTAACACTATCTTAGGGCTGAGGCTAACCCTAACCCTAACACTATCCTACGGCTGATGCTAACCCTAACCCTAACCCTAACACTATCCTAGGGCTGATGCTAACCCTAACCCTAACACTATCCTTGGGCTGATGCTAACCCTAACCCTAACCCTAACACTATCCTAGGGCAGATGCTAACCCTAACGCTAACCCTAACACTATCTTTGAACTGATGCTAACCCTAACCCTAACCCAAACACTATCCTAGGCCTGATGATAACCCTAACCCTAACCCTAACACTATCCTAGTGTTTATGTTAACCCTAACCCTAACACTATCCTAGGGCTGATGCTAACCCTAACCCTAACCCTAACACTATCCTAGGGCTGATGCTAACCCTAACCCTAACCCTAACACTATCCTAGGGCTGATGCTAACCCTAACACTAACACTATCCTAGGGCTGATGCTAACTCTAACCCTAACCTTAACATTATCCTAGGGCGGATGCTAACCCTAACCCTAACCCTAACACTATCCTAGGGCTCATGCTAACCCTAACATTAACACTATCCTAGGCCTGATGCTAACCCTAACCCTAACCCTAACACTATCCTAGGGCTGATGCTAACCCTAACCCTAACACTATCCTAGGGCTGATGCTAACCCTAACCTTAACCCTAACACTATCCTAGGGCTGATGCTAACCCTAACCCTAACACTATCCTAGGCCTGATGATAACCCTAACCCTAACCCTAACACTATCCTAGGGCTGATGCTAACCCTAACCCTAACAGTATCCTAGGGCTGATGCTAACCCTAACCCTAACCCTAACACTATCCTAAGTCTGATGCTAACCCTAGCCCTCACACTATACTAGGCCTGATGATAACCCTAACCCTAACCTTAACACTATCCTAGGGCTGATGCTAACCCTAACCCTAACACTATCCTAGGGCTGATGCTAACCCTAACCCTAACACTATCCTAGGACTGAAGATTACCCTAACCCTAACCCTAACACTATCCTAGGGTTTATGTTAACCCTAACCCTAACACTATCCTAGGGCTGATGCTAACCCTAACCCTAACCCTAACACTATCCTAGGGCGGATGCTAACCCTAACCCTAACCCTAACACTATCCTAGGGCTGATGCTAACCCTAACACTAACACTATCCTAGGGCTGATGCTAACCCTAACCCTAACCCTAACATTATCCTAGGGCTGATGATAACCCTAACCCTAACTCTAACACTATCTTAGGGCTGAGGCTAACCCTAACCCTAACACTATCCTAGGCCTGATGATAACCCTAACCCTAACCCTAACACTATCCTAGGGCTGATGCTAACCCTAACCCTAACAGTATCCTAGGGCTGATGCTAACCCTAACCCTAACCCTAACACTATCCTAAGTCTGATGCTAACCCTAGCCCTCACACTATACTAGGCCTGATGATAACCCTAACCCTAACCTTAACACTATCCTAGGGCTGATGCTAACCCTAACCCTAACCCTAACACTATCCTAGAGCTGATGCTAACCCTAACCCTAACACTATCCTAGGCCTGATGATAACCCTAACCCTAACCCTGACACTATCCTAGGGCTGATGCTAACCCTAACCCTAACACTATCCTAGGGCTGATGCTAACCCTAACCCTAACACTATCCTAGGCCTGAAGATAACCCTAAACCTAACCCTAACACTATCCTAGGGTTTATGTTAACCCTAACCCTAACACTATCCTAGGGCTGATGCTAACCCTAACCCTAACCCTAACACTATCCTAGGGCGGATGCTAACCCTAACCCTAACCCTAACACTATCCTAGGGCTGATGCTAACCCTAACACTAACACTATCCCAGGGCTGATGCTAACCCTAACCCTAACCCTAACATTATCCTAGGGCTGATGATAACCCTAACCCTAACTCTAACACTATCTTAGGGCTGAGGCTAACCCTAACCCTAACACTATCCTACGGCTGATCCTAACCCTAACCCTAACCCTAACACTATCCTAGGGCTGATGCTAACCCTAACCCTAACACTATCCTAGGCCTGATGCTAACCCTAACCCTAACCCTAACACTATCCTAGGGCTGATGCTAACCCTAACACTAACACTATCCTAGGGCTGATGCTAACCCTAACCCTAACCCTAACACTATCCTAGGCCTGATGATAACCCTAACCCTAACCCTAACACTATCCTAGGGTTTATGTTAACCCTAACCCTAACACTATCCTAGGGCTGATGCTAACCCTAACCCTAACCCTAACACTATCCTAGGGCTGGTGCTAACCCTAACACTAACACTATCCTAGGGCTGATGCTAACCCTAACCCTAACCCTTAACATTATCCTAGGGCTGATGCTAACCCTAACCCTAACTCTAACACTGTCTTAGGGCTGAGGCTAACCCTAACACTAACACTATCCTACGGCTGATGCTAACCCTAACCCTAACCCTAACACTATCCTAGGGCTAATGCTAACCCTAACCCTAACACTATCCTAGGCCTGATGCTAACCCTAACCCTAACCCTAACACTATCCTAGGGCTGATGCTAACCCTAACCCTAACACTATCCTAGGGCTGATGCTAACCCTAACCCTAACCCTAACACGATCCTAGGGCTGATGCTAACCCTAACCCTAACACTATCTTAGGCCTGATGATAACCCTAACCCTAACCCTGACACTATCCTAGGGCTGATGCTAACCCTAACCCTAACACTATCCTAGGGCTGATGCTAACCCTAACCCTAACCCTAACACTATCCTAGGGCTGATGCTAACCCTAAAGCTAACCCTAACACTATCCTTGAACTGATGCTAACCCTAACCCTAACCCTAACACTATCCTAGGCCTGATGATAACCCTAACCCTAACCCTAACACTATCCTAGGGTTTATGTTAACCCTAACCCTAACACTATCCTAGGGCTGATGCTAACCCTAACCCTAAACCTAACACTATCCTAGGGCGGATGCTAACCCTAACCCTAACCCTAACACTATCCTAGTGCTGGTGCTAACCCTAACACTAACACTATCCTAGGGCTGATGCTAACCCTAACCCTAACCCTAACACTCTCCATGGGCTGTTGCTAACCCTAACCCTAACCCTAACACTATCCTAGGGCTGATGCTAACCCTAACCCTAACTCTAACACTATCTTAGGGCTGAGGCTAACCCTAACCCTAACACTATCCTCCGGCTGATGCTAACCCTAACCCTTACCCAAACACTATCCTAGGGCTGATGCTAACCCTAACCCTAACACTATCCTAGGCCTGATGCTAACCCTAACCCTAACCCTAACACTATCCTAGGGCTGATGCTAACCCTAACCCTAACACTATCCTAGGCTGATGCTAACCCTAACCCTAACCCTAACACTATCCTAGGGCTGATGCTAACCCTAACCCTAACAATATCCTAGGCTTGATGATAACCCTAATCCTAACCCTAACACTATCCTAGGGCTGATGCTAACCCTAACCCTAACACTATCCTAGAGCTGATGCTAACCCTAACCCTAACCCTAACACTATCCTAAGTCTGATGCTAACCCTAGCCCTCACACTATCCTAGGCCTTATGATAACCCTAAGCATAACCTTAACACTATCCTAGGGCTGATGCTAACCCTAACCCTAACCCTAACACTATCCTAGGGCTGATGCTAACCCTAACCCTAACCCAAACGCCATCCTAGGGTTGATGCTAACCCTAACCCTAACACTATCCTAGGGCTGATGCTAACCCTATCCCTAACCCTAACACTATCCTTGGGCTGATGCTAACCCTAACCCTAACACTATCCTGGGGCTCATGCTAACCCTAACCCTAACCCTAACACTATCCTAGGGCTGATGCTAACCCTAACCCTAACACTATCCTTGGGCTGATGCTAACCCTAACCCTAACCCTAACACTATCCTAGGTCAGATGCTAACCCTAACGCTAACCCTAACACTATCCTAGGGCGGATGCTAACCCTAACCCTAATAATATCCTAGGGCTGATGCTAACCCTAATACTAACCCTAACACTATCCTAGGGCTGATGCTAACCCTAACCCTAACCCTAACACTATCCTAGGCCTGATGATAACCCTAACCCTAACCCTAACACTATCCTAGGGTTTATGTTAACCATAACCCTAACACTATCCTACGGTTGATGCTAACCCTAACCCTAACCCTAACACAATCCTAGGGCTGATGCTAACCCTAACAATAACACTATCCTAGGGCTGATGCTAACCCTAACCCTAACCCTAACACTCTCCAAGGGCTGATGCTAACCCTAACCTAACCCTAACACTATCCTAGGGCTGATGCTAACCCTAACCCTAACTCTAACACTATCTTAGGGCTGAGGCTAACCCTAACCCTAACACTATCCTACGGCTGATGCTAACCCTAACCCTAACCCTAACACTATCCTAGGGCTGATGCTAACCCTAACCCTAACACTATCCTTGGGCTGATGCTAACCCTAACCCTAACCCTAACACTATCCTAGGGCAGATGCTAACCCTAACGCTAACCCTAACACTATCTTTGAACTGATGCTAACCCTAACCCTAACCCAAACACTATCCTAGGCCTGATGATAACCCTAACCCTAACCCTAACACTATCCTAGTGTTTATGTTAACCCTAACCCTAACACTATCCTAGGGCTGATGCTAACCCTAACCCTAACCCTAACACTATCCTAGGGCTGATGCTAACCCTAACCCTAACCCTACACTATCCTAGGGCTGATGCTAACCCTAACACTAACACTATCCTAGGGCTGATGCTAACTCTAACCCTAACCTTAACATTATCCTAGGTCGGATGCTAACCCTAACCCTAACCCTAACACTATCCTAGGGCTCATGCTAACCCTAACATTAACACTATCCTAGGCCTGATGCTAACCCTAACCCTAACCCTAACACTATCCTAGGGCTGATGCTAACCCTAACCCTAACACTATCCTAGGGCTGATGCTAACCCTAACCTTAGCCCTAACACTATCCTAGGGCTGATGCTAACCCTAACCCTAACACTATCCTAGGCCTGATGATAACCCTAACCCTAACCCTAACACTATCCTAGGGCTGATGCTAACCCTAACCCTAACAGTATCCTAGGGCTGATGCTAACCCTAACCCTAACCCTAACACTATCCTAAGTCTGATGCTAACCCTAGCCCTCACACTATACTAGGCCTGATGATAACCCTAACCCTAACCTTAACACTATCCTAGGGCTGATGCTAACCCTAACCCTAACACTATCCTAGGGCTGATGCTAACCCTAACCCTAACACTATCCTAGGACTGAAGATAACCCTAACCCTAACCCTAACACTATCCTAGGGTTTATGTTAACCCTAACCCTAACACTATCCTAGGGCTGATGCTAACCCTAACCCTAACCCTAACACTATCCTAGGGCGGATGCTAACCCTAACCCTAACCCTAACACTATCCTAGGGCTGATGCTAACCCTAACACTAACACTATCCTAGGGCTGATGCTAACCCTAACCCTAACCCTAACATTATCCTAGGGCTGATGATAACCCTAACCCTAAATCTAACACTATCTTAGGGCTGAGGCTAACCCTAACCCTAACACTATCCTACGGCTGATCCTAACCCTAACCCTAACCCTAACACTATCCTAGGGCTGATGCTAACCCTAACACTAACACTATCCTAGGCCTGATGCTAACCCTAACCCTAACCCTAACACTATCCTAGGGCTGATGCTAACCCTAACACTAACACTATCCTAGGGCTGATGCTAACCCTAACCCTAACCCTAACACTATCCTAGGCCTGATGATAACCCTAACCCTAACCCTAACACTATCCTAGGGTTTATGTTAACCCTAACCCTAACACTATCCTAGGGCTGATGCTAACCCTAACCCTAACCCTAACACTATCCTAGGGCAGATGCTAACCCTAACCCTAACCCTAACACTATCCTAGGGCTGGTGCTAACCCTAACACTAACACTATCCTAGGGCTGATGCTAACCCTAACCCTAACCCTTAACATTATCCTAGGGCTGATGCTAACCCTAACCCTAACTCTAACACTGTCTTAGGGCTGAGGCTAACCCTAACACTAACACTATCCTACGGCTGATGCTAACGCTAACCCTAACCCTAAAACTATCCTAGGGCTAATGCTAACCCTAACCCTAACACTATCCTAGCCCTGATGCTAACCCTAACCCTAACCCTAACACTATCCTAGGGCTGATGCTAACCCTAACCCTAACACTATCCTAGGGCTGATGCTAACCCTAACCCTAACCCTAACACGATCCTAGGGCTGATGCTAACCCTAACCCTAACACTATCCTAGGCCTGATGATAACCCTAACCCTAACCCTGACACTATCCTAGGGCTGATGCTAACCCTAACCCTAACACTATCCTAGGGCTGATGCTAACCCTAACCCTAACCCTAACACTATCCTAGGGCTGATGCTAACCCTAAAGCTAACCCTAACACTATCCTTGAACTGATGCTAACCCTAACCCTAACCCTAACACTATCCTAGGCCTGATGATAACCCTAACCCTAACCCTAACACTATCCTAGGGTTTATGTTAACCCTAACCCTAACACTATCCTAGGGCTGATGCTAACCCTAACCCTAAACCTAACACTATCCTAGGGCGGATGCTAACCCTAACCCTAACCCTAACACTATCCTAGTGCTGGTGCTAACCCTAACACTAACACTATCCTAGGGGTGATGCTAACCCTAACCCTAACCCTAACACTCTCCAAGGGCTGTGGCTAACCCTAACCCTAACCCTAACACTATCCTAGGTCTGATGCTAACCCTAACCCTAACTCTAACACTATCTTAGGGCTGAGGCTAACCCTAACCCTAACACTATCCTCCGGCTGATGCTAACCCTAACCCTAACCCAAACACTATCCTAGGGCTGATGCTAACCCTAACCCTAACACTATCGTAGGGCTGATGCTAACCCTAACCCTAACACTAACACTATCCTAGGGCTGATGCTAACCCTAACCCTAACACTATCCTAGGGCTGATGCTAGCCCTAACCCTAACCCTAACACTATCCTAGGGCTGATGCTAACCCTAACCCTAACACTATCCTAGGCTTGATGATAACCCTAATCCTAACCCTAACACTATCCTAGGGCTGATGCTAACCCTAACCCTAACACTATCCTAGAGCTGATGCTAACCCTAACCCTCTCCCTAACACTATCCTAAGTCTGATGCTAACCCTAGCCTTCACACTATCCTAGGCCTGATGATAACCCTAAGCCTAACCTTAACACTATCCTAGGGCTGATGCTAACCCTAACCCTAACCCTAACACTATCCTAGAGCTGATGCTAACGCTAACCCTAACACTATCCTAGGCCTGATGATAACCCTAACCCTAACCCTGACACTATCCTAGGGCTCATGCTAACCCTAACCCTAACACTATCCTAGGGCTGATGCTAACCCTAACCCTAACCCTAACGCTATCCTAGGCCTGATGCTAACCCTATCCCTAACCGTAACACTCTCCTAGGGTTGAGGCTAACCCTAACCCTAACACTATCCTAGGGCTGATGCTAACCCTAACCCTAACCCAAACGCCATCCTAGGGTTGATGCTAACCCTAACCCTAACACTATCCTAGGGCTGATGCTAACCCTAACCCTAACCCTAACACTATCCTTGGGCTGATGCTAACCCTAACCCTAACACTATCCTGGGGCTGATGCTAACCCTAACCCTAACCCTAACACTATCCTAGGTCTGATGCTAACCTTAACCCTAACACTATCCTTGGGCTGATGCTAACCCTAACCCTAACCCTAACACTATCCTAGGTCAGATGCTAACCCTAACGCTAACCCTAACACTATCCTTGAACTGATGTTAACCCTAACCCTAACCCTAACACTATCCTAGGCCTGATGATAACCCTAACCCTAACCCTAACACTATCCTAGGGTTTATGTTAACCCTAAACCTAACACTATCCTAGGGCTGATGCTAACCTTAACCCTAACCCTAACACTATCCTAGGGCGAATGCTAACCCTAACCCTAACCCTAACACTATCCTAGGGCTGATGCTAACCCTAACCCTAACACTATCCTAGGCTTCATGATAACCCTAACCCTAACCCTAACACTATCCTAGGGCTGATGCTAACCCTAACCCTAACACTATCCTAGAGCTGATGCTATCCCTAACCCTAACCCTAACACTATCCTAAGTCTGATGCTAACCCTAGCCCTCACACTATCCTAGGCCTGATGATAACCCTAACCCTAACCTTAACACTATCCTAGGGCTGATGCTAACCCTAACCCTAACCCTAACACTATCCTAGAGCTGATGCTAACGCTAACCCTAACACTATCCTAGGCCTGATGATAACCCTAACCCTAACCCTGACACTATCCTAGGGCTCATGCTAACCCTAACCCTAACACTATCCTAGGGCTGATGCTAACCCTAACCCTAACCCTAACCCTAACACTATCCTAGGCCTGATGCTAACACTATCCCTAACCGTAACACTCTCCTAGGGCTGAGGCTAACCCTAACCCTAACACTATCCTAGGGCTGATGCTAACAATAACCCTAACCCAAACGCCATCCTAGGGTTGATGCTAACCCTAACCCTAACACTATCCTAGGGCTGATGCTAACCCTAACCCTAACCCTAACACTATCCTTGGGCTGATGCTAACCCTAACCCTAACACTATACTGGGGCTGATGCTAACCCTAACCCTAACCCTAACACTATCCTAGGTCAGATGCTAACCCTAACGCTAAACCTAACACTATCCTTGAACTGATGTTAACCCTAACCCTAACCCTAACACTATCCTAGGCCTGATGATAACCATGATAACCCTAACCCTAACCCTAACACTATCCTAGGGTTTATGTTAACCCTAACCCTAACACTATCCTAGGGCTGATGCTAACCCTAACCCTAACCCTAACACTATCCTAGGGCGGATGCTAACCCTAACCCTAACCCTAACACTATCCTAGGGCTGATGCTAACCCTAACACTAACACTATCCTAGGGCTGATGCTAACCCTAACCCTAACCCTAACATTATCCTAGGGCGGATGCTAACCCTAACCCTAACACTATCCTAGGGCTCATGCTAACCCTAACACTAACACTATCCTAGGCCTGATGTTAACCCTAACCCTAACCCTAACACTATCCTAGGGCTGATGCTAACCCTAACCCTAACATTATCCTAGGGCTGATGCTAACCCTAACACTAACACTATCCTAGGGCTGATGCTAACCCTAACCCTAAACCTAACATTATCCTATGGTGGATGCTAACCCTAACCCTAACCCTAACACTATCCTAGGGCTGATGCTAACCCTAACACTAACACTATCCTAGGGCTGATGCTAACCCTAACCCTAACCCTAACATTATCCTAGGGCTGATGCTAACCCTAACCCTAACTCTAACACTATCTTAGGGCTGAGGCTAACCCTAACCCTAACACTATCCTACGGCTGATTCTAACCCTAACCCTAACCCTAACACTATCCTAGGGCTGATGCTAACCCTAACCCTAACACTACCCTAGCCCTGATGCTAACCCTAACCCTAACCCTAACACTATCCTAGGGCTGATGCTAACCCTAAACCTAACACTATCCTAGGGCTGATGCTAACCCTAACCCTAACCCTAACACTATCCTAGGGCTGATGCTAACCCTAACCCTTACACTATCCTAGGCCTGATGATAACCCTAATCCTAACCCTAACACTATCCTAGGGCTGATGTTAACCCTAACACTATCCTAGGGCTGATGCTAACCCTAACCCTTACACTATCCTAGGCCTGATGATAACCCTAACCCTAAACCTAACACTATCCTAGGGCTGATGCTAACCCTAACACTAACAGTGTACTAGGGCTGATGCTAACCCTAACCCTAACACTAACACTATCCTAGGCCTGATGCTAACCCTAACCCTAACCCTAACACTATCCTAGGGCTGATGCTAACCCTAACCCTAACCCAAACGCCATCCTAGGGTTGATGCTAACCCTAACCCTAACACTATCCTAGGACTGATGCTAACCCTAACCCTAACCCTAACACTATCCTTGGGCTGATGCTAACCCTAACCCTAACACTATCCTGGGGCTGATGCTAACCCTAACCCTAACCCTAACACTATCCTAGGGCTGATGCTAACCCTAACCCTAACACTATCCTTGGGCTGATGCTAACCCTAACCCTAACCCTAACACTATCCTAGGTCAGATGCTAACCCTAACGCTAACCCTAACACTATCCTTGAACTGATGTTAACCCTAACCCTAACCCTAACACTATCCTAGGCCTGATGATAACCCTAACCCTAACCCTAACACTATCCTAGGGTTTATGTTAACCCTAAACCTAACACTATCCTAGGGCTGATGCTAACCCTAACCCTAACCCTAACACTATCCTAGGGCGAATGCTAACCCTAACCCTAACCCTAACACTATCCTAGGGCTGATGCTAACCCTAACCCTAACACTATCCTAGGCTTGATGATAACCCTAACCCTAACCCTAACACTATCCTAGGGCTGATGCTAACCCTAACCCTAACACTATCCTAGAGCTGATGCTAACCCTAACCCTAACCCTAACACTATCCTAAGTCTGATGCTAACCCTAGCCCTCACACTATCCTAGGCCTGATGATAACCCTAACCCTAACCTTAACACTATCCTAGGGCTGATGCTAACCCTAACCCTAACCCTAACACTATCCTAGAGCTGATGCTAACGCTAACCCTAACACTATCCTAGGCCTGATGATAACCCTAACCTTAACCCTGACACTATCCTAGGGCTCATGCTAACCCTAACCCTAACACTATCCTAGGGCTGATGCTAACCCTAACCCTAACCCTAACCCTAACACTATCCTAGGCCTGATGCTAACACTATCCCTAACCGTAACACTCTCCTAGGGCTGAGGCTAACCCTAACCCTAACACTATCCTAGGGCTGATGCTAACCCTAACCCTAACCCAAACGCCATCCTAGGGTTGATGCTAACCCTAACCCTAACACTATCCTAGGGCTGATGCTAACCCTAACCCTAACCCTAACACTATCCTTGGGCTGATCCTAACCCTAACCCTAACACTATACTGGGGCTGATGCTAACCCTAACCCTAACCCTAACACTATCCTAGGGCTGATGCTAACCCTAACCCTAACACTATCCTAGGGCTCATGCTAACCCTAACACTAACACTATCCTAGGCCTGATGCTAACCCTAACCCTAACCCTAACACTATCCTAGGGCTGATGCTAACCCTAACCCTAACCCTAACACTATCCTTGGGCTGATCCTAACCCTAACCCTAACACTATACTGGGGCTGATGCTAACCCTAACCCTAACCCTAACACTATCCTAGGGCTGATGCTAACCCTAACCCTAACACTATCCTAGGGCTCATGCTAACCCTAACACTAACACTATCCTAGGCCTGATGCTAACCCTAATCTTAACCCTAAAACAATCCTAGGGATGATGCTAACCCTAACCCTAACATTATCCTAGGGCTGATGCTAACCCTAACACTAACACTATCCTAGGGCTGATGCTAACCCTAACCCTAAACCTAACATTATCCTATGGTGGATGCTAACCCTAACCCTAACCCTAACACTATCCTAGGGCTGATGCTAACCCTAACACTAACACTATCCTAGGGCTGATGCTAACCCTAACCCTAACCCTAACATTATCCTAGGGCTGATGCTAACCCTAACCCTAACTCTAACACTATCTTAGGGCTGAGGCTAACCCTAACCCTAACACTACCCTACGGCTGATCCTAACCCTAACCCTAACCCTAACACTATCCTAGGGCTGATGCTAACCCTAACCCTAACACTACCCTAGCCCTGATGCTAACCCTAACCCTAACCCTAACACTATCCTAGGACTGATGCTAACCCTAAACCTAACACTATCCTATGGCTGATGCTAACCCTAACCCTAACCCTAACACTATCCTAGGGCTGATGCTAACCCTAACCCTTACACTATCCTAGGCCTGATGATAACCCTAACCCTAACCTTAACACTATCCTAGGGCTGATGTTAACCCTAACACTATCCTAGGGCTGATGCTAACCCTAACCCTTACAATATCCTAGGCCTGATGATAACCCTAACCCTAACCCTAACACTATCCTAGGGCTGATGCTAACCCTAACCCTAACAGTGTACTAGGGCTGATGCTAACCCTAACCCTAACACTAACACTATCCTAGGCCTGATGCTAACCCTAACCCTAACCCTAACACTATCCTAGGGCTGATGCTAACCCTAACCCTAACACTATCCTAGGGCTGATGCTAACCCTAACCCTAACCCTAACACTATCCTAGGGCTGATGCTAACCCTAACCCTAACACTATCCTAGGCCTGATGATAACCCTAACCCTAACCCTGACACTATCCTAGGGCTGATGCTAACCCTAACCCTAACACTATCCTAGGGCTGATGCTAACCCTAACCCTAACCCTAACACTATCCTAGGCCTGATGCTAACCCTATCCCTAACCCTAACACTCTCCTAGGGCTGAGGCTAACCCTAACCCTAACACTATCCTTGGGCTGATGCTAACCCTAACCCTAACCCAAACACTATCCTAGGGTTGATGCTAACCCTAACCCTAACACTATCCTAGGGCTGATGCTAACCCTAACCCTAACCCTAACACTATCCTTGGGCTGATGCTAACCCTAACCCTAACCCTAACACTATCCTAGGCCTGATGCTAACCCTATCCCTAACCCTAACACTCTCCTAGGGCTGAGGCTAACCCTAACCCTAGCACTATCCTTGGGCTGATGCTAACCCTAACCCTAACCCTAACACTATCCTGGGCCTGATGCTAACCCTAACCCTAACCCTAACACTATCCTAGGGCGGATGCTAACCCTAACCCTAACCCTAACACTATCCTAGGGCTGATGCTAACCCTAACACTAACACTATCCTAGGGCTGATGCTAACCCTAACCCTAACCCTAACACTATCCTAGGGCTGATGCTAACCCTAACCCTAACTCTAACACTATCTTAGGGCTGAGGCTAACCCTAACCCTAACACTATCCTACGGCTGATCCTAACCCTAACCCTAACCCTAACACTATCCCAGGGCTGATGCTAACCCTAACCCTAACACTATCCTAGGCCTGATGCTAACCCTAACCCTAACCCTAACACTATCCTAGGGCTGATGCTAACCCTAACCCCAACACTATCCTAGGGCTGATGCTAACCCTAACCCTAACACTATCCTTGGGCTCATGCTAACCCTAACCCTAACCCTAACACTATCCTAGGGCAGATGCTAACCCTAACGCTAACCCTAACTCTATCCTTGAACTGATGCTAACTCTAACCGTAACCCTAACACTATCCTAGGCCTGATGATAACCCTAACCCAAACCCTAACACTATCCTAGGGTTTATGTTAACCCTAACCCTAACACTATCCTAGGGCTGATGCTAACCCTAACCCTAACCCTAACACTATCCTAGGGCGGATGCTAACCCTAACCCTAACCCTAACACTATCCTAGGGCTGATGCTAACCCTAACACTAACACTATCCTAGGGCTGATGCTAACCCTAAACCAAACCCTAACACTATCCTAGGGCTGATGCTAACCCTAACCCTAACACTATCCTAGGCCTGATGATAACCCTAACCCTAACACTGACACTATCCTAGGGCTGATGCTAACCCTAACCCTAACACTACCCTAGGCCTGATGATAACCCTAACCCTAACCCTGACACTATCCTAGGGCTGATTCTAACCCTAACCCTAACACTATCCTAGGGCTGATGCTAACCCTAACCCTAACCCTAACACTATCCTAAGGCTGATGCTAACCCTAACGCTAACCCTAACACTATCCTTGAACTGATGATAACCCTAACCCTAACCATAACACTATCCTAGGTCTGATGATAACCCTAACCCTAACTCTAACATTATCCTAGGGTTTATGTTAACCCTAACCCTAACACTATCCTAGGGCTGATGCTAACCCTAACCCTAAACCTAACACTATCCTAGGGCGGATGCTAACCCTAACCCTAACCCTAACACTATCCTAGGCCTGCTGCTAACCCTAACACTAACACTATCCTAGGGCTGATGCTAACCCTAACCCTAACCCTAACACTATCCTAGGGCTGATGCTAACCCTAACCCTAACTCTAACACTATCTTAGGGCTGAGGCTAACCCTAACCCTAACACTATCCTACGGCTGATGCTAACCCTAACCCTAACCCTAACACTATCCTAGGGCTGATGCTAACCCTAACCCTAACACTATCCTTGGGCTGATGCTAACCCTAACCCTAACCCTAACACTATCCTAGGGCAGATGCTAACCCTAACGCTAACCCTAACACTATCTTTGAACTGATGCTAACCCTAACCCTAACCCAAACACTATCCTAGGCCTGATGATAACCCTAACCCTAACCCTAACACTATCCTAGTGTTTATGTTAACCCTAACCCTAACACTATCCTACGGCTGATGCTAACCCTAACCCTAACCCTAACACTATCCTAGGGCTGATGCTAACCCTAACCCTAACCCTAACACTATCCTAGGGCTGATGCTAACCCTAACACTAACACTATCCTAGGGCTGATGCTAACCCTAAACCTAACCTTAACATTATCCTAGGGCGGATGCTAACCCTAACCCTAACCCTAACACTATCCTAGGGCTCATGCTAACCCTAACATTAACACTATCCTAGGCCTGATGCTAACCCTAACCCTAACCCTAACACTATCCTAGGGCTGATGCTAACCCTAACCCTAACACTATCCTAGGGCTGATGCTAACCCTAACCCTAACCCTAACACTATCCTAGGGCTGATGCTAACCCTAACCCTAACACTATCCTAGGCCTGATGATAACCCTAACCCTAACCCTAACACTATCCTAGGGCTGATGCTAACCCTAACCCTAACAGTATCCTAGGGCTGATGCTAACCCTAACCCTAACCCTAACACTATCCTAGAGCTGATGCTAACCCTAACCCTAACACTATCCTAGGCCTGATGATAACCCTAACCCTAACCCTGACACTATCCTAGGGCTGATGCTAACCCTAACCCTAACACTATCCTAGGGCGGATGCTAACCCTAACCCTAACCCTAACACTATCCTAGGGCTGATGCTAACCCTAACACTAACACTATCCTTGGGCTGATGCTAACCCTAACCCTAACCCTAACACTATCCTAGGTCAGATGCTAACCCTAACGCTAACCCTAACACTATCCTTGAACTGATGTTAACCCTAACCCTAACCCTAACACTATCCTAGGCCTGATGATAACCCTAACCCTAACCTTAACACTATACTAGGGTTTATGTTAACCCTAACCCTAACACTATCCTAGGGCTTATGCTAACCCTAACCCTAACCCTAACACTATCCTAGGGCGGATGCTAACCCTAACCCTAACCCTAACACTATCCTAGGGCTGATGCTAACCCTAACACTAACACTACCCTAGGGCTGATGCTAACCCTAACCCTAACCCTAACATTATCCTAGGGCGGATGCTAACCCTAACCCTAACCCTAACACTATCCTAGGGCTCATGCTAACCCTAACACTAACACTATCCTAGGCCTGATGCTAACCCTAACCCTAACCCTAACACTATCCTAGGGCTGATGCTAACCCTAACCCTAACATTATCCTAGGGCTGATGCTAACCCTAACACTAACACTATCCTAGGGCTGATGCTAACCCTAACCCTAAACCTAACATTATCCTATGGTGGATGCTAACCCTAACCCTAACCCTAACACTATCCTAGGGCTGATGCTAACCCTAACACTAACACTATCCTAGGGCTGATGCTAACCCTAACCCTAACCCTAACATTATCCTAGGGCTGATGCTAACCCTAACCCTAACTCTAACACTATCTTAGGGCTGAGGCTAACCCTAACCCTAACACTATCCTAAGGCTGATCCTAACCCTAACCCTAACCCTAACACTATCCTAGGGCTGATGCTAACCCTAACCCTAACACTATCCTAGCCCTGATGCTAACCCTAACCCTAACCCTAACACTATCCTAGGGCTGATGCTAACCCTAAACCTAACACTATCCTAGGGCTGATGCTAACCCTAACCCTAACCCTAACACTATCCTAGGGCTGATGCTAACCCTAACCCTTACACTATCCTAGGCCTGATGATAACCCTAACCCTAACCCTAACACTATCCTAGGGCTGATGTTAACCCTAACACTATCCTAGGGCTGATGCTAACCCTAACCCTTACACTATCCTAGGCCTGATGATAACCCTAACCCTAACCCTAACACTATCCTAGGGCTGATGCTAACCCTAACCCTAACAGTGTCCTAGGGCTGATGCTAACCCTAACCCTAACACTAACACTATCCTAGGCCTGATGCTAACCCTAACCCTAACCGTAACACTATCCTAGGGCTGATGCTAACCCTAACCCTAACACTATCCTAGGGCTGATGCTAACCCTAACCCTAACCCTAACACTATCCTAGGGATGATGCTAACCCTAACAATAACACTATCCTAGGCCTGATGATAACCCTAACCCTAACCCTAACACTATCCTAGGGCTGATGCTAACCCTAACCCTAACAGTATCCTAGGGCTGATGCTAACGCTAACCCTAACCGTAACACTATCCTAAGTCTGATGCTAACCCTAGCCCTCACACTATACTAGGCCTGATGATAACCCTAACCCTAAGCTTAACACTATCCTAGGGCTGATGCTAACCCTAACCCTAACCCTAACACTATCCTAGAGCTGATGCTAACCCTAACCCTAACACTATCCTAGGCCTGATGATAACCCTAACCCTAACCCTGACACTATCCTAGGGCTGATGCTAACCCTAACCCTAACACTATCCTAGGGCTGATGCTAACCCTAACCCTAACCCTAACACTATCCTAGGCCTGATGCTAACCCTATCCCTAACCCTAACACTCTCCTAGGGCTGAGGCTAACCCTAAACCTAACACTATCCTAGGGCTGATGCTAACCCTAACCCTAACCCAAACACTATCCTAGGGTTGATGCTAACCCTAACCCTAACACTATCCTAGGGCTGATGCTAACCCTAACCCTAACCCTAACACTATCCTTGGGCTGATGCTAACCCTAACCTTAACACTATCCTGGGCCTGATGCTAACCCTAACCCTAACCCTAACACTATCCTAGGGCTGATGCTAACCCTAACCCTAACACTATCCTTGGGCTGATGCTAACCCTAACCCTAACCCTAACAATATCCTAGAGCAGATGCTAAACCTAACGCTAACCCTAACATTATCCTTGAACTGATGCTAACCCTAACCCTAACCCTAACACTATCCTAGGCCTGATGATAACCCTAACCCTAACCCTAACACTATCCTAGGGTTTATGTTAACCCTAACCCTAACACTATCCTAGGGCTGATGCTAACCCTAACCCTAACCCTAACACTATCCTAGGGCGGATGCTAACCCTAACCCTAACGCTAACACTATCCTAGGGCTGATGCTAACCCTAACACTAACACTATCCTAGGGCTGATGCTAACCCTAACCCTAACCCTAACATTATCCTAGGGCTGATGCTAACCCTAACCCTAACTCTAACACTATCTTAGGGCTGAGGCTAACCCTAACCCTAACACTATCCTACGGCTGATCCTAACCCTAACCCTAACCCTAACACTATCCTAGGGCTGATGCTAACCCTAACCCTAACACTATCCTAGGCCTGAGGCTAACCCTAACCCTAACCCTAACACTATCCTAGGGCTGATGCTAACCCTAACCCTAACACTATCCTAGGGCTCATGCTAACCCTAACCCTAACCCTAACACTATCCTAGGGCTGATGCTAACCCTAACCCTAACACTATCCTTGGGCTCATGCTAACCCTAACCCTAACCCTAACACTATCCTAGGGCAGATGCTAACCCTAACGCTAACCCTAACATTATCCTTGAACTGATGCTAACTCTAACCGTAACCCTAACACTATCCTAGGCCTGATGATAACCCTAACCCTAACCCTAACACTATCCTAGGGTTTATGTTAACCCTAACCCTAACACTATCCTAGGGCTGATGCTAACCCTAACCCTAACCCTAACACTATCCTAGGGCGGATGCTAACCCTAACCCTAACCCTAACACTATCCTAGGGCTGATGCTAACCCTAACACTAACACTATCCTAGGGCTGATGCTAACCCTAACCCTAACCCTAACACTATCCTAGGGCTGATGCTAACCCTAACCCGAACACTATCCTAGGCCTGATGATAACCCTAACCCTAACACTGACACTATCCTAGAGCTGATGCTAACCCTAACCCTAACACTATCCTAGGCCTGATGATAACCCTAACCCTAACCCTGACACTATCCTAGGGCTGATGCTAACCCTAACCCTAACACTATCCTAGGGCTGATGCTAACCCTAACCCTAACCCTAACACTATCCTAGGCCTGATGCTAACCCTATCCCTAACCCTAACACTCTCCTAGGGCTGAGGCTAACCCTAAACCTAACACTATCCTAGGGCTGATGCTAACCCTAACCCTAACCCAAACACTATCCTAGGGTTGATGCTAACCCTAACCCTAACACTATCCTAGGGCTGATGCTAACCCTAACCCTAACCCTAACACTATCCTTGGGCTGATGCTAACCCTAACCTTAACACTATCCTGGGCCTGATGCTAACCCTAACCCTAACCCTAACACTATCCTAGGGCTGATGCTAACCCTAACCCTAACACTATCCTTGGGCTGATGCTAACCCTAACCCTAACCCTAACAATATCCTAGAGCAGATGCTAAACCTAACGCTAACCCTAACATTATCCTTGAACTGATGCTAACCCTAACCCTAACCCTAACACTATCCTAGGCCTGATGATAACCCTAACCCTAACCCTAACACTATCCTAGGGTTTATGTTAACCCTAACCCTAACACTATCCTAGGGCTGATGCTAACCCTAACCCTAACCCTAACACTATCCTAGGGCGGATGCTAACCCTAACCCTAACGCTAACACTATCCTAGGGCTGATGCTAACCCTAACACTAACACTATCCTAGGGCTGATGCTAACCCTAACCCTAACCCTAACATTATCCTAGGGCGGATGCTAACCCTAACCCTAACTCTAACACTATCTTAGGGCTGAGGCTAACCCTAACCCTAACACTATCCTACGGCTGATCCTAACCCTAACCCTAACCCTAACACTATCCTAGGGCTGATGCTAACCCTAACCCTAACACTATCCTAGGCCTGAGGCTAACCCTAACCCTAACCCTAACACTATCCTAGGGCTGATGCTAACCCTAACCCTAACACTATCCTAGGGCTGATGCTAACCCTAACCCTAACCCTAACACTATCCTAGGGCTGATGCTAACCCTAACCCTAACACTATCCTTGGGCTCATGCTAACCCTAACCCTAACCCTAACACTATCCTAGGGCAGATGCTAACCCTAACGCTAACCCTAACATTATCCTTGAACTGATGCTAACTCTAACCGTAACCCTAACACTATCCTAGGCCTGATGATAACCCTAACCCTAACCCTAACACTATCCTAGGGTTTATGTTAACCCTAACCCTAACACTATCCTAGGGCTGATGCTAACCCTAACCCTAACCCTAACACTATCCTAGGGCGGATGCTAACCCTAACCCTAACCCTAACACTATCCTAGGGCTGATGCTAACCCTAACACTAACACTATCCTAGGGCTGATGCTAACCCTAACCCTAACCCTAACACTATCCTAGGGCTGATGCTAACCCTAACCCGAACACTATCCTAGGCCTGATGATAACCCTAACCCTAACACTGACACTATCCTAGGGCTGATGCTAACCCTAACCCTAACACTACCCTAGGCCTGATGATAACCCTAACCCTAACCCTGACACTATCCTAGGGCTGATTCTAACCCTAACCCTAACACTATCCTAGGGCTGATGCTAACCCTAACCCTAACCCTAACACTATCCTAGGGCTGATGCTAACCCTAACGCTAACCCTAACACTATCCTTGAACTGATGCTAACCCTAACCCTAACCATAACACTATCCTAGGCCTGATGATAACCCTAACCCTAACCCTAACACTATCCTAGGGTTTATGTTAACCCTAACCCTAACACTATCCTAGGGCTGATGCTAACCCTAACCCTAAACCTAACACTATCCTAGGGCGGATGCTAACCCTAACCCTAACCCTAACACTATCCTAGGCCTGCTGCTAACCCTAACACTAACACTATCCTAGGGCTGATGCTAACCCTAACCCTAACCCTAACACTCTCCAAGGGCTGATGCTAACCCTAACCCTAACCCTAACACTATCCTAGGGCTGATGCTAACCCTAACCCTAACTCTAACACTATCTTAGGGCTGAGGCTAACCCTAACCCTAACACTATCCTACGGCTGATGCTAACCCTAACCCTAACCCTAACACTATCCTAGGGCTGATGCTAACCCTAACCCTAACACTATCCTTGGGCTGATGCTAACCCTAACCCTAACCCTAACACTATCCTAGGGCAGATGCTAACCCTAACGCTAACCCTAACACTATCTTTGAACTGATGCTAACCCTAACCCTAACCCAAACACTATCCTAGGCCTGATGATAACCCTAACCCTAACCCTAACACTATCCTAGTGTTTATGTTAACCCTAACCCTAACACTATCCTAGGGCTGATGCTAACCCTAACCCTAACCCTAACACTATCCTAGGGCTGATGCTAACCCTAACCCTAACCCTAACACTATCCTAGGGCTGATGCTAACCCTAACACTAACACTATCCTAGGGCTGATGCTAACCCTAATTCTAACCCTAACATTATCCTAGGGCCGATGCTAACCCTAACCCTAACCCTAACACTATCCTAGGGCTCATGCTAACCCTAACATTAACACTATCCTAGGCCTGATGCTAACCCTAACCCTAACCCTAACAGTATCCTAGGGCTGATGCTAACCCTAACCCTAACACTATCCTAGGGCTGATGCTAACCCTAACTCTAACCCTAACACTATGCTAGGGCTGATGCTAACCCTAACCCTAACACTATCCTAGGCCTGATGATAACCCTAACCCTAACCCTAACACTATCCTAGGGCTGATGCTAACCCTAACCCTAACAGTATCCTAGGGCTGATGCTAACCCTAACCCTAAGCCTAACACTATCCTAAGTCTGATGCTAACCCTAGCCCTCACACTATACTAGGCCTGATGATAACCCTAACCCTAACCTTAACACTATCCTAGGGCTGATGCTAACCCTAACCCTAACCCTAACACTATCCTAGCGCTGATGCTAACCGTAACCCTAACACTATCCTAGGCCTGAAGATAACCCTAACCCTAACCCTAACACTATCCTAGGGTTTATGTTAACCCTAACCCTAACACTATCCTAGGGCTGATGCTAACCCTAACCCTAACCCTAACACTATCCTAGGGCGGATGCTAACCCTAACCCTAACCCTAACACTATCCTAGGGCTCATGCTAACCCTAACACTAACACTATCCTAGAGCTGATGCTAACCCTAACCCTAACCCTAACATTATCCTAGGGCTGATGATAACCCTAACCCTAACTCTAACACTATCTTAGGGCTGAGGCTAACCCTAACCCTAACACTATCCTACGGCTGATCCTAACCCTAACCCAAACCCTAACACTATCCTAGGGCTGATGCTAACCCTAACCCTAACACTATCCTAGGCCTGATGCTAACCCTAACCCTAACCCTAACACTATCCTAGGGCTGATGCTAACCCTAACACTAACACTATCCTAGGGCTGATGCTAACCCTAACCCTAACCCTAACACTATCCTAGGCCTGATGATAACCCTAACCCTAACCCTAACACTATCGTAGGGTTTATGTTAACCCTAACCCTAACACTATCCTAGGGCTGATGCTAACCCTAACCCTAACCCTAACACTATCCTAGGGCGGATGCTAACCCTAACCCTAACCCTAACACTATCCTAGGGCTGGTGCTAACCCTAACACTAACACTATCCTAGGGCTGATGCTAACCCTAACCCTAACCCTAACACTATCCTAGGGCTAATGCTAACCCTAACCCTAACACTATCCTAGGCCTGATGCTAACCCTAACCCTAACCCCAACACTATCCTAGGGCTGATGCTAACCCTAACCCTAACACTATCCTAGGGCTGATGCTAACCCTAACCCTAACCCTAACACGATCCTAGGGCTGATGCTATCCCTAACCCTAACACTATCCTAGGCCTGATGATAACCCTAACCCTAACCCTGACACTATCCTAGGGCTGATGCTAACCCTAACCCTAACACTATCCTAGGGCTGATGCTAACCCTAACCCTAACCCTAACACTATCCTAGGGCTGATGCTAACCCTAAAGCTAACCCTAACACTATCCTTGAACTGATGCTAACCCTAACCCTAACCCTAACACTATCCTAGGCCTGATGATAACCCTAACCCTAACCCTAACACTATCCTAGGGTTTATGTTAACCCTAACCCTAACACTATCCTAGGGCTGATGCTAACCCTAACCCTAAACCTAACACTATCCTAGGGCGGATGCTAACCCTAACCCTAACACTATCCTAGTGCTGGTGCTAACCCTAACACTAACACTATCCTAGGGCTGATGCTAACCCTAACCCTAACCCTAACACTCTCCAAGGGCTGTTGCTAACCCTAACCCTAACCCTAACATTATCCTAGGGCTGATGCTAACCCTAACCCTAACTCTAACACTATCTTAGGGCTGAGGCTAACCCTAACCCTAACACTATCCTCCGGCTGATGCTAACCCTAACCATAACCCAAACACTATCCTAGGGCTGATGCTAACCCTAACCCTAACACTATCCTAGGCCTGATGCTAACCCTAACCCTAACCCTAACACTATCCTAGGGCTGATGCTAACCCTAACCCTAACACTATCCTAGGGCTGATGCTAACCCTAACCCTAACCCTAACACTATCCTAGGGCTGATGCTAACCCTAACCCTAACACTATCCTAGGCTTGATGATAACCCTAATCCTAACCCTAACACTATCCTAGGGCTCATGCTAACCCTAACCCTAACACTATCCTAGGGCTGATGCTAACCCTAACCCTAACCCAAACGCCATCCTAGGGTTGATGCTAACCCTAACCCTAACACTATCCTAGGGCTGATGCTAACCCTAACCCTAACCCTAACACTATCCTTGATCTGATGCTAACCCTAACCCTAACACTATTCTGGGGCTGATGCTAACCCTAACCCTAACCCTAACACTATCCTAGGGCTGATGCTAACCCTAACCCTAACACTATCCTTGGGCTGATGCTAACCCTAACCCTAACCCTAACACTATCCTAGGTCAGATGCTAACCCTAACGCTAACCCTAACACTATCCTAGGGCGGATGCTAACCCTAACCCTAATAATATCCTAGGGCTGATGCTAACCCTAACACTAACCCTAACACTATCCTAGGGCTGATGCTAACCCTAACCCTAACCCTAACACTATCCTAGGCCTGATGATAACCCTAACCCTAACCCTAACACTATCCTAGGGTTTATGTTAACCATAACCCTAACACTATCCTACGGTTGATGCTAACCCTAACCCTAACCCTAACACAATCCTAGGGCTGATGCTAACCCTAACAATAACACTATCCTAGGGCTGATGCTAACCCTAACCCTAACCCTAACACTCTCCAAGGGCTGATGCTAACCCTAACCCTAACCCTAACACTATCCTAGGGCTGATGCTAACCCTAACCCTAACCCTAACACTATCCTAGGGCTGATGCTAACCCTAAAGCTAACCCTAACACTATCCTTGAACTGATGCTAACCCTAACCCTAACCCTAACACTATCCTAGGCCTGATGATAACCCTAACCCTAACCCTAACACTATCCTAGGGTTTATGTTAACCCTAACCCTAACACTATCCTAGGGCTGATGCTAACCCTAACCCTAAACCTAACACTATCCTAGGGCGGATGCTAACCCTAACCCTAACCCTAACACTATCCTAGTGCTGGTGCTAACCCTAACACTAACACTATCCTAGGGCTGATGCTAACCCTAACCCTAAACCTAACACTCTCCAAGGGCTGTTGCTAACCCTAACCCTAACCCTAACACTATCCTAGGGCTGATGCTAACCCTAACCCTAACTCTAACACTATCTTAGGGCTGAGGCTAACCCTAACCCTAACACTATCCTCCGGCTGATGCTAACCCTAACCCTAACCCAAACACTATATAGGGCTGATGCTAACCCTAACCCTAACACTCTCCTAGGCCTGATGCTAACCCTAACCCTAACCCTAACACTATCCTAGGGCTGATGCTAACCCTAACCCTAACACTATCCTAGGGCTGAAGCTAACCCTAACCCTAACCCTAACACTATCCTTGGGCTGATGCTAACCCTAACCCTAACACTATCCTAGGCTTGGTGATAACCCTAATCCTAACCCTAACACTATCCTAGGGCTGATGCTAACCCTAACCCTAACACTATCCTAGAGCTGATGCTAACCCTAACCCTAACCCTAACACTATCCTAAGTCTGATGCTAACCCTAGCCCTCACACTATCCTAGGCCTGATGATAACCCTAAGCCTAACCTTAACACTATCCTAGGGCTGATGCTAACCCTAACCCTAACCCTAACACTATCCTAGAGCTGATGCTAACGCTAACCCTAACACTATCCTAGGCCTGATGATAACCCTAACCCTAACCCTGACACTATCCTAGGGCTCATGCTAACCCTAACCCTAACACTATCCTAGGGCTGATGCTAACCCTAACCCTAACCCAAACGCCATCCTAGGGTTGATGCTAACCCTAACCCTAACACTATCCTAGGGCTGATGCTAACCCTAACCCTAACCCTAACACTATCCTTGGGCTGATGCTAACCCTAACCCTAACACTATCCTGGGGCTGATGCTAACCCTAACCCTAACCCTAACACTATCCTAGGGCTGATGCTAACCCTAACCCTAACACTATCCTTGGGCTGATGCTAACCCTAACCCTAACCCTAACACTATCCTAGGTCAGATGCTAACCCTAACGCTAACCCTAACACTATCCTAGGGCGGATGCTAACCCTAATCCTAATAATATCCTAGGGCTGATGCTAACCCTAACACTAACCCTAACACTATTCTAGGGCTGATGCTAACCCTAACCCTAACCCTAACACTATCCTAGGCCTGATGGTAACCCTAACCCTAACCCTAACACTATCCTAGTGTTTATGTTAACCATAACCCTAACACTATCCTACGGTTGATGCTAACCCTAACCCTAACTCTAACACAATCCTAGGGCTGATGCTAACCCTAACAATAACACTATCCTAGGGCTGAGGCTAACCCTAACCCTAACCCTAACACTCTCCAAGGGCTGATGCTAACCGTAACCCTAACCCTAACACTATCCTAGGGCTGATGCTAACCCTATCCCTAACTCTAACACTATCTTAGGGCTGAGGCTAACCCTAACCCTAACACTATCCTACGGCTGATGCTAACCCTAACCCTAACCCTAACACTGTCCTAGGGCTGATGCTAACCATAACCCAAACACTATCCTAGAGCTGATGCTAACCCTAACCCTAACCCTAACACTATCCTAAGTCTGATGCTAACCGTAGCCCTCACACTATCCTAGGCCTGATGATAACCCTAACCCTAACCCTAACACTATCCTAGAGCTGATGCTAACGCTAACCCTAACACTATCCTAGGCCTGATGATAACCCTAACCCTAACCCTGACACTATCCTAGGGCTCATGCTAACCCTAACCCTAACACTATCCTAGGGCTGATGCTAACCCTAACCCTAACCCTAACACTATCCTAGGTCTGATGCTAACCCTATCCCTAACCGTAACACTCTCCTAGGGCTGAGGCTAACCCTAACCCTAACACTATCCTAGGGCTGATGCTAACCCTAACCCTAACCCAAACGCCATCCTAGGGTTGATGCTAACCCTAACCCTAACACTATCCTAGGGCTAATGCTAACCCTAACCCTAACCCTAACACTATCCTTGGGCTGATGCTAACCCTAACCCTAACACTATCCTGGGGCTGATGCTAACCCTAACCCTAACCCTAACACTATCCTAGGGCTGATGCTAACCCTAACCCTAACACTATCCTTGGGCTGATGCTAACCCTAACCCTAACTCTAACACTATCCTAGGTCAGATGCTAACCCTAACGCTAACCCTAACACTATCCTTGAACTGATGTTAACCCTAACCCTAACCCTAACACTATCCTAGGCCTGATGATAACCCTAACCCTAACCCTAACACTATCCTAGGGTTTATGTTAACCCTAACCCTAACACTATCCTAGGGCTGATGCTAACCCTAACCCTAACCCTAACATTATCCTAGGGCGCATGCTAACCCTAACACTAACGCAAACACTATCCTAGGGCTCAGGCTAACCCTAACACTAACACTATCCTAAGCCTGATGCTAACCCTAACCCTAACCCTAACACTATCCTAGGGCTGATGCTAACCCTAACCCTAACATTATCCTAGGGCTGATGCTAACCCTAACCCTAACACTATCCTAGGGCTGATGCTAACCCTAACCATAAACCTAACATTATCCTATGGTGGATGCTAACCCTAACCCTAACCCTAACACTATCCTAGGGCTGATGCTAACCCTAACACTAACACTATCCTAGGGCTGATGCTAATCCTAACCCTAACCCTAACATTATCCTAGGGCTGATGCTAACCCTAACCCTAACTCTAACACTATCTTAGGGCTGAGGCTAACCCTAACCCTAACACTATCCTACGGCTGATCCTAACCCTAACCCTAACCCTAACACTATCCTAGGGCTGATGCTAACCCTAACCCTAACACTATCCTAGGCCTGATGCTAACCCTAACCCTAACCCTAACACTATCCTAGGGCTGATGCTAACCCTAACCCTAACACTATCCTAGGGCTGATGCTAACCCTAACCCTAACCCTAACACTATCCTAGGGCTGATGCTAACCCTAACCCTAACACTATCCTAGGCCTGATGATAACCCTAACCCTAACCCTAACACTATCCTAGGGCTGATGCTAACCCTAACCCTAACACTATCCTAGAACAGACGCTAACCCTAACCCTAACCCTAACACTATCCTAGGGCTGATGCTAACCACAACGCTAACCCTAACACTATCCTTGAACTGATGTTAACCCTAACCCTAACCCTAACACTATCCTAGCCCTGATGATAACCCTAACCCTAACCCTAACACTATCCTAGGGTTTATGTTAACCCTAACCCTAACACTATCCTAGGGCTGATGCTAACCCTAACCCTAACCCTAACACTATCCTAGGGCTGCTGCAAACCCTAACCCTAACACTATCCTAGGCCTGATTATAACCCTAACCCTAACCCTAACACTATCCTAGGGCTGATGCTAACCCTAACCCTAACACTATCCTGGGCCTGATGCTAACCCTAACCCTAACCCTAACACTATCCTATGGCTGAAGCTAACCCTAACCCTAACACTATCCTTGGGCTCATGCTAACCCTAACCCTAACACTATCCTAGGGCAGATGCTAACCCTAACGCTAACCCTAACACTATCCTTGAATTGATGCTAACCCTAACCCTAACCCTAACACTATCCTAGGCCTGATGATAACCCTAACCCTAACCCTAACACTATCCTAGGCCTGATGCTAACCCTAACCCTAACCCTAACACTATCCTAGGGCTGATGCTAACCCTAACCCTAACACTATCCTAGGGCTGATGCTAACCCTAACCCTAACCCTAACACTATCCTAGGGCTGATGCTAACCATAACCCTAACACTATCCTAGGCCTGATGATAACCCTAACCCTAACCCTGACACTATCCTAGGGCTGATGCTAACCCTAACCCTAACACTATCCTAGGGCTGATGCTAACCCTAACCCTAACCCTAACACTATCCTAGGGCTGATGCTAACCCTAACGCTAACCCTATCACTATCCTTGAACGGATGCTAACCCTAACCCTAACCATTACACTATCCTAGGCCTGATGCTAACACTAACCCTAACCCTTAACATTATCCTAGGGCTGATGCTAACCCTAACCCTAACACTATCCTAGGGCTGATGCTAACCCTAACCCTAAACCTAACACTATCCTAGGGCGGATGCTAACCCTAACCCTAACCCTAACACTATCATAGTGCTGATGCTAACCCTAACACTAACACTATCCTAGGGCTGATGCTAACCCTAACCCTAACCCTAACACTATCCTAGGGCTAATGCTAACCCTAACCCTATCTCTAACACTATCCTAGGGCTGATGCTAACCCTAACCCTAACACTATCCTAGGGCTGATGCTAACCCTAACCCTAACCCTAACACTATCCTAGGGCTGATGCTAACCCTAACCCTAACACTATCCTAGGCTTGATGATAACCCTAACCCTAACCCTAACACTATCCTAGGGCTGATGCTAACCCTAACCCTAACACTATCCTAGAGCTGATGCTAATCCTAACCCTAACCCTAACACTATCCTAAGTCTGATGCTAACTCTAGCCCTCACACTATCCTAGCCCTGATGATAACCCTAACCCTAACCTTAACACTATCCTAGGGCTGATGCTAACCCTAACCCTAACCCTAACACTATCCTAGAGCTGATGCTAACGCTAACCCTAACACTATCCTAGGCCTGATGATAACCCTAACCCTAACCCTGACACTATCCTAGGGCTCATGCTAACCCTAACCCTAACACTATCCTAGGGCTGATGCTAACCCTAACCCTAACCCTAACACTATCCTAGGCCTGATGCTAACCCTATCCCTAACCGTAACACTCTCCTAGGGCTGAGGCTAACCCTAACCCTAACACTATCCTAGGGCTGATGCTAACCCTAACCCTAACCCAAACGCCATCCTAGGGTTGATGCTAACCCTAACCCTAACACTATCCTTGGGCTGATGCTAACCCTAACCCTAACCCTAACACTATCCTAGGGCTGATGCTAACCCTAACCCTAACACTATCCTGGGGCTGATGCTAACCCTAACCCTAACCCTAACACTATCCTAGGTCAGATGATAAACCTAACGCTAACCCTAACACTATCCTTGAACTGATGCTAACCCTAACCCTAACCCTAACACTATCCTAGGGCGGATGCTAACCCTAACCCTAACCCTAACACTATCCTAGGGCTGGTGCTAACCCTAACACTAACACTATCCTAGGGCTGATGCTAACCCTAACCCTAACCCTAACACTATCCTAGGGCTAATGCTAACCCTAACCCTAACACTATCCTAGGCCTGATGCTAACCCTAACCCTAACCCCAACACTATCCTAGGGCTGATGCTAACCCTAACCCTAACACTATCCTAGGGCTGATGCTAACCCTAACCCTAACCCTAACACGATCCTAGGGCTGATGCTATCCCTAACCCTAACACTATCCTAGGCCTGATGATAACCCTAACCCTAACCCTGACACTATCCTAGGGCTGATGCTAACCCTAACCCTAACACTATCCTAGGGCTGATGCTAACCCTAACCCTAACCCTAACACTATCCTAGGGCTGATGCTAACCCTAAAGCTAACCCTAACACTATCCTTGAACTGATGCTAACCCTAACCCTAACCCTAACACTATCCTAGGCCTGATGATAACCCTAACCCTAACCCTAACACTATCCTAGGGTTTATGTTAACCCTAACCCTAACACTATCCTAGGGCTGATGCTAACCCTAACCCTAAACCTAACACTATCCTAGGGCGGATGCTAACCCTAACCCTAACACTATCCTAGTGCTGGTGCTAACCCTAACACTAACACTATCCTAGGGCTGATGCTAACCCTAACCCTAACCCTAACACTCTCCAAGGGCTGTTGCTAACCCTAACCCTAACCCTAACATTATCCTAGGGCTGATGCTAACCCTAACCCTAACTCTAACACTATCTTAGGGCTGAGGCTAACCCTAACCCTAACACTATCCTCCGGCTGATGCTAACCCTAACCATAACCCAAACACTATCCTAGGGCTGATGCTAACCCTAACCCTAACACTATCCTAGGCCTGATGCTAACCCTAACCCTAACCCTAACACTATCCTAGGGCTGATGCTAACCCTAACCCTAACACTATCCTAGGGCTGATGCTAACCCTAACCCTAACCCTAACACTATCCTAGGGCTGATGCTAACCCTAACCCTAACACTATCCTAGGCTTGATGATAACCCTAATCCTAACCCTAACACTATCCTAGGGCTCATGCTAACCCTAACCCTAACACTATCCTAGGGCTGATGCTAACCCTAACCCTAACCCAAACGCCATCCTAGGGTTGATGCTAACCCTAACCCTAACACTATCCTAGGGCTGATGCTAACCCTAACCCTAACCCTAACACTATCCTTGATCTGATGCTAACCCTAACCCTAACACTATTCTGGGGCTGATGCTAACCCTAACCCTAACCCTAACACTATCCTAGGGCTGATGCTAACCCTAACCCTAACACTATCCTTGGGCTGATGCTAACCCTAACCCTAACCCTAACACTATCCTAGGTCAGATGCTAACCCTAACGCTAACCCTAACACTATCCTAGGGCGGATGCTAACCCTAACCCTAATAATATCCTAGGGCTGATGCTAACCCTAACACTAACCCTAACACTATCCTAGGGCTGATGCTAACCCTAACCCTAACCCTAACACTATCCTAGGCCTGATGATAACCCTAACCCTAACCCTAACACTATCCTAGGGTTTATGTTAACCATAACCCTAACACTATCCTACGGTTGATGCTAACCCTAACCCTAACCCTAACACAATCCTAGGGCTGATGCTAACCCTAACAATAACACTATCCTAGGGCTGATGCTAACCCTAACCCTAACACTATCCTGGGCCTGATGCTAACCCTAACCCTAACCCTAACACTATCCTATGGCTGAAGCTAACCCTAACCCTAACACTATCCTTGGGCTCATGCTAACCCTAACCCTAACACTATCCTAGGGCAGATGCTAACCCTAACGCTAACCCTAACACTATCCTTGAATTGATGCTAACCCTAACCCTAACCCTAACACTATCCTAGGCCTGATGATAACCCTAACCCTAACCCTAACACTATCCTAGGCCTGATGCTAACCCTAACCCTAACCCTAACACTATCCTAGGGCTGATGCTAACCCTAACCCTAACACTATCCTAGGGCTGATGCTAACCCTAACCCTAACCCTAACACTATCCTAGGGCTGATGCTAACCATAACCCTAACACTATCCTAGGCCTGATGATAACCCTAACCCTAACCCTGACACTATCCTAGGGCTGATGCTAACCCTAACCCTAACACTATCCTAGGGCTGATGCTAACCCTAACCCTAACCCTAACACTATCCTAGGGCTGATGCTAACCCTAACGCTAACCCTATCACTATCCTTGAACGGATGCTAACCCTAACCCTAACCATTACACTATCCTAGGCCTGATGCTAACACTAACCCTAACCCTTAACATTATCCTAGGGCTGATGCTAACCCTAACCCTAACACTATCCTAGGGCTGATGCTAACCCTAACCCTAAACCTAACACTATCCTAGGGCGGATGCTAACCCTAACCCTAACCCTAACACTATCATAGTGCTGATGCTAACCCTAACACTAACACTATCCTAGGGCTGATGCTAACCCTAACCCTAACCCTAACACTATCCTAGGGCTAATGCTAACCCTAACCCTATCTCTAACACTATCCTAGGGCTGATGCTAACCCTAACCCTAACACTATCCTAGGGCTGATGCTAACCCTAACCCTAACCCTAACACTATCCTAGGGCTGATGCTAACCCTAACCCTAACACTATCCTAGGCTTGATGATAACCCTAACCCTAACCCTAACACTATCCTAGGGCTGATGCTAACCCTAACCCTAACACTATCCTAGAGCTGATGCTAATCCTAACCCTAACCCTAACACTATCCTAAGTCTGATGCTAACTCTAGCCCTCACACTATCCTAGCCCTGATGATAACCCTAACCCTAACCTTAACACTATCCTAGGGCTGATGCTAACCCTAACCCTAACCCTAACACTATCCTAGAGCTGATGCTAACGCTAACCCTAACACTATCCTAGGCCTGATGATAACCCTAACCCTAACCCTGACACTATCCTAGGGCTCATGCTAACCCTAACCCTAACACTATCCTAGGGCTGATGCTAACCCTAACCCTAACCCTAACACTATCCTAGGCCTGATGCTAACCCTATCCCTAACCGTAACACTCTCCTAGGGCTGAGGCTAACCCTAACCCTAACACTATCCTAGGGCTGATGCTAACCCTAACCCTAACCCAAACGCCATCCTAGGGTTGATGCTAACCCTAACCCTAACACTATCCTTGGGCTGATGCTAACCCTAACCCTAACCCTAACACTATCCTAGGGCTGATGCTAACCCTAACCCTAACACTATCCTGGGGCTGATGCTAACCCTAACCCTAACCCTAACACTATCCTAGGTCAGATGATAAACCTAACGCTAACCCTAACACTATCCTTGAACTGATGTTAACCCTAACCCTAACCCTAACACTATCCTAGGCCTGATGATAACCCTAACCCTAACCCTAACACTATCCTAGGGTTTATGTTAACCCTAACCCTAACACTATCCTAGGGCTGATGCTAACCCTAACCATAACCCTAACACTATCCTAGGGCGGATGCTAACCCTAACCCTAACCCTAACACTATCCTAGGGCTCATGCTAACCCTAACACTAACACTATCCTAGGCCTGATGCTAACCCTAACCCTAACCCTAACACTATCCTAGGGCTGATGCTAACCCTAACCCTAACATTATCCTAAGGCTGATGCTAACCCTAACACTAACACTATCCTAGGGCTGATGCTAACCCTAACCATAAACCTAACATTATCCTATGGTGGATGCTAACCCTAACCCTAACCCTAACACTATCCTAGGGCTGATGCTAACCCTAACACTAACACTATTCTAGGGCTGATGCTAACCCTAACCCTAACCCTAACATTATCCTAGGGCTGATGCTAACCCTAACCCTAACTCTAACACTATCTTAGGGCTGAGGCTAACCCTAACCCTAACACTATCCTACGGCTGATCCTAACCCTAACCCTAACCTTAACCCTAACACTATCCTAGGGCTGATGCTAACCCTAACCCTAACACTATCCTAGGCCTGATGCTAACCGTAACCCTAACCCTAACACTATCCTAGGGCTGATGCTAACCCTAACCCTAACACTATCCTAGGGCTGATGCTAACCCTAACCCTAACCCTAACACTATCCTAGGGCTGATGCTAACCACAACGCTAACCCTAACACTATCCTTGAACTCATGTTAACCCTAAACCTAACCCTAACACTATCCTAGCCCTGATGATAACCATAACCCTAACCCTAACACTATCCTAGGGTTTATGTTAACCCTAACCCTAACACTATCCTAGGGCTGATGCTAACCCTAACCCTAACCCTAACACTATCCTAGGGCTGATGCAAACCCTCACCCTAACACTATCCTAGGCCTGATTATAACCCTAACCCTAACCCTAACACTATCCTTGGGCTGATGCTAACCCTAACCCTAACACTATCCTGGGCCTGATGCTAACCCTAACCCTAACCCTAACACTATTCTAGGGCTGAAGCTAACCCTAACCCTAACACTATCCTTGGGCTCATGCTAACCCTAACCCTAACCCTAACACTATCCTAGGGCAGATGCTAACCCTAACCCTAACCCTAACACTATCCTAGGCCTGATGATAACCCTAACCCTAACCCTAACACTATCCTAGGGTTTATGTTAACCCTAACCCTAACACTATCCTAGGGCTGAAGCTAACCCTAACCCTAACCCTAACACTATCCTAGGGCGGATGCTAACCCTAACCCAAACCCTAACACTATCCTAGGGGTGATGCTAACCCTAACACTAACACTATCCTAGGGCTGATGCCAACCCTAACCCTAACCCTAACATTATCCTAGGGCGGATGCTAACCCTAACCCTAACCCTAACACTATCCTAGGGCTCATGCTAACCCTAACACTAACACTATCCTAGGCCTGATGCTAACCCTAACCCTAACCCTAACACTATCCTAGGGCTGATGCTAACCCTAACCCTAACAATATCCTAGGGCTGATGCTAACCCTAACCCTAACCCTAACACTATCCTAGGGCTGATGCTAACCATAACCCTAACACTATCCTAGGCCTGATGATAACCCTAACCCTAACCCTGACACTATCCTAGGGCTGATGCTAACCCTAACCCTAACACTATCCTATGGCTGATGCTAACCCTAACCCTAACCCTAACACTATCCTAGGGCTGATGCTAACCCTAACGCTAACCCTAACACTATCCTTGAACGGATGCTAACCCTAACCCTAACCATAACACTATCCTAGGCCTGATGCTAACCCTAACCCTAACCCTTAACATTATCCTAGGGCTGATGCTAACCCTAACCCTAACACTATCCTAGGGCTGATGCTAACCCTAACCCTAAACCTAACACTATCCTAGGGCGGATGCTAACCCTAACCCTAACCCTAACACTATCCTAGTGCTGATGCTAACCCTAACACTAACACTATCCTAGGGCTGATGCTAACCCTAACCCTAACCCTAACACTCTCCAAGGGCTGATGCTAACCCTAACCCTAACCCTAACACTATCCTAGGGCTGATGCTAACCCTAACCCTATCTCTAACACTATCCTAGGGCTGATGCTAACCCTAACCCTAAACCTAACACTATCCTAGGGCGGATGCTAACCCTAACCCTAACCCTAACACTATCCTAGTGCTGATGCTAACCCTAACACTAACACTATCCTAGGGCTGATGCTAACCCTAACCCTAACCCTAACAGTATCCTAGGGCTGATGCTAACCCTAACCCTAACAGTATCCTAGGGCTGATGCTAACGCTAACCCTAACCGTAACACTATCCTAAGTCTGATGCTAACCCTAGCCCTCACACTATACTAGGCCTGATGATAACCCTAACCCTAAGCTTAACACTATCCTAGGGCTGATGCTAACCCTAACCCTAACCCTAACACTATCCTAGAGCTGATGCTAACCCTAACCCTAACACTATCCTAGGCCTGATGATAACCCTAACCCTAACCCTGACACTATCCTAGGGCTGATGCTAACCCTAACCCTAACACTATCCTAGGGCTGATGCTAACCCTAACCCTAACCCTAACACTATCCTAGGCCTGATGCTAACCCTATCCCTAACCCTAACACTCTCCTAGGGCTGAGGCTAACCCTAAACCTAACACTATCCTAGGGCTGATGCTAACCCTAACCCTAACCCAAACACTATCCTAGGGTTGATGCTAACCCTAACCCTAACACTATCCTAGGGCTGATGCTAACCCTAACCCTAACTCTAACACTATCTTAGGGCTGAGGCTAACCCTAACCCTAACACTATCCTACGGCGGATCCTAACCCTAACCCTAACCCTAACACTATCCTAGGGCTGATGCTAACCCTAACCCTAACACTATCCTAGGCCTGAGGCTAACCCTAACCCTAACCCTAACACTATCCTAGGGCTGATGCTAACCCTAACCCTAACACTATCCTAGGGCTCATGCTAACCCTAACCCTAACCCTAACACTATCCTAGGGCTGATGCTAACCCTAACCCTAACACTATCCTTGGGCTCATGCTAACCCTAACCCTAACCCTAACACTATCCTAGGGCAGATGCTAACCCTAACGCTAACCCTAACATTATCCTTGAACTGATGCTAACTCTAACCGTAACCCTAACACTATCCTAGGCCTGATGATAACCCTAACCCTAACCCTAACACTATCCTAGGGTTTATGTTAACCCTAACCCTAACACTATCCTAGGGCTGATGCTAACCCTAACCCTAACCCTAACACTATCCTAGGGCGGATGCTAACCCTAACCCTAACCCTAACACTATCCTAGGGCTGATGCTAACCCTAACACTAACACTATCCTAGGCCTGATTATAACCCTAACCCTAACCCTAACACTATCCTTGGGCTGATGCTAACCCTAACCCTAACACTATCCTGGGCCTGATGCTAACCCTAACCCTAACCCTAACACTATCCTATGGCTGAAGCTAACCCTAACCCTAACACTATCCTTGGGCTCATGCTAACCCTAACCCTAACACTATCCTAGGGCAGATGCTAACCCTAACGCTAACCCTAACACTATCCTTGAATTGATGCTAACCCTAACCCTAACCCTAACACTATCCTAGGCCTGATGATAACCCTAACCCTAACCCTAACACTATCCTAGGCCTGATGCTAACCCTAACCCTAACCCTAACACTATCCTAGGGCTGATGCTAACCCTAACCCTAACACTATCCTAGGGCTGATGCTAACCCTAACCCTAACCCTAACACTATCCTAGGGCTGATGCTAACCATAACCCTAACACTATCCTAGGCCTGATGATAACCCTAACCCTAACCCTGACACTATCCTAGGGCTGATGCTAACCCTAACCCTAACACTATCCTAGGGCTGATGCTAACCCTAACCCTAACCCTAACACTATCCTAGGGCTGATGCTAACCCTAACGCTAACCCTATCACTATCCTTGAACGGATGCTAACCCTAACCCTAACCATTACACTATCCTAGGCCTGATGCTAACACTAACCCTAACCCTTAACATTATCCTAGGGCTGATGCTAACCCTAACCCTAACACTATCCTAGGGCTGATGCTAACCCTAACCCTAAACCTAACACTATCCTAGGGCGGATGCTAACCCTAACCCTAACCCTAACACTATCATAGTGCTGATGCTAACCCTAACACTAACACTATCCTAGGGCTGATGCTAACCCTAACCCTAACCCTAACACTATCCTAGGGCTAATGCTAACCCTAACCCTATCTCTAACACTATCCTAGGGCTGATGCTAACCCTAACCCTAACACTATCCTAGGGCTGATGCTAACCCTAACCCTAACCCTAACACTATCCTAGGGCTGATGCTAACCCTAACCCTAACACTATCCTAGGCTTGATGATAACCCTAACCCTAACCCTAACACTATCCTAGGGCTGATGCTAACCCTAACCCTAACACTATCCTAGAGCTGATGCTAATCCTAACCCTAACCCTAACACTATCCTAAGTCTGATGCTAACTCTAGCCCTCACACTATCCTAGCCCTGATGATAACCCTAACCCTAACCTTAACACTATCCTAGGGCTGATGCTAACCCTAACCCTAACCCTAACACTATCCTAGAGCTGATGCTAACGCTAACCCTAACACTATCCTAGGCCTGATGATAACCCTAACCCTAACCCTGACACTATCCTAGGGCTCATGCTAACCCTAACCCTAACACTATCCTAGGGCTGATGCTAACCCTAACCCTAACCCTAACACTATCCTAGGCCTGATGCTAACCCTATCCCTAACCGTAACACTCTCCTAGGGCTGAGGCTAACCCTAACCCTAACACTATCCTAGGGCTGATGCTAACCCTAACCCTAACCCAAACGCCATCCTAGGGTTGATGCTAACCCTAACCCTAACACTATCCTTGGGCTGATGCTAACCCTAACCCTAACCCTAACACTATCCTAGGGCTGATGCTAACCCTAACCCTAACACTATCCTGGGGCTGATGCTAACCCTAACCCTAACCCTAACACTATCCTAGGTCAGATGATAAACCTAACGCTAACCCTAACACTATCCTTGAACTGATGTTAACCCTAACCCTAACCCTAACACTATCCTAGGCCTGATGATAACCCTAACCCTAACCCTAACACTATCCTAGGGTTTATGTTAACCCTAACCCTAACACTATCCTAGGGCTGATGCTAACCCTAACCATAACCCTAACACTATCCTAGGGCGGATGCTAACCCTAACCCTAACCCTAACACTATCCTAGGGCTCATGCTAACCCTAACACTAACACTATCCTAGGCCTGATGCTAACCCTAACCCTAACCCTAACACTATCCTAGGGCTGATGCTAACCCTAACCCTAACATTATCCTAAGGCTGATGCTAACCCTAACACTAACACTATCCTAGGGCTGATGCTAACCCTAACCATAAACCTAACATTATCCTATGGTGGATGCTAACCCTAACCCTAACCCTAACACTATCCTAGGGCTGATGCTAACCCTAACACTAACACTATTCTAGGGCTGATGCTAACCCTAACCCTAACCCTAACATTATCCTAGGGCTGATGCTAACCCTAACCCTAACTCTAACACTATCTTAGGGCTGAGGCTAACCCTAACCCTAACACTATCCTACGGCTGATCCTAACCCTAACCCTAACCTTAACCCTAACACTATCCTAGGGCTGATGCTAACCCTAACCCTAACACTATCCTAGGCCTGATGCTAACCGTAACCCTAACCCTAACACTATCCTAGGGCTGATGCTAACCCTAACCCTAACACTATCCTAGGGCTGATGCTAACCCTAACCCTAACCCTAACACTATCCTAGGGCTGATGCTAACCACAACGCTAACCCTAACACTATCCTTGAACTCATGTTAACCCTAAACCTAACCCTAACACTATCCTAGCCCTGATGCTAACCCTAACCCTAACCCTAACACTATCCTAGGGCTGATGCAAACCCTCACCCTAACACTATCCTAGGCCTGATTATAACCCTAACCCTAACCCTAACACTATCCTTGGGCTGATGCTAACCCTAACCCTAACACTATCCTGGGCCTGATGCTAACCCTAACCCTAACCCTAACACTATTCTAGGGCTGAAGCTAACCCTAACCCTAACACTATCCTTGGGCTCATGCTAACCCTAACCCTAACCCTAACACTATCCTAGGGCAGATGCTAACCCTAACCCTAACCCTAACACTATCCTAGGCCTGATGATAACCCTAACCCTAACCCTAACACTATCCTAGGGTTTATGTTAACCCTAACCCTAACACTATCCTAGGGCTGAAGCTAACCCTAACCCTAACCCTAACACTATCCTAGGGCGGATGCTAACCCTAACCCAAACCCTAACACTATCCTAGGGGTGATGCTAACCCTAACACTAACACTATCCTAGGGCTGATGCCAACCCTAACCCTAACCCTAACATTATCCTAGGGCGGATGCTAACCCTAACCCTAACCCTAACACTATCCTAGGGCTCATGCTAACCCTAACACTAACACTATCCTAGGCCTGATGCTAACCCTAACCCTAACCCTAACACTATCCTAGGGCTGATGCTAACCCTAACCCTAACAATATCCTAGGGCTGATGCTAACCCTAACCCTAACCCTAACACTATCCTAGGGCTGATGCTAACCATAACCCTAACACTATCCTAGGCCTGATGATAACCCTAACCCTAACCCTGACACTATCCTAGGGCTGATGCTAACCCTAACCCTAACACTATCCTATGGCTGATGCTAACCCTAACCCTAACCCTAACACTATCCTAGGGCTGATGCTAACCCTAACGCTAACCCTAACACTATCCTTGAACGGATGCTAACCCTAACCCTAACCATAACACTATCCTAGGCCTGATGCTAACCCTAACCCTAACCCTTAACATTATCCTAGGGCTGATGCTAACCCTAACCCTAACACTATCCTAGGGCTGATGCTAACCCTAACCCTAAACCTAACACTATCCTAGGGCGGATGCTAACCCTAACCCTAACCCTAACACTATCCTAGTGCTGATGCTAACCCTAACACTAACACTATCCTAGGGCTGATGCTAACCCTAACCCTAACCCTAACACTCTCCAAGGGCTGATGCTAACCCTAACCCTAACCCTAACACTATCCTAGGGCTGATGCTAACCCTAACCCTATCTCTAACACTATCCTAGGGCTGATGCTAACCCTAACCCTAAACCTAACACTATCCTAGGGCGGATGCTAACCCTAACCCTAACCCTAACACTATCCTAGTGCTGATGCTAACCCTAACACTAACACTATCCTAGGGCTGATGCTAACCCTAACCCTAACCCTAACAGTATCCTAGGGCTGATGCTAACCCTAACCCTAACAGTATCCTAGGGCTGATGCTAACGCTAACCCTAACCGTAACACTATCCTAAGTCTGATGCTAACCCTAGCCCTCACACTATACTAGGCCTGATGATAACCCTAACCCTAAGCTTAACACTATCCTAGGGCTGATGCTAACCCTAACCCTAACCCTAACACTATCCTAGAGCTGATGCTAACCCTAACCCTAACACTATCCTAGGCCTGATGATAACCCTAACCCTAACCCTGACACTATCCTAGGGCTGATGCTAACCCTAACCCTAACACTATCCTAGGGCTGATGCTAACCCTAACCCTAACCCTAACACTATCCTAGGCCTGATGCTAACCCTATCCCTAACCCTAACACTCTCCTAGGGCTGAGGCTAACCCTAAACCTAACACTATCCTAGGGCTGATGCTAACCCTAACCCTAACCCAAACACTATCCTAGGGTTGATGCTAACCCTAACCCTAACACTATCCTAGGGCTGATGCTAACCCTAACCCTAACTCTAACACTATCTTAGGGCTGAGGCTAACCCTAACCCTAACACTATCCTACGGCGGATCCTAACCCTAACCCTAACCCTAACACTATCCTAGGGCTGATGCTAACCCTAACCCTAACACTATCCTAGGCCTGAGGCTAACCCTAACCCTAACCCTAACACTATCCTAGGGCTGATGCTAACCCTAACCCTAACACTATCCTAGGGCTCATGCTAACCCTAACCCTAACCCTAACACTATCCTAGGGCTGATGCTAACCCTAACCCTAACACTATCCTTGGGCTCATGCTAACCCTAACCCTAACCCTAACACTATCCTAGGGCAGATGCTAACCCTAACGCTAACCCTAACATTATCCTTGAACTGATGCTAACTCTAACCGTAACCCTAACACTATCCTAGGCCTGATGATAACCCTAACCCTAACCCTAACACTATCCTAGGGTTTATGTTAACCCTAACCCTAACACTATCCTAGGGCTGATGCTAACCCTAACCCTAACCCTAACACTATCCTAGGGCGGATGCTAACCCTAACCCTAACCCTAACACTATCCTAGGGCTGATGCTAACCCTAACACTAACACTATCCTAGGGCTGATGCTAACCCTAACCCTAACCCTAACACTATCCTAGGGCTGATGCTAACCCTAACCCGAACACTATCCTAGGCCTGATGATAACCCTAACCCTAACACTGACACTATCCTAGGGCTGATGCTAACCCTAACCCTAACACTACCCTAGGCCTGATGATAACCCTAACCCTAACCCTGACACTATCCTAGGGCTGATTCTAACCCTAACCCTAACACTATCCTAGGGCTGATGCTAACCCTAACCCTAACCCTAACACTATCCTTGGGCTGATGCTAACCCTAACCCTAACTCTAACACTATCCTAGGTCAGATGCTAACCCTAACGCTAACCCTAACACTATCCTTGAACTGATGTTAACCCTAACCCTAACCCTAACACTATCCTAGGCCTGATGATAACCCTAACCCTAACCCTAACACTATCCTAGGGTTTAAGTTATCCCTAACCCTAACACTATCCTAGGGCTGATGCTAACCCTAACCCTAACCCTAACATTATCCTAGGGCGGATGCTAACCCTAACACTAACGCAAACACTATCCTAGGGCTCAGGCTAACCCTAACACTAACACTATCCTAAGCCTGATGCTAACCCTAACCCTAACCCTAACACTATCCTAGGGCTGATGCTAACCCTAACCCTAACATTATCCTAGGGCTGATGCTAACCCTAACCCTAACACTATCCTAGGGCTGATGCTAACCCTAACCATAAACCTAACATTATCCTATGGTGGATGCTAACCCTAACCCTAACCCTAACACTATCCTAGGGCTGATGCTAACCCTAACCCTAACACTATCCTAAGTCTGATGCTAACCCTAGCCCTCACACTATCCTAGGCCTGATGATAACCCTAAGCCTAACCTTAACACTATCCTAGGGCTGATGCTAACCCTAACCCTAACCCTAACACTATCCTAGAGCTGATGCTAACGCTAACCCTAACACTATCCTAGGCCTGATGATAACCCTAACCCTAACCCTGACACTATCCTAGGGCTCATGCTAACCCTAACCCTAACACTATCCTAGGGCTGATGCTAACCCTAACCCTAACCCAAACGCCATCCTAGGGTTGATGCTAACCCTAACCCTAACACTATCCTAGGGCTGATGCTAACCCTAACCCTAACCCTAACACTATCCTTGATCTGATGCTAACCCTAACCCTAACACTATCCTGGGGCTGATGCTAACCCTAACCCTAACCCTAACACTATCCTAGGGCTGATGCTAACCCTAACCCTAACACTATCCTTGGGCTGATGCTAACCCTAACCCTAACCCTAACACTATCCTAGGTCAGATGCTAACCCTAACGCTAACCCTAACACTATCCTAGGGCGGATGCTAACCCTAACCCTAATAATATCCTAGGGCTGATGCTAACCCTAACACTAACCCTAACACTATCCTAGGGCTGATGCTAACCCTAACCCTAACCCTAACACTATCCTAGGCCTGATGATAACCCTAACCCTAACCCTAACACTATCCTAGGGTTTATGTTAACCATAACCCTAACACTATCCTACGGTTGATGCTAACCCTAACCCTAACCCTAACACAATCCTAGGGCTGATGCTAACCCTAACAATAACACTATCCTAGGGCTGATGCTAACCCTAACCCTAACCCTAACACTCTCCAAGGGCTGATGCTAACCCTAACCCTAACCCTAACACTATCCTAGGGCTGATGCTAACCCTAACCCTAACCCTAACACTATCCTAGGGCTGATGCTAACCCTAAAGCTAACCCTAACACTATCCTTGAACTGATGCTAACCCTAACCCTAACCCTAACACTATCCTAGGCCTGATGATAACCCTAACCCTAACCCTAACACTATCCTAGGGTTTATGTTAACCCTAACCCTAACACTATCCTAGGGCTGATGCTAACCCTAACCCTAAACCTAACACTATCCTAGGGCGGATGCTAACCCTAACCCTAACCCTAACACTATCCTAGTGCTGGTGCTAACCCTAACACTAACACTATCCTAGGGCTGATGCTAACCCTAACCCTAAACCTAACACTCTCCAAGGGCTGTTGCTAACCCTAACCCTAACCCTAACACTATCCTAGGGCTGATGCTAACCCTAACCCTAACTCTAACACTATCTTAGGGCTGAGGCTAACCCTAACCCTAACACTATCCTCCGGCTGATGCTAACCCTAACCCTAACCCAAACACTATATAGGGCTGATGCTAACCCTAACCCTAACACTATCCTAGGCCTGATGCTAACCCTAACCCTAACCCTAACACTATCCTAGGGCTGATGCTAACCCTAACCCTAACACTATCCTAGGGCTGAAGCTAACCCTAACCCTAACCCTAACACTATCCTTGGGCTGATGCTAACCCTAACCCTAACACTATCCTAGGCTTGGTGATAACCCTAATCCTAACCCTAACACTATCCTAGGGCTGATGCTAACCCTAACCCTAACACTATCCTAGAGCTGATGCTAACCCTAACCCTAACCCTAACACTATCCTAAGTCTGATGCTAACCCTAGCCCTCACACTATCCTAGGCCTGATGATAACCCTAAGCCTAACCTTAACACTATCCTAGGGCTGATGCTAACCCTAACCCTAACCCTAACACTATCCTAGAGCTGATGCTAACGCTAACCCTAACACTATCCTAGGCCTGATGATAACCCTAACCCTAACCCTGACACTATCCTAGGGCTCATGCTAACCCTAACCCTAACACTATCCTAGGGCTGATGCTAACCCTAACCCTAACCCAAACGCCATCCTAGGGTTGATGCTAACCCTAACCCTAACACTATCCTAGGGCTGATGCTAACCCTAACCCTAACCCTAACACTATCCTTGGGCTGATGCTAACCCTAACCCTAACACTATCCTGGGGCTGATGCTAACCCTAACCCTAACCCTAACACTATCCTAGGGCTGATGCTAACCCTAACCCTAACACTATCCTTGGGCTGATGCTAACCCTAACCCTAACCCTAACACTATCCTAGGTCAGATGCTAACCCTAACGCTAACCCTAACACTATCCTGGGGCGGATGCTAACCCTAATCCTAATAATATCCTAGGGCTGATGCTAACCCTAACACTAACCCTAACACTATTCTAGGGCTGATGCTAACCCTAACCCTAACCCTAACACTATCCTAGGCCTGATGGTAACCCTAACCCTAACCCTAACACTATCCTAGTGTTTATGTTAACCATAACTCTAACACTATCCTACGGTTGATGCTAACCCTAACCCTAACTCTAACACAATCCTAGGGCTGATGCTAACCCTAACAATAACACTATCCTAGGGCTGAGGCTAACCCTAACCCTAACCCTAACACTCTCCAAGGGCTGATGCTAACCGTAACCCTAACCCTAACACTATCCTAGGGCTGATGCTAACCCTAACCCTAACTCTAACACTATCTTAGGGCTGAGGCTAACCCTAACCCTAACACTATCCTACGGCTGATGCTAACCCTAACCCTAACCCTAACACTGTCCTAGGGCTGATGCTAACCATAACCCAAACACTATCCTAGAGCTGATGCTAACCCTAACCCTAACCCTAACACTATCCTAAGTCTGATGCTAACCGTAGCCCTCACACTATCCTAGGCCTGATGATAACCCTAACCCTAACCCTAACACTATCCTAGAGCTGATGCTAACGCTAACCCTAACACTATCCTAGGCCTGATGATAACCCTAACCCTAACCCTGACACTATCCTAGGGCTCATGCTAACCCTAACCCTAACACTATCCTAGGGCTGATGCTAACCCTAACCCTAACCCTAACACTATCCTAGGTCTGATGCTAACCCTATCCCTAACCGTAACACTCTCCTAGGGCTGAGGCTAACCCTAACCCTAACACTATCCTAGGGCTGATGCTAACCCTAACCCTAACCCAAACGCCATCCTAGGGTTGATGCTAACCCTAACCCTAACACTATCCTAGGGCTAATGCTAACCCTAACCCTAACCCTAACACTATCCTTGGGCTGATGCTAACCCTAACCCTAACACTATCCTGGGGCTGATGCTAACCCTAACCCTAACCCTAACACTATCCTAGGGCTGATGCTAACCCTAACCCTAACACTATCCTTGGGCTGATGCTAACCCTAACCCTAACTCTAACACTATCCTAGGTCAGATGCTAACCCTAACGCTAACCCTAACACTATCCTTGAACTGATGTTAACCCTAACCCTAACCCTAACACTATCCTAGGCCTGATGATAACCCTAACCCTAACCCTAACACTATCCTAGGGTTTAAGTTAACCCTAACCCTAACACTATCCTAGGGCTGATGCTAACCCTAACCCTAACCCTAACATTATCCTAGGGCGGATGCTAACCCTAACACTAACGCAAACACTATCCTAGGGCTCAGGCTAACCCTAACACTAACACTATCCTAAGCCTGATGCTAACCCTAACCCTAACCCTAACACTATCCTAGGGCTGATGCTAACCCTAACCCTAACATTATCCTAGGGCTGATGCTAACCCTAACCCTAACACTATCCTAGGGCTGATGCTAACCCTAACCATAAACCTAACATTATCCTATGGTGGATGCTAACCCTAACCCTAACCCTAACACTATCCTAGGGCTGATGCTAACCCTAACACTAACACTATCCTAGGGCTGATGCTAATCCTAACCCTAACCCTAACATTATCCTAGGGCTGATGCTAACCCTAACCCTAACTCTAACACTATCTTAGGGCTGAGGCTAACCCTAACCCTAACACTATCCTACGGCTGATCCTAACCCTAACCCTAACCCTAACACTATCCTAGGGCTGATGCTAACCCTAACCCTAACACTATCCTAGGCCTGATGCTAACCCTAACCCTAACCCTAACACTATCCTAGGGCTGATGCTAACCCTAACCCTAACACTATCCTAGGGCTGATGCTAACCCTAACCCTAACCCTAACACTATCCTAGGGCTGATGCTAACCCTAACCCTAACACTATCCTAGGCCTGATGATAACCCTAACCCTAACCCTAACACTATCCTAGGGCTGATGCTAACCCTAACCCTAACACTATCCTAGAACAGACGCTAACCCTAACCCTAACCCTAACACTATCCTAGGGCTGATGCTAACCACAACGCTAACCCTAACACTATCCTTGAACTGATGTTAACCCTAACCCTAACCCTAACACTATCCTAGCCCTGATGATAACCCTAACCCTAACCCTAACACTATCCTAGGGTTTATGTTAACCCTAACCCTAACACTATCCTAGGGCTGATGCTAACCCTAACCCTAACCCTAACACTATCCTAGGGCTGCTGCAAACCCTAACCCTAACACTATCCTAGGCCTGATTATAACCCTAACCCTAACCCTAACACTATCCTTGGGCTGATGCTAACCCTAACCCTAACACTATCCTGGGCCTGATGCTAACCCTAACCCTAACCCTAACACTATCCTATGGCTGAAGCTAACCCTAACCCTAACACTATCCTTGGGCTCATGCTAACCCTAACCCTAACACTATCCTAGGGCAGATGCTAACCCTAACGCTAACCCTAACACTATCCTTGAATTGATGCTAACCCTAACCCTAACCCTAACACTATCCTAGGCCTGATGATAACCCTAACCCTAACCCTAACACTATCCTAGGCCTGATGCTAACCCTAACCCTAACCCTAACACTATCCTAGGGCTGATGCTAACCCTAACCCTAACACTATCCTAGGGCTGATGCTAACCCTAACCCTAACCCTAACACTATCCTAGGGCTGATGCTAACCATAACCCTAACACTATCCTAGGCCTGATGATAACCCTAACCCTAACCCTGACACTATCCTAGGGCTGATGCTAACCCTAACCCTAACACTATCCTAGGGCTGATGCTAACCCTAACCCTAACCCTAACACTATCCTAGGGCTGATGCTAACCCTAACGCTAACCCTATCACTATCCTTGAACGGATGCTAACCCTAACCCTAACCATTACACTATCCTAGGCCTGATGCTAACACTAACCCTAACCCTTAACATTATCCTAGGGCTGATGCTAACCCTAACCCTAACACTATCCTAGGGCTGATGCTAACCCTAACCCTAAACCTAACACTATCCTAGGGCGGATGCTAACCCTAACCCTAACCCTAACACTATCATAGTGCTGATGCTAACCCTAACACTAACACTATCCTAGGGCTGATGCTAACCCTAACCCTAACCCTAACACTATCCTAGGGCTAATGCTAACCCTAACCCTATCTCTAACACTATCCTAGGGCTGATGCTAACCCTAACCCTAACACTATCCTAGGGCTGATGCTAACCCTAACCCTAACCCTAACACTATCCTAGGGCTGATGCTAACCCTAACCCTAACACTATCCTAGAGCTGATGCTAATCCTAACCCTAACCCTAACACTATCCTAAGTCTGATGCTAACTCTAGCCCTCACACTATCCTAGCCCTGATGATAACCCTAACCCTAACCTTAACACTATCCTAGGGCTGATGCTAACCCTAACCCTAACCCTAACACTATCCTAGAGCTGATGCTAACGCTAACCCTAACACTATCCTAGGCCTGATGATAACCCTAACCCTAACCCTGACACTATCCTAGGGCTCATGCTAACCCTAACCCTAACACTATCCTAGGGCTGATGCTAACCCTAACCCTAACCCTAACACTATCCTAGGCCTGATGCTAACCCTATCCCTAACCGTAACACTCTCCTAGGGCTGAGGCTAACCCTAACCCTAACACTATCCTAGGGCTGATGCTAACCCTAACCCTAACCCAAACGCCATCCTAGGGTTGATGCTAACCCTAACCCTAACACTATCCTTGGGCTGATGCTAACCCTAACCCTAACCCTAACACTATCCTAGGGCTGATGCTAACCCTAACCCTAACACTATCCTGGGGCTGATGCTAACCCTAACCCTAACCCTAACACTATCCTAGGGCTGATGCTAACCCTAACCCTAACACTATCCTTGGGCTGATGCTAACCCTAACCCTAACCCTAACACTATCCTAGGTCAGATGATAAACCTAACGCTAACCCTAACACTATCCTTGAACTGATGTTAACCCTAACCCTAACCCTAACACTATCCTAGGCCTGATGATAACCCTAACCCTAACCCTAACACTATCCTAGGGTTTATGTTAACCCTAACCCTAACACTATCCTAGGGCTGATGCTAACCCTAACCATAACCCTAACACTATCCTAGGGCGGATGCTAACCCTAACCCTAACCCTAACACTATCCTAGGGCTCATGCTAACCCTAACACTAACACTATCCTAGGCCTGATGCTAACCCTAACCCTAACCCTAACACTATCCTAGGGCTGATGCTAACCCTAACCCTAACATTATCCTAAGGCTGATGCTAACCCTAACACTAACACTATCCTAGGGCTGATGCTAACCCTAACCATAAACCTAACATTATCCTATGGTGGATGCTAACCCTAACCCTAACCCTAACACTATCCTAGGGCTGATGCTAACCCTAACACTAACACTATTCTAGGGCTGATGCTAACCCTAACCCTAACCCTAACATTATCCTAGGGCTGATGCTAACCCTAACCCTAACTCTAACACTATCTTAGGGCTGAGGCTAACCCTAACCCTAACACTATCCTACGGCTGATCCTAACCCTAACCCTAACCCTAACCCTAACACTATCCTAGGGCTGATGCTAACCCTAACCCTAACACTATCCTAGGCCTGATGCTAACCGTAACCCTAACCCTAACACTATCCTAGGGCTGATGCTAACCCTAACCCTAACACTATCCTAGGGCTGATGCTAACCCTAACCCTAACCCTAACACTATCCTATGGCTGATGCTAACCACAACGCTAACCCTAACACTATCCTTGAACTGATGTTAACCCTAACCCTAACCCTAACACTATCCTAGCCCTGATGATAACCATAACCCTAACCCTAACACTATCCTAGGGTTTATGTTAACCCTAACCCTAACACTATCCTAGGGCTGATGCTAACCCTAACCCTAACCCTAACACTATCCTAGGGCTGATGCAAACCCTCACCCTAACACTATCCTAGGCCTGATTATAACCCTAACCCTAACCCTAACACTATCCTTGGGCTGATGCTAACCCTAACCCTAACACTATCCTGGGCCTGATGCTAACCCTAACCCTAACCCTAACACTATTCTAGGGCTGAAGCTAACCCTAACCCTAACACTATCCTTGGGCTCATGCTAACCCTAACCCTAACCCTAACACTATCCTAGGGCAGATGCTAACCCTAACCCTAACCCTAACACTATCCTAGGCCTGATGATAACCCTAACCCTAACCCTAACACTATCCTAGGGTTTATGTTAACCCTAACCCTAACACTATCCTAGGGCTGAAGCTAACCCTAACCCTAACCCTAACACTATCCTAGGGCGGATGCTAACCCTAACCCAAACCCTAACACTATCCTAGGGCTGATGCTAACCCTAACACTAACACTATCCTAGGGCTGATGCTAACCCTAACCCTAACCCTAACATTATCCTAGGGCGGATGCTAACCCTAACCCTAACCCTAACACTATCCTAGGGCTCATGCTAACCCTAACACTAACACTATCCTAGGCCTGATGCTAACCCTAACCCTAACCCTAACACTATCCTAGGGCTGATGCTAACCCTAACCCTAACAATATCCTAGGGCTGATGCTAACCCTAACCCTAACCCTAACACTATCCTAGGGCTGATGCTAACCATAACCCTAACACTATCCTAGGCCTGATGATAACCCTAACCCTAACCCTGACACTATCCTAGGGCTGATGCTAACCCTAACCCTAACACTATCCTATGGCTGATGCTAACCCTAACCCTAACCCTAACACTATCCTAGGGCTGATGCTAACCCTAACGCTAACCCTAACACTATCCTTGAACGGATGCTAACCCTAACCCTAACCATAACACTATCCTAGGCCTGATGCTAACCCTAACCCTAACCCTTAACATTATCCTAGGGCTGATGCTAACCCTAACCCTAACACTATCCTAGGGCTGATGCTAACCCTAACCCTAAACCTAACACTATCCTAGGGCGGATGCTAACCCTAACCCTAACCCTAACACTATCCTAGTGCTGATGCTAACCCTAACACTAACACTATCCTAGGGCTGATGCTAACCCTAACCCTAACCCTAACACTCTCCAAGGGCTGATGCTAACCCTAACCCTAACCCTAACACTATCCTAGGGCTGATGCTAACCCTAACCCTATCTCTAACACTATCCTAGGGCTGATGCTAACCCTAACCCTAACACTATCCTAGGGCTGATGCTAACCCTAACCCTAACCCTAACACTATCCTAGGGCTGATGCTAACCCTAACCCTAACACTATCCTAGGCTTGATGATAACCCTAACCCTAACCCTAACACTATCCTAGGGCTGATGCTAACCCTAACCCTAACACTATCCTAGAGCTGATGCTAACCCTAACCCTAACCCTAACACTATCCTAAGTCTGATGCTAACTCTAGCCCTCACACTATCCTAGGCCTGATGATAACCCTAACCCTAACCTTAACACTATCCTAGGGCTGATGCTAACCCTAACCCTAACCCTAACACTATCCTAGAGCTGATGCTAACGCTAACCCTATCACTATCCTAGGCCTGATGATAACCCTAACCCTAACCCTGACACTATCCTAGGGCTCATGCTAACCCTAACCCTAACACTATCCTAGGGCTGATGCTAACCCTAACCCTAACCCTAACACTATCCTAGGCCTGATGCTAACCCTATCCCTAACCGTAACACTCTCCTAGGGCTGAGGCTAACCCTAACCCTAACACTATCCTAGGGCTGATGCTAACCCTAACCCTAACCCAAACGCCATCCTAGGGTTGATGCTAACCCTAACCCTAACACTATCCTAGGGCTGATGCTAACCCTAACCCTAACCCTAACACTATCCTTGGGCTGATGCTAACCTTAACCCTAACACTATCCTGGGGCTGATGCTAACCCTAACCCTAACCCTAACACTATCCTAGGGCTGATGCTAACCCTAACCCTAACACTATCCTTGGGCTGATGCTAACCCTAACCCTAACCCTAACACTATCCTAGGTCAGATGATAAACCTAACGCTAACCCTAACACTATCCTTGAACTGATGTTAACCCTAACCCTAACCCTAACACTATCCTAGGCCTGATGATAACCCTAACCCTAACCCTAACACTATCCTAGGGTTTATGTTAACCCTAACCCTAACACTATCCTAGGGCTGATGCTAACCCTAACCATAACCCTAACACTATCCTAGGGCGGATGCTAACCCTAACCCTAACCCTAACACTATCCTAGGGCTGATGCTAACCCTAACACTAACACTATCCTAGGGCTGATGCTAACCCTAACCCTAACCCTAACATTATCCTTGGGTGGATGCTAACCCTAACCCTAACCCTAACACTATCCTAGGGCTCATGCTAACCCTAACACTAACACTATCCTAGGCCTGATGCTAACCCTAACCCTAACCCTAACACTATCCTAGGGCTGATGCTAACCCTAACCCTAACATTATCCTAAGGCTGATGCTAACCCTAACACTAACACTATCCTAGGGCTGATGCTAACCCTAACCCTAAACCTAACATTATCCTATGGTGGATGCTAACCCTAACCCTAATCCTAACACTATCCTAGGGCTGATGCTAACCCTAACACTAACACTATCCTAGGGCTGATGCTAACCCTAACCCTAACACTAACATTATCCTAGGGCTGATGCTAACCCTAACCCTAACTCTAACACTATCTTAGGGCTGAGGCTAACCCTAACCCTAACACTATCCTACGGCTGATCCTAACCCTAACACTAACCCTAACACTATCCTAGGGCTGATGCTAACCCTAACCCTAACACTATCCTAGGCCTGATGCTAACCGTAACCCTAACCCTAACACTATCCTAGGGCTGATGCTAACCCTAACCCTAACACTATCCTAGGGCTGATGCTAACCCTAACCCTAACCCTAACACTATCCTAGGGCTGATGCTAACCACAAGACTAACCCTAACACTATCCTTGAACTGATGTTAACCCTAACCCTAACCCTAACACTATCCTAGCCCTGATGATAACCATAACCCTAACCCTAACACTATCCTAGGGTTTATGTTAACCCTAACCCTAACACTATCCTAGGGCTGATGCTAACCCTAACCCTAACCCTAACACTATCCTAGGGCTGATGCAAACCCTCACCCTAACACTATCCTAGGCCTGATTATAACCCTAACCCTAACCCTAACACTATCCTTGGGCTGATGCTAACCCTAACCCTAACACTATCATGGGCCTGATGCTAACCCTAACCCTAACCCTAACACTATTCTAGGGCTGAAGCTAACCCTAACCCTAACACTATCCTTGGGCTCATGCTAACCCTAACCCTAACCCTAACACTATCCTAGGGCAGATGCTAACCCTAACCCTAACCCTAACACTATCCTAGGCCTGATGATAACCCTAACCCTAACCCTAACACTATCCTAGGGTTTATGTTAACCCTAACCCTAACACTATCCTAGGGCTCATGCTAACCCTAATCCTAACCCTAACACTATCCTAGGGCGGATGCTAACCCTAACCCTAACCCTAACACTATCCTAGGGCTGATGCTAACCCTAACACTAACACTATCCTAGGGCTGATGCTAACCCTAACCCTAACCCTAACATTATCCTAGGGCGGATGCTAACCCTAACCCTAACCCTAACACTATCCTAGGGCTGATGCTAACCCTAACACTAACACTATCCTAGGGCTGATGCTAACCCTAACCCTAACCCTAACACTATCCTAGGGCTGATGCTAACCCTAACCCTAACATTATCCTAGGGCTGATGCTAACCCTAACACTAACACTATCCTAGGGCTGATGCTAACCCTAACCCTAAACCTAACATTATCCTATGGTGGATGCTAACCCTAACCCTAACCCTAACACTATCCTAGGGCTGATGCTAACCCTAACACTAACACTATCCTAGGGCTGATGCTAACCCTAACCCTAACCCTAACATTATCCTAGGGCTGATGCTAACCCTAACCCTAACTCTAACACTATCTTAGGGCTGAGGCTAACCCTAACCCTAACACTATCCTACGGCTGATCCTAACCCTAACCCTAACCCTAACACTATCCTAGGGCTGATGCTAACCCTAACCCTAACACTATCCTAGGCCTGATGCTAACCCTAACCCTAACCATAACACTATCCTAGGGCTGATGCTAACCCTAACCCTAACACTACCCTAGGGCTGATGCTAACCCTAACCCTAACCCTAACACTATCCTAGGGCTGATGCTAACCCTAACCCTAACACTATCCTAGGCCTGATGATAACCCTAACCCTAACCCTAACACTATCCTAGGGCTGATGCTAACCCTAACCCTAACACTATCCTAGAACAGACGCTAACCCTAACCCTAACCCTAACACTATCCTAGGGCTGATGCTAACCACAACGCTAACCCTAACACTATCCTTGAACTGATGTTAACCCTAACCCTAACCCTAACACTATCCTAGCCCTGATGCTAACCCTAACCCTAACCCTAACACTATCCTAGGCCTGATGATAACCCTAACCCTAACCCTAACACAATCCTAGGGCTGATGCTAACCCTAACAATAACACTATCCTAGGGCTGATGCTAACCCTAACCCTAACCCTAACACTCTCCAAGGGCTGATGCTAACCCTAACCCTAACCCTAACACTATCCTAGGGCTGATGCTAACCCTAACCCTAACCCTAACACTATCCTAGGGCTGATGCTAACCCTAAAGCTAACCCTAACACTATCCTTGAACTGATGCTAACCCTAACCCTAACCCTAACACTATCCTAGGCCTGATGATAACCCTAACCCTAACCCTAACACTATCCTAGGGTTTATGTTAACCCTAACCCTAACACTATCCTAGGGCTGATGCTAACCCTAACCCTAAACCTAACACTATCCTAGGGCGGATGCTAACCCTAACCCTAACCCTAACACTATCCTAGTGCTGGTGCTAACCCTAACACTAACACTATCCTAGGGCTGATGCTAACCCTAACCCTAACCCTAACACTCTCCAAGGGCTGTTGCTAACCCTAACCCTATCCCTAACACTATCCTAGGGCTGATGCTAACCCTAACCCTAACTCTAACACTATCTTAGGGCTGAGGCTAACCCTAACCCTACACTATCCTCCGGCTGATGCTAACCCTAACCCTAACCCAAACACTATATAGGGCTGATGCTAACCCTAACCCTAACACTATCCTAGGCCTGATGCTAACCCTAACCCTAACCCTAACACTATCCTAGGGCTGATGCTAACCCTAACCCTAACACTATCCTAGGGCTGAAGCTAACCCTAACCCTAACCCTAACACTATCCTTGGGCTGATGCTAACCCTAACCCTAACACTATCCTAGGCTTGGTGATAACCCTAATCCTAACCCTAACACTATCCTAGGGCTGATGCTAACCCTAACCCTAACACTATCCTAGAGCTGATGCTAACCCTAACCCTAACCCTAACACTATCCTAAGTCTGATGCTAACCCTAGCCCTCACACTATCCTAGGCCTGATGATAACCCTAAGCCTAACCTTAACACTATCCTAGGGCTGATGCTAACCCTAACCCTAACCCTAACACTATCCTAGAGCTGATGCTAACGCTAACCCTAACACTATCCTAGGCCTGATGATAACCCTAACCCTAACCCTGACACTATCCTAGGGCTCATGCTAACCCTAACCCTAACACTATCCTAGGGCTGATGCTAACCCTAACCCTAACCCAAACGCCATCCTAGGGTTGATGCTAACCCTAACCCTAACACTATCCTAGGGCTGATGCTAACCCTAACCCTAACCCTAACACTATCCTTGGGCTGATGCTAACCCTAACCCTAACACTATCCTGGGGCTGATGCTAACCCTAACCCTAACCCTAACACTATCCTAGGGCTGATGCTAACCCTAACCCTAACACTATCCTTGGGCTGATGCTAACCCTAACCCTAACCCTAACACTATCCTAGGTCAGATGCTAACCCTAACGCTAACCCTAACACTATCCTGGGGCGGATGCTAACCCTAATCCTAATAATATCCTAGGGCTGATGCTAACCCTAACACTAACCCTAACACTATTCTAGGGCTGATGCTAACCCTAACCCTAACCCTAACACTATCCTAGGCCTGATGGTAACCCTAACCCTAACCCTAACACTATCCTAGTGTTTATGTTAACCATAACCCTAACACTATCCTACGGTTGATGCTAACCCTAACCCTAACTCTAACACAATCCTAGGGCTGATGCTAACCCTAACAATAACACTATCCTAGGGCTGAGGCTAACCCTAACCCTAACCCTAACACTCTCCAAGGGCTGATGCTAACCGTAACCCTAACCCTAACACTATCCTAGGGCTGATGCTAACCCTAACCCTAACTCTAACACTATCTTAGGGCTGAGGCTAACCCTAACCCTAACACTATCCTACGGCTGATGCTAACCCTAACCCTAACCCTAACACTGTCCTAGGGCTGATGCTAACCATAACCCAAACACTATCCTAGAGCTGATGCTAACCCTAACCCTAACCCTAACACTATCCTAAGTCTGATGCTAACCGTAGCCCTCACACTATCCTAGGCCTGATGATAACCCTAACCCTAACCCTAACACTATCCTAGAGCTGATGCTAACGCTAACCCTAACACTATCCTAGGCCTGATGATAACCCTAACCCTAACCCTGACACTATCCTAGGGCTCATGCTAACCCTAACCCTAACACTATCCTAGGGCTGATGCTAACCCTAACCCTAACCCTAACACTATCCTAGGTCTGATGCTAACCCTATCCCTAACCGTAACACTCTCCTAGGGCTGAGGCTAACCCTAACCCTAACACTATCCTAGGGCTGATGCTAACCCTAACCCTAACCCAAACGCCATCCTAGGGTTGATGCTAACCCTAACCCTAACACTATCCTAGGGCTAATGCTAACCCTAACCCTAACCCTAACACTATCCTTGGGCTGATGCTAACCCTAACCCTAACACTATCCTAGGGCTGATGCTAACCCTAACCCTAACACTATCCTTGGGCTGATGCTAACCCTAACCCTAACTCTAACACTATCCTAGGTCAGATGCTAACCCTAACGCTAACCCTAACACTATCCTTGAACTGATGTTAACCCTAACCCTAACCCTAACACTATCCTAGGCCTGATGATAACCCTAACCCTAACCCTAACACTATCCTAGGGTTTAAGTTAACCCTAACCCTAACACTATCCTAGGGCTGATGCTAACCCTAACCCTAACCCTAACATTATCCTAGGGCGGATGCTAACCCTAACACTAACGCAAACACTATCCTAGGGCTCAGGCTAACCCTAACACTAACACTATCCTAAGCCTGATGCTAACCCTAACCCTAACCCTAACACTATCCTAGGGCTGATGCTAACCCTAACCCTAACATTATCCTAGGGCTGATGCTAACCCTAACCCTAACACTATCCTAGGGCTGATGCTAACCCTAACCATAAACCTAACATTATCCTATGGTGGATGCTAACCCTAACCCTAACCCTAACACTATCCTAGGGCTGATGCTAACCCTAACACTAACACTATCCTAGGGCTGATGCTAATCCTAACCCTAACCCTAACATTATCCTAGGGCTGATGCTAACCCTAACCCTAACTCTAACACTATCTTAGGGCTGAGGCTAACCCTAACCCTAACACTATCCTACGGCTGATCCTAACCCTAACCCTAACCCTAACACTATCCTAGGGCTGATGCTAACCCTAACCCTAACACTATCCTAGGCCTGATGCTAACCCTAACCCTAACCCTAACACTATCCTAGGGCTGATGCTAACCCTAACCCTAACACTATCCTAGGGCTGATGCTAACCCTAACCCTAACCCTAACACTATCCTAGGGCTGATGCTAACCCTAACCCTAACACTATCCTAGGCCTGATGATAACCCTAACCCTAACCCTAACACTATCCTAGGGCTGATGCTAACCCTAACCCTAACACTATCCTAGAACAGACGCTAACCCTAACCCTAACCCTAACACTATCCTAGGGCTGATGCTAACCACAACGCTAACCCTAACACTATCCTTGAACTGATGTTAACCCTAACCCTAACCCTAACACTATCCTAGCCCTGATGATAACCCTAACCCTAACCCTAACACTATCCTAGGGTTTATGTTAACCCTAACCCTAACACTATCCTAGGGCTGATGCTAACCCTAACCCTAACCCTAACACTATCCTAGGGCTGCTGCAAACCCTAACCCTAACACTATCCTAGGCCTGATTATAACCCTAACCCTAACCCTAACACTATCCTTGGGCTGATGCTAACCCTAACCCTAACACTATCCTGGGCCTGATGCTAACCCTAACCCTAACCCTAACACTATCCTATGGCTGAAGCTAACCCTAACCCTAACACTATCCTTGGGCTCATGCTAACCCTAACCCTAACACTATCCTAGGGCAGATGCTAACCCTAACGCTAACCCTAACACTATCCTTGAATTGATGCTAACCCTAACCCTAACCCTAACACTATCCTAGGCCTGATGATAACCCTAACCCTAACCCTAACACTATCCTAGGCCTGATGCTAACCCTAACCCTAACCCTAACACTATCCTAGGGCTGATGCTAACCCTAACCCTAACACTATCCTAGGGCTGATGCTAACCCTAACCCTAACCCTAACACTATCCTAGGGCTGATGCTAACCATAACCCTAACACTATCCTAGGCCTGATGATAACCCTAACCCTAACCCTGACACTATCCTAGGGCTGATGCTAACCCTAACCCTAACACTATCCTAGGGCTGATGCTAACCCTAACCCTAACCCTAACACTATCCTAGGGCTGATGCTAACCCTAACGCTAACCCTATCACTATCCTTGAACGGATGCTAACCCTAACCCTAACCATTACACTATCCTAGGCCTGATGCTAACACTAACCCTAACCCTTAACATTATCCTAGGGCTGATGCTAACCCTAACCCTAACACTATCCTAGGGCTGATGCTAACCCTAACCCTAAACCTAACACTATCCTAGGGCGGATGCTAACCCTAACCCTAACCCTAACACTATCATAGTGCTGATGCTAACCCTAACACTAACACTATCCTAGGGCTGATGCTAACCCTAACCCTAACCCTAACACTATCCTAGGGCTAATGCTAACCCTAACCCTATCTCTAACACTATCCTAGGGCTGATGCTAACCCTAACCCTAACACTATCCTAGGGCTGATGCTAACCCTAACCCTAACCCTAACACTATCCTAGGGCTGATGCTAACCCTAACCCTAACACTATCCTAGGCTTGATGATAACCCTAACCCTAACCCTAACACTATCCTAGGGCTGATGCTAACCCTAACCCTAACACTATCCTAGAGCTGATGCTAATCCTAACCCTAACCCTAACACTATCCTAAGTCTGATGCTAACTCTAGCCCTCACACTATCCTAGCCCTGATGATAACCCTAACCCTAACCTTAACACTATCCTAGGGCTGATGCTAACCCTAACCCTAACCCTAACACTATCCTAGAGCTGATGCTAACGCTAACCCTAACACTATCCTAGGCCTGATGATAACCCTAACCCTAACCCTGACACTATCCTAGGGCTCATGCTAACCCTAACCCTAACACTATCCTAGGGCTGATGCTAACCCTAACCCTAACCCTAACACTATCCTAGGCCTGATGCTAACCCTATCCCTAACCGTAACACTCTCCTAGGGCTGAGGCTAACCCTAACCCTAACACTATCCTAGGGCTGATGCTAACCCTAACCCTAACCCAAACGCCATCCTAGGGTTGATGCTAACCCTAACCCTAACACTATCCTTGGGCTGATGCTAACCCTAACCCTAACCCTAACACTATCCTAGGGCTGATGCTAACCCTAACCCTAACACTATCCTGGGGCTGATGCTAACCCTAACCCTAACCCTAACACTATCCTAGGGCTGATGCTAACCCTAACCCTAACACTATCCTTGGGCTGATGCTAACCCTAACCCTAACCCTAACACTATCCTAGGTCAGATGATAAACCTAACGATAACCCTAACACTATCCTTGAACTGATGTTAACCCTAACCCTAACCCTAACACTATCCTAGGCCTGATGATAACCCTAACCCTAACCCTAACACTATCCTAGGGTTTATGTTAACCCTAACCCTAACACTATCCTAGGGCTGATGCTAACCCTAACCATAACCCTAACACTATCCTAGGGCGGATGCTAACCCTAACCCTAACCCTAACACTATCCTAGGGCTCATGCTAACCCTAACACTAACACTATCCTAGGCCTGATGCTAACCCTAACCCTAACCCTAACACTATCCTAGGGCTGATGCTAACCCTAACCCTAACATTATCCTAAGGCTGATGCTAACCCTAACACTAACACTATCCTAGGGCTGATGCTAACCCTAACCATAAACCTAACATTATCCTATGGTGGATGCTAACCCTAACCCTAACCCTAACACTATCCTAGGGCTGATGCTAACCCTAACACTAACACTATTCTAGGGCTGATGCTAACCCTAACCCTAACCCTAACATTATCCTAGGGCTGATGCTAACCCTAACCCTAACTCTAACACTATCTTAGGGCTGAGGCTAACCCTAACCCTAACACTATCCTACGGCTGATCCTAACCCTAACCCTAACCCTAACCCTAACACTATCCTAGGGCTGATGCTAACCCTAACCCTAACACTATCCTAGGCCTGATGCTAACCGTAACCCTAACCCTAACACTATCCTAGGGCTGATGCTAACCCTAACCCTAACACTATCCTAGGGCTGATGCTAACCCTAACCCTAACCCTAACACTATCCTAGGGCTGATGCTAACCACAATGCTAACCCTAACACTATCCTTGAACTGATGTTAACCCTAACCGTAACCCTAACACTATCCTAGCCCTGATGATAACCATAACCCTAACCCTAACACTATCCTAGGGTTTATGTTAACCCTAACCCTAACACTATCCTAGGGCTGATGCTAACCCTAACCCTAACCCTAACACTATCCTAGGGCTGATGCAAACCCTCACCCTAACACTATCCTAGGCCTGATTATAACCCTAACCCTAACCCTAACACTATCCTTGGGCTGATGCTAACCCTAACCCTAACACTATCCTGGGCCTGATGCTAACCCTAACCCTAACCCTAACACTATTCTAGGGCTGAAGCTAACCCTAACCCTAACACTATCCTTGGGCTCATGCTAACCCTAACCCTAACCCTAACACTATCCTAGGGCAGATGCTAACCCTAACCCTAACCCTAACACTATCCTAGGCCTGATGATAACCCTAACCCTAACCCTAACACTATCCTAGGGTTTATGTTAACCCTAACCCTAACACTATCCTAGGGCTGAAGCTAACCCTAACCCTAACCCTAACACTATCCTAGGGCGGATGCTAACCCTAACCCAAACCCTAACACTATCCTAGGGCTGATGCTAACCCTAACACTAACACTATCCTAGGGCTGATGCTAACCCTAACCCTAACCCTAACATTATCCTAGGGCGGATGCTAACCCTAACCCTAACCCTAACACTATCCTAGGGCTCATGCTAACCCTAACACTAACACTATCCTAGGCCTGATGCTAACCCTAACCCTAACCCTAACACTATCCTAGGGCTGATGCTAACCCTAACCCTAACAATATCCTAGGGCTGATGCTAACCCTAACCCTAACCCTAACACTATCCTAGGGCTGATGCTAACCATAACCCTAACACTATCCTAGACCTGATGATAACCCTAACCCTAACCCTGACACTATCCTAGGGCTGATGCTAACCCTAACCCTAACACTATCCTATGGCTGATGCTAACCCTAACCCTAACCCTAACACTATCCTAGGGCTGATGCTAACCCTAACGCTAACCCTAACACTATCCTTGAACGGATGCTAACCCTAACCCTAACCATAACACTATCCTAGGCCTGATGCTAACCCTAACCCTAACCCTTAACATTATCCTAGGGCTGATGCTAACCCTAACCCTAACACTATCCTAGGGCTGATGCTAACCCTAACCCTAAACCTAACACTATCCTAGGGCGGATGCTAACCCTAACCCTAACCCTAACACTATCCTAGTGCTGATGCTAACCCTAACACTAACACTATCCTAGGGCTGATGCTAACCCTAACCCTAACCCTAACACTCTCCAAGGGCTGATGCTAACCCTAACCCTAACCCTAACACTATCCTAGGGCTGATGCTAACCCTAACCCTATCTCTAACACTATCCTAGGGCTGATGCTAACCCTAACCCTAACACTATCCTAGGGCTGATGCTAACCCTAACCCTAACCCTAACACTATCCTAGGGCTGATGCTAACCCTAACCCTAACACTATCCTAGGCTTGATGATAACCCTAACCCTAACCCTAACACTATCCTAGGGCTGATGCTAACCCTAACCCTAACACTATCCTAGAGCTGATGCTAACCCTAACCCTAACCCTAACACTATCCTAAGTCTGATGCTAACTCTAGCCCTCACACTATCCTAGGCCTGATGATAACCCTAACCCTAACCTTAACACTATCCTAGGGCTGATGCTAACCCTAACCCTAACCCTAACACTATCCTAGAGCTGATGCTAACGCTAACCCTATCACTATCCTAGGCCTGATGATAACCCTAACCCTAACCCTGACACTATCCTAGGGCTCATGCTAACCCTAACCCTAACACTATCCTAGGGCTGATGCTAACCCTAACCCTAACCCTAACACTATCCTAGGCCTGATGCTAACCCTATCCCTAACCGTAACACTCTCCTAGGGCTGAGGCTAACCCTAACCCTAACACTATCCTAGGGCTGATGCTAACCCTAACCCTAACCCAAACGCCATCCTAGGGTTGATGCTAACCCTAACCCTAACACTATCCTAGGGCTGATGCTAACCCTAACCCTAACCCTAACACTATCCTTGGGCTGATGCTAACCTTAACCCTAACACTATCCTGGGGCTGATGCTAACCCTAACCCTAACCCTAACACTATCCTAGGGCTGATGCTAACCCTAACCCTAACACTATCCTTGGGCTGATGCTAACCCTAACCCTAACCCTAACACTATCCTAGGTCAGATGATAAACCTAACGCTAACCCTAACACTATCCTTGAACTGATGTTAACCCTAACCCTAACCCTAACACTATCCTAGGCCTGATGATAACCCTAACCCTAACCCTAACACTATCCTAGGGTTTATGTTAACCCTAACCCTAACACTATCCTAGGGCTGATGCTAACCCTAACCATAACCCTAACACTATCCTAGGGCGGATGCTAACCCTAACCCTAACCCTAACACTATCCTAGGGCTGATGCTAACCCTAACACTAACACTATCCTAGGGCTGATGCTAACCCTAACCCTAACCCTAACATTATCCTTGGGTGGATGCTAACCCTAACCCTAACCCTAACACTATCCTAGGGCTCATGCTAACCCTAACACTAACACTATCCTAGGCCTGATGCTAACCCTAACCCTAACCCTAACACTATCCTAGGGCTGATGCTAACCCTAACCCTAACATTATCCTAAGGCTGATGCTAACCCTAACACTAACACTATCCTAGGGCTGATGCTAACCCTAACCCTAAACCTAACATTATCCTATGGTGGATGCTAACCCTAACCCTAATCCTAACACTATCCTAGGGCTGATGCTAACCCTAACCCTAACACTATCCTAGGCCTGATGCTAACCGTAACCCTAACCCTAACACTATCCTAGGGCTGATGCTAACCCTAACCCTAACACTATCCTAGGGCTGATGCTAACCCTAACCCTAACCCTAACACTATCCTAGGGCTAATGCAAACCCTCACCCTAACACTATCCTAGGCCTGATTATAACCCTAACCCTAACCCTAACACTATCCTTGGGCTGATGCTAACCCTAACCCTAACACTATCATGGGCCTGATGCTAACCCTAACCCTAACCCTAACACTATTCTAGGGCTGAAGCTAACCCTAACCCTAACACTATCCTTGGGCTCATGCTAACCCTAACCCTAACCCTAACACTATCCTAGGGCAGATGCTAACCCTAACCCTAACCCTAACACTATCCTAGGCCTGATGATAACCCTAACCCTAACCCTAACACTATCCTAGGGTTTATGTTAACCCTAACCCTAACACTATCCTAGGGCTCATGCTAACCCTAATCCTAACCCTAACACTATCCTAGGGCGGATGCTAACCCTAACCCTAACCCTAACACTATCCTAGGGCTGATGCTAACCCTAACACTAACACTATCCTAGGGCTGATGCTAACCCTAACCCTAACCCTAACATTATCCTAGGGCGGATGCTAACCCTAACCCTAACCCTAACACTATCCTAGGGCTGATGCTAACCCTAACACTAACACTATCCTAGGGCTGATGCTAACCCTAACCCTAACCCTAACACTATCCTAGGTCTGATGCTAACCCTAACCCTAACATTATCCTAGGGCTGATGCTAACCCTAACACTAACACTATCCTAGGGCTGATGCTAACCCTAACCCTAAACCTAACATTATCCTATGGTGGATGCTAACCCTAACCCTAACCCTAACACTATCCTAGGGCTGATGCTAACCCTAACACTAACACTATCCTAGGGCTGATGCTAACCCTAACCCTAACCCTAACATTATCCTAGGGCTGATGCTAACCCTAACCCTAACTCTAACACTATCTTAGGGCTGAGGCTAACCCTAACCCTAACACTATCCTACGGCTGATCCTAACCCTAACCCTAACCCTAACACTATCCTAGGGCTGATGCTAACCCTAACCCTAACACTATCCTAGGCCTGATGCTAACCCTAACCCTAACCATAACACTATCCTAGGGCTGATGCTAACCCTAACCCTAACACTATCCTAGGGCTGATGCTAACCGTAACCCTAACCCTAACACTATCCTAGGGCTGATGCTAACCCTAACCCTAACACTATCCTAGGCCTGAAGATAACCCTAACCCTAACCCTAACACTATCCTAGGGCTGATGCTAACCCTAACCCTAACACTATCCTAGAACAGACGCTAACCCTAACCCTAACCCTAACACTATCCTAGGGCTGATGCTAACCACAACGCTAACCCTAACACTATCCTTGAACTGATGTTAACCCTAACCCTAACCCTAACACTATCCTAGCCCTGATGATAACCCTAACCCTAACCCTAACACTATCCTAGGGTTTATGTTAACCCTAACCCTAACACTATCTTAGGGCTGATGCTAACCCTAACCCTAACCCTAACACTATCCTAGGGCTGATGCAAACCCTCACCCTAACACTATCCTAGGCCTGATTATAACCCTATCCCTAACCCTAACACTATCCTTGGGCTGATGCTAACCCTAACCCTAACACTATCTTGGGCCTGATGCTAACCCTAACCCTAACCCTAACACTATTCTAGGGCTGAAGCTAACCCTAACCCTAACACTATCCTTGGGCTCATGCTAACCCTAACCCTAACCCTAACACTATCCTAGGGCAGATGCTAACCCTAACGCTAACCCTAACACTATCCTTGAATTGATGCTAACCATAACCCTAACCCTAACACTATCCTAGGCCTGATGATAACCCTAACCCTAACCCTAACACTATCCTAGGGTTTATGTTAACCCTAACCCTAACACTATCCTAGGGCTGATGCTAACCCTAACCATAACACTAACAGTATCCTAAGTCTGATGCTAAACCTAGCCCTCACACTATCCTAGGCCTGATGATAACCCTAACCCTAACCTTAACACTATCCTAGGGCTGATGCTAACCCTAACCCTAACCCTAACACTATCCTAGAGCTGATGCTAACGCTAACCCTAACACTATCCTAGGCCTGATGATAACCCTAACCCTAACCCTGACACTATCCTAGGGCTCATGCTAACCCTAACCCTAACACTATCCTAGGGCTGATGCTAACCCTAACCCTAACCCTAACACTATCCTAGGCCTGATGCTAACCCTATCCCTAACCGTAACACTCTCCTAGGGCTGAGGCTAACCCTAACCCTAACACTATCCTAGGGCTGATGCTAACCCTAACCCTAACCCAAACGCCATCCTAGGGTTGATGCTAACCCTAACCTTAACACTATCCTAGGGCTGATGCTAACCCTAACCCTAACCCTAACACTATCCTTGGGCTGATGCTAACCCTAACACTAACACTATCCTGGGGCTGAAGCTAACCCTAACCCTAACCCTAACACTATCCTAGGGCTGATGCTAACCCTAACCCTAACACTATCCTTGGGCTGATGCTAACCCTAACCCTAACCCTAACACTATCCTAGGTCAGATGCTAACCCTAACGCTAACCCCAACACTATCCTTGAACTGATGTTAACCCTAACCCTAACCCTAACACTATCCTAGCCCTGATGATAACCCTAACCCTAACCCTAACACTATCCTAGGGTTTATGTTAACCCTAACCCTAACACTATCCTAGGGCTGATGCTAACCCTAACCCTAACCCTAACACTATCCTAGGGCGGATGCTAACCCTAACCCTAACCCTAACACTATCCTAGGGCTGATGCTAACCCTAACACTAACACTATCCTAGGGCTGATGCTAACCCTAACCCTAACCCTAACATTATCCTAGGGCGGATGCTAACCCTAACCCTAACCCTAACACTATCCTAGGGCTCATGCTAACCCTAACACTAACACTATCCTAGGCCTGATGCTAACCCTAACCCTAACCCTAACACTATCCTAGGGCTGATGCTAACCCTAACCCTAACATTATCCTAGGGCTGATGCTAAATCTAACCCTAACACTATCCTAGGGCTCATGCTAACCCTAACCCTAAACCTAACATTATCCTATGGTGGATGCTAACCCTAACCCTAACCCTAACACTATCCTAGGGCTGATGCTAACCCTAACACTAACACTATCCTAGGGCTGATGCTAACCCTAACCCTAACCCTAACATTATCCTAGGGCTGATGCTAACCCTAACCCTAACTCTAACACTATCTTAGGGCTGAGGCTAACCCTAACCCTAACACTATCCTACGGCTGATCCTAACCCTAACCCTAACCCTAACACTATCCTAGGGCTGATGCTAACCCTAACCCTAACACTATCCTAGGCCTGATGCTAACCCTAACCCTAACCCTAACACTATCCTAGGGCTGATGCTAACCCTAACCCTAACACTATCCTAGGGCTGATGCTAACCCTAACCCTAACCCTAACACTATCCTAGGGCTGATGCTAACCACAACGCTAACCCTAACACTATCCTTGAACTGATGTTAACCCTAACCCTAACCCTAACACTATCCTAGCCCTGATGATAACCCTAACCCTAACCCTAACACTATCCTAGGGTTTATGTTAACCCTAACCCTAACACTATCTTAGGGCTGATGCTAACCCTAACCCTAACCCTAACACTATCCTAGGGCTGATGCAAACCCTCACCCTAACACTATCCTAGGCCTGATTATAACCCTATCCCTAACCCTAACACTATCCTTGGGCTGATGCTAACCCTAACCCTAACACTATCCTGGGCCTGATGCTAACCCTAACCCTAACCCTAACACTATTCTAGGGCTGAAGCTAACCCTAACCCTAACACTATCCTTGGGCTCATGCTAACCCTAACCCTAACCCTAACACTATCCTAGGCCTGATGATAACCCTAACCCTAACCCTAACACTATCCTAGGGTTTATGTTAACCCTAACCCTAACACTATCCTAGGGCTCATGCTAACCCTAATCCTAACCCTAACACTATCCTAGGGCGGATGCTAACCCTAACCCTAACCCTAACACTATCCTAGGGCTGATGCTAACCCTAACACTAACACTATCCTAGGGCTGATGCTAACCCTAACCCTAACCCTAACATTATCCTAGGGCGGATGCTAACCCTAACCCTAACCCTAACACTATCCTAGGGCTGATGCTAACCCTAACAGTAACACTATCCTAGGGCTGATGCTAACCCTAACCCTAACCCTAACACTATCCTAGGGCTGATGCTAACCCTAACCCTAACATTATCCTAGGGCTGATGCTAACCCTAACACTAACACTATCCTAGGGCTGATGCTAACCCTAACCCTAAACCTAACATTATCCTATGGTGGATGCTAACCCTAACCCTAACCCTAACACTATCCTAGGGCTGATGCTAACCCTAACACTAACACTATCCTAGGGCTGATGCTAACCCTAACCCTAACCCTAACATTATCCTAGGGCTGATGCTAACCCTAACCCTAACTCTAACACTATCTTAGGGCTGAGGCTAACCCTAACCCTAACACTATCCTACGGCTGATCCTAACCCTAACCCTAACCCTAACACTATCCTAGGGCTGATGCTAACCCTAACCCTAACACTATCCTAGGCCTGATGCTAACCCTAACCCTAACCATAACACTATCCTAGGGCTGATGCTAACCCTAACCCTAACACTATCCTAGGGCTGATGCTAACCCTAACCCTAACCCTAACACTATCCTAGGGCTGATGCTAACCCTAACCCTAACACTATCCTAGGCCTGATGATAACCCTAACCCTAACCCTAACACTATCCTAGGGCTGATGCTAACCCTAACCCTAACACTATCCTAGAACAGACGCTAACCCTAACCCTAACCCTAACACTATCCTAGGGCTGATGCTAACCACAACGCTAACCCTAACACTATCCTTGAACTGATGTTAACCCTAACCCTAACCCTAACACTATCCTAGCCCTGATGATAACCCTAACCCTAACCCTAACACTATCCTAGGGTTTATGTTAACCCTAACCCTAACACTATCTTAGGGCTGATGCTAACCCTAACCCTAACCCTAACACTATCCTAGGGCTGATGCAAACCCTCACCCTAACACTATCCTAGGCCTGATTATAACCCTATCCCTAACCCTAACACTATCCTTGGGCTGATGCTAACCCTAACCCTAACACTATCCTGGGCCTGATGCTAACCCTAACCCTAACCCTAACACTATTCTAGGGCTGAAGCTCACCCTAACCCTAACACTATCCTTGGGCTCATGCTAACCCTAACCCTAACCCTAACACTATCCTAGGGCAGATGCTAACCCTAACGCTAACCCTAACACTATCCTTGAATTGATGCTAACCCTAACCCTAACCCTAACACTATCCTAGGCCTGATGATAACCCTAACCCTAACCCTAACACTATCCTAGGGTTTATGTTAACCCTAACCCTAACACTATCCTAGGGCTGATGCTAACCCTAACCATAACACTAACAGTATCCTAAGTCTGATGCTAAACCTAGCCCTCACACTATCCTAGGCCTGATGATAACCCTAACCCTAACCTTAACACTATCCTAGGGCTGATGCTAACCCTAACCCTAACCCTAACACTATCCTAGAGCTGATGCTAACGCTAACCCTAACACTATCCTAGGCCTGATGATAACCCTAACCCTAACCCTGACACTATCCTAGGGCTCATGCTAACCCTAACCCTAACACTATCCTAGGGCTGATGCTAACCCTAACCCTAACCCTAACACTATCCTAGGCCTGATGCTAACCCTATCCCTAACCGTAACACTCTCCTAGGGCTGAGGCTAACCCTAACCCTAACACTATCCTAGGGCTGATGCTAACCCTAACCCTAACCCAAACGCCATCCTAGGGTTGATGCTAACCCTAACCTTAACACTATCCTAGGGCTGATGCTAACCCTAACCCTAACCCTAACACTATCCTTGGGCTGATGCTAACACTAACACTAACACTATCCTGGGGCTGAAGCTAACCCTAACCCTAACCCTAACACTATCCTAGGGCTGATGCTAACCCTAACCCTAACACTATCCTTGGGCTGATGCTAACCCTAACCCTAACCCTAACACTATCCTAGGTCAGATGCTAACCCTAACGCTAACCCCAACACTATCCTTGAACTGATGTTAACCCTAACCCTAACCCTAACACTATCCTAGGCCTGATGATAACCCTAACCCTAACCCTAACACTATCCTAGGGTTTATGTTAACCCTAACCCTAACACTATCCTAGGGCTGATGCTAACCCTAACCCTAACCCTAACACTATCCTAGGGCGGATGCTAACCCTAACCCTAACCCTAACACTATCCTAGGGCTGATGCTAACCCTAACACTAACACTATCCTAGGGCTGATGCTAACCCTAACCCTAACCCTAACATTATCCTAGGGCGGATGCTAACCCTAACCCTAACCCTAACACTATCCTAGGGCTCATGCTAACCCTAACACTAACACTATCCTAGGCCTGATGCTAACCCTAACCCTAACCCTAACACTATCCTAGGGCTGATGCTAACCCTAACCCTAACATTATCCTAGGGCTGATGCTAAATCTAACCCTAACACTATCCTAGGGCTCATGCTAACCCTAACCCTAAACCTAACATTATCCTATGGTGGATGCTAACCCTAACCCTAACCCTAACACTATCCTAGGGCTGATGCTAACCCTAACACTAACACTATCCTAGGGCTGATGCTAACCCTAACCCTAACCCTAACATTATCCTAGGGCTGATGCTAATCCTAACCCTAACTCTAACACTATCTTAGGGCTGAGGCTAACCCTAACCCTAACACTATCCTACGGCTGATCCTAACCCTAACCCTAACCCTAACACTATCCTAGGGCTGATGCTAACCCTAACCCTAACACTATCCTAGGCCTGATGCTAACCCTAACCCTAACCCTAACACTATCCTAGGGCTGATGCTAAACCCTAACCCTAACACTATCCTAGGGCTGATGCTAACCCTAACCCTAACCCTAACACTATCCTAGGGCTGATGCTAACCACAACGCAAACCCTAACACTATCCTTGAACTGATGTTAACCCTAAGCCTAACCCTAACACTATCCTAGCGCTGATGATAACCCTAACCCTAACCCTAACACTATCCTAGGGTTTATGTTAACCCTAACCCTAACACTATCTTAGGGCTGATGCTAACCCTAACCCTAACCCTAACACTATCCTAGGGCTGATGCAAACCCTCACCCTAACACTATCCTAGGCCTGATTATAACCCTATCCCTAACCCTAACACTATCCTTGGGCTGATGCTAACCCTAACCCTAACACTATCCTTTGCCTGATGCTAACCCTAACCCTAACCCTAACACTATTCTAGGGCTGAAGCTAACCCTAACCCTAACACTATCCTTGGGCTCATGCTAACCCTAACCCTAACCCTAACACTATCCTAGGGCAGATGCTAACCCTAACGCTAACCCTAACACTATCCTTGAATTGATGCTAACCTTAACCCTAACCCTAACCCTAACACTATCCTAGGCCTGATGATAACCCTAACCCTAACCCTAACACTATCCTAGGGTTTATGTTAACCCTAACCCTAACACTATCCTAGGGCTGATGCTAACCCTAACCCTAACACTAACACTATCCTAAGTCTGATGCTAAACCTAGCCCTCACACTATCCTAGGCCTGATGATAACCCTAACCCTAACCTTAACACTATCCTAGGGCTGATGCTAACCCTAACCCTAACCCTAACACTATCCTAGAGCTGATGCTAACGCTAACCCTAACACTATCCTAGGCCTGATGATAACCCTAACCCTAACCCTGACACTATCCTAGGGCTCATGCTAACCCTAACCCTAACACTATCCTAGGGCTGATGCTAACCCTAACCCTAACCCTAACACTATCCTAGGCCTGATGCTAACCCTATCCCTAACCGTAACACTCTCCTAGGGCTGAGGCTAACCCTAACCCTAACACTATCCTAGGGCTGATGCTAACCCTAACCCTAACCCTAACGCCATCCTAGGGTTGATGCTAACCCTAACCCTAACACTATCCTAGGGTGATGTTAACCCTAACCCTAACCCTAACACTATCCTAGGGCGGATGCTAACCCTAACCCTAACCCTAACACTATCCTAGGGCTGATGCTAACCCTAACACTAACACTATCCTAGGGCTGATGCTAACCCTAACCCTAACCCTAACATTATCCTAGGGCGGATGCTAACCCTAACCCTAACCCTAACACTATCCTAGGGCTCATGCTAACCCTAACACTAACACTATCCTAGGCCTGATGCTAACCCTAACCCTAACCCTAACACTATCCTAGGGCTGATGCTAACCCTAACCCTAACATTATCCTAGGGCTGATGCTAAATCTAACCCTAACACTACCCTAGGGCTGATGCTAACCCTAACCCTAAACCTAACATTATCCTATGGTGGATGCTAACCCTAACCCTAACACTATCCTGGGCCTGATGCTAACCCTAACCCTAACCCTAACACTATTCTAGGGCTGAAGCTAACCCTAACCCTAACACTATCCTTGGGCTCATGCTAACCCTAACCCTAACCCTAACACTATCCTAGGGCAGATGCTAACCCTAACGCTAACCCTAACACTATCCTTGAATTGATGCTAACCCTAACCCTAACCCTAACACTATCCTAGGCCTGATGATAACCCTAACCCTAACCCTAACACTATCCTAGGGTTTATGTTAACCCTAACCCTAACACTATCCTAGGGCTGATGCTAACCCTAACCATAACACTAACACTATCCTAAGTCTGATGCTAAACCTAGCCCTCACACTATCCTAGGCCTGATGATAACCCTAACCATAACCTTAACACTATCCTAGGGCTGATGCTAACCCTAACCCTAACCCTAACACTATCCTAGAGCTGATGCTAACGCTAACCCTAACACTATCCTAGGCCTGATGATAACCCTAACCCTAACCCTGACACTATCCTAGGGCTCATGCTAACCCTAACCCTAACACTATCCTAGGGCTGATGCTAACCCTAACCCTAACCCTAACACTATCCTAGGCCTGATGCTAACCCTATCCCTAACCGTAACACTCTCCTAGGGCTGAGGCTAACCCTAACCCTAACACTATCCTAGGGCTGATGCTAACCCTAACCCTAACCCAAACGCCATCCTAGGGTTGATGCTAACCCTAACCTTAACACTATCCTAGGGCTGATGCTAACCCTAACCCTAACCCTAACACTATCCTTGGGCTGATGCTAACCCTAACACTAACACTATCCTGGGGCTGAAGCTAACCCTAACCCTAACCCTAACACTATCCTAGGGCTGATGCTAACCCTAACCCTAACACTATCCTTGGGCTGATGCTAACCCTAACCCTAACCCTAACACTATCCTAGGTCAGATGCTAACCCTAACGCTAACCCCAACACTATCCTTGAACTGATGTTAACCCTAACCCTAACCCTAACACTATCCTAGGCCTGATGATAACCCTAACCCTAACCCTAACACTATCCTAGGGTTTATGTTAACCCTAACCCTAACACTATCCTAGGGCTGATGCTAACCCTAACCCTAACCCTAACACTATCCTAGGGCGGATGCTAACCCTAACCCTAACCCTAACACTATCCTAGGGCTGATGCTAACCCTAACACTAACACTATCCTAGGGCTGATGCTAACCCTAACCCTAACCCTAACATTATCCTAGGGCTGATGCTAACCCTAACCCTAACTCTAACACTATCTTAGGGCTGAGGCTAACCCTAACCCTAACACTATCCTACGGCTGATCCTAACCCTAACCCTAACCCTAACACTATCCTAGGGCTGATGCTAACCCTAACCCTAACACTATCCTAGGCCTGATGCTAACCCTAACCCTAACCCTAACACTATCCTAGGGCTGATGCTAACCCTAACCCTAACACTATCCTAGGGCTGATGCTAACCCTAACCCTAACCCTAACACTATCCTAGGGCTGATGCTAACCACAACGCTAACCCTAACACTATCCTTGAACTGATGTTAACCCTAACCCTAACCCTAACACTATCCTAGCCCTGATGGTAACCCTAACCCTAACCCTAACACTATCCTAGGGTTTATGTTAACCCTAACCCTAACACTATCTTAGGGCTGATGCTAACCCTAACCCTAACCCTAACACTATCCTAGGGCTGATGCAAACCCTCACCCTAACACTATCCTAGGCCTGATTATAACCCTATCCCTAACCCTAACACTATCCTTGGGCTGATGCTAACCCTAACCCTAACACTATCCTGGGCCTGATGCTAACCCTAACCCTAACCCTAACACTATTCTAGGGCTGAAGCTAACCCTAACCCTAACACTATCCTTGGGCTCATGCTAACCCTAACCCTAACCCTAACACTATCCTAGGGCAGATGCTAACCCTAACGCTAACCCGAACACTATCCTTGAATTGATACTAACCCTAAAACTAACCCTAACACTATCCTAGGCCTGATGATAACCCTAACCCTAACCCTAACAGTATCCTAGGGTTTATGTTAACCCTAACCCTAACACTATCCTAGGGCTGATGCTAACCCTAACCCTAACACTAACACTATCCTAAGTCTGATGCTAAACCTAGCCCTCACACTATCCTAGGCCTGATGATAACCCTAACCCTAACCTTAACACTATCCTAGGGCTGATGCTAACCCTAACCCTAACCCTAACACTATCCTAGAGCTGATGCTAACGCTAACCCTAACACTATCCTAGGCCTGATGATAACCCTAACCCTAACCCTGACACTATCCTAGGGCTCATGCTAACCCTAACCCTAACACTATCCTAGGGCTGATGCTAACCCTAACCCTAACCCTAACACTATCCTAGGCCTGATGCTAACCCTATCCCTAACCGTAACACTCTCCTAGGGCTGAGGCTAACCCTAACCCTAACACTATCCTAGGGCTGATGCTAACCCTAACCCTAACCCAAACGCCATCCTAGGGTTGATGCTAACCCTAACACTAACACTATCCTGGGGCTGAAGCTAACCCTAACCCTAACCCTAACACTATCCTAGGGCTGATGCTAACCCTAACCCTAACACTATCCTTCTGCTGATGCTAACCCTAACCCTAACCCTAACACTATCCTAGGTCAGATGCTAACCCTAACGCTCACCCTAACACTATCCTTGAACTGATGTTAACCCTAACCCTAACCCTAACACTATCCTAGGCCTGATGATAACCCTAACCCTAACCCTAACACTATCCTAGGGTTTATGTTAACCCTAACCCTAACACTATCCTAGGGCTGATGCTAACCCTAACCCTAACCCTAACACTATCCTAGGGCGGATGCTAACCCTAACCCTAACCCTAACACTATCCTAGGGCTCATGCTAACCCTAACACTAACACTATCCTAGGCCTGATGCTAACCCTAACCCTAACCCTAACACTATCCTAGGGCTGATGCTAACCCTAACCCTAACATTATCCTAGGGCTGATGCTAAATCTAACCCTAACACTATCCTAGGGCTGATGCTAACCCTAACCCTAAACCTAACATTATCCTATGGTGGATGCTAACCCTAACCCTAACCCTAACACTATCCTAGGGCTGATGCTAACCCTAACACTAACACTATCCTAGGGCTGATGCTAACCCTAACCCTAACCCTAACATTATCCTAGGGCTGATGCTAACCCTAACCCTAACTCTAACACTATCTTAGGGCTGAGGCTAACCCTAACACTAACACTATCCTACGGCTGATCCTAACCCTAACCCTAACCCTAACACTATCCTAGGGCTGATGCTAACCCTAACCCTAACACTATCCTAGGCCTGATGCTAACCCTAACCCTAACCCTAACACTATCCTAGGGCTGATGCTAACCCTAACCCTAACACTATCCTAGGGCTGATGCTAACCCTAACCCTAACCCTAACACTATCCTAGGGCTGATGCTAACCCTAACCCTAACACTATCCTAGGCCTGATGATAACCCTAACCCTAACCCTAACACTATCCTAGGGCTGATGCTAACCCTAACCCTAACACTATCCTAGAACAGACGCTAACCCTAACCCTAACCCTAACACTATCCTAGGGCTGATGCTAACCACAACGCTAACCCTAACACTATCCTTGAACTGATGTTAACCCTAACCCTAACCCTAACACTATCCTAGCCCTGATGATAACCCTAACCCTAACCCTAACACTATCCTAGGGTTTATGTTAACCCTAACCCTAACACTATCCTAGGGCTGATGCTAACCCTAACCCTAACCCTAACACTATCCTAGGGCTGATGCAAACCCTAACCCTAACACTATCCTAGGCCTGATTATAACCCTAACCCTAACCCTAACACTATCCTTGGGCTGATGCTAACCCTAACCCTAACACTATCCTGGGCCTGATGCTAACCCTAACCCTAACCCTAACACTATCCTAGGGCTGAAGCTAACCCTAACCCTAACACTATCCTTGGGCTCATGCTAACCCTAACCCTAACCCTAACACTATCCTAGGGCAGATGCTAACCCTAACGCTAACCCTAACACTATCCTTGAATTGATGCTAACCCTAACCCTAACCCTAACACTATCCTAGGCCTGATGATAACCCTAACCCTAACCCTAACACTTTCCTAGGGTTTATGTTAACCCTAACCCTAACACTATCCTAGGGCTGATGCTAACCCTAACCCTAACCCTAACACTATCCTAGGGGGGATGCTAACCCTAACCCTAACCCTAACACTATCCTAGGGCTGATGCTAACCCTAACACTAACACTATCCTAGGGCTGATGCTAACCCTAACCCTAACCCTTAACATTATCCTTGGGCTGATGCTAACCCTAACCCTAACTCTAACACTATCTTAGGGCTGAGGCTAACCCTAACCCTAACACTATCCTACGGCTGATGCTAACCCTAACCCTAACACTAACACTATCCTAGGGCTGATGCTAACCCTAACCCTAACACTATCCTAGGCCTGATGCTAACCCTAACCCTAACCCTAACACTATCCTAGGGCTGATGCTAACCCTAACCCTAACACTATCCTAGGGCTGATGCTAACCCTAACCCTAACCCTAACACTATCCTAGGGCTGATGCTAACCCTAACCCTAACACTATCCTAGGCCTGATGATAACCCTAACCCTAACCCTGACACTATCCTAGGGCTGATGCTAACCCTAACCCTAACACTATCCTAGGGCTGATGCTAACCCTAACCCTAACCCTAACACTATCCTAGGGCTGATGCTAACCCTAACGCTAACCCTAACACTATCCTTGAACTGATGCTAACCCTAACCCTAACCATAACACTATCCTAGGCCTGATGATAACCCTAACCCTAACCCTTAACATTATCCTAGGGCTGATGCTAACCCTAACCCTAACTCTAACACTATCTTAGGGCTGAGGCTAACCCTAAACCTAACACTATCCTACGGCTGATGCTAACCCTAACCCTAACCCTAACACTATCCTAGGGCTGATGCTAACCCTAACCCTAACACTATCCTAGGGCTGATGCTAACCCTAACCCTAAACCTAACACTATCCCAGGGCGGATGCTAACCCTAACCCTAACCCTAACACTATCCTAGTGCTGATGCTAACCCTAACACTAACACTATCCTAGGGCTGATGCTAACCCTAACCCTAACCCTAACCCTAACACTCTCCAAGGGCTGATGCTAACCCTAACCCTAACCCTAACACTATCCTAGGGCTGATGCTAACCCTAACCCTAACTCTAACACTATCTTAGGGCTGAGGCTAACCCTAACCCTAACACTATCCTACGGCTGATGCTAACCCTAACCCTAACCCTAACACTATCCTAGGGCTGATGCTAACCCTAACCCTAACACTATCCTAGGCCTGATGCTAACCCTAACCCTAACCCTAACACTATCCTTGGGCTGATGCTAATCCTAACCCTATCAGTATCCTAGGGCTGATGCTAACCCTAACCCTAACCCTAACACTATCCTAGGGCTGATGCTAACCCTAACCCTAACACTAAGCTAGGCCTGATGATAACCCTAACCCTAACCCTAACACTATCCTATTGCTGATGCTAACCCTAACCCTAACACTATCCTAGAGCTGATGCTAACCCTAACCCTAACCCTAACACTATCCTAAGTCTGATGCTAACCCTAGCCCTCACACTATCCTAGGCCTGATGATAACCCTAACCCTAACCTTAACACTATCCTCGGGCTGATGCTAACCCTAACCCTAACCCTAACACTATCCTAGAGCTTATGCTAACCCTAACCCTAACACTATCCTAGGCCTGATGATAACCCTAACCCTAACCCTGACACTATCCTAGGGCTCATGCTAACCCTAACCCTAACACTATCCTAGGGCTGATGCTAACCCTAACCCTAACCCTAACACTATCCTAGGCCTGATGCTATCCCTATCCCTAACCCTAACACTCTCCTATTGCTGAGGCTAACCCTAACCCTAACACTATCCTAGGGCTGATGCTAACCCTAACCCTAACCCAAACGCCATCCTAGGGTTGATGCTAACCCTAACCCTAACACTATCCTAGGGCTGATGCTAACCCTAACCCTAACCCTAACACTATCCTTGGGCTGATGCTAACCCTAACCCTAACACTATCCTGGGCCTGATGCTAACCCTAACCCTAACCCTAACACTATCCTAGGGCTGATGCTAACCCTAACCCTAACACTATCCTTGGGCTGATGCTAACCCTAACCCTAACCCTAACACTATCCTAGGTCAAATGCTAACCCTAACGCTAACCCTAACACTATCCTAGGCCTGATGATAACCCTAACCCTAACCCTGACACTATCCTAGGGCTGATGCTAACACTAACCCTAACACTATCCTAGGGCTGATGCTAACCCTAACCCTAACCCTAACACTATCCTAGGCGTGATGCTAACCCTATCCCTAACAATAACACTCTCCTAGGGCTGAGGCTAACCCTAACCCTAACACTATCCTAGGGCTGATGCTAACCCTAACCCTAACCCAAACACTATCCTAGGGTTGATGCTAACCCTAACCCTAACACTATCCTAGGGCTGATGCTAACCCTAACCCTAACCCTAACACTATCCTTCGGCTGATGCTAACCCTAACCCTACACTATCCTGGGCCTGAAGCTAACCCTAACCCTAACCCTAACACTATCCTAGGGCTGATGCTAACCCTAACCCTAACACTATCCTTGGGCTGATGCTAACCCTAACCCTAACCCTAACACTATCCTAGGCCTGATGATAACCCTAACCCTAACCCTAACACTATCCTAGGGTTTATGTTAACCCTAACCCTAACACTATCCTAGGGCTGATGCTAACCCTAACCCTAACCCTAACACTATCCTAGGGCGGATGCTAACCCTAACGCTAACCCTAACACTATCCTAGGGCTGATACTAACCCTAACCCTAACCCTAACACTATCCTAGGGCTGATGCTAAACCTAACCATAACCCTAACACTATCCTAGGGCTGATGCTCACCCTAACCCTAACCCTAACACTATCCTAGGGCTGATGCTAACCCTCACCCTAACACTATCCTAGGCCTGATGCTAACCCTAACCCTAACACTATCCTAGGGCTGATGCTAACCCTAACCCTAACCCTAACACTATCCTAGGCCTGATGCTAACCCTATCCCTAACCCTAACACTCTCCTAGGGCTGAGGCTAACCCTAACCCTAACACTATCCTACGGCTGATGCTAACACTAACCCTAACCCAAACACTATCCTAGGGTTGATGCTAACCCTAACCCTAACACTATCCTAGGGCTGATGCTAACCCTAACCCTAACCGTAACACTATCCTAGGGCTGATGCTAACCCTAACACTAACACTATCCTAGGGCTGATGCTAACCCTAACCCTAACCCTAACATTATCCTAGGGCTGATGCTAACCCTAACCCTAACTCTAACACTATCTTAGGGCTGAGGCTAACCCTAACCCTAACACTATCCTACGGCTGATCCTAACCCTAACCCTAACCCTAACACTATCCTAGGGCTGATGCTAACCCTAACCCTAACACTATCCTAGGCCTGATGCTAACCCTAACCCTAACCCTAACACTATCCTAGGGCTGATGCTAACCCTAACCCTAACACTATCCTAGGGCTGATGCTAACCCTAACCCTAACCCTAACACTATCCTAGGGCTGATGCTAACCACAACGCTAACCCTAACACTATCCTTGAACTGATGTTAACCCTAACCCTAACCCTAACACTATCCTAGCCCTGATGATAACCCTAACCCTAACCCTAACACTATCCTAGGGTTTATGTTAACCCTAACCCTAACACTATCTTAGGGCTGATGCTAACCCTAACCCTAACCCTAACACTATCCTAGGGCTGATGCAAACCCTCACCCTAACACTATCCTAGGCCTGATTATAACCCTATCCCTAACCCTAACACTATCCTTGGGCTGATGCTAACCCTAACCCTAACACTATCCTGGGCCTGATGCTAACCCTAACCCTAACCCTAACACTATTCTAGGGCTGAAGCTAACCCTAACCCTAACACTATCCTTGGGCTCATGCTAACCCTAACCCTAACCCTAACACTATCCTAGGGCAGATGCTAACCCTAACGCTAACCCGAACACTATCCTTGAATTGATACTAACCCTAAAACTAACCCTAACACTATCCTAGGCCTGATGATAACCCTAACCCTAACCCTAACAGTATCCTAGGGTTTATGTTAACCCTAACCCTAACACTATCCTAGGGCTGATGCTAACCCTAACCCTAACACTAACACTATCCTAAGTCTGATGCTAAACCTAGCCCTCACACTATCCTAGGCCTGATGATAACCCTAACCCTAACCTTAACACTATCCTAGGGCTGATGCTAACCCTAACCCTAACCCTAACACTATCCTAGAGCTGATGCTAACGCTAACCCTAACACTATCCTAGGCCTGATGATAACCCTAACCCTAACCCTGACACTATCCTAGGGCTCATGCTAACCCTAACCCTAACACTATCCTAGGGCTGATGCTAACCCTAACCCTAACCCTAACACTATCCTAGGCCTGATGCTAACCCTATCCCTAACCGTAACACTCTCCTAGGGCTGAGGCTAACCCTAACCCTAACACTATCCTAGGGCTGATGCTAACCCTAACCCTAACCCAAACGCCATCCTAGGGTTGATGCTAACCCTAACACTAACACTATCCTGGGGCTGAAGCTAACCCTAACCCTAACCCTAACACTATCCTAGGGCTGATGCTAACCCTAACCCTAACACTATCCTTCTGCTGATGCTAACCCTAACCCTAACCCTAACACTATCCTAGGTCAGATGCTAACCCTAACGCTCACCCTAACACTATCCTTGAACTGATGTTAACCCTAACCCTAACCCTAACACTATCCTAGGCCTGATGATAACCCTAACCCTAACCCTAACACTATCCTAGGGTTTATGTTAACCCTAACCCTAACACTATCCTAGGGCTGATGCTAACCCTAACCCTAACCCTAACACTATCCTAGGGCGGATGCTAACCCTAACCCTAACCCTAACACTATCCTAGGGCTGATGCTAACCCTAACACTAACACTATCCTAGGGCTGATGCTAACCCTAACCCTAACCCTAACATTATCCTAGGGCGGATGCTAACCCTAACCCTAACCCTAACACTATCCTAGGGCTCATGCTAACCCTAACACTAACACTATCCTAGGCCTGATGCTAACCCTAACCCTAACCCTAACACTATCCTAGGGCTGATGCTAACCCTAACCCTAACATTATCCTAGGGCTGATGCTAAATCTAACCCTAACACTATCCTAGGGCTGATGCTAACCCTAACCCTAAACCTAACATTATCCTATGGTGGATGCTAACCCTAACCCTAACCCTAACACTATCCTAGGGCTGATGCTAACCCTAACACTAACACTATCCTAGGGCTGATGCTAACCCTAACCCTAACCCTAACATTATCCTAGGGCTGATGCTAACCCTAACCCTAACTCTAACACTATCTTAGGGCTGAGGCTAACCCTAACACTAACACTATCCTACGGCTGATCCTAACCCTAACCCTAACCCTAACACTATCCTAGGGCTGATGCTAACCCTAACCCTAACACTATCCTAGGCCTGATGCTAACCCTAACCCTAACCCTAACACTATCCTAGGGCTGATGCTAACCCTAACGCTAACACTATCCTAGGGCTGATGCTAACCCTAACCCTAACCCTAACACTATCCTAGGGCTGATGCTAACCCTAACCCTAACACTATCCTAGGCCTGATGATAACCCTAACCCTAACCCTAACACTATCCTAGGGCTGATGCTAACCCTAACCCTAACACTATCCTAGAACAGACGCTAACCCTAACCCTAACCCTAACACTATCCTAGGGCTGATGCTAACCACAACGCTAACCCTAACACTATCCTTGAACTGATGTTAACCCTAACCCTAACCCTAACACTATCCTAGCCCTGATGATAACCCTAACCCTAACCCTAACACTATCCTAGGGTTTATGTTAACCCTAACCCTAACACTATCCTAGGGCTGATGCTAACCCTAACCCTAACCCTAACACTATCCTAGGGCTGATGCAAACCCTAACCCTAACACTATCCTAGGCCTGATTATAACCCTAACCCTAACCCTAACACTATCCTTGGGCTGATGCTAACCCTAACCCTAACACTATCCTGGGCCTGATGCTAACCCTAACCCTAACCCTAACACTATCCTAGGGCTGAAGCTAACCCTAACCCTAACACTATCCTTGGGCTCATGCTAACCCTAACCCTAACCCTAACACTATCCTAGGGCAGATGCTAACCCTAACGCTAACCCTAACACTATCCTTGAATTGATGCTAACCCTAACCCTAACCCTAACACTATCCTAGGCCTGATGATAACCCTAACCCAAACCCTAACACTTTCCTAGGGTTTATGTTAACCCTAACCCTAACACTATCCTAGGGCTGATGATAACCCTAACCCTAACCCTAACACTATCCTAGGGGGGATGCTAACCCTAACCCTAACCCTAACACTATCCTAGGGCTGATGCTAACCCTAACACTAACACTATCCTAGGGCTGATGCTAACCCTAACCCTAACCCTTAACATTATCCTTGGGCTGATGCTAACCCTAACCCTAACTCTAACACTATCTTAGGGCTGAGGCTAACCCTAACCCTAACACTATCCTACGGCTGATGCTAACCCTAACCCTAACACTAACACTATCCTAGGGCTGATGCTAACCCTAACCCTAACACTATCCTAGGCCTGATGCTAACCCTAACCCTAACCCTAACACTATCCTAGGGCTGATGCTAACCCTAACCCTAACACTATCCTAGGGCTGATGCTAACCCTAACCCTAACCCTAACACTATCCTAGGGCTGATGCTAACCCTAACCCTAACACTATCCTAGGCCTGATGATAACCCTAACCCTAACCCTGACACTATCCTAGGGCTGATGCTAACCCTAACCCTAACACTATCCTAGGGCTGATGCTAACCCTAACCCTAACCCTAACACTATCCTAGGGCTGATGCTAACCCTAACGCTAACCCTAACACTATCCTTGAACTGATGCTAACCCTAACCCTAACCATAACACTATCCTAGGCCTGATGATAACCCTAACCCTAACCCTTAACATTATCCTAGGGCTGATGCTAACCCTAACCCTAACTCTAACACTATCTTAGGGCTGAGGCTAACCCTAAACCTAACACTATCCTACGGCTGATGCTAACCCTAACCCTAACCCTAACACTATCCTAGGGCTGATGCTAACCCTAACCCTAACACTATCCTAGGGCTGATGCTAACCCTAACCCTAAACCTAACACTATCCCAGGGCGGATGCTAACCCTAACCCTAACCCTAACACTATCCTAGTGCTGATGCTAACCCTAACACTAACACTATCCTAGGGCTGATGCTAACCCTAACCCTAACCCTAACCCTAACACTCTCCAAGGGCTGATGCTAACCCTAACCCTAACCCTAACACTATCCTAGGGCTGATGCTAACCCTAACCCTAACACTATCCTAGGCCTGATGCTAACCCTAACCCTAACCCTAACACTATCCTTGGGCTGATGCTAATCCTAACCCTATCAGTATCCTAGGGCTGATGCTAACCCTAACCCTAACCCTAACACTATCCTAGGGCTGATGCTAACCCTAACCCTAACACTATGCTAGGCCTGATGATAACCCTAACCCTAACCCTAACACTATCCTATTGCTGATGCTAACCCTAACCCTAACACTATCCTAGAGCTGATGCTAACCCTAACCCTAACCCTAACACTATCCTAAGTCTGATGCTAACCCTAGCCCACACACTATCCTAGGCCTGATGATAACCCTAACCCTAACCTTAACACTATCCTCGGGCTGATGCTAACCCTAACCCTAACCCTAACACTATCCTAGAGCTTATGCTAACCCTAACCCTAACACTATCCTAGGCCTGATGATAACCCTAACCCTAACCCTGACACTATCCTAGGGCTCATGCTAACCCTAACCCTAACACTATCCTAGGGCTGATGCTAACCCTAACCCTAACCCTAACACTATCCTAGGCCTGATGCTATCCCTATCCCTAACCCTAACACTCTCCTATTGCTGAGGCTAACCCTAACCCTAACACTATCCTAGGGCTGATGCTAACCCTAACCCTAACCCAAACGCCATCCTAGGGTTGATGCTAACCCTAACCCTAACACTATCCTAGGGCTGATGCTAACCCTAACCCTAACCCTAACACTATCCTTGGGCTGATGCTAACCCTAACCCTAACACTATCCTGGGCCTGATGCTAACCCTAACCCTAACCCTAACACTATCCTAGGGCTGATGCTAACCCTAACCCTAACACTATCCTTGGGCTGATGCTAACCCTAACCCTAACCCTAACACTATCCTAGGTCAAATGCTAACCCTAACGCTAACCCTAACACTATCCTAGGCCTGATGATAACCCTAACCCTAACCCTGACACTATCCTAGGGCTGATGCTAACACTAACCCTAACACTATCCTAGGGCTGATGCTAACCCTAACCCTAACCCTAACACTATCCTAGGCGTGATGCTAACCCTATCCCTAACAATAACACTCTCCTAGGGCTGAGGCTAACCCTAACCCTAACACTATCCTAGGGCTGATGCTAACCCTAACCCTAACCCAAACACTATCCTAGGGTTGATGCTAACCCTAACCCTAACACTATCCTAGGGCTGATGCTAACCCTAACCCTAACCCTAACACTATCCTTCGGCTGATGCTAACCCTAACCCTACACTATCCTGGGCCTGAAGCTAACCCTAACCCTAACCCTAACACTATCCTAGGGCTGATGCTAACCCTAACCCTAACACTATCCTTGGGCTGATGCTAACCCTAACCCTAACCCTAACACTATCCTAGGCCTGATGATAACCCTAACCCTAACCCTAACACTATCCTAGGGTTTATGTTAACCCTAACCCTAACACTATCCTAGGGCTGATGCTAACCCTAACCCTAACCCTAACACTATCCTAGGGCGGATGCTAACCCTAACGCTAACCCTAACACTATCCTAGGGCTGATGCTAACCCTAACCCTAACCCTAACACTATCCCTGGGCTGATACTAACCCTAACCCTAACCCTGACACTATCCTAGGCCTGATGCTAACCCTATCCCGAACCCTAACACTCTCCTAGGGATGAGGCTAATCCTAACCCTAACACTATCCTAGGGCTGATGCTAACCCTAACCCTAACCCAAACACTATCCTAGGGTTGATGCTAACCCTAACCCTAACACTATCCTAGGGCTGATGCTAACCCTAACCCTAACCCTAACACTATCCTTGGGCTGATGCTAACCCTAACCCTAACACTATCCTGGGCCTGATGCTAACCCTAACCCTAACCCTAACACTATCCTAGGGCTGATGCTAACCCTAACCCTAACACTATCCTAGGGCTGATGCTAAACCTAACCATAACCCTAACACTATCCTAGGGCTGATGCTCACCCTAACCCTAACCCTAACACTATCCTAGGGCTGATGCTAACCCTCACCCTAACACTATCCTAGGCCTGATGCTAACCCTAACCCTAACACTATCCTAGGGCTGATGCTAACCCTAACCCTAACCCTAACACTATCCTAGGCCTGATGCTAACCCTATCCCTAACCCTAACACTCTCCTAGGGCTGAGGCTAACCCTAACCCTAACACTATCCTACGGCTGATGCTAACACTAACCCTAACCCAAACACTATCCTAGGGTTGATGCTAACCCTAACCCTAACACTATCCTAGGGCTGATGCTAACCCTAACCCTAACCGTAACACTATCCTAGGGCTGATGCTAACCCTAACGCTAACCCTAACACTATCCTAGGCCTGATGCTAACCCTATCCCTAACCCTAACACTCTCCTAGCGCTGAGGCTAACCCTAACCCTAACACTATCCTAGGGCTGATGCTAACCCTAACGCTATCCCAAACGCCATCCTAGGGTTGATGCTAACCCTAACCCTAACACTATCCTAGGGCTGATGCTAACCCTAACCCTAACCCTAACACTATCCTTGGGCTGATGCTAACCCTAACCCTAACACTATCCTGGGCCTGATGCTAACCCTAAACCTAACCCTAACACTATCCTAGGGCTGATGCTAACCCTAACCCTAACACTATCCTTGGGCTGATGCTAACCCTAACCCTAACCCTAACACTATCCTAGGTCAGATGCTAACCCTAACGCTAACCCTAACACTATCCTAGGCCTGATGATAACCCTAACCCTAACCCTGACACTATCCTAGGGCTGATGCTAACCCTAACCCTAACACTATCCTAGGCCTGATGATAACCCTAACCCTAACCCTAACACTATCCTAGGCCTGATGCTAACCCTATCCCTAACCCTAACACTCTCCTAGGGCTGAGGCTAACCCTAACCCTAACACTATCCTAGGGCTGATGCTAACCCTAACCCTAACCCAAACACTATCCTAGGGTTGATGCTAACCCTAACCCTAACACTATCCTAGGGCTGATGCTAACCCTAACCCTAACCCTAACACTATCCTTCGGCTGATGCTAACCCTAACCCTAACACTATCCTGGGCCTGAAGCTAACCCTAACCCTAACCCTAACACTATCCTAGGGCTGATGCTAACCCTAACCCTAACACTATCCTTGGGCTGATGCTAACCCTAACCCTAACCCTAACACTATCCTAGGCCTGATGATAACCCTAACCCTAACCCTAACACTATCCTAGGGTTTATGTTAACCCTAACCCTAACACTATCCTAGGGCTGATGCTAACCCTAACCCTAACCCTAACACTATCCTAGGGCGGATGCTAACCCTAACGCTAACCCTAACACTATCCTAGGGCTGATGCTCACCCTAACCCTATCCCTAACACTATCCTAGGGCTGATACTAACCCTAACCCTAACCCTAACACTATCCTAGGCCTGATGCTAACCCTATCCCGAACCCTAACACTCTCCTAGGGATGAGGCTAATCCTAACCCTAACACTATCCTAGGGTTGATGCTAACCCTAACCCTAACACTATCCTAGGGCTGATGCTAACCCTAACCCTAACCCTAACAGTATCCTTGGGCTGATGCTAACCCTAACCCTAACACTATCCTGGGCCTGATGCTAACCCTAACCCTAACCCTAACACTATCCTAGGGCTGATGCTAACCCTAACCCTAACACTATCCTAGGGCTGATGCTAAACCTAACCATAACCCTAACACTATCGTAGGGCTGATGCTCACCCTAACACTAACCCTAACACTATCCTAGGGCTGATGCTAACCCTCACCCTAACACTATCCTAGGCCTGATGCTAACCCTAACCCTAACACTATCCTAGGGCTGATGCTAACCCTAACCCTAACCCTAACACTATCCTAGGCCTGATGCTAACCCTATCCCTAACCCTAACACTCTCCTAGGGCTGAGGCTAACCCTAACCCTAACACTATCCTACGGCTGATGCTAACCCTAACCCTAACCCAAACACTATCCTAGGGTTGATGCTAACCCTAACCCTAACACTATCCTAGGGCTGATGCTAACCCTAACGCTAACCCTAACACTATCCTTGAACTGATGCTAACCCTAACCCTAACCATAACACTATCCTAGGCCTGATGATAACCCTAACCCTAACCCTTAACATTATCCTAGGGCTGATGCTAACCCTAACCCTAACTCTAACACTATCTTAGGGCTGAGGCTAACCCTAACCCTAACACTATCCTACGGCTGATGCTAACCCTAACCCTAACCCTAACACTATCCTAGGGCTGATGCTAACCCTAACCCTAACACTATCCTAGGGCTGATGCTAACCCTAACCCTAAACCTAACACTATCCTAGGGCGGATGCTAACCCTAACCCTAACCCTAACACTATCCTAGTGCTGATGCTAACCCTAACACTAACACTATCCTAGGGCTGATGCTAACCCTAACCCTAACCCTAACACTCTCCAAGGGCTGATGCTAACCCTAACCCTAACCCTAACACTATCCTAGGGCTGATGCTAACCCTAACCCTAACTCTAACACTATCTTAGGGCTGAGGCTAACCCTAACCCTAACACTGTCCTACGGCTGATGCTAACCCTAACCCTAACCCTAACACTATCCTAGGGCTGAGGCTAACCCTAACCCTAACACTATCCTAGGGCTGATGCTAACCCTAACCCTAACCCAAACGCCATCCTAGGGTTGATGCTAACCCTAACCCTAACACTATCCTAGGGCTGATGCTAACCCTAACCCTAACCCTAACACTATCCTTGGGCTGATGCTAACCCTAACCCTAACACTATCCTGGGCCTGATGCTAACCCTAACCCTAACCCTAACACTATCCTAGGGCTGATGCTAACCCTAACCCTAACACTATCCTTGGGCTGATGCTAACCCTAACCCTAACCCTAACACTATCCTAGGTCAGATGCTAACCCTAACGCTAACCCTAACACTATCCTAGGCCTGATGATAACCCTAACCCTAACCCTGACACTATCCTAGGGCTGATGCTAACACTAACCCTAACACTATCCTAGGGCTGATGCTAACCCTAACCCTAACCCTAACACTATCCTAGGCCTGATGCTAACCATATCCCTAACCCTAACACTCTCCTAGGGCTGAGGCTAACCCTAACCCTAACACTATCCTAGGGCTGATGTTAACCCTAACCCTAACCCAAACACTATCCTAGGGTTGATGCTAACCCTAACCCTAACACTATCCTAGGGCTGATACTAACCCTAACCCTAACCCTAACACTATCCTTCGGCTGATGCTAACCCTAACCCTAACACTATCCTGGGCCTGAAGCTAACCCTAACCCTAACCCTAACACTATCCTAGGGCTGATGCTAACCCTAACCCTAACACTATCCTTGGGCTGATGCTAACCCTAACCCTAACCCTAACACTATCCTAGGCCTGATGATAACCCTAACCCTAACCCTAACACTATCCTAGGGTTTATGTTAACCCTAACCCTAACACTATCCTAGGGCTGATGCTAACCCTAACCCTAACCCTAACACTATCCTAGGGCGGATGCTAACCCTAACGCTAACCCTAACACTATCCTAGGGCTGATGCTAACCCTAACCCTAACCCTAACACTATCCTAGGGCTGATACTAACCCTAACCCTAACCCTAACACTATCCTAGGCCTGATGCTAACCCTATCCCGAACCCTAACACTCTCCTAGGGACGAGGCTAATCCTAACCCTAACACTATCCTAGGGCTGATGCTAACCCTAACCCTAACCCAAACACTATCCTAGGGTTGATGCTAACCCTAACCCTAACACTATCCTAGGGCTGATGCTAACCCTAACCCTAACGCTAACACTATCCTTGGGCTGATGCTAACCCTAACCCTAACACTATCCTGGGCCTGATGCTAACCCTAACCCTAACCCTAACACTATCCTAGGGCTGATGCTAACCCTAACCCTAACACTATCCTAGGGCTGATGCTAAACCTAACCATAACCCTAACACTATCCTAGGGCTGATGCTCACCCTAACCCTAACCCTAACACTATCCTAGGGCTGATGCTAACCCTCACCCTAACACTATCCTAGGCCTGATGCTAACCCTAACCCTAACACTATCCTAGGCCTGATGCTAACCCTAACCCTAAGCCTAACACTATCCTAGGCCTGATGGTAACCCTATCCCTAACCCTAACACTCTCCTAGGGCTGAGGCTAACACTAACCCTAACACTATCCTACGGCTGATGCTAACCCTAACCCTAACCCAAACACTATCCTAGGGTTGATGCTAACCCTAACCCTAACACTATCCTAGGGCTGATGCTAACCCTAACCCTAACCCAAACGCCATCCTAGGGTTGATGCTAACCCTAACCCTAACACTCTCCTAGGGCTGATGCTAACCCTAACCCTAACCCTAACACTGTCCTTGGGCTGATGCTAACCTTAACCCTAACACTATCCTGGGCCTGATGCTAACCCTAACCCTAACCCTAACACTATCCTAGGGCTGATGCTAACCCTAACCCTAACACTATCCTAGAACAGACGCTAACCCTAACCCTAACCCTAACACTATCCTAGGGCTGATGCTAACCACAACGCTAACCCTAACACTATCCTTGAACTGATGTTATCCCTAACCCTAACCCTAACACTATCCTAGCCCTGATGATAACCCTAACCCTAACCCTAACACTATCCTAGGGTTTATGTTAACCCTAACCCTAACACTATCCTAGGGCTGATGCTAACCCTAACCCTAACCCTAACACTATCCTAGGGCTGATGCAAACCCTCACCCTAACACTATCCTAAGCCTGATTATAACCCTTACCCTAACCCTAACACTATCCTTGGGCTGATGCTAACCCTAACCCTAACACTATCCTGGCCTGATGCTAACCCTAACCATAACCCTAACACTATTCTAGGGCTGAAGCTAACCCTAACCCTAACACTATCCTTGGGCTCATGCTAACCCTAACCCTAACCCTAACACTATCCTAGGGCAGATGCTAACCCTAACGCTAACCCTAACACTATCCTTGAATTGATGCTAACCCTAACCCTAACCCTAACACTATCCTAGGCCTGATGATAACCCTAACCCTAACCCTAACACTATCCTAGGGTTTATGTTAACCCTAACCCTAACACTATCCTAGGGCTGATGCTAACCCTAACCCTAACCCTAACACTATCCTAAGTCTGATGCTAACCCTAGCCCTCACACTATCCTAGGCCTGATGATAACCCTAACCCTAATCTTAACACTATCCTAGGGCTGATGCTAACCCTAACCCTAACCCTAACACTATCCTAGAGCTGATGCTAACGCTAACCCTAACACTATCCTAGGCCTGATGATAACCCTAACCCTAACCCTGACACTATCCTAGGGCTCATGCTAACCCTAACCCTAACACTATCCTAGGGCTGATGCTAACCCTAACCCTAACCCTAACACTATCCTAGGCCTGATGCTAACCCTATCCCTAACCGTAACACTCTCCTAGGGCTGAGGCTAACCCTAACCCTAACACTATCCTAGGGCTGATGCTAACCCTAACCCTAACCCAAACGCCATCCTAGGGTTGATGCTAACCCTAACCCTAACACTATCCTAGGGCTGATGCTAACCCTAACCCTAACCCTAAGACTATCCTTGGGCTGATGCTAACCCTAACCCTAACACTATCCTGGGGCTGATGCTAACCCTAACCCTAACCCTAACACTATCCTAGGGCTGATGCTAACCCTAACCCTAACACTATCCTTGGGCTGATGCTAACCCTAACCCTAACCCTAACAGTATCCTAGGTCAGATGCTAACCCTTACGCTAACCCTAACACTATCCTTGAACTGATGTTAACCCTAACCCTAACCCTAACACTATCCTAGGCCTGATGGTAACCCTAACCCTAACCCTAACACTATCCTAGGGTTTATGTTAACCCTAACCCTAACACTATCCTAGGGCTGATGCTAACCCTAACCCTAACCCTAACACTATCCTAGGGCGGATGCTAACCCTAACCCTAACCCTAACACTATCCTAGGGCTGATGCTAACCCTAACACTAACACTATCCTAGGGCTGATGCTAACCCTAACCCTAACCCTAACATTATCCTAGGGCGGATGCTAACCCTAACCCTAACCCTAACACTATCCTAGAGCTCATGCTAACCCTAACACTAACACTATCCTAGGCCTGATGCTAACCCTAACCCTAACCCTAACACTATCCTAGGGCTGATGCTAACCCTAACCCTAACCCTAACACTATCCTAGGGCTGATGCTAACCCTAACCCTAACATTATCCTAGGGCTGATGCTAACCCTAACACTAACACTATCCTAGTGCTGATGCTAACCCTAACCCTAAACCTAACATTATCCTATGGTGGATGCTAACCCTAACCCTAACCCTAACACTATCCTAGGGCTGATGCTAACCCTAACACTAACACTATCCTAGGGCTGATGCTAACCCTAACCCTAACCCTAACATTATCCTAGGGCTGATGCTAACCCTAATCCTAACTCTAACACTATCTTAGGGCTGAGGCTAACCCTAACCCTAACACTATCCTAAGGCTGATCCTAACCCTAACCCTAACCCTAACACTATCCTAGGGCTGATGCTAACCCTAACCCTAATACTATCCTAGCCCTGATGCTAACCCTAACCCTAACCCTAACACTATCCTAGGGCTGATGCTAACCCTAAACCTAACACTATCCTAGGGCTGATGCTAACCCTAACCCTAACCCTAACACTATCCTAGGGCTGATGCTAACCCTAACACTTACACTATCCTAGGCCTGATGATAACCCTAACCCTAACCCTAACACTATCCTAGGGCTGATGTTAACCCTAACACTATCCTAGGGCTGATGCTAACCCTAACCCTTACACTATCCTAGGCCTGATGATAACCCTAACCCTAACCCTAACACTATCCTAGGGCTGATGCTAACCCTAACCCTAACAGTGTCCTAGGGCTGATGCTAACCCTAACCCTAACACTAACACTATCCTAGGCCTGATGCTAACCCTAACCCTAACCGTAACACTATCCTAGGGCTGATGCTAACCCTAACCCTAACACTATCCTAGGGCTGATGCTAACCCTAACCCTAACCCTAACACTATCCTAGGGATGATGCTAACCCTAACAATAACACTATCCTAGGCCTGATGATAACCCTAACCCTAACCCTAACACTATCCTAGGGCTGATGCTAACCCTAACCCTAACAGTATCCTAGGGCTGATGCTAACGCTAACCCTAACCGTAACACTATCCTAAGTCTGATGCTAACCCTAGCCCTCACACTATACTAGGCCTGATGATAACCCTAACCCTAAGCTTAACACTATCCTAGGGCTGATGCTAACCCTAACCCTAACCCTAACACTATCCTAGAGCTGATGCTAACCCTAACCCTAACACTATCCTAGGCCTGATGATAACCCTAACCCTAACCCTGACACTATCCTAGGGCTGATGCTAACCCTAACCCTAACACTATCCTAGGGCTGATGCTAACCCTAACCCTAACCCTAACACTATCCTAGGCCTGATGCTAACCCTATCCCTAACCCTAACACTCTCCTAGGGCTGAGGCTAACCCTAAACCTAACACTATCCTAGGGCTGATGCTAACCCTAACCCTAACCCAAACACTATCCTAGGGTTGATGCTAACCCTAACCCTAACACTATCCTAGGGCTGATGCTAACCCTAACCCTAACCCAAACACTATCCTTGGGCTGATGCTAACCCTAACCTTAACACTATCCTGGGCCTGATGCTAACCCTAACCCTAACCCTAACACTATCCTAGGGCTGATGCTAACCCTAACCCTAACACTATCCTTGGGCTGATGCTAACCCTAACCCTAACCCTAACAATATCCTAGAGCAGATGCTAAACCTAACGCTAACCCTAACATTATCCTTGAACTGATGCTAACCCTAACCCTAACCCTAACACTATCCTAGGGCGGATGCTAACCCTAACCCTAACGCTAACACTATCCTAGGGCTGATGCTAACCCTAACACTAACACTATCCTAGGGCTGATGCTAACCCTAACCCTAACCCTAACATTATCCTAGGGCTGATGCTAACCCTAACCCTAACTCTAACACTATCTTAGGGCTGAGGCTAACCCTAACCCTAACACTATCCTACGGCTGATCCTAACCCTAACCCTAACCCTAACACTATCCTAGGGCTGATGCTAACCCTAACCCTAACACTATCCTAGGCCTGATGCTAACCCTAACCCTAACCCTAACACTATCCTAGGGCTGATGCTAACCCTAACCCTAACACTATCCTAGGGCTCATGCTAACCCTAACCCTAACCCTAACACTATCCTAGGGCTGATGCTAACCCTAACCCTAACACTATCCTTGGGCTCATGCTAACCCTAACCCTAACCCTAACACTATCCTAGGGCAGATGCTAACCCTAACGCTAACCCTAACATTATCCTTGAACTGATGCTAACTCTAACCGTAACCCTAACACTATCCTAGGCCTGATGATAACCCTAACCCTAACCCTAACACTATCCTAGGGTTTATGTTAACCCTAACCCTAACACTATCCTAGGGCTGATGCTAACCCTAACCCTAACCCTAACACTATCCTAGGGCGGATGCTAACCCTAACCCTAACCCTAACACTATCCTAGGGCTGATGCTAACCCTAACACTAACACTATCCTAGGGCTGATGCTAACCCTAACCCTAACCCTAACACTATCCTAGGGCTGATGCTAACCCTAACCCGAACACTATCCTAGGCCTGATGATAACCCTAACCCTAACACTGACACTATCCTAGGGCTGATGCTAACCCTAACCCTAACCCTAACACTATCCTAGGGCTGATGCTAACCCTAACCCTAACTCTAACACTATCTTAGGGCTGAGGCTAACCCTAACCCTAACACTATCCTACGGCTGATGCTAACCCTAACCCTAACCCTAACACTATCCTAGGGCTGATGCTAACCCTAACCCTAACACTATCCTTGGGCTGATGCTAACCCTAACCCTAACCCTAACACTATCCTAGGGCAGATGCTAACCCTAACGCTAACCCTAACACTATCTTTGAACTGATGCTAACCCTAACCCTAACCCAAACACTATCCTAGGCCTGATGATAACCCTAACCCTAACCCTAACACTATCCTAGTGTTTATGTTAACCCTAACCCTAACACTATCCTAGGGCTGATGCTAACCCTAACCCTAACCCTAACACTATCCTAGGGCTGATGCTAACCCTAACCCTAACCCTAACACTATCCTAGGGCTGATGCTAATCCTAACACTAACACTATCCTAGGGCTGATGCTAACCCTAACCCTAACCCTAACATTATCCTAGGGCCGATGCTAACCCTAACCCTAACCCTAACACTATCCTAGGGCTCATGCTAACCCTAACATTAACACTATCCTAGGCCTGATGCTAACCCTAACCCTAACCCTAACAGTATCCTAGGGCTGATGCTAACCCTAACCCTAACACTATCCTAGGGCTGATGCTAACCCTAACCCTAACCCTAACACTGTGCTAGGGCTGATGCTAACCCTAACCCTAACACTATCCTAGGCATGATGATAACCCTAACCCTAACCCTAACACTATCCTAGGGCTGATGCTAACCCTAACCCTAACAGTATCCTAGGGCTGATGCTAACCCTAACACTAAGCCTAACACTATCCTAAGTCTGATGCTAACCCTAGCCCTCACACTATACTAGGCCTGATGATAACCCTAACCCTAACCTTAACACTATCCTAGGGCTGATGCTAACCCTAACCCTAACCCTAACACTATCCTAGAGCTGATGCTAACCGTAACCCTAACACTATCCTAGGCCTGAAGATAACCCTAACCCTAACCCTAACACTATCCTAGGGTTTATGTTAACCCTAACCCTAACACTATCCTAGGGCTGATGCTAACCCTAACCCTAACCCTAACACTATCCTAGGGCGGATGCTAACCCTAACCCTAACCCTAACACTATCCTAGGGCTCATGCTAACCCTAACACTAACACTATCCTAGAGCTGATGCTAACCCTAACCCTAACCCTAACATTATCCTAGGGCTGATGATAACCCTAACCCTAACTCTAACACTATCTTAGGGCTGAGGCTAACCCTAACCCTAACACTATCCTACGGCTGATCCTAACCCTAACCCAAACCCTAACACTATCCTAGGGCTGATGCTAACCCTAACCCTAACACTATCCTAGGCCTGATGCTAACCCTAACCCTAACCCTAACACTATCCTAGGGCTGATGCTAACCCTAACACTAACACTATCCTAGGGCTGATGCTAACCCTAACCCTAACCCTAACACTATCCTAGGCCTGATGATAACCCTAACCCTAACCCTAACACTATCCTAGGGTTTATGTTAACCCTAACCCTAACACTATCCTAGGGCTGATGCTAACCCTAACCCTAACCCTAACACTATCCTAGGGCGGATGCTAACCCTAACCCTAACCCTAACACTATCCTAGGGCTGGTGCTAACCCTAACACTAACACTATCCTAGGGCTGATGCTAACCCTAACCCTAACCCTAACACTATCCTAGGGCTAATGCTAACCCTAACCCTAACACTATCCTAGGCCTGATGCTAACCCTAACCCTAACCCTAACACTATCCTAGGGCTGATGCTAACCCTAACCCTAACACTATCCTAGGGCTGATGCTAACCCTAACCCTAACCCTAACACGATCCTAGGGCTGATGCTATCCCTAACCCTAACACTATCCTAGGCCTGATGATAACCCTAACCCTAACCCTGACACTATCCTAGGGCTGATGCTAACCCTAACCCTAACACTATCCTAGGGCTGATGCTAACCCTAACCCTAACCCTAACACTATCCTAGGGCTGATGCTAACCCTAAAGCTAACCCTAACACTATCCTTGAACTGATGCTAACCCTAACCCTAACCCTAACACTATCCTAGGCCTGATGATAACCCTAACCCTAACCCTAACACTATCCTAGGGTTTATGTTAACCCTAACCCTAACACTATCCTAGGGCTGATGCTAACCCTAACCCTAAACCTAACACTATCCTAGGGCGGATGCTAACCCTAACCCTAACCCTAACACTATCCTAGTGCTGGTGCTAACCCTAACACTAACACTATCCTAGGGCTGATGCTAACCCTAACCCTAACCCTAACACTCTCCAAGGGCTGTTGCTAACCCTAACCCTAACCCTAACACTATCCTAGGGCTGATGCTAACCCTAACCCTAACTCTAACACTATCTTAGGGCTGAGGCTAACCCTAACCCTAACACTATCCTCCGGCTGATGCTAACCCTAACCATAACCCAAACACTATCCTAGGGCTGATGCTAACCCAAACCCTAACACTATCCTAGGCCTGATGCTAACCCTAACCCTAACCCTAACACTATCCTAGGGCTGATGCTAACCCTAACCCTAACACTATCCTAGGGCTGATGCTAACCCTAACCCTAACCCTAACACTATCCTAGGGCTGATGCTAACCCTAACCCTAACACTATCCTAGGCTTGATGATAACCCTAATCCTAACCCTAACACTATCCTAGGGCTGATGCTAACCCTAACCCTAACACTATCCTAGAGCTGATGCTAACCCTAACCCTAACCCTAACACTATCCTAAGTCTGATGCTAACCCTAGCCCTCACACTATCCTAGGCCTGATGATAACCCTAAGCCTAACCTTAACACTATCCTAGGGCTGATGCTAACCCTAACCCTAACCCTAACACTATCCTAGAGCTGATGCTAACGCTAACCCTAACACTATCCTAGGCCTGATGATAACCCTAACCCTAACCCTGACACTATCCTAGGGCTCATGCTAACCCTAACCCTAACACTATCCTAGGGCTGATGCTAACCCTAACCCTAACCCAAACGCCATCCTAGGGTTGATGCTAACCCTAACCCTAACACTATCCTAGGGCTGATGCTAACCCTAACCCTAACCCTAACACTATCCTTGATCTGATGCTAACCCTAACCCTAACACTATCCTGGGGCTGATGCTAACCCTAACCCTAACCCTAACACTATCCTAGGGCTGATGCTAACCCTAACCCTAACACTATCCTTGGGCTGATGCTAACCCTAACCCTAACCCTAACACTATCCTAGGTCAGATGCTAACCCTAACGCTAACCCTAACACTATCCTAGGGCGGATGCTAACCCTAACCCTAATAATATCCTAGGGCTGATGCTAACCCTAACACTAACCCTAACACTATCCTAGGGCTGATGCTAACCCTAACCCTAACCCTAACACTATCCTAGGCCTGATGATAACCCTAACCCTAACCCTAACACTATCCTAGGGTTTATGTTAACCATAACCCTAACACTATCCTACGGTTGATGCTAACCCTAACCCTAACCCTAACACAATCCTAGGGCTGATGCTAACCCTAACAATAACACTATCCTAGGGCTGATGCTAACCCTAACCCTAACCCTAACACTATCCTAGGCCTGATGCTAACCCTATCCCTAACCGTAACACTCTCCTAGGGCTGAGGCTAACCCTAACCCTAACACTATCCTAGGGCTGATGCTAACCCTAACCCTAACCCAAACGCCATCCTAGGGTTGATGCTAACCCTAACCCTAACACTATCCTAGGGCTGATGCTAACCCTAACCCTAACCCTAAGACTATCCTTGGGCTGATGCTAACCCTAACCCTAACACTATCCTGGGGCTGATGCTAACCCTAACCCTAACCCTAACACTATCCTAGGGCTGATGCTAACCCTAACCCTAACACTATCCTTGGGCTGATGCTAACCCTAACCCTAACCCTAACAGTATCCTAGGTCAGATGCTAACCCTTACGCTAACCCTAACACTATCCTTGAACTGATGTTAACCCTAACCCTAACCCTAACACTATCCTAGGCCTGATGGTAACCCTAACCCTAACCCTAACACTATCCTAGGGTTTATGTTAACCCTAACCCTAACACTATCCTAGGGCTGATGCTAACCCTAACCCTAACCCTAACACTATCCTAGGGCGGATGCTAACCCTAACCCTAACCCTAACACTATCCTAGGGCTGATGCTAACCCTAACACTAACACTATCCTAGGGCTGATGCTAACCCTAACCCTAACCCTAACATTATCCTAGGGCGGATGCTAACCCTAACCCTAACCCTAACACTATCCTAGAGCTCATGCTAACCCTAACACTAACACTATCCTAGGCCTGATGCTAACCCTAACCCTAACCCTAACACTATCCTAGGGCTGATGCTAACCCTAACCCTAACCCTAACACTATCCTAGGGCTGATGCTAACCCTAACCCTAACATTATCCTAGGGCTGATGCTAACCCTAACACTAACACTATCCTAGTGCTGATGCTAACCCTAACCCTAAACCTAACATTATCCTATGGTGGATGCTAACCCTAACCCTAACCCTAACACTATCCTAGGGCTGATGCTAACCCTAACACTAACACTATCCTAGGGCTGATGCTAACCCTAACCCTAACCCTAACATTATCCTAGGGCTGATGCTAACCCTAATCCTAACTCTAACACTATCTTAGGGCTGAGGCTAACCCTAACCCTAACACTATCCTAAGGCTGATCCTAACCCTAACCCTAACCCTAACACTATCCTAGGGCTGATGCTAACCCTAACCCTAATACTATCCTAGCCCTGATGCTAACCCTAACCCTAACCCTAACACTATCCTAGGGCTGATGCTAACCCTAAACCTAACACTATCCTAGGGCTGATGCTAACCCTAACCCTAACCCTAACACTATCCTAGGGCTGATGCTAACCCTAACACTTACACTATCCTAGGCCTGATGATAACCCTAACCCTAACCCTAACACTATCCTAGGGCTGATGTTAACCCTAACACTATCCTAGGGCTGATGCTAACCCTAACCCTTACACTATCCTAGGCCTGATGATAACCCTAACCCTAACCCTAACACTATCCTAGGGCTGATGCTAACCCTAACCCTAACAGTGTCCTAGGGCTGATGCTAACCCTAACCCTAACACTAACACTATCCTAGGCCTGATGCTAACCCTAACCCTAACCGTAACACTATCCTAGGGCTGATGCTAACCCTAACCCTAACACTATCCTAGGGCTGATGCTAACCCTAACCCTAACCCTAACACTATCCTAGGGATGATGCTAACCCTAACAATAACACTATCCTAGGCCTGATGATAACCCTAACCCTAACCCTAACACTATCCTAGGGCTGATGCTAACCCTAACCCTAACAGTATCCTAGGGCTGATGCTAACGCTAACCCTAACCGTAACACTATCCTAAGTCTGATGCTAACCCTAGCCCTCACACTATACTAGGCCTGATGATAACCCTAACCCTAAGCTTAACACTATCCTAGGGCTGATGCTAACCCTAACCCTAACCCTAACACTATCCTAGAGCTGATGCTAACCCTAACCCTAACACTATCCTAGGCCTGATGATAACCCTAACCCTAACCCTGACACTATCCTAGGGCTGATGCTAACCCTAACCCTAACACTATCCTAGGGCTGATGCTAACCCTAACCCTAACCCTAACACTATCCTAGGCCTGATGCTAACCCTATCCCTAACCCTAACACTCTCCTAGGGCTGAGGCTAACCCTAAACCTAACACTATCCTAGGGCTGATGCTAACCCTAACCCTAACCCAAACACTATCCTAGGGTTGATGCTAACCCTAACCCTAACACTATCCTAGGGCTGATGCTAACCCTAACCCTAACCCAAACACTATCCTTGGGCTGATGCTAACCCTAACCTTAACACTATCCTGGGCCTGATGCTAACCCTAACCCTAACCCTAACACTATCCTAGGGCTGATGCTAACCCTAACCCTAACACTATCCTTGGGCTGATGCTAACCCTAACCCTAACCCTAACAATATCCTAGAGCAGATGCTAAACCTAACGCTAACCCTAACATTATCCTTGAACTGATGCTAACCCTAACCCTAACCCTAACACTATCCTAGGGCGGATGCTAACCCTAACCCTAACGCTAACACTATCCTAGGGCTGATGCTAACCCTAACACTAACACTATCCTAGGGCTGATGCTAACCCTAACCCTAACCCTAACATTATCCTAGGGCTGATGCTAACCCTAACCCTAACTCTAACACTATCTTAGGGCTGAGGCTAACCCTAACCCTAACACTATCCTACGGCTGATCCTAACCCTAACCCTAACCCTAACACTATCCTAGGGCTGATGCTAACCCTAACCCTAACACTATCCTAGGCCTGATGCTAACCCTAACCCTAACCCTAACACTATCCTAGGGCTGATGCTAACCCTAACCCTAACACTATCCTAGGGCTCATGCTAACCCTAACCCTAACCCTAACACTATCCTAGGGCTGATGCTAACCCTAACCCTAACACTATCCTTGGGCTCATGCTAACCCTAACCCTAACCCTAACACTATCCTAGGGCAGATGCTAACCCTAACGCTAACCCTAACATTATCCTTGAACTGATGCTAACTCTAACCGTAACCCTAACACTATCCTAGGCCTGATGATAACCCTAACCCTAACCCTAACACTATCCTAGGGTTTATGTTAACCCTAACCCTAACACTATCCTAGGGCTGATGCTAACCCTAACCCTAACCCTAACACTATCCTAGGGCGGATGCTAACCCTAACCCTAACCCTAACACTATCCTAGGGCTGATGCTAACCCTAACACTAACACTATCCTAGGGCTGATGCTAACCCTAACCCTAACCCTAACACTATCCTAGGGCTGATGCTAACCCTAACCCGAACACTATCCTAGGCCTGATGATAACCCTAACCCTAACACTGACACTATCCTAGGGCTGATGCTAACCCTAACCCTAACCCTAACACTATCCTAGGGCTGATGCTAACCCTAACCCTAACTCTAACACTATCTTAGGGCTGAGGCTAACCCTAACCCTAACACTATCCTACGGCTGATGCTAACCCTAACCCTAACCCTAACACTATCCTAGGGCTGATGCTAACCCTAACCCTAACACTATCCTTGGGCTGATGCTAACCCTAACCCTAACCCTAACACTATCCTAGGGCAGATGCTAACCCTAACGCTAACCCTAACACTATCTTTGAACTGATGCTAACCCTAACCCTAACCCAAACACTATCCTAGGCCTGATGATAACCCTAACCCTAACCCTAACACTATCCTAGTGTTTATGTTAACCCTAACCCTAACACTATCCTAGGGCTGATGCTAACCCTAACCCTAACCCTAACACTATCCTAGGGCTGATGCTAACCCTAACCCTAACCCTAACACTATCCTAGGGCTGATGCTAATCCTAACACTAACACTATCCTAGGGCTGATGCTAACCCTAACCCTAACCCTAACATTATCCTAGGGCCGATGCTAACCCTAACCCTAACCCTAACACTATCCTAGGGCTCATGCTAACCCTAACATTAACACTATCCTAGGCCTGATGCTAACCCTAACCCTAACCCTAACAGTATCCTAGGGCTGATGCTAACCCTAACCCTAACACTATCCTAGGGCTGATGCTAACCCTAACCCTAACCCTAACACTGTGCTAGGGCTGATGCTAACCCTAACCCTAACACTATCCTAGGCATGATGATAACCCTAACCCTAACCCTAACACTATCCTAGGGCTGATGCTAACCCTAACCCTAACAGTATCCTAGGGCTGATGCTAACCCTAACACTAAGCCTAACACTATCCTAAGTCTGATGCTAACCCTAGCCCTCACACTATACTAGGCCTGATGATAACCCTAACCCTAACCTTAACACTATCCTAGGGCTGATGCTAACCCTAACCCTAACCCTAACACTATCCTAGAGCTGATGCTAACCGTAACCCTAACACTATCCTAGGCCTGAAGATAACCCTAACCCTAACCCTAACACTATCCTAGGGTTTATGTTAACCCTAACCCTAACACTATCCTAGGGCTGATGCTAACCCTAACCCTAACCCTAACACTATCCTAGGGCGGATGCTAACCCTAACCCTAACCCTAACACTATCCTAGGGCTCATGCTAACCCTAACACTAACACTATCCTAGAGCTGATGCTAACCCTAACCCTAACCCTAACATTATCCTAGGGCTGATGATAACCCTAACCCTAACTCTAACACTATCTTAGGGCTGAGGCTAACCCTAACCCTAACACTATCCTACGGCTGATCCTAACCCTAACCCAAACCCTAACACTATCCTAGGGCTGATGCTAACCCTAACCCTAACACTATCCTAGGCCTGATGCTAACCCTAACCCTAACCCTAACACTATCCTAGGGCTGATGCTAACCCTAACACTAACACTATCCTAGGGCTGATGCTAACCCTAACCCTAACCCTAACACTATCCTAGGCCTGATGATAACCCTAACCCTAACCCTAACACTATCCTAGGGTTTATGTTAACCCTAACCCTAACACTATCCTAGGGCTGATGCTAACCCTAACCCTAACCCTAACACTATCCTAGGGCGGATGCTAACCCTAACCCTAACCCTAACACTATCCTAGGGCTGGTGCTAACCCTAACACTAACACTATCCTAGGGCTGATGCTAACCCTAACCCTAACCCTAACACTATCCTAGGGCTAATGCTAACCCTAACCCTAACACTATCCTAGGCCTGATGCTAACCCTAACCCTAACCCTAACACTATCCTAGGGCTGATGCTAACCCTAACCCTAACACTATCCTAGGGCTGATGCTAACCCTAACCCTAACCCTAACACGATCCTAGGGCTGATGCTATCCCTAACCCTAACACTATCCTAGGCCTGATGATAACCCTAACCCTAACCCTGACACTATCCTAGGGCTGATGCTAACCCTAACCCTAACACTATCCTAGGGCTGATGCTAACCCTAACCCTAACCCTAACACTATCCTAGGGCTGATGCTAACCCTAAAGCTAACCCTAACACTATCCTTGAACTGATGCTAACCCTAACCCTAACCCTAACACTATCCTAGGCCTGATGATAACCCTAACCCTAACCCTAACACTATCCTAGGGTTTATGTTAACCCTAACCCTAACACTATCCTAGGGCTGATGCTAACCCTAACCCTAAACCTAACACTATCCTAGGGCGGATGCTAACCCTAACCCTAACCCTAACACTATCCTAGTGCTGGTGCTAACCCTAACACTAACACTATCCTAGGGCTGATGCTAACCCTAACCCTAACCCTAACACTCTCCAAGGGCTGTTGCTAACCCTAACCCTAACCCTAACACTATCCTAGGGCTGATGCTAACCCTAACCCTAACTCTAACACTATCTTAGGGCTGAGGCTAACCCTAACCCTAACACTATCCTCCGGCTGATGCTAACCCTAACCATAACCCAAACACTATCCTAGGGCTGATGCTAACCCAAACCCTAACACTATCCTAGGCCTGATGCTAACCCTAACCCTAACCCTAACACTATCCTAGGGCTGATGCTAACCCTAACCCTAACACTATCCTAGGGCTGATGCTAACCCTAACCCTAACCCTAACACTATCCTAGGGCTGATGCTAACCCTAACCCTAACACTATCCTAGGCTTGATGATAACCCTAATCCTAACCCTAACACTATCCTAGGGCTGATGCTAACCCTAACCCTAACACTATCCTAGAGCTGATGCTAACCCTAACCCTAACCCTAACACTATCCTAAGTCTGATGCTAACCCTAGCCCTCACACTATCCTAGGCCTGATGATAACCCTAAGCCTAACCTTAACACTATCCTAGGGCTGATGCTAACCCTAACCCTAACCCTAACACTATCCTAGAGCTGATGCTAACGCTAACCCTAACACTATCCTAGGCCTGATGATAACCCTAACCCTAACCCTGACACTATCCTAGGGCTCATGCTAACCCTAACCCTAACACTATCCTAGGGCTGATGCTAACCCTAACCCTAACCCAAACGCCATCCTAGGGTTGATGCTAACCCTAACCCTAACACTATCCTAGGGCTGATGCTAACCCTAACCCTAACCCTAACACTATCCTTGATCTGATGCTAACCCTAACCCTAACACTATCCTGGGGCTGATGCTAACCCTAACCCTAACCCTAACACTATCCTAGGGCTGATGCTAACCCTAACCCTAACACTATCCTTGGGCTGATGCTAACCCTAACCCTAACCCTAACACTATCCTAGGTCAGATGCTAACCCTAACGCTAACCCTAACACTATCCTAGGGCGGATGCTAACCCTAACCCTAATAATATCCTAGGGCTGATGCTAACCCTAACACTAACCCTAACACTATCCTAGGGCTGATGCTAACCCTAACCCTAACCCTAACACTATCCTAGGCCTGATGATAACCCTAACCCTAACCCTAACACTATCCTAGGGTTTATGTTAACCATAACCCTAACACTATCCTACGGTTGATGCTAACCCTAACCCTAACCCTAACACAATCCTAGGGCTGATGCTAACCCTAACAATAACACTATCCTAGGGCTGATGCTAACCCTAACCCTAACCCTAACACTCTCCAAGGGCTGATGCTAACCCTAACCCTAACCCTAACACTATCCTAGGGCTGATGCTAACCCTAACCCTAACCCTAACACTATCCTAGGGCTGATGCTAACCCTAAAGCTAACCCTAACACTATCCTTGAACTGATGCTAACCCTAACCCTAACCCTAACACTATCCTAGGCCTGATGATAACCCTAACCCTAACCCTAACACTATCCTAGGGTTTATGTTAACCCTAACCCTAACACTATCCTAGGGCTGATGCTAACCCTAACCCTAAACCTAACACTATCCTAGGGCGGATGCTAACCCTAACCCTAACCCTAACACTATCCTAGTGCTGGTGCTAACCCTAACACTAACACTATCCTAGGGCTGATGCTAACCCTAACCCTAACCCTAACACTCTCCAAGGGCTGTTGCTAACCCTAACCCTAACCCTAACACTATCCTAGGGCTGATGCTAACCCTAACCCTAACTCTAACACTATCTTAGGGCTGAGGCTAACCCTAACCCTAACACTATCCTCCGGCTGATGCTAACCCTAACCCTAACCCAAACACTATATAGGGCTGATGCTAACCCTAACCCTAACACTATCCTAGGCCTGATGCTAACCCTAACCCTAACCCTAACACTATCCTAGGGCTGATGCTAACCCTAACCCTAACACTATCCTAGGGCTGAAGCTAACCCTAACCCTAACCCTAACACTATCCTTGGGCTGATGCTAACCCTAACCCTAACACTATCCTAGGCTTGGTGATAACCCTAATCCTAACCCTAACACTATCCTAGGGCTGATGCTAACCCTAACCCTAACACTATCCTAGAGCTGATGCTAACCCTAACCCTAACCCTAACACTATCCTATGTCTGATGCTAACCCTAGCCCTCACACTATCCTAGGCCTGATGATAACCCTAAGCCTAACCTTAACACTATCCTAGGGCTGATGCTAACCCTAACCCTAACCCTAACACTATCCTAGAGCTGATGCTAACGCTAACCCTAACACTATCCTAGGCCTGATGATAACCCTAACCCTAACCCTGACACTATCCTAGGGCTCATGCTAACCCTAACCCTAACACTATCCTAGGGCTGATGCTAACCCTAACCCTAACCCAAACGCCATCCTAGGGTTGATGCTAACCCTAACCCTAACACTATCCTAGGGCTGATGCTAACCCTAACCCTAACCCTAACACTATCCTTGGGCTGATGCTAACCCTAACCCTAACACTATCCTGGGGCTGATGCTAACCCTAACCCTAACCCTAACACTATCCTAGGGCTGATGCTAACCCTAACCCTAACACTATCCTTGGGCTGATGCTAACCCTAACCCTAACCCTAACACTATCCTAGGTCAGATGCTAACCCTAACGCTAACCCTAACACTATCCTAGGGCGGATGCTAACCCTAATCCTAATAATATCCTAGGGCTGATGCTAACCCTAACACTAACCCTAACACTATTCTAGGGCTGATGCTAACCCTAACCCTAACCCTAACACTATCCTAGGCCTGATGGTAACCCTAACCCTAACCCTAACACTATCCTAGTGTTTATGTTAACCATAACCCTAACACTATCCTACGGTTGATGCTAACCCTAACCCTAACTCTAACACAATCCTAGGGCTGATGCTAACCCTAACAATAACACTATCCTAGGGCTGAGGCTAACCCTAACCCTAACCCTAACACTCTCCAAGGGCTGATGCTAACCGTAACCCTAACCCTAACACTATCCTAGGGCTGATGCTAACCCTAACCCTAACTCTAACACTATCTTAGGGCTGAGGCTAACCCTAACCCTAACACTATCCTACGGCTGATGCTAACCCTAACCCTAACCCTAACACTGTCCTAGGGCTGATGCTAACCATAACCCTAACACTATCCTAGAGCTGATGCTAACCCTAACCCTAACCCTAACACTATCCTAAGTCTGATGCTAACCCTAGCCCTCACACTATCCTAGGCCTGATGATAACCCTAACCCTAACCCTAACACTATCCTAGAGCTGATGCTAACGCTAACCCTAACACTATCCTAGGCCTGATGATAACCCTAACCCTAACCCTGACACTATCCTAGGGCTCATGCTAACCCTAACCCTAACACTATCCTAGGGCTGATGCTAACCCTAACCCTAACCCTAACACTATCCTAGGCCTGATGCTAACCCTATCCCTAACCGTAACACTCTCCTAGGGCTGAGGCTAACCCTAACCCTAACACTATCCTAGGGCTGATGCTAACCCTAACCCTAACCCAAACGCCATCCTAGGGTTGATGCTAACCCTAAGCCTAACACTATCCTAGGGCTAATGCTAACCCTAACCCTAACCCTAACACTATCCTTGGGCTGATGCTAACCCTAACCCTAACACTATCCTGGGGCTGATGCTAACCCTAACCCTAACCCTAACACTATCCTAGGGCTGATGCTAACCCTAACCCTAACACTATCCTTGGGCTGATGCTAACCCTAACCCTAACTCTAACACTATCCTAGGTCAGATGCTAACCCTAACGCTAACCCTAACACTATCCTTGAACTGATGTTAACCCTAACCCTAACCCTAACACTATCCTAGGCCTGATGATAACCCTAACCCTAACCCTAACACTATCCTAGGGTTTATGTTAACCCTAACCCTAACACTATCCTAGGGCTGATGCTAACCCTAAGCCTAACCCTAACATTATCCTAGGGCGGATGCTAACCCTAACACTAACGCAAACACTATCCTAGGGCTCAGGCTAACCCTAACACTAACACTATCCTAAGCCTGATGCTAACCCTAACCCTAACCCTAACACTATCCTAGGGCTGATGCTAACCCTAACCCTAACATTATCCTAGGGCTGATGCTAACCCTAACCCTAACACTATCCTAGGGCTGATGCTAACCCTAACCATAAACCTAACATTATCCTATGGTGGATGCTAACCCTAACCCTAACCCTAACACTATCCTAGGGCTGATGCTAACCCTAACACTAACACTATCCTAGGGCTGATGATAACCCTAACCCTAACCCTAACACTATCCTAGGGTTTATGTTAACCCTAACCCTAACACTATCCTAGGGCTGATGCTAACCCTAAGCCTAACCCTAACATTATCCTAGGGCTGATGCTAACCCTAACCCTAACTCTAACACTATCTTAGGGCTGAGGCTAACCCTAACCCTAACACTATCCTACGGCTGATCCTAACCCTAACCCTAACCCTAACACTATCCTAGGGCTGATGCTAACCCTAACCCTAACACTATCCTAGGCCTGATGCTAACCCTAACCCTAACCCTAACACTATCCTAGGGCTGATGCTAACCCTAACCCTAACACTATCCTAGGGCTGATGCTAACCCTAACCCTAACCCTAACACTATCCTAGGGCTGATGCTAACCCTAACCCTAACACTATCCTAGGCCTGATGATAACCCTAACCCTAACCCTAACACTATCCTAGGGCTGATGCTAACCCTAACCCTAACACTATCCTAGAACAGACGCTAACCCTAACCCTAACCCTAACACTATCCTAGGGCTGATGCTAACCACAACGCTAACCCTAACACTATCCTTGAACTGATGTTAACCCTAACCCTAACCCTAACACTATCCTAGCCCTGATGATAACCCTAACCCTAACCCTAACACTATCCTAGGGTTTATGTTAACCCTAACCCTAACACTATCCTAGGGCTGATGCTAACCCTAACCCTAACCCTAACACTATCCTAGGGCTGCTGCAAACCCTAACCCTAACACTATCCTAGGCCTGATTATAACCCTAACCCTAACCCTAACACTATCCTTGGGCTGATGCTAACCCTAACCCTAACACTATCCTGGGCCTGATGCTAACCCTAACCCTAACCCTAACACTATCCTATGGCTGAAGCTAACCCTAACCCTAACAATATCCTTGGGCTCATGCTAACCCTAACCCTAACACTATCCTAGGGCAGATGCTAACCCTAACGCTAACCCTAACACTATCCTTGAATTGATGCTAACCCTAACCCTAACCCTAACACTATCCTAGGCCTGATGATAACCCTAACCCTAACCCTAACACTATCCTAGGCCTGATGCTAACCCTAACCCTAACCCTAACACTATCCTAGGGCTGATGCTAACCCTAACCCTAACACTATCCTAGGGCTGATGCTAACCCTAACCCTAACCCTAACACTATCCTAGGGCTGATGCTAACCATAACCCTAACACTATCCTAGGCCTGATGATAACCCTAACCCTAACCCTGACACTATCCTAGGGCTGATGCTAACCCTAACCCTAACACTATCCTAGGGCTGATGCTAACCCTAACCCTAACCCTAACACTATCCTAGGGCTGATGCTAACCCTAACGCTAACCCTATCACTATCCTTGAACGGATGCTAACCCTAACCCTAACCATTACACTATCCTAGGCCTGATGCTAACACTAACCCTAACCCTTAACATTATCCTAGGGCTGATGCTAACCCTAACCCTAACACTATCCTAGGGCTGATGCTAACCCTAACCCTAAACCTAACACTATCCTAGGGCGGATGCTAACCCTAACCCTAACCCTAACACTATCATAGTGCTGATGCTAACCCTAACACTAACACTATCCTAGGGCTGATGCTAACCCTAACCCTAACCCTAACACTATCCTAGGGCTAATGCTAACCCTAACCCTATCTCTAACACTATCCTAGGGCTGATGCTAACCCTAACCCTAACACTATCCTAGGGCTGATGCTAACCCTAACCCTAACCCTAACACTATCCTAGGGCTGATGCTAACCCTAACCCTAACACTATCCTAGGCTTGATGATAACCCTAACCCTAACCCTAACACTATCCTAGGGCTGATGCTAACCCTAACCCTAACACTATCCTAGAGCTGATGCTAATCCTAACCCTAACCCTAACACTATCCTAAGTCTGATGCTAACTCTAGCCCTCACACTATCCTAGCCCTGATGATAACCCTAACCCTAACCTTAACACTATCCTAGGGCTGATGCTAACCCTAACCCTAACCCTAACACTATCCTAGAGCTGATGCTAACGCTAACCCTAACACTATCCTAGGCCTGATGATAACCCTAACCCTAACCCTGACACTATCCTAGGGCTCATGCTAACCCTAACCCTAACACTATCCTAGGGCTGATGCTAACCCTAACCCTAACCCTAACACTATCCTAGGCCTGATGCTAACCCTATCCCTAACCGTAACACTCTCCTAGGGCTGAGGCTAACCCTAACCCTAACACTATCCTAGGGCTGATGCTAACCCTAACCCTAACCCAAACGCCATCCTAGGGTTGAAGCTAACCCTAACCCTAACACTATCCTAGGGCTGATGCTAACCCTAACCCTAACCCTAACACTATCCTAGGGCTGATGCTAACCCTAACCCTAACACTATCCTGGGGCTGATGCTAACCCTAACCCTAACCCTAACACTATCCTAGGGCTGATGCTAACCCTAACCCTAACACTATCCTTGGGCTGATGCTAACCCTAACCCTAACCCTAACACTATCCTAGGTCAGATGATAAACCTAACGCTAACCCTAACACTATCCTTGAACTGATGTTAACCCTAACCCTAACCCTAACACTATCCTAGGCCTGATGATAACCCTAACCCTAACCCTAACACTATCCTAGGGTTTATGTTAACCCTAACCCTAACACTATCCTAGGGCTGATGCTAACCCTAACCATAACCCTAACACTATCCTAGGGCGGATGCTAACCCTAACCCTAACCCTAACACTATCCTAGGGCTCATGCTAACCCTAACACTAACACTATCCTAGGCCTGATGCTAACCCTAACCCTAACCCTAACACTATCCTAGGGCTGATGCTAACCCTAACCCTAACATTATCCTAAGGCTGATGCTAACCCTAACACTAACACTATCCTAGGGCTGATGCTAACCCTAACCATAAACCTAACATTATCCTATGGTGGATGCTAACCCTAACCCTAACCCTAACACTATCCTAGGGCTGATGCTAACCCTAACACTAACACTATTCTAGGGCTGATGCTAACCCTAACCCTAACCCTAACATTATCCTAGGGCTGATGCTAACCCTAACCCTAACTCTAACACTATCTTAGCGCTGAGGCTAACCCTAACCCTAACACTATCCTACGGCTGATCCTAACCCTAACCCTAACCCTAACCCTAACACTATCCTAGGGCTGATGCTAACCCTAACCCTAACACTATCCTAGGCCTGATGCTAACCGTAACCCTAACCCTAACACTATCCTAGGGCTGATGCTAACCCTAACCCTAACACTATCCTAGGGCTGATGCTAACCCTAACCCTAACCCTAACACTATCCTAGGGCTGATGCTAACCACAACGCTAACCCTAACACTATCCTTGAACTGATGTTAACCCTAACCCTAACCCTAACACTATCCTAGCCCTGATGATAACCATAACCCTAACCCTAACACTATCCTAGGGTTTATGTTAACCCTAACCCTAACACTATCCTAGGGCTGATGCTAACCCTAACCCTAACCCTAACAATATCCTAGGGCTGATGCAAACCCTCACCCTAACACTATCCTAGGCCTGATTATAACCCTAACCCTAACCCTAACACTATCCTTGGGCTGATGCTAACCCTAACCCTAACACTATCCTGGGCCTGGTGCTAACCCTAACCCTAACCCTAACACTATTCTAGGGCTGAAGCTAACCCTAACCCTAACACTATCCTTGGGCTCATGCTAACCCTAACCCTAACCCTAACACTATCCTAGGGCAGATGCTAACCCTAACCCTAACCCTAACACTATCCTAGGCCTGATGATAACCCTAACCCTAACCCTAACACTATCCTAGGGTTTATGTTAACCCTAACCCTAACACTATCCTAGGGCTGAAGCTAACCCTAACCCTAACCCTAACACTATCCTAGGGCGGATGCTAACCCTAACCCAAACCCTAACACTATCCTAGGGCTGATGCTAACCCTAACACTAACACTATCCTAGGGCTGATGCTAACCCTAACCCTAACCCTAACATTATCCTAGGGCGGATGCTAACCCTAACCCTAACCCTAACACTATCCTAGGGCTCATGCTAACCCTAACACTAACACTATCCTAGGCCTGATGCTAACCCTAACCCTAACCCTAACACTATCCTAGGGCTGATGCTAACCCTAACCCTAACAATATCCTAGGGCTGATGCTAACCCTAACCCTAACCCTAATACTATCCTTGGGCTGATGCTAACCATAACCCTAACACTATCCTAGGCCTGATGATAACCCTAACCCTAACCCTGACACTATCCTAGGGCTGATGCTAACCCTAACCCTAACACTATCCTATGGCTGATGCTAACCCTAACCCTAACCGTAACACTATCCTAGGGCTGATGCTAACCCTAACGCTAACCCTAACACTATCCTTGAACGGATGCTAACCCTAACCCTAACCATAACACTATCCTAGGCCTGATGCTAACCCTAACCCTAACCCTTAACATTATCCTAGGGCTGATGCTAACCCTAACCCTAACACTATCCTAGGGCTGATGCTAACCCTAACCCTAAACCTAACACTATCCTAGGGCGGATGCTAACCCTAACCCTAACCCTAACACTATCCTAGTGCTGATGCTAACCCTAACACTAACACTATCCTAGGGCTGATGCTAACCCTAACCCTAACCCTAACACTCTCAAAGGGCTGATGCTAACCCTAACCCTAACCCTAACACTATCCTAGGGCTGATGCTAACCCTAACCCTATCTCTAACACTATCCTAGGGCTGATGCTAACCCTAACCCTAACACTATCCTAGGGCTGATGCTAACCCTAACCCTAACCCTAACACTATCCTAGGGCTGATGCTAACCCTAACCCTAACACTATCCTAGGCTTGATGATAACCCTAACCCTAACCCTAACACTATCCTAGGGCTGATGCTAACCCTAACCCTAACACTATCCTAGAGCTGATGCTAACCCTAACCCTAACCCTAACACTATCCTAAGTCTGATGCTAACTCTAGCCCTCACACTATCCTAGGCCTGATGATAACCATAACCCTAACCTTAACACTATCCTAGGGCTGATGCTAACCCTAACCCTAACCCTAACACTATCCTAGAGCTGATGCTAACGCTAACCCTATCACTATCCTAGGCCTGATGATAACCCTAACCCTAACCCTGACACTATCCTAGGGCTCATGCTAACCCTAACCCTAACACTATCCTAGGGCTGATGCTAACCCTAACCCTAACCCTAACACTATCCTAGGCCTGATGCTAACCCTATCCCTAACCGTAACACTCTCCTAGGGCTGAGGCTAACCCTAACCCTAACACTATCCTAGGGCTGATGCTAACCCTAACCCTAACCCAAACGCCATCCTAGGGTTGATGCTAACCCTAACCCTAACACTATCCTAGGGCTGATGCTAACCCTAACCCTAACCCTAACACTATCCTTGGGCTGATGCTAACCCTAACCCTAACACTATCCTGGGGCTGATGCTAACCCTAACCCTAACCCTAACACTATCCTAGGGCTGATGCTAACCCTAACCCTAACACTATCCTTGGGCTGATGCTAACCCTAACCCTAACCCTAACACTATCCTAGGTCAGATGATAAACCTAACGCTAACCCTAACACTATCCTTGAACTGATGTTAACCCTAACCCTAACCCTAACACTATCCTAGGCCTGATGATAACCCTAACGCTAACCCTAACACTATCCTAGGGTTTATGTTAACCCTAACCCTAACACTATCCTAGGGCTGATGCTAACCCTAACCATAACCCTAACACTATCCTAGGGCGGATGCTAACCCTAACCCTAACCCTAACACTATCCTAGGGCTGATGCTAACCCTAACACTAACACTATCCTAGGGCTGATGCTAACCCTAACCCTAACCCTAACATTATCCTTGGGTGGATGCTAACCCTAACCCTAACCCTAACACTATCCTAGGGCTCATGCTAACCCTAACACTAACACTATCCTAGGCCTGATGCTAACCCTAACCCTAACCCTAACACTATCCTAGGGCTGATGCTAACCCTAACCCTAACATTATCCTAAGGCTGATGCTAACCCTAACACTAACACTATCCTAGGGCTGATGCTAACCCTAACCCTAAACCTAACATTATCCTATGGTGGATGCTAACCCTAACCCTAATCCTAACACTATCCTAGGGCTGATGCTAACCCTAACACTAACACTATCCTAGGGCTGATGCTAACCCTAACCCTAACACTATCCTAGGGCTGATGCTAACCCTAACCCTAACCCTAACACTATCCTAGGCCTGATGCTAACCCTATCCCTAACCGTAACACTCTCCTAGGGCTGAGGCTAACCCTAACCCTAACACTATCCTAGGGCTGATGCTAACCCTAACCCTAACCCAAACGCCATCCTAGGGTTGATGCTAACCCTAACCCTAACACTATCCTAGGGCTGATGCTAACCCTAACCCTAACCCTAACACTATCCTTGGGCTGATGCTAACCCTAACCCTAACACTATCCTGGGGCTGATGCTAACCCTAACCCTAACCCTAACACTATCCTAGGGCTGATGCTAACCCTAACCCTAACACTATCCTTGGGCTGATGCTAACCCTAACCCTAACCCTAACACTATCCTAGGTCAGATGATAAACCTAACGCTAACCCTAACACTATCCTTGAACTGATGTTAACCCTAACCCTAACCCTAACACTATCCTAGGCCTGATGATAACCCTAACCCTAACCCTAACACTATCCTAGGGTTTATGTTAACCCTAACCCTAACACTATCCTAGGGCTGATGCTAACCCTAACCATAACCCTAACACTATCCTAGGGCGGATGCTAACCCTAACCCTAACCCTAACACTATCCTAGGGCTGATGCTAACCCTAACACTAACACTATCCTAGGGCCGATGCTAACCCTAACCCTAACCCTAACATTATCCTTGGGTGGATGCTAACCCTAACCCTAACCCTAACACTATCCTAGGGCTCATGCTAACCCTAACACTAATACTATCCTAGGCCTGATGCTAACCCTAACCCTAACCCTAACACTATCCTAGGGGTGATGCTAACCCTAACCCTAACATTATCCTAAGGCTGATGCTAACCCTAACACTAACACTATCCTAGGGCTGATGCTAACCCTAACCCTAAACCTAACATTATCCTATGGTGGATGCTAACCCTAACCCTAATCCTAACACTATCCTAGGGCTGATGCTAACCCTAACACTAACACTATCCTAGGGCTGATGCTAACCCTAACCCTAACCCTAACATTATCCTAGGGCTGATGCTAACCCTAACCCTAACTCTAACACTATCTTAGGGCTGAGGCTAACCCTAACCCTAACACTATCCTACGGCTGATCCTAACCCTAACCCTAACCCTAACACTATCCTAGGGCTGATGCTAACCCTAACCCTAACACTATCCTAGGCCTGATGCTAACCGTAACCCTAACCCTAACACTATCCTAGGGCTGATGCTAACCCTAACCCTAACACTATCCTAGGGCTGATGCTAACCCTAACCCTAACACTAACACTATCCTAGGGCTGATGCTAACCACAAGACTAACCCTAACACTATCCTTGAACTGATGTTAACCCTAACCCTAACCCTAACACTATCCTAGCCCTGATGATAACCATAACCCTAACCCTAACACTATCCTAGGGTTTATGTTAACCCTAACCCTAACACTATCCTAGGGCTGATGCTAACCCTAACCCTAACCCTAACACTATCCTAGGGCTGATGCAAACCCTCACCCTAACACTATCCTAGGCCTGATTATAACCCTAACCCTAACCCTAACACTATCCTTGGGCTGATGCTAACCCTAACCCTAACACTATCCTGGGCCTGATGCTAACCCTAACCCTAACCCTAACACTATTCTAGGGCTGAAGCTAACCCTAACCCTAACACTATCCTTGGGCTCATGCTAACCCTAACCCTAACCCTAACACTATCCTAGGGCAGATGCTAACCCTAACCCTAACCCTAACACTATCCTAGGCCTGATGATAACCCTAACCCTAACCCTAACACTATCCTAGGGTTTATGTTAACCCTAACCCTAACACTATCCTAGGGCTCATGCTAACCCTAATCCTAACCCTAACACTATCCTAGGGCGGATGCTAACCCTAACCCTAACCCTAACACTATCCTAGGGCTGATGCTAACCCTAACACTAACACTATCCTAGGGCTGATGCTAACCCTAACCCTAACCCTAACATTATCCTAGGGCGGATGCTAACCCTAACCCTAACCCTAACACTATCCTAGGGCTGATGCTAACCCTAACACTAACACTATCCTAGGGCTGATGCTAACCCTAACCCTAACCCTAACACTATCCTAGGGCTGATGCTAACCCTAACCCTACACATTATCCTAGGGCTGATGCTAACCCTAACACTAACACTATCCTAGGGCTGATGCTAACCCTAACCCTAAACCTAACATTATCCTATGGTGGATGCTAACCCTAACCCTAACCCTAACACTATCCTAGGGCTGATGCTAACCCTAACACTAACACTATCCTAGGGCTGATGCTAACCCTAACCCTAACCCTAACATTATCCTAGGGCTGATGCTAACCCTAACCCTAACTCTAACACTATCTTAGGGCTGAGGCTAACCCTAACCCTAACACTATCCTACGGCTGATCCTAACCCTAACCCTAACCCTAACACTATCCTAGGGCTGATGCTAACCCTAACCCTAACACTATCCTAGGCCTGATGCTAACCCTAACCCTAACCATAACACTATCCTAGGGCTGATGCTAACCCTAACCCTAACACTATCCTAGGGCTGATGCTAACCCTAACCCTAACCCTAACACTATCCTAGGGCTGATGCTAACCCTAACCCTAACACTATCCTAGGCCTGATGATAACCCTAACCCTAACCCTAACACTATCCTAGGGCTGATGCTAACCCTAACCCTAACACTATCCTAGAACAGACGCTAACCCTAACCCTAACCCTAACACTATCCTAGGGCTGATGCTAACCACAACGCTAACCCTAACACTATCCTTGAACTGATGTTAACCCTAACCCTAACCCTAACACTATCCTAGCCCTGATGATAACCCTAACCCTAACCCTAACACTATCCTAGGGTTTATGTTAACCCTAACCCTAACACTATCTTAGGGCTGATGCTAACCCTAACCCTAACCCTAACACTATCCTAGGGCTGATGCAAACCCTCACCCTAACACTATCCTAGGCCTGATTATAACCCTATCCCTAACCCTAACACTATCCTTGGGCTGATGCTAACCCTAACCCTAACACTATCCTGGGCCTGATGCTAACCCTAACCCTAACCCTAACACTATTCTAGGGCTGAAGCTAACCCTAACCCTAACACTATCCTTGGGCTCATGCTAACCCTAACCCTAACCCTAACACTATCCTAGGGCAGATGCTAACCCTAACGCTAACCCTAACACTATCCTTGAATTGATGCTAACCCTAACCCTAACACTATCCTAGGCCTGATGATAACCCTAACCCTAACCCTAACACTATCCTAGGGTTTATGTTAACCCTAACCCTAACACTATCCTAGGGCTGATGCTAACCCTAACCATAACACTAACAGTATACTAAGTCTGATGCTAAACCTAGCCCTCACACTATCCTAGGCCTGATGATAACCCTAACCCTAACCTTAACACTATCCTAGGGCTGATGCTAACCCTAACCCTAACCCTAACACTATCCTAGAGCTGATGCTAACGCTAACCCTAACACTATCCTAGGCCTGATGATAACCCTAACCCTAACCCTGACACTATCCTAGGGCTCATGCTAACCCTAACCCTAACACTATCCTAGGGCTGATGCTAACCCTAACCCTAACCCTAACACTATCCTAGGCCTGATGCTAACCCTATCCCTAACCGTAACACTCTCCTAGGGCTGAGGCTAACCCTAACCCTAACACTATCCTAGGGCTGATGCTAACCCTAACCCTAACCCAAACGCCATCCTAGGGTTGATGCTAACCCTAACCTTAACACTGTCCTAGGGCTGATGCTAACCCTAACCCTAACCCTAACACTATCCTTGGGCTGATGCTAACCCTAACACTAACACTATCCTGGGGCTGAAGCTAACCCTAACCCTAACCCTAACACTATCCTAGGGCTGATGCTAACCCTAACCCTAACACTATCCTTGGGCTGATGCTAACCCTAACCCTAACCCTAACACTATCCTAGGTCAGATGCTAACCCTAACGCTAACCCCAACACTATCCTTGAACTGATGTTAACCCTAACCCTAACCCTAACACTATCCTAGCCCTGATGATAACCCTAACCCTAACCCTAACACTATCCTAGGGTTTATGTTAACCCTAACCCTAACACTATCCTAGGGCTGATGCTAACCCTAACCCTAACCCTAACACTATCCTAGGGCGGATGCTAACCCTAACCCTAACCCTAACACTATCCTAGGGCTGATGCTAACCCTAACACTAACACTATCCTAGGGCTGATGCTAACCCTAACCCTAACCCTAACATTATCCTAGGGCGGATGCTAACCCTAACCCTAACCCTAACACTATCCTAGGGCTCATGCTAACCCTAACACTAACACTATCCTAGGCCTGATGCTAACCCTAACCCTAACCCTAACACTATTCTAGGGCTGATGCTAACCCTAACCCTAACATTATCCTAGGGCTGATGCTAAATCTAACCCTAACACTATCCTAGGGCTCATGCTAACCCTAACCCTAAACCTAACATTATCCTATGGTGGATGCTAACCCTAACCCTAACCCTAACACTATCCTAGGGCTGATGCTAACCCTAACACTAACACTATCCTAGGGCTGATGCTAACCCTAACCCTATCCCTAACATTATCCTAGGGCTGATGCTAATCCTAACCCTAACTCTAACACTATCTTAGGGCTGAGGCTAACCCTAACCCTAACACTAACCTACGGCTGATCCTAACCCTAACCCTAACCCTAACACTATCCTAGGGCTGATGCTAACCCTAACCCTAACACTATCCTAGGCCTGATGCTAACCCTAACACTAACCCTAACACTATCCTAGGGCTGATGCTAACCCTAACCCTAACACTATCCTAGGGCTGATGCTAACCCTAACCCTAACCCTAACACTATCCTAGGGCTGATGCTAACCACAACGCAAACCCTAACACTATCCTTGAACTGATGTTAACCCTAAGCCTAACCCTAACACTATCCTAGCGCTGATGATAACCCTAACCCTAACCCTAACACTATCCTAGGGTTTATGTTAACCCTAACCCTAACACTATCTTAGGGCTGATGCTAACCCTAACCCTAACCCTAACACTATCCTAGGGCTGATGCAAACCCTCACCCTAACACTATCCTAGGCCTGATTATAACCCTATCCCTAACCCTAACACTATCCTTGGGCTGATGCTAACCCTAACCCTAACACTATCCTGGGCCTGATGCTAACCCTAACCCTAACCCTAACACTATTCTAGGGCTGAAGATAACCCTAACCCTAACACTATCCTTGGGCTCATGCTAACCCTAACCCTAACCCTAACACTATCCTAGGGCAGATGCTAACCCTAACGCTAACCCTAACACTATCCTTGAATTGATGCTAACCTTAACCCTAACCCTAACCCTAACACTATCCTAGGCCTGATGATAACCCTAACCCTAACCCTAACACTATCCTAGGGTTTATGTTAACCCTAACCCTAACACTATCCTAGGGCTGATGCTAACCCTAACCCTAACACTAACACTATCCTAAGTCTGATGCTAAACCTAGCCCTCACACTATCCTAGGCCTGATGATAACCCTAACCCTAACCTTAACACTATCCTAGGGCTGATGCTAACCCTAACCCTAACCCTAACACTATCCTAGAGCTGATGCTAACGCTAACCCTAACACTATCCTATGCCTGATGATAACCCTAACCCTAACCCTGACACTATCCTAGGGCTCATGCTAACCCTAACCCTAACACTATCCTAGGGCTGATGCTAACCCTAACCCTAACCCTAACACTATCCTAGGCCTGATGCTAACCCTATCCCTAACCGTAACACTCTCCTAGGGCTGAGGCTAACCCTAACCCTAACACTATCCTAGGGCTGATGCTAACCCTAACCCTAACCCAAACGCCATCCTAGGGTTGATGCTAACCCTAACCTTAACACTATCCTAGGGCTGATGCTAACCCTAACCCTAACCCTAACACTATCCTTGGGCTGATGCTAACCCTAACACTAACACTATCCTGGGGCTGAAGCTAACCCTAACCCTAACCCTAACACTATCCTAGGGCTGATGCTAACCCTAACCCTAACACTATCCTTCTGCTGATGCTAACCCTAACCCTAACCCTAACACTATCCTAGGTCAGATGCTAACCCTAACGCTAACCCTAACACTATCTTTGAACTGATGTTAACCCTAACCCTAACCCTAACACTATCCTAGGCCTGATGATAACCCTAACCCTAACCCTAACACTATCCTAGGGTTTATGTTAACCCTAACCCTAACACTATCCTAGGGCTGATGCTAACCCTAACCCTAACCCTAACACTATCCTAGGGCGGATGCTAACCCTAACCCTAACCCTAACACTATCCTAGGGCTGATGCTAACCCTAACACTAACACTATCCTAGGGCTGATGCTAACCCTAACCCTAACCCTAACATTATCCTAGGGCGGATGCTAACCCTAACCCTAACCCTAACACTATCCTAGGGCTCATGCTAACCCTAACACTAACACTATCCTAGGCCTGATGCTAACCCTAACCCTAACCCTAACACTATCCTAGGGCTGATGCTAACCCTAACCCTAACATTATCCTAGGGCTCATGCTAAATCTAACCCTAACACTACCCTAGGGCTGATGCTAACCCTAACCCTAAACCTAACATTATCCTATGGTGGATGCTAACCCTAACCCTAACACTATCCTGGACCTGATGCTAACCCTAACCCTAACCCTAACACTATTCTAGGGCTGAAGCTAACCCTAACCCTAACACTATCCTTGGGCTCATGCTAACCCTAACCCTAACCCTAACACTATCCTAGGGCAGATGCTAACCCTAACGCTAACCCTAACACTATCCTTGAATTGATGCTAACCCTAACCCTAACCCTAACACTATCCTAGGCCTGATGATAACCCTAACCCTAACCCTAACACTATCCTAGGGTTTATGTTAACCCTAACCCTAACACTATCCTAGGGCTGATGCTAACCCTAACCATAACACTAACACTATCCTAAGTCTGATGCTAAACCTAGCCCTCACACTATCCTAGGCCTGATGATAACCCTAACCATAACCTTAACACTATCCTAGGGCTGATGCTAACCCTAACCCTAACCCTAACACTATCCTAGAGCTGATGCTAACGCTAACCCTAACACTATCCTAGGCCTGATGATAACCCTAACCCTAACCCTGACACTATCCTAGGGCTCATGCTAACCCTAACCCTAACACTATCCTAGGGCTGATGCTAACCCTAACCCTAACCCTAACACTATCCTAGGCCTGATGCTAACCCTATCCCTAACCGTAACACTCTCCTAGGGCTGAGGCTAACCCTAACCCTAACACTATCCTAGGGCTGATGCTAACCCTAACCCTAACCCAAACGCCATCCTAGGGTTGATGCTAACCCTAACCTTAACACTATCCTAGGGCTGATGCTAACCCTAACCCTAACCCTAACACTATCCTTGGGCTGATGCTAACCCTAACACTAACACTATCCTGGGGCTGAAGCTAACCCTAACCCTAACCCTAACACTATCCTAGGGCTGATGCTAACCCTAACCCTAACACTATCCTTGGGCTGATGCTAACCCTAACCCTAACCCTAACACTATCCTAGGTCAGATGCTAACCCTAACGCTAACCCCAACACTATCCTTGAACTGATGTTAACCCTAACCCTAACCCTAACACTATCCTAGGCCTGATGATAACCCTAACCCTAACCCTAACACTATCCTAGGGTTTATGTTAACCCTAACCCTAACACTATCCTAGGGCTGATGCTAACCCTAACCCTAACCCTAACACTATCCTAGGGCGGATGCTAACCCTAACCCTAACCCTAACACTATCCTAGGGCTGATGCTAACCCTAACACTAACACTATCCTAGGGCTGATGCTAACCCTAACCCTAACCCTAACATTATCCTAGGGCGGATGCTAACCCTAACCCTAACCCTAACACTATGCTAGGGCTCATGCTAACCCTAACACTAACACTATCCTAGGCCTGATTCTAACCCTAACCCTAACCCTAACACTATCCTAGGGCTGATGCTAACCCTAACCCTAACATTATCCTAGGGCTGATGCTAAATCTAACCCTAACACTATCCTAGGGCTCATGCTAACCCTAACCCTAAACCTAACATTATCCTATGGTGGATGCTAACCCTAACCCTAACCCTAACACTATCCTAGGGCTGATGCTAACCCTAACACTAACACTATCCTAGGGCTGATGCTAACCCTAACCCTAACCCTAACATTATCCTAGGGCTGATGCTAACCCTAACCCTAACTCTAACACTATCTTAGGGCTGAGGCTAACCCTAACCCTAACACTATCCTACGGCTGATCCTAACCCTAACCCTAACCCTAACACTATCCTAGGGCTGATGCTAACCCTAACCCTAACACTATCCTAGGCCTGATGCTAACCCTAACCCTAACCCTAACACTATCCTAGGGCTGATGCTAACCCTAACCCTAACACTATCCTAGGGCTGATGCTAACCCTAACACTATCCTAGGGCTGATGCTAACCACAACGCTAACCCTAACACTATCCTTGAACTGATGTTAACCCTAACCCTAACCCTAACACTATCCTAGCCCTGATGATAACCCTAACCCTAACCCTAACACTATCCTAGGGTTTATGTTAACCCTAACCCTAACACTATCTTAGGGCTGATGCTAACCCTAACCCTAACCCTAACACTATCCTAGGGCTGATGCAAACCCTCACCCTAACACTATCCTAGGCCTGATTATAACCCTATCCCTAACCCTAACACTATCCTTGGGCTGATGCTAACCCTAACCCTAACACTATCCTGGGCCTGATGCTAACCCTAACCCTAACCCTAACACTATTCTAGGGCTGAAGCTAACCCTAACCCTAACACTATCCTTGGGCTCATGCTAACCCTAACCCTAACCCTAACACTATCCTAGGCCTGATGATAACCCTAACCCTAACCCTAACACTATCCTAGGGTTTATGTTAACCCTAACCCTAACACTATCCTAGGGCTCATGCTAACCCTAATCCTAACCCTAACACTATCCTAGGGCGGATGCTAACCCTAACCCTAACCCTAACACTATCCTAGGGCTGATGCTAACCCTAACACTAACACTATCCTAGGGCTGATGCTAACCCTAACCCTAACCCTAACATTATCCTAGGGCGGATGCTAACCCTAACCCTAACCCTAACACTATGCTAGGGCTCATGCTAACCCTAACACTAACACTATCCTAGGCCTGATGCTAACCCTAACCCTAACCCTAACACTATCCTAGGGCTGATGCTAACCCTAACCCTAACATTATCCTAGGGCTCATGCTAAATCTAACCCTAACACTACCCTAGGGCTGATGCTAACCCTAACCCTAAACCTAACATTATCCTATGGTGGATGCTAACCCTAAGCCTAACACTATCCTGGACCTGATGCTAACCCTAACCCTAACCCTAACACTATCCTAGGGCAGATGCTAACCCTAACGCTAACCCTAACACTATCCTTGAATTGATGCTAACCCTAACCCTAACCCTAACACTATCCTAGGCCTGATGATAACCCTAACCCTAACCCTAACACTATCCTAGGGTTTATGTTAACCCTAACCCTAACACTATCCTAGGGCTGATGCTAACCCTAACCATAACACTAACACTATCCTAAGTCTGATGCTAAACCTAGCCCTCACACTATCCTAGGCCTGATGATAACCCTAACCATAACCTTAACACTATCCTAGGGCTGATGCTAACCCTAACCCTAACCCTAACACTATCCTAGAGCTGATGCTAACGCTAACCCTAACACTATCCTAGGCCTGATGATAACCCTAACCCTAACCCTGACACTATCCTAGGGCTCATGCTAACCCTAACCCTAACACTATCCTAGGGCTGATGCTAACCCTAACCCTAACCCTAACAATATCCTAGGCCTGATGCTAACCCTATCCCTAACCGTAACACTCTCCTAGGGCTGAGGCTAACCCTAACCCTAACACTATCCTAGGGCTGATGCTAACCCTAACCCTAACCCAAACGCCATCCTAGGGTTGATGCTAACCCTAACCTTAACACTATCCTAGGGCTGATGCTAACCCTAACCCTAACCCTAACACTATCCTTGGGCTGATGCTAACCCTAACACTAACACTATCCTGGGGCTGAAGCTAACCCTAACCCTAACCCTAACACTATCCTAGGGCTGATGCTAACCCTAACCCTAACACTATCCTTGGGCTGATGCTAACCCTAACCCTAACCCTAACACTATCCTAGGTCAGATGCTAACCCTAACGCTAACCCCAACACTATCCTTGAACTGATGTTAACCCTAACCCTAACCCTAACACTATCCTAGGCCTGATGATAACCCTAACCCTAACCCTAACACTATCCTAGGGTTTATGTTAACCCTAACCCTAACACTATCCTAGGGCTGATGCTAACCCTAACCCTAACCCTAACACTATCCTAGGGCGGATGCTAACCCTAACCCTAACCCTAACACTATCCTAGGGCTGATGCTAACCCTAACACTAACACTATCCTAGGGCTGATGCTAACCCTAACCCTAACCCTAACATTATCCTAGGGCGGATGCTAACCCTAACCCTAACCCTAACACTATGCTAGGGCTCATGCTAACCCTAACACTAACACTATCCTAGGCCTGATTCTAACCCTAACCCTAACCCTAACACTATCCTAGGGCTCATGCTAACCCTAACACTAACACTATCCTAGGCCTGATGCTAACCCTAACCCTAACCCTAACACTATTCTAGGGCTGATGCTAACCCTAACCCTAACATTATCCTAGGGCTGATGCTAAATCTAACCCTAACACTATCCTAGGGCTCATGCTAACCCTAACCCTAAACCTAACATTATCCTATGGTGGATGCTAACCCTAACCCTAACCCTAACACTATCCTAGGGCTGATGCTAACCCTAACACTAACACTATCCTAGGGCTGATGCTAACCCTAACCCTATCCCTAACATTATCCTAGGGCTGATGCTAATCCTAACCCTAACTCTAACACTATCTTAGGGCTGAGGCTAACCCTAACCCTAACACTATCCTACGGCTGATCCTAACCCTAACCCTAACCCTAACACTATCCTAGGGCTGATGCTAACCCTAACCCTAACACTATCCTAGGCCTGATGCTAACCCTAACACTAACCCTAACACTATCCTAGGGCTGATGCTAACCCTAACCCTAACACTATCCTAGGGCTGATGCTAACCCTAACCCTAACCCTAACACTATCCTAGGGCTGATGCTAACCACAACGCAAACCCTAACACTATCCTTGAACTGATGTTAACCCTAAGCCTAACCCTAACACTATCCTAGCGCTGATGATAACCCTAACCCTAACCCTAACACTATCCTAGGGTTTATGTTAACCCTAACCCTAACACTATCTTAGGGCTGATGCTAACCCTAACCCTAACCCTAACACTATCCTAGGGCTGATGCAAACCCTCACCCTAACACTATCCTAGGCCTGATTATAACCCTATCCCTAACCCTAACACTATCCTTGGGCTGATGCTAACCCTAACCCTAACACTATCCTGGGCCTGATGCTAACCCTAACCCTAACCCTAACACTATTCTAGGGCTGAAGCTAACCCTAACCCTAACACTATCCTTGGGCTCATGCTAACCCTAACCCTAACCCTAACACTATCCTAGGGCAGATGCTAACCCTAACGCTAACCCTAACACTATCCTTGAATTGATGCTAACCTTAACCCTAACCCTAACCCTAACACTATCCTAGGCCTGATGATAACCCTAACCCTAACCCTAACACTATCCTAGGGTTTATGTTAACCCTAACCCTAACACTATCCTAGGGCTGATGCTAACCCTAACCCTAACACTAACACTATCCTAAGTCTGATGCTAAACCTAGCCCTCACACTATCCTAGGCCTGATGATAACCCTAACCCTAACCTTAACACTATCCTAGGGCTGATGCTAACCCTAACCCTAACCCTAACACTATCCTAGAGCTGATGCTAACGCTAACCCTAACACTATCCTAGGCATGATGATAACCCTAACCCTAACCCTGACACTATCCTAGGGCTCATGCTAACCCTAACCCTAACACTATCCTAGGGCTGATGCTAACCCTAACCCTAACCCTAACACTATCCTAGGCCTGATGCTAACCCTATCCCTAACCGTAACACTCTCCTAGGGCTGAGGCTAACCCTAACCCTAACACTATCCTAGGGCTGATGCTAACCCTAACCCTAACCCAAACGCCATCCTAGGGTTGATGCTAACCCTAACCTTAACACTATCCTAGGGCTGATGCTAACCCTAACCCTAACCCTAACACTATCCTTGGGCTGATGCTAACCCTAACACTAACACTATCCTGGGGCTGAAGCTAACCCTAACCCTAACCCTAACACTATCCTAGGGCTGATGCTAACCCTAACCCTAACACTATCCTTCTGCTGATGCTAACCCTAACCCTAACCCTAACACTATCCTAGGTCAGATGCTAACCCTAACGCTAACCCTAACACTATCTTTGAACTGATGTTAACCCTAACCCTAACCCTAACACTATCCTAGGCCTGATGATAACCCTAACCCTAACCCTAACACTATCCTAGGGTTTATGTTAACCCTAACCCTAACACTATCCTAGGGCTGATGCTAACCCTAACCCTAACCCTAACACTATCCTAGGGCGGATGCAAACCCTAACCCTAACCCTAACACTATCCTAGGGCTGATGCTAACCCTAACACTAACACTATCCTAGGGCTGATGCTAACCCTAACCCTAACCCTAACATTATCCTAGGGCGGATGCTAACCCTAACCCTAACCCTTACACTATCCTAGGGCTCATGCTAACCCTAACACTAACACTATCCTAGGCCTGATGCTAACCCTAACCCTAACCCTAACACTATCCTAGGGCTGATGCTAACCCTAACCCTAACATTATCCTAGGGCTCATGCTAAATCTAACCCTAACACTACCCTAGGGCTGATGCTAACCCTAACCCTAAACCTAACATTATCCTATGGTGGATGCTAACCCTAACCCTAACACTATCCTGGACCTGATGCTAACCCTAACCCTAACCCTAACACTATTCTAGGGCTGAAGCTAACCCTAACCCTAACACTATCCTTGGGCTCATGCTAACCCTAACCCTAACCCTAACACTATCCTAGGGCAGATGCTAACCCTAACGCTAACCCTAACACTATCCTTGAATTGATGCTAACCCTAACCCTAACCCTAACACTATCCTAGGCCTGATGATAACCCTAACCCTAACCCTAACACTATCCTAGGGTTTATGTTAACCCTAACCCTAACACTATCCTAGGGCTGATGCTAACCCTAACCATAACACTAACACTATCCTAAGTCTGATGCTAAACCTAGCCCTCACACTATCCTAGGCCTGATGATAACCCTAACCATAACCTTAACACTATCCTAGGGCTGATGCTAACCCTAACCCTAACCCTAACACTATCCTAGAGCTGATGCTAACGCTAACCCTAACACTATCCTAGGCCTGATGATAACCCTAACCCTAACCCTGACACTATCCTAGGGCTCATGCTAACCCTAACCCTAACACTATCCTAGGGCTGATGCTAACCCTAACCCTAACCCTAACACTATCCTAGGCCTGATGCTAACCCTATCCCTAACCGTAACACTCTCCTAGGGCTGAGGCTAACCCTAACCCTAACACTATCCTAGGGCTGATGCTAACCCTAACCCTAACCCAAACGCCATCCTAGGGTTGATGCTAACCCTAACCTTAACACTATCCTAGGGCTGATGCTAACCCTAACCCTAACCCTAACACTATCCTTGGGCTGATGCTAACCCTAACACTAACACTATCCTGGGGCTGAAGCTAACCCTAACCCTAACCCTAACACTATCCTAGGGCTGATGCTAACCCTAACCCTAACACTATCCTTGGGCTGATGCTAACCCTAACCCTAACCCTAACACTATCCTAGGTCAGATGCTAACCCTAACGCTAACCCCAACACTATCCTTGAACTGATGTTAACCCTAACCCTAACCCTAACACTATCCTAGGCCTGATGATAACCCTAACCCTAACCCTAACACTATCCTAGGGTTTATGTTAACCCTAACCCTAACACTATCCTAGGGCTGATGCTAACCCTAACCCTAACCCTAACACTATCCTAGGGCGGATGCTAACCCTAACCCTAACCCTAACACTATCCTAGGGCTGATGCTAACCCTAACACTAACACTATCCTAGGGCTGATGCTAACCCTAACCCTAACCCTAACATTATCCTAGGGCGGATGCTAACCCTAACCCTAACCCTAACACTATGCTAGGGCTCATGCTAACCCTAACACTAACACTATCCTAGGCCTGATTCTAACCCTAACCCTAACCCTAACACTATCCTAGGGCTGATGCTAACCCTAACCCTAACATTATCCTAGGGCTGATGCTAAATCTAACCCTAACACTATCCTAGGGCTCATGCTAACCCTAACCCTAAACCTAACATTATCCTATGGTGGATGCTAACCCTAACCCTAACCCTAACACTATCCTAGGGCTGATGCTAACCCTAACACTAACACTATCCTAGGGCTGATGCTAACCCTAACCCTAACCCTAACATTATCCTAGGGCTGATGCTAACCCTAACCCTAACTCTAACACTATCTTAGGGCTGAGGCTAACCCTAACCCTAACACTATCCTACGGCTGATCCTAACCCTAACCCTAACCCTAACACTATCCTAGGGCTGATGCTAACCCTAACCCTAACACTATCCTAGGCCTGATGCTAACCCTAACCCTAACCCTAACACTATCCTAGGGCTGATGCTAACCCTAACCCTAACACTATCCTAGGGCTGATGCTAACCCTAACCCTAACCCTAACACTATCCTAGGGCTGATGCTAACCACAACGCTAACCCTAACACTATCCTTGAACTGATGTTAACCCTAACCCTAACCCTAACACTATCCTAGCCCTGATGATAACCCTAACCCTAACCCTAACACTATCCTAGGGTTTATGTTAACCCTAACCCTAACACTATCTTAGGGCTGATGCTAACCCTAACCCTAACCCTAACACTATCCTAGGGCTGATGCAAACCCTCACCCTAACACTATCCTAGGCCTGATTATAACCCTATCCCTAACCCTAACACTATCCTTGGGCTGATGCTAACCCTAACCCTAACACTATGCTGGGCCTGATGCTAACCCTAACCCTAACCCTAACACTATTCTAGGGCTGAAGCTAACCGTAACCCTAACACTATCCTTGGGCTCATGCTAACCCTAACCCTAACCCTAACACTATCCTAGGCCTGATGATAACCCTAACCCTAACCCTAACACTATCCTAGGGTTTATGTTAACCCTAACCCTAACACTATCCTAGGGCTCATGCTAACCCTAATCCTAACCCTAACACTATCCTAGGGCGGATGCTAACCCTAACCCTAACCCTAACACTATCCTAGGGCTGATGCTAACCCTAACACTAACACTATCCTAGGGCTGATGCTAACCCTAACCCTAACCCTAACATTATCCTAGGGCGGATGCTAACCCTAACCCTAACCCTAACACTATCCTAGGGCTCATGCTAACCCTAACACTAACACTATCCTAGGCCTGATGCTAACCCTAACCCTAACCCTAACACTATCCTAGGGCTGATGCTAACCCTAACCCTAACATTATCCTAGGGCTCATGCTAAATCTAACCCTAACACTACCCTAGGGCTGATGCTAACCCTAACCCTAACCCTAACATTATCCTAGGGCGGATGCTAACCCTAACACTAACACTATCCTAGGGCTGATGCTAACCCTAACCCTAAACCTAACATTATCCTATGGTGGATGCTAACCCTAACCCTAACCCTAACACTATCCTAGGGCTGATGCTAACCCTAACACTAACACTATCCTAGGGCTGATGCTAACCCTAACCCTAACCCTAACATTATCCTAGGGCTGATGCTAACCCTAACCCTAACTCTAACACTATCTTAGGGCTGAGGCTAACCCTAACCCTAACACTATCCTACGGCTGATCCTAACCCTAACCCTAACCCTAACACTATCCTAGGGCTGATGCTAACCCTAACCCTAACACTATCCTAGGCCTGATGCTAACCCTAACACTAACACTATCCTAGGCCTGATGCTAACCCTAACCCTAACCCTAACACTATCCTAGGGCTGATGCTAACCCTAACCCTAACATTATCCTAGGGCTCATGCTAAATCTAACCCTAACACTACCCTAGGGCTGATGCTAACCCTAACCCTAAACCTAACATTATCCTATGGTGGATGCTAACCCTAACCCTAACACTATCCTGGACCTGATGCTAACCCTAACCCTAACCCTAACACTATTCTAGGGCTGAAGCTAACCCTAACCCTAACACTATCCTTGGGCTCATGCTAACCCTAACCCTAACCCTAACACTATCCTAGGGCAGATGCTAACCCTAACGCTAACCCTAACACTATCCTTGAATTGATGCTAACCCTAACCCTAACCCTAACACTATCCTAGGCCTGATGATAACCCTAACCCTAACCCTAACACTATCCTAGGGTTTATGTTAACCCTAACCCTAACACTATCCTAGGGCTGATGCTAACCCTAACCATAACACTAACACTATCCTAAGTCTGATGCTAAACCTAGCCCTCACACTATCCTAGGCCTGATGATAACCCTAACCATAACCTTAACACTATCCTAGGGCTGATGCTAACCCTAACCCTAACCCTAACACTATCCTAGAGCTGATGCTAACGCTAACCCTAACACTATCCTAGGCCTGATGATAACCCTAACCCTAACCCTGACACTATCCTAGGGCTCATGCTAACCCTAACCCTAACACTATCCTAGGGCTGATGCTAACCCTAACCCTAACCCTAACACTATCCTAGGCCTGATGCTAACCCTATCCCTAACCGTAACACTCTCCTAGGGCTGAGGCTAACCCTAACCCTAACACTATCCTAGGGCTGATGCTAACCCTAACCCTAACCCAAACGCCATCCTAGGGTTGATGCTAACCCTAACCTTAACACTATCCTAGGGCTGATGCTAACCCTAACCCTAACCCTAACACTATCCTTGGGCTGATGCTAACCCTAACACTAACACTATCCTGGGGCTGAAGCTAACCCTAACCCTAACCCTAACACTATCCTAGGGCTGATGCTAACCCTAACCCTAACACTATCCTTGGGCTGATGCTAACCCTAACCCTAACCCTAACACTATCCTAGGTCAGATGCTAACCCTAACGCTAACCCCAACACTATCCTTGAACTGATGTTAACCCTAACCCTAACCCTAACACTATCCTAGGCCTGATGATAACCCTAACCCTAACCCTAACACTATCCTAGGGTTTATGTTAACCCTAACCCTAACACTATCCTAGGGCTGATGCTAACCCTAACCCTAACCCTAACACTATCCTAGGGCGGATGCTAACCCTAACCCTAACCCTAACACTATCCTAGGGCTGATGCTAACCCTAACACTAACACTATCCTAGGGCTGATGCTAACCCTAACCCTAACCCTAACATTATCCTAGGGCGGATGCTAACCCTAACCCTAACCCTAACACTATGCTAGGGCTCATGCTAACCCTAACACTAACACTATCCTAGGCCTGATTCTAACCCTAACCCTAACCCTAACACTATCCTAGGGCTGATGCTAACCCTAACCCTAACATTATCCTAGGGCTGATGCTAAATCTAACCCTAACACTATCCTAGGGCTCATGCTAACCCTAACCCTAAACCTAACATTATCCTATGGTGGATGCTAACCCTAACCCTAACCCTAACACTATCCTAGGGCTGATGCTAACCCTAACACTAACACTATCCTAGGGCTGATGCTAACCCTAACCCTAACCCTAACATTATCCTAGGGCTGATGCTAACCCTAACCCTAACTCTAACACTATCTTAGGGCTGAGGCTAACCCTAACCCTAACACTATCCTACGGCTGATCCTAACCCTAACCCTAACCCTAACACTATCCTAGGGCTGATGCTAACCCTAACCCTAACACTATCCTAGGCCTGATGCTAACCCTAACCCTAACCCTAACACTATCCTAGGGCTGATGCTAACCCTAACCCTAACACTATCCTAGGGCTGATGCTAACCCTAACCCTAACCCTAACACTATCCTAGGGCTGATGCTAACCACAACGCTAACCCTAACACTATCCTTGAACTGATGTTAACCCTAACCCTAACCCTAACACTATCCTAGCCCTGATGATAACCCTAACCCTAACCCTAACACTATCCTAGGGTTTATGTTAACCCTAACCCTAACACTATCTTAGGGCTGATGCTAACCCTAACCCTAACCCTAACACTATCCTAGGGCTGATGCAAACCCTCACCCTAACACTATCCTAGGCCTGATTATAACCCTATCCCTAACCCTAACACTATCCTTGGGCTGATGCTAACCCTAACCCTAACACTATGCTGGGCCTGATGCTAACCCTAACCCTAACCCTAACACTATTCTAGGGCTGAAGCTAACCGTAACCCTAACACTATCCTTGGGCTCATGCTAACCCTAACCCTAACCCTAACACTATCCTAGGCCTGATGATAACCCTAACCCTAACCCTAACACTATCCTAGGGTTTATGTTAACCCTAACCCTAACACTATCCTAGGGCTCATGCTAACCCTAATCCTAACCCTAACACTATCCTAGGGCGGATGCTAACCCTAACCCTAACCCTAACACTATCCTAGGGCTGATGCTAACCCTAACACTAACACTATCCTAGGGCTGATGCTAACCCTAACCCTAACCCTAACATTATCCTAGGGCGGATGCTAACCCTAACCCTAACCCTAACACTATCCTAGGGCTCATGCTAACCCTAACACTAACACTATCCTAGGCCTGATGCTAACCCTAACCCTAACCCTAACACTATCCTAGGGCTGATGCTAACCCTAACCCTAACATTATCCTAGGGCTCATGCTAAATCTAACCCTAACACTACCCTAGGGCTGATGCTAACCCTAACCCTAACCCTAACATTATCCTAGGGCGGATGCTAACCCTAACACTAACACTATCCTAGGGCTGATGCTAACCCTAACCCTAAACCTAACATTATCCTATGGTGGATGCTAACCCTAACCCTAACCCTAACACTATCCTAGGGCTGATGCTAACCCTAACACTAACACTATCCTAGGGCTGATGCTAACCCTAACCCTAACCCTAACATTATCCTAGGGCTGATGCTAACCCTAACCCTAACTCTAACACTATCTTAGGGCTGAGGCTAACCCTAACCCTAACACTATCCTACGGCTGATCCTAACCCTAACCCTAACCCTAACACTATCCTAGGGCTGATGCTAACCCTAACCCTAACACTATCCTAGGCCTGATGCTAACCCTAACCCTAACCATAACACTATCCTAGGGCTGATGCTAACCCTAACCCTAACACTATCCTAGGGCTGATGCTAACCCTAACCCTAACCCTAACACTATCCTAGGGCTGATGCTAACCCTAACACTAACACTATCCTAGGCCTGATGATAACCCTAACCCTAACCCTAACACTATCCTAGGGCTGATGCTAACCCTAACCCTAACACTATCCTAGAACAGACGCTAACCCTAACCCTAACCCTAACACTATCCTAGGGCTGATGCTAACCACAACGCTAACCCTAACACTATCCTTGAACTGATGTTAACCCTAACCCTAACCCTAACACTATCCTAGCCCTGATGATAACCCTAACCCTAACCCTAACACTATCCTAGGGTTTATGTTAACCCTAACCCTAACACTATCTTAGGGCTGATGCTAACCCTAACCCTAACCCTAACACTATCCTAGGGCTGATGCAAACCCTCACCCTAACACTATCCTAGGCCTGATTATAACCCTATCCCTAACCCTAACACTATCCTTGGGCTGATGCTAACCCTAACCCTAACACTATCCTGGGCCTGATGCTAACCCTAACCCTAACCCTAACACTATTCTAGGGCTGACGCTAACCCTAACCCTAACACTATCCTTGGGCTCATGCTAACCCTAACCCTAACCCTAACACTATCCTAGGGCAGATGCTAACCCTAACGCTAACCCTAACACTATCCTTGAATTGATGCTAACCCTAACCCTAACCCTAACACTATCCTAGGCCTGATGATAACCCTAACCCTAACCCTAACTCTATCCTAGGGTTTATGTTAACCCTAACCCTAACACTATCCTAGGGCTGATGCTAACCCTAACCATAACACTAACAGTATCCTAAGTCTGATGCTAAACCTAGCCCTCACACTATCCTAGGCCTGATGATAACCCTAACCCTAAGCTTAACACTATCCTAGGGCTGATGCTAACCCTAACCCTAACCCTAACACTATCCTAGAGCTGATGCTAACGCTAACCCTAACACTATCCTAGGCCTGATGATAACCCTAACCCTAACCCTGACACTATCCTAGGGCTCATGCTAACCCTAACCCTAACACTATCCTAGGGCTGATGCTAACCCTAACCCTAACCCTAACACTATCCTAGGCCCGATGCTAACCCTATCCCTAACCGTAACACTCTCCTAGGGCTGAGGCTAACCCTAACCCTAACACTATCCTAGGGCTGATGCTAACCCTAACCCTAACCCAAACGCCATCCTAGGGTTGATGCTAACCCTAACCTTAACACTATCCTAGGGCTGATGCTAACCCTAACCCTAACCCTAACACTATCCTTGGGCTGATGCTAACCCTAACACTAACACTATCCTGGGGCTGAAGCTAACCCTAACCCTAACCCTAACACTATCCTAGGGCTGATGCTAACCCTAACCCTAACACTATCCTTGGGCTGATGCTAACCCTAACCCTAACCCTAACACTATCCTAGGTCAGATGCTAACCCTAACGCTAACCCCAACACTATCCTTGAACTGATGTTAACCCTAACCCTAACCCTAACACTATCCTAGCCCTGATGATAACCCTAACCCTAACCCTAACACTATCTTAGGGTTTATGTTAACCCTAACCCTAACACTATCCTAGGGCTGATGCTAACCCTAACCCTAACCCTAACACTATCCTAGGGCGGATGCTAACCCTAACCCTAACCCTAACACTATCCTAGGGCTGATGCTAACCCTAACACTAACACTATCCTAGGGCTGATGCTAACCCTAACCCTAACCCTAACATTATCCTAGGGCGGATGCTAACCCTAACCCTAACCCTAACACTATCCTAGGGCTCATGCTAACCCTAACACTAACACTATCCTAGGCCTGATGCTAACCCTAACCCTAACCCTAACACTATCCTAGGGCTGATGCTAACCCTAACCCTAACATTATCCTAGGGCTGATGCTAAATCTAACCCTAACACTATCCTAGGGCTCATGCTAACCCTAACCCTAAACCTAACATTATCCTATGGTGGATGCTAACCCTAACCCTAACCCTAACACTATCCTAGGGCTGATGCTAACCCTAACACTAACACTATCCTAGGGCTGATGCTAACCCTAACCCTAACCCTAACATTATCCTAGGGCTGATGCTAATCCTAACCCTAACTCTAACACTATCTTAGGGCTGAGGCTAACCCTAACCCTAACACTATCCTACGGCTGATCCTAACCCTAACCCTAACCCTAACACTATCCTAGGGCTGATGCTAACCCTAACCCTAACACTATCCTAGGCCTGATGCTAACCCTAACCCTAACCCTAACACTATCCTAGGGCTGATGCTAAACCCTAACCCTAACACTATCCTAGGGCTGATGCTAACCCTAACCCTAACCCTAACACTATCCTAGGGCTGATGCTAACCACAACGCAAACCCTAACACTATCCTTGAACTGAAGTTAACCCTAAGCCTAACCCTAACACTATCCTAGCGCTGATGATAACCCTAACCCTAACCCTAACACTATCCTAGGGTTTATGTTAACCCTAACCCTAACACTATCTTAGGGCTGATGCTAACCCTAACCCTAACCCTAACACTATCCTAGGGCTGATGCAAACCCTCACCCTAACACTATCCTAGGCCTGATTATAACCCTATCCCTAACCCTAACACTATCCTTGGGCTGATGCTAACCCTAACCCTAACACTATCCTGGGCCTGATGCTAACCCTAACCCTAACCCTAACACTATTCTAGGGCTGAAGCTAACCCTAACCCTAACACTATCCTTGGGCTCATGCTAACCCTAACCCTAACCCTAACACTATCCTAGGGCAGATGCTAACCCTAACGCTAACCCTAACACTATCCTTGAATTGATGCTAACCTTAACCCTAACCCTAACCCTAACACTATCCTAGGCCTGATGATAACCCTAACCCTAACCCTAACACTATCCTAGGGTTTATGTTAACCCTAACCCTAACACTATCCTAGGGCTGATGCTAACCCTAACCCTAACACTAACACTATCCTAAGTCTGATGCTAAACCTAGCCCTGACACTATCCTAGGCCTGATGATAACCCTAACCCTAACCTTAACACTATCCTAGGGCTGATGCTAACCCTAACCCTAACCCTAACACTATCCTAGAGCTGATGCTAACGCTAACCCTAACACTATCCTAGGCCTGATGATAACCCTAACCCTAACCCTGACACTATCCTAGGGCTCATGCTAACCCTAACCCTAACACTATCCTAGGGCTGATGCTAACCCTAACCCTAACCCTAACACTATCCTAGGCCTGATGCTAACCCTATCCCTAACCGTAACACTCTCCTAGGGCTGAGGCTAACCCTAACCCTAACACTATCCTAGGGCTGATGCTAACCCTAACCCTAACCCAAACGCCATCCTAGGGTTGATGCTAACCCTAACCTTAACACTATCCTAGGGCTGATGCTAACCCTAACCCTAACCCTAACACTATCCTTGGGCTGATGCTAACCCTAACACTAACACTATCCTGGGGCTGAAGCTAACCCTAACCCTAACCCTAACACTATCCTAGGGCTGATGCTAACCCTAACCCTAACACTATCCTTCTGCTGATGCTAACCCTAACCCTAACCCTAACACTATGCTAGGTCAGATGCTAACCCTAACGCTAACCCTAACACTATCCTTGAACTGATGTTAACCCTAACCCTAACCCTAACACTATCCTAGGCCTGATGATAACCCTAACCCTAACCCTAACACTATCCTAGGGTTTATGTTAACCCTAACCCTAACACTATCCTAGGGTGATGTTAACCCTAACCCTAACCCTAACACTATCCTAGGGCGGATGCTAACCCTAACCCTAACCCTAACACTATCCTAGGGCTGATGCTAACCCTAACACTAACACTATCCTAGGGCTGATGCTAACCCTAACCCTAACCCTAACATTATCCTAGGGCGGATGCTAACCCTAACCCTAACCCTAACACTATCCTAGGGCTCATGCTAACCCTAACACTAACACTATCCTAGGCCTGATGCTAACCCTAACCCTAACCCTAACACTATCCTAGGGCTGATGCTAACCCTAACCCTAACATTATCCTAGGGCTGATGCTAAATCTAACCCTAACACTACCCTAGGGCTGATGCTAACCCTAACCCTAACCCTAACACTATTCTAGGGCTGAAGCTAACCCTAACCCTAACACTATCCTTGGGCTCATGCTAACCCTAACCCTAACCCTAACACTATCCTAGGGCAGATGCTAACCCTAACGCTAACCCTAACACTATCCTTGAATTGATGCTAACCCTAACCCTAACCCTAACACTATCCTAGGCCTGATGATAACCCTAACCCTAACCCTAACACTATCCTAGGGTTTATGTTAACCCTAACCCTAACACTATCCTAGGGCTGATGCTAACCCTAACCATAACACTAACACTATCCTAAGTCTGATGCTAAACCTAGCCCTCACACTATCCTAGGCCTGATGATAACCCTAACCATAACCTTAACACTATCCTAGGGCTGATGCTAACCCTAACCCTAACCCTAACACTATCCTAGAGCTGATGCTAACGCTAACCCTAACACTATCCTAGGCCTGATGATAACCCTAACCCTAACCCTGACACTATCCTAGGGCTCATGCTAACCCTAACCCTAACACTATCCTAGGGCTGATGCTAACCCTAACCCTAACCCTAACACTATCCTAGGCCTGATGCTAACCCTATCCCTAACCGTAACACTCTCCTAGGGCTGAGGCTAACCCTAACCCTAACACTATCCTAGGGCTGATGCTAACCCTAACCCTAACCCAAACGCCATCCTAGGGTTGATGCTAACCCTAACCTTAACACTATCCTAGGGCTGATGCTAACCCTAACCCTAACCCTAACACTATCCTTGGGCTGATGCTAACCCTAACACTAACACTATCCTGGGGCTGAAGCTAACCCTAACCCTAACCCTAACACTATCCTAGGGCTGATGCTAACCCTAACCCTAACACTATCCTTGGGCTGATGCTAACCCTAACGCTAACCCTAACACTATTCTAGGTCAGATGCTAACCCTAACGCTAACCCCAACACTATCCTTGAACTGATGTTAACCCTAACCCTAACCCTAACACTATCCTAGGCCTGATGATAACCCTAACCCTAACCCTAACACTATCCTAGGGTTTATGTTAACCCTAACCCTAACACTATCCTAGGGCTGATGCTAACCCTAACCCTAACCCTAACACTATCCTAGGGCGGATGCTAACCCTAACCCTAACCCTAACACTATCCTAGGGCTGATGCTAACCCTAACACTAACACTATCCTAGGGCTGATGCTAACCCTAACCCTAACCCTAACATTATCCTAGGGCGGATGCTAACCCTAACCCTAACCCTAACACTATCCTAGGGCTCATGCTAACCCTAACACTAACACTATCCTAGGCCTGATTCTAACCCTAACCCTAACCCTAACACTATCCTAGGGCTGATGCTAACCCTAACCCTAACATTATCCTAGGGCTGATGCTAAATCTAACCCTAACACTATCCTAGGGCTCATGCTAACCCTAACCCTAAACCTAACATTATCCTATGGTGGATGCTAACCCTAACCCTAACCCTAACACTATCCTAGGGCTGATGCTAACCCTAACACTAACACTATCCTAGGGCTGATGCTAACCCTAACCCTAACCCTAACATTATCCTAGGGCTGATGCTAACCCTAACCCTAACTCTAACACTATCTTAGGGCTGAGGCTAACCCTAACCCTAACACTATCCTACGGCTGATCCTAACCCTAACCCTAACCCTAACACTATCCTAGGGCTGATGCTAACCCTAACCCTAACACTATCCTAGGCCTGATGCTAACCCTAACCCTAACCCTAACACTATCCTAGGGCTGATGCTAACCCTAACCCTAACACTATCCTAGGGCTGATGCTAACCCTAACCCTAACCCTAACACTATCCTAGGGCTGATGCTAACCACAACGCTAACCCTAACACTATCCTTGAACTGATGTTAACCCTAACCCTAACCCTAACACTATCCTAGCCCTGATGATAACCCTAACCCTAACCCTAACACTATCCTAGGGTTTATGTTAACCCTAACCCTAACACTATCTTAGGGCTGATGCTAACCCTAACCCTAACCCTAACACTATCCTAGGGCTGATGCAAACCCTCACCCTAACACTATCCTAGGCCTGATTATAACCCTATCCCTAACCCTAACACTATCCTTGGGCTGATGCTAACCCTAACCCTAACACTATCCTGGGCCTGATGCTAACCCTAACCCTAACCCTAACACTATTCTAGGGCTGAAGCTAACCCTAAACCTAACACTATCCTTGGGCTCATGCTAACCCTAACCCTAACCCTAACACTATCCTAGGGCAGATGCTAACCCTAACGCTAACCCGAACACTATCCTTGAATTGATACTAACCCTAAAACTAACCCTAACACTATCCTAGGCCTGATGATAACCCTAACCCTAACCCTAACAGTATCCTAGGGTTTATGTTAACCCTAACCCTAACACTATCCTAGGGCTGATGCTAACCCTAACCCTAACACTAACACTATCCTAAGTCTGATGCTAAACCTAGCCCTCACACTATCCTAGGCCTGATGATAACCCTAACCCTAACCTTAACACTATCCTAGGGCTGATGCTAACCCTAACCCTAACCCTAACACTATCCTAGAGCTGATGCTAACGCTAACCCTAACACTATCCTAGGCCTGATGATAACCCTAACCCTAACCCTGACACTATCCTAGGGCTCATGCTAACCCTAACCCTAACACTATCCTAGGGCTGATGCTAACCCTAACCCTAACCCTAACACTATCCTAGGCCTGATGCTAACCCTATCCCTAACCGTAACACTCTCCTAGGTCTGAGGCTAACCCTAACCCTAACACTATCCTAGGGCTGATGCTAACCCTAACCCTAACCCAAACGCCATCCTAGGGTTGATGCTAACCCTAACACTAACACTATCCTGGGGCTGAAGCTAACCCTAACCCTAACCCTAACACTATCCTAGGGCTGATGCTAACCCTAACCCTAACACTATCCTTCTGCTGATGCTAACCCTAACCCTAACCCTAACACTATCCTAGGTCAGATGCTAACCCTAACGCTAACCCTAACACTATCCTTGAACTGATGTTAACCCTAACCCTAACCCTAACACTATCCTAGGCCTGATGATAACCCTAACCCTAACCCTAACACTATCCTAGGGTTTATGTTAACCCTAACCCTAACACTATCCTAGGGCTGATGCTAACCCTAACCCTAACCCTAACACTATCCTAGGGCGGATGCTAACCCTAACCCTAACCCTAACACTATCCTAGGCCTGATGATAACCCTAACCCTAACCCTAACACTATCCTAGGGTTTATGTTAACCCTAACCCTAACACTATCCTAGGGTGATGTTAACCCTAACCCTAACCCTAACACTATCCTAGGGCGGATGCTAACCCTAACCCTAACCCTAACACTATCCTAGGGCTGATGCTAACCCTAACACTAACACTATCCTAGGGCTGATGCTAACCCTAACCCTAACCCTAACATTATCCTAGGGCGGATGCTAACCCTAACCCTAACCCTAACACTATCCTAGGGCTCATGCTAACCCTAACACTAACACTATCCTAGGCCTGATGCTAACCCTAACCCTAACCCTAACACTATCCTAGGGCTGATGCTAACCCTAACCCTAACATTATCCTAGGGCTGATGCTAAATCTAACCCTAACACTACCCTAGGGCTGATGCTAACCCTAACCCTAACCCTAACACTATTCTAGGGCTGAAGCTAACCCTAACCCTAACACTATCCTTGGGCTCATGCTAACCCTAACCCTAACCCTAACACTATCCTAGGGCAGATGCTAACCCTAACGCTAACCCTAACACTATCCTTGAATTGATGCTAACCCTAACCCTAACCCTAACACTATCCTAGGCCTGATGATAACCCTAACCCTAACCCTAACACTATCCTAGGGTTTATGTTAACCCTAACCCTAACACTATCCTAGGGCTGATGCTAACCCTAACCATAACACTAACACTATCCTAAGTCTGATGCTAAACCTAGCCCTCACACTATCCTAGGCCTGATGATAACCCTAACCATAACCTTAACACTATCCTAGGGCTGATGCTAACCCTAACCCTAACCCTAACACTATCCTAGAGCTGATGCTAACGCTAACCCTAACACTATCCTAGGCCTGATGATAACCCTAACCCTAACCCTGACACTATCCTAGGGCTCATGCTAACCCTAACCCTAACACTATCCTAGGGCTGATGCTAACCCTAACCCTAACCCTAACACTATCCTAGGCCTGATGCTAACCCTATCCCTAACCGTAACACTCTCCTAGGGCTGAGGCTAACCCTAACCCTAACACTATCCTAGGGCTGATGCTAACCCTAACCCTAACCCAAACGCCATCCTAGGGTTGATGCTAACCCTAACCTTAACACTATCCTAGGGCTGATGCTAACCCTAACCCTAACCCTAACACTATCCTTGGGCTGATGCTAACCCTAACACTAACACTATCCTGGGGCTGAAGCTAACCCTAACCCTAACCCTAACACTATCCTAGGGCTGATGCTAACCCTAACCCTAACACTATCCTTGGGCTGATGCTAACCCTAACGCTAACCCTAACACTATCCTAGGTCAGATGCTAACCCTAACGCTAACCCCAACACTATCCTTGAACTGATGTTAACCCTAACCCTAACCCTAACACTATCCTAGGCCTGATGATAACCCTAACCCTAACCCTAACACTATCCTAGGGTTTATGTTAACCCTAACCCTAACACTATCCTAGGGCTGATGCTAACCCTAACCCTAACCCTAACACTATCCTAGGGCGGATGCTAACCCTAACCCTAACCCTAACACTATCCTAGGGCTGATGCTAACCCTAACACTAACACTATCCTAGGGCTGATGCTAACCCTAACCCTAACCCTAACATTATCCTAGGGCGGATGCTAACCCTAACCCTAACCCTAACACTATCCTAGGGCTCATGCTAACCCTAACACTAACACTATCCTAGGCCTGATTCTAACCCTAACCCTAACCCTAACACTATCCTAGGGCTGATGCTAACCCTTACCCTAACATTATCCTAGGGCTGATGCTAAATCTAACCCTAACACTATCCTAGGGCTCATGCTAACCCTAACCCTAAACCTAACATTATCCTATGGTGGATGCTAACCCTAACCCTAACCCTAACACTATCCTAGGGCTGATGCTAACCCTAACACTAACACTATCCTAGGGCTGATGCTAACCCTAACCCTAACCCTAACATTATCCTAGGGCTGATGCTAACCCTAACCCTAACTCTAACACTATCTTAGGGCTGAGGCTAACCCTAACCCTAACACTATCCTACGGCTGATCCTAACCCTAACCCTAACCCTAACACTATCCTAGGGCTGATGCTAACCCTAACCCTAACACTATCCTAGGCCTGATGCTAACCCTAACCCTAACCCTAACACTATCCTAGGGCTGATGCTAACCCTAACCCTAACACTATCCTAGGGCTGATGCTAACCCTAAGCCTAACCCTAACACTATCCTAGGGCTGATGCTAACCACAACGCTAACCCTAACACTATCCTTGAACTGATGTTAACCCTAACCCTAACCCTAACACTATCCTAGCCCTGATGATAACCCTAACCCTAACCCTAACACTATCCTAGGGTTTATGTTAACCCTAACCCTAACACTATCTTAGGGCTGATGCTAACCCTAACCCTAACCCTAACACTATCCTAGGGCTGATGCAAACCCTCACCCTAACACTATCCTAGGCCTGATTATAACCCTATCCCTAACCCTAACACTATCCTTGGGCTGATGCTAACCCTAACCCTAACACTATCCTGGGCCTGATGCTAACCCTAACCCTAACCCTAACACTATTCTAGGGCTGAAGCTAACCCTAAACCTAACACTATCCTTGGGCTCATGCTAACCCTAACCCTAACCCTAACACTATCCTAGGACAGATGCTAACCCTAACGCTAACCCGAACACTATCCTTGAATTGATACTAACCCTAAAACTAACCCTAACACTATCCTAGGCCTGATGATAACCCTAACCCTAACCCTAACAGTATCCTAGGGTTTATGTTAACCCTAACCCTAACACTATCCTAGGGCTGATGCTAACCCTAACCCTAACACTAACACTATCCTAAGTCTGATGCTAAACCTAGCCCTCACACTATCCTAGGCCTGATGATAACCCTAACCCTAACCTTAACACTATCCTAGGGCTGATGCTAACCCTAACCCTAACCCTAACACTATCCTAGAGCTGATGCTAACGCTAACCCTAACACTATCCTAGGCCTGATGATAACCCTAACCCTAACCCTGACACTATCCTAGGGCTCATGCTAACCCTAACCCTAACACTATCCTAGGGCTGATGCTAACCCTAACCCTAACCCTAACACTATCCTAGGCCTGATGCTAACCCTATCCCTAACCGTAACACTCTCCTAGGTCTGAGGCTAACCCTAACCCTAACACTATCCTAGGGCTGATGCTAACCCTAACCCTAACCCAAACGCCATCCTAGGGTTGATGCTAACCCTAACACTAACACTATCCTGGGGCTGAAGCTAACCCTAACCCTAACCCTAACACTATCCTAGGGCTGATGCTAACCCTAACCCTAACACTATCCTTCTGCTGATGCTAACCCTAACCCTAACCCTAACACTATCCTAGGTCAGATGCTAACCCTAACGCTAACCCTAACACTATCCTTGAACTGATGTTAACCCTAACCCTAACCCTAACACTATCCTAGGCCTGATGATAACCCTAACCCTAACCCTAACACTATCCTAGGGTTTATGTTAACCCTAACCCTAACACTATCCTAGGGCTGATGCTAACCCTAACCCTAACCCTAACACTATCCTAGGGCGGATGCTAACCCTAACCCTAACCCTAACACTATCCTAGGGCTGATGCTAACCCTAACACTAACACTATCCTAGGGCTGATGCTAACCCTAACCCTAACCCTAACATTATCCTAGGGCGGATGCTAACCCTAACCCTAACCCTAACACTATCCTAGGGCTCATGCTAACCCTAACACTAACACTATCCTAGGCCTGATGCTAACCCTAACCCTAACCCTAACACTATCCTAGGGCTGATGCTAACCCTAACCCTAACATTATCCTAGGGCTGATGCTAAATCTAACCCTAACACTATCCTAGGGCTGATGCTAACCCTAACCCTAAACCTAACATTATCCTATGGTGGATGCTAACCCTAACCCTAACCCTAACACTATCCTAGGGCTGATGCTAACCCTAACACTAACACTATCCTAGGGCTGATGCTAACCCTAACCCTAACCCTAACATTATCCTAGGGCTGATGCTAACCCTAACCCTAACTCTAACACTATCTTAGGGCTGAGGCTAACCCTAACACTAACACTATCCTACGGCTGATCCTAACCCTAACCCTAACCCTAACACTATCCTAGGGCTGATGCTAACCCTAACCCTAACACTATCCTAGGCCTGATGCTAACCCTAACCCTAACCCTAACACTATCCTAGGGCTGATGCTAACCCTAACCCTAACACTATCCTAGGGCTGATGCTAACCCTAACCCTAACCCTAACACTATCCTAGGGCTGATGCTAACCCTAACCCTAACACTATCCTAGGCCTGATGATAACCCTAACCCTAACCCTAACACTATCCTAGGGCTGATGCTAACCCTAACCCTAACACTATCCTAGAACAGACGCTAACCCTAACCCTAACCCTAACACTATCCTAGGGCTGATGCTAACCACAACGCTAACCCTAACACTATCCTTGAACTGATGTTAACCCTAACCCTAACCCTAACACTATCCTAGCCCTGATGATAACCCTAACCCTAACCCTAACACTATCCTAGGGCTGATGCAAACCCTAACCCTAACACTATCCTAGGCCTGATTATAACCCTAACCCTAACCCTAACACTATCCTTGGGCTGATGCTAACCCTAACCCTAACACTATCCTGGGCCTGATGCTAACCCTAACCCTAACCCTAACACTATCCTAGGGCTGAAGCTAACCCTAACCCTAACACTATCCTTGGGCTCATGCTAACCCTAACCCTAACCCTAACACTATCCTAGGGCAGATGCTAACCCTAACGCTAACCCTAACACTATCCTTGAATTGATGCTAACCCTAACCCTAACCCTAACACTATCCTAGGCCTGATGATAACCCTAACCCTAACCCTAACACTTTCCTAGGGTTTATGTTAACCCTAACCCTAACACTATCCTAGGGCTGATGCTAACCCTAACCCTAACCCTAACACTATCCTAGGGGGGATGCTAACCCTAACCCTAACCCTAACACTATCCTAGGGCTGATGCTAACCCTAACACGAACACTATCCTAGGGCTGATGCTAGCCCTAACCCTAACCCTTAACATTATCCTTGGGCTGATGCTAACCCTAACCCTAACTCTAACACTATCTTAGGGCTGAGGCTAACCCTAACCCTAACACTATCCTACGGCTGATGCTAACCCTAACCCTAACACTAACACTATCCTAGGGCTGATGCTAACCCTAACCCTAACACTATCCTAGGCCTGATGCTAACCCTAACCCTAACCCTAACACTATCCTAGGGCTGATGCTAACCCTAACCCTAACACTATCCTAGGGCTGATGCTAACCCTAACCCTAACCCTAACACTATCCTAGGGCTGATGCTAACCCTAACCCTAACACTATCCTAGGCCTGATGATAACCCTAACCCTAACCCTGACACTATCCTAGGGCTGATGCTAACCCTAACCCTAACACTATCCTAGGGCTGATGCTAACCCTAACCCTAACCCTAACACTATCCTAGGGCTGATGCTAACCCTAACGCTAACCCTAACACTATCCTTGAACTGATGCTAACCCTAACCCTAACCATAACACTATCCTAGGCCTGATGATAACCCTAACCCTAACCCTTAACATTATCCTAGGGCTGATGCTAACCCTAACCCTAACTCTAACACTATCTTAGGGCTGAGGCTAACCCTAAACCTAACACTATCCTACGGCTGATGCTAACCCTAACCCTAACCCTAACACTATCCTAGGGCTGATGCTAACCCTAACCCTAACACTATCCTAGGGCTGATGCTAACCCTAACCCTAAACCTAACACTATCCCAGGGCGGATGCTAACCCTAACCCTAACCCTAACACTATCCTAGTGCTGATGCTAACCCTAACACTAACACTATCCTAGGGCTGATGCTAACCCTAACCCTAACCCTAACCCTAACACTCTCCAAGGGCTGATGCTAACCCTAACCCTAACCCTAACACTATCCTAGGGCTGATGCTAACCCTAACCCTAACTCTAACACTATCTTAGGGCTGAGGCTAACCCTAACCCTAACACTATCCTACGGCTGATGCTAACCCTAACCCTAACCCTAACACTATCCTAGGGCTGATGCTAACCCTAACCCTAACACTATCCTAGGCCTGATGCTAACCCTAACCCTAACCCTAACACTATCCTTGGGCTGATGCTAATCCTAACCCTATCAGTATCCTAGGGCTGATGCTAACCCTAACCCTAACCCTAACACTATCCTAGGGCTGATGCTAACCCTAACCCTAACACTATGCTAGGCCTGATGATAACCCTAACCCTAACCCTAACACTATCCTATTGCTGATGCTAACCCTAACCCTAACACTATCCTAGAGCTGACGCTAACCCTAACCCTAACCCTAACACTATCCTAAGTCTGATGCTAACCCTAGCCCTCACACTATCCTAGGCCTGATGATAACCCTAACCCTAACCTTAACACTATCCTCGGGCTGATGCTAACCCTAACCCTAACCCTAACACTATCCTAGAGCTTATGCTAACCATAACCCTAACACTATCCTAGGCCTGATGATAACCCTAACCCTAACCCTAACACTATCCTAGGGTTTATGTTAACCCTAACCCTAACACTATCCTAGGGCTGATGCTAACCCTAACCCTAACCCTAACACTATCCTAGGGCGGATGCTAACCCTAACCCTAACCCTAACACTATCCTAGGGCTGATGCTAACCCTAACACTAACACTATCCTAGGGCTGATGCTAACCCTAACCCTAACCCTAACATTATCCTAGGGCGGATGCTAACCCTAACCCTAACCCTAACACTATCCTAGGGCTCATGCTAACCCTAACACTAACACTATCCTAGGCCTGATGCTAACCCTAACCCTAACCCTAACACTATCCTAGGGCTGATGCTAACCCTAACCCTAACATTATCCTAGGGCTGATGCTAAATCTAACCCTAACACTATCCTAGGGCTGATGCTAACCCTAACCCTAAACCTAACATTATCCTATGGTGGATGCTAACCCTAACCCTAACCCTAACACTATCCTAGGGCTGATGCTAACCCTAACACTAACACTATCCTAGGGCTGATGCTAACCCTAACCCTAACCCTAACATTATCCTAGGGCTGATGCTAACCCTAACCCTAACTCTAACACTATCTTAGGGCTGAGGCTAACCCTAACACTAACACTATCCTACGGCTGATCCTAACCCTAACCCTAACCCTAACACTATCCTAGGGCTGATGCTAACCCTAACCCTAACACTATCCTAGGCCTGATGCTAACCCTAACCCTAACCCTAACACTATCCTAGGGCTGATGCTAACCCTAACCCTAACACTATCCTAGGGCTGATGCTAACCCTAACCCTAACCCTAACACTATCCTAGGGCTGATGCTAACCCTAACCCTAACACTATCCTAGGCCTGATGATAACCCTAACCCTAACCCTAACACTATCCTAGGGCTGATGCTAACCCTAACCCTAACACTATCCTAGAACAGACGCTAACCCTAACCCTAACCCTAACACTATCCTAGGGCTGATGCTAACCACAACGCTAACCCTAACACTATCCTTGAACTGATGTTAACCCTAACCCTAACCCTAACACTATCCTAGCCCTGATGATAACCCTAACCCTAACCCTAACACTATCCTAGGGTTTATGTTAACCCTAACCCTAACACTATCCTAGGGCTGATGCTAACCCTAACCCTAACCCTAACACTATCCTAGGGCTGATGCAAACCCTAACCCTAACACTATCCTAGGCCTGATTATAACCCTAACCCTAACCCTAACACTATCCTTGGGCTGATGCTAACCCTAACCCTAACACTATCCTGGGCCTGATGCTAACCCTAACCCTAACCCTAACACTATCCTAGGGCTGAAGCTAACCCTAACCCTAACACTATCCTTGGGCTCATGCTAACCCTAACCCTAACCCTAACACTATCCTAGGGCAGATGCTAACCCTAACGCTAACCCTAACACTATCCTTGAATTGATGCTAACCCTAACCCTAACCCTAACACTATCCTAGGCCTGATGATAACCCTAACCCTAACCCTAACACTTTCCTAGGGTTTATGTTAACCCTAACCCTAACACTATCCTAGGGCTGATGCTAACCCTAACCCTAACCCTAACACTATCCTAGGGGGGATGCTAACCCTAACCCTAACCCTAACACTATCCTAGGGCTGATGCTAACCCTAACACTAACACTATCCTAGGGCTGATGCTAACCCTAACCCTAACACTATCCTAGGCCTGATGATAACCCTAACCCTAACCCTAACACTATCCTAGGGCTGATGCTAACCCTAACCCTAACACTATCCTAGGCCTGATGCTAACCCTAACCCTAACCCTAACACTATCCTAGGGCTGATGCTAACCCTAACCCTAACACTATCCTTGGGCTGATGCTAACCCTAACCCTAAACCTAACACTATCCTAGGGCTGATGCTAACCCTAACCCTAACACTATCATAGGCCTGATGATAACCCTAACCCTAACCCTAACACTATCCTAGGGCTGATGCTAACCCTAACCCTAACACTATCCTAGGCCTGATGCTAACCCTAACCCTAACCCTAACACTATCCTAGGGCTGATGCTAACCCTAACCGTAACACTATCCTAGGGCTGATGCTAACCCTAACCCTAACCCTAACACTATCCTAGGGCTGATGCTAACCCTAACGCTAACCCTAAAACTATCCTTGAACTGATGCTAACCCAAACCCTAACCCTAACACTATCCTAGGCCTGATGATAACCCTAACCCTAACCCTAACTCTATCCTAGGGCTGATGCTAACCCTAACCCTACCACTATCTTGGGCCTGATGCTAACCCTAACCCTAACACTAACACTATCCTAGGGCTGATGCTAACCCTAACCCTAACACTATCCTAGGGCTGATGCTAACCCTAACCCTAACCCTAACACTATCCTAGGGCTGATGCTAACCCTAACGCTAACCCTAACACTATCCTTGAACTAATGCTAACCCTAATCCTAACCCTAACACTATCCTAGGCCTGATGATAACCCTAACCATAACCCTAACACTATCCTAGGTTTTATGTTAACCCTAACCCTAACACTATCCTAGGGCTGATGCTAACCCTAACCCTAACCCTAACACTATCCTAGGGCGGATGCTAAACCTAACCCTAACCCTAACACTATCCTAGGGCTGATTCTAACCATAACACTAACACTATCCTAGGGCTGATGCTAACCCTAACCCTAACCCTAACTCTATCCTAGGGCTGAGGCTAACCCTAACCCTAACTCTAACACTATCTTAGGGCTGAGGCTAACCCTAACCCTAACACTATCCTACGGCTGATGCTAACCCTAACCTTAACCCTAACACTATCCTAGGGCTGATGCTAACCCTAACCCTAACACTATCCTAGGCCTGATGCTAACCCTAACCCTAACCCTAACACTATCCTATTGCTGATGATAACCCTAACCCTAACACTATCCTAGGGCTGATGCTAACCCTAACCCTAACCCTAACACTATCCTAGGGCTGAAGCTAACCCTAACCCTAACACTATCATAGGCCTGATGATAACCCTAACCCTAACCCTAACACTATCCTAGGGCTGATGCTAACCCTAACCCTAACACTATCCTAGGCCTGATGCTACCCCTAACCCTAACACTATCCTAGGGCTGATGCTAACCCTAACCCTAACCCTAACACTATCCTATTGCTGATGATAACCCTAACCCTAACACTATCCTAGGGCTGATGATAACCCTAACCCTAACCCTAACACTATCCTACGGCTGATTCTAACCGTAACCCTAACACTATCCTAGCCCTGATGCTAACCCTAACCCTTACCCTAACACTATCCTAGGGCTGATGCTAAACCTAACCATAACCCTAACACTATCCTAGGGCTGATGCTAACCCTAACCCTAACGCTAACACTATCTTAGGGCTGATGCTAACCCTAACCCTAACACTATCCTTGGCCTGATGCTAACCCTAACCCTAACACTATCCTAGGGCTGATGCTAACCCTAACCCTAACCCTAACACTATCCTAGGCCTGATGCTAACCCTATCCCTAACCCTAACACTCTCCTAGGGCTGAGGCTAACCCTAACCCTAACACTATCCTAGGGCTGATGCTAACCCTAACCCTAACCCAAACACTATCCAAGGGTTGATTCTAACCCTAACCCTAACACTATCCTAGGGCTGATGCTAACACTAACCCTAACCCTAACACTATCCTAGGGCTGATGCTAACCCTAACCCTAACCCTAACACTATCCTTGGGCTGATGCTAACCCTAAATCTAACACTATCCTAGGCCTGATGATAACCCTAACCCTAACCCTAACACTATCCTAGGGCTGATGCTAACCCTGACACTAACACTATCCTAGGCCTGATGCTAACACTAACCCTAACCCTAACACTATCCCAGGGCTGATGCTAACCCTAACCCTAACACTATCATAGGCCTGATGATAACCCTAACCCTAACCCTAACACTATCCTAGGGCTGATGCTAACCCTAACCCTAACACTATCCTAGGCCTGATGCTACCCCTAACCCTAACACTATCCTAGGGCTGATGCTAACCCTAACCCTAACCCTAACACTATCCTAGGGCTGATGCTAACCCTAACGCTAACCCTAAAACTATCCTTGAACTGATGCCATCCCTAACCCTAACCCTAACACTATCCTAGGCCTGATGATAACCCTAACCCTAACCCTAACACTATCCTAGGGTTTATGTTAACCCTAACCCTAACACTATCCTAGGGCTGATGCTAACCCTAACCCTACCACTATCTTGGGCCTGATGCTAACCCTAACCCTAACACTAACACTATCCTAGGGCTGATGCTAACCCTAACCCTAACACTATCCTAGGGCTGATGCTAACACTAACCCTAACCCTAACACTATCCTAGGGCTGATGCTAACCCTAACGCTAACCCTAACACTATCCTTGAACTAATGCTAACCCTAACCCTAACCCTAACACTATCCTAGGCCTGATGATAACCGTAACCCTAACCCTAACACTATCCTAGGGCTGATGCTAACCCTAACCCTAACACTATCCTAGGGCTGATGCTAAACCTAACCCTAACCCTAACACTATCCTAGGGCTGATGCTAAACTTAACCCTAACCCTAACGCTATCCTACGGCTGATTCTAACCGTAACCCTAACACTATCCTAGGCCTGATGCTAACCCTAACCCTTACCCTAACACTATCCTAGGGCTGATGCTAAACCTAACCATAGCCCTAACACTATCCTAGGGCTGATGCTACCCCTAACCCTAACGCTAACACTATCCTAGGGCTGATGCTAACCCTAACACTAACACTATCCTTGGCCTGTATGCTAACCCTAACCCTAACAATATCCTAGGGCTGATGCTAACCCTAACCCTAACCCTAACACTATCCTAGGCCTGATGCTAACCCTATCCCTAACCCTAACACTCTCCTAGAGCTGAGGCTAACCCTAACCCTAACACTATCCTAGGGCTGATGCTAACCCTAACCCTAACCCAAACACTATCCAAGGGTTGATGCTAACCCTAACCCTAACACTATCCTAGGGCTGATGCTAACCCTAAGCCTAACACTATCCTGGGCCTGATGCTAACACTAACGCTAACCCTAACACTATCCTAGGGCTGATGCTAACCCTAACCCTAATAATATCCTAGGGCTGATGCTAACACTAACCCTAACCCTAACACTATCCTAGGGCTGATGCTAACCCTAACCCTAACCCTAACACTATCCTTGGGCTGATGCTAACCCTAACCCTAACACTATCCTAGGCCTGATGATAACCGTAACCCTAACCCTAACACTATCCTAGGGCTGATGCTAACCCTAACCCTTACACTATCCTAGGCCTGATGCTAACACTAACCCTAACCCTAACACTATCCTAGGGCTGATGCTAACCCTAACCCTAACACTATCCTAGGGCTGATGCTAACCCTAACCCTAACCCTAACACTATCCTAGGGCTGATGCTAACCCTAACCCTAACACTATCCTAGGCCTGATGCTAACCCTAACCCTAACCCTAACACTATCCTAGGGCTGATGCTAACCCTAACCCTAACCCTAACACTATCCTAGGGCTGATGCTAACCCTAACGCTAACCCTAAAACTATCCTTGAACTGATGCTAACCCTAACCCTAACCCTAACACTATCCTAGGCCTGATGATAACCCTAACCCTAACCCTAACACTATCCTAGGGTTTATGTTAACCCTAACCCTAACACTATCCTAGGGCTGATGCTAACCCTAACTCTAACACTATCCTAGGGCTGATGCTAACCCTAACCCTAACCCTAACACTATCCCAGGGCTGATGCTAACCCTAACGCTAACCCTAACACTATCCTTGAACTAATGCTAACCCTAACCCTAACCCTAACACTATCCTAGGCCTGATGATAACCCTAACCGTAACGCTAACACTATCCTAGGGTTTATGTTAACCCTAACCCTAACACTATCCTAGGGCTGATGCTAACCCTAACCCTAACCCTAACACTATCCTAGGGCGGATGCTAAACCTAACCCTAACCCTAACACTATCCTAGGGCTGATGCTAACTATAACACTAACACTATCCTAGGGCAGATGCTAACCATAACCCTAACCCTAACACTATCCTAGGGCTGATGCTACCCGAACCCTAACTCTAACACTATCTTAGGGCTGAGGCTAACCCTAACACTAACACTATCCTAAGGCTGATGCTAACCCTAACCTTAACCCTAACACTATCCTAGGGCTGATGCTAACCCTAACCCTAACACTATCCTAGGCCTGATGTAAACCCTAACCCTAACCCTAACACTACCCTAGGGCTGATGCTAACCCTAACCCTAACACTATCCTAGGTCTGATGCTAACCCTAACCCTAAAACTAACACTATCCTAGGGCTGATGCTAACCCTAACCCTAACACTATCCTAGGGCTGATGATAACCCTAACCCTAACCCTAACACTATCCTAGGGCTGATGCTAACCCTAACCCTAACACTATCCTAGGGCTGATGCTAACCCTAAGCCTAACCCTAACACTCTCCTAGGGCTGATGCTAAACTTAACCCTAACCCTAACGCTATCCTAGGGCTGATTCTAACCGTAACCCTAACACTATCCTAGGCCTGATGCTAACCCTAACCCTTACCCTAACACTATCGTAGGGCTGATGCTAAACCTAACCATAACCCTAACACTATCCTAGGGCTGATGCTAACACTAAACCTAACCCTAACACTATCCTAGGGCTGATGCTAACCCTAACCCTAAAACTAACACTATCCTAGGGCTGATGCTAACCCTAACCCTAACACTATCCTAGGCCTGATGCTAACCCTAACCCTAACCCTAACACTATCCTACTGCTGATGCTAACCCTAACCCTAACCCTACCACTATCTTGGGCCTATTGCTAACCCTAACCAAAACACTAACACTATCCTAGGGCTGATGCTAACCCTAACCCTAACACTATCCTAGGGCTGATGCTAACCCTAACCCTAACCCTAACACTATCCTAGGGCTGATGCTAACCCTAACGCTAACCCTAACAATATCCTTGAACTAATGCTAACCCTAATCCTAACCCTAACACTATCCTAGGCCTGATGATAACCCTAACCCTAACCCTAACACTATCCTAGGGTTTATGTTAACCCTAACCCTAACACTATCCTAGGGCTGATGCTAACCCTAAGCCTAACCTTAACACTATCCTATGGCGGATGCTAACCCTAACCCTAACCCAAACACTATCCTAGGGCTGATGCTAACCATAACCCTAACACTATCCTAGCGCTGATGCTAACCCTAACCCTAACCCTAACACTATCCTAGGACGGATGCTAACCCTAACCCTAACCCTAACACTATCCTAGGGCTGATGCTAACCATAACACTAACACTATCCTAGGGCTGATGCTAACCCTAACCCTAACACTAACACTATCCTAGGGCTGATGCTAACCCTAACCCTAACTCTAACACTATCTTAGGGCTGATGCTAACCCTAACCCTAACCCTAACACTATCCTAGGGCGGATGCTCACCCTAACCCTAACCCTAACACTATCCTAGGGCTGATGCTAACCATAACACTAACACTATCCTAGGGCTTATGCTAGCCCTAACCTTAACCCTAACACTATCCTAGGGCTGATGCTAACCCTAACCTTAACCCTAACACTATCCTACGGCTGATGCTAACCCTAACCTTAACCCTAACACTATCCTAGGCCTGATGCTAACCCTAACCCTAACCCTAACACTATCCTAGGGCTGATGCTAACCCTAACCCTAACAATATCCTAGGCCTGATGATAACCCTAACGCTAACCCTAACACTATCCTAGGGCTGATGCTAACCCTAACCCTAACACTATCCTAGGGCTGATGCTAACCCTAAGCCTAACCCCAACACTATCCTATTGCTGATGCTAAACTTAACCCTAACCCTAACGCTATCCTAGGGCTGATTCTAACCGTAACCCTAACACTATCCTAGGCCTGATGCTAACCCTAACCCTTACACTAACACTATCCTAGGGCTGATGCTAAACCTAACCATAACCCTAACACTATCCTAGGGCTGATGCTAACACTAACCCTAACCCTAACACTATCCTAGGGCTGATGCTAACCCTAACCCTAACACTATCCTAGGCCTGATTCTAACCCTAACCCTAACACTATCCTAGGGCTGATGCTAACCCTAACCCTAACCCTAACACTATCCTAGGCCTGATGCTAACCCTATCCCTAACCCTAACACTCTCCTAGGGCTGAGGCTAACCCTAACCCTAACACTATCCTAGGGCTGATGCTAACCCTAACCCTAACCCAAACACTATCCAAGGGTTGATGCTAACCCTAACCCTAACACTATCCTAGGGCTGATGCTAACCCTAACCCTAACCCTAACACTATCCTAGGGCTGATGCTAACCCTAACCCTAACACTATCCTGGGCCTGATGCTAACCCTAACCCTAACCCTAACACTATCCTAGGGCTGATGCTAACCCTAACCCTAACACTATCCTTGGGCTGATGCTAACCCTAACCCTAACCCTAACACTATCCTAGGGCAGATGCTAACCCTAACCCTAACCCTAACACTATCCTAGGACTGATGATAACCCTAACCCTAACCCTAACACTATCCTAGGGTTTATGTTAACCCTAACCCTAACACTATCCTAGGGCTGATGCTAACCCTAACCCTAACCCTAAAACTATCCTAGGGCGGATGCTAACCCTAACCCTAACCCTAACAGTATCCTAGGGCTGATGCTAACCCTAACACTAACACTATCCTAGGGCTGATGCTAACCCTAACCCTAACCCTAACACTATCCTAGGGCTGATGCTAACCCTAACCCTAACACTATCCTAGGGCTGATAGTAACCCTAACCCTAACCCTAACACTATCCTAGGGCTGATGCTAACCCTAACACTAACACTATCATAGGCCTTATGATAACCCTAACCCTAACCCTAACACTATCCTAGGGCTGATGCTAACCCTAATCCTAACACTATCCTAGGCCTGATCCTAACCCTAACCCTAACCCTAACACTATCCTAGGACTGATGCTAACCCTAACCCTAACACTATCCTAGGGCTGATGCTAACGCTAACCCTAACCCTAACACTATCCTAGGGCTGATGCTAACCCTAACCCTAACACTATCCTAGGCCTGATGCTAACCCTAACCCTAACCCTAACACTATCCTAGGGCTGATGCTAACCCTAACCCTAACCCTACCACTATCTTGGGCCTGATGCTAACCCTAACCCTAACACTAACACTATCCTAGGGCTGATGCTAACCCTAACCCTAACACTATCCTAGGGCTGATGCTAACCCTAACCCTAACCCTAACACTATCCTAAGCCTGATGATAACCCTAACCCTAACCCTAACACTATCCTAGGGTTTATGTTAACCCTAACCCTAACACTATCCTAAGGCGGATGCTAACCCTAACCCTAACCCAAACACTATCCTAGGGCTGATGCTAACCATAACACTAACACTATCCTAGGGCTGATGCTAACCCTAACACTATCCTAGGGCGGATGCTAACCCTAACCCTAACCCTAACACTATCCTAGGGCTGATGCTAACCATAACAATAACACTATCCTAGGGCTGATGCTAACCCTAACCCTAACCCTAACACTATCCTAGGGCTGATGCTAACCCTAACCCTAACTCTAACACTATCTTAGGGCTGATGCTAACCCTAACCCTAACCCTAACACTATCCTAGGGCGGATGCTCACCCTAACCCTAACGCTAACACTATCCTAGGGCTGATGCTAACCATAACACTAACACTATCCTAGGGCTGATGCTAACCCTAACTTTAACCCTAACACTATCCTAGGGCTGATGCTAACCCTAACCTTAACCCTAACACTATCCTACAGCTGATGCTAACAATAACCTTAACCCTAACACTATCCTAGGCCTGATGCTAACCCTAACCCTAACCCTAACACTATCCTAGGGCTGATGCTAACCCTAATCCTAACACTATCCTAGGGCTGATGCTAACCCTAACCCTAACCCTAACACTATCCTAGGGCTGATGCTAACCCTAACCCTAACAATATCCTAGGCCTGATGATAACCCTAACCCTAACACTAACACTATCCTAGGGCTGATGCTAACCCTAACCCTAACACTATCCTAGGGCTGATGCTAACCCTAACCCTAACCCTAACACTATCCAAGGCCTGATGCTAACCCTATCCCTAACCCTAAAACTCTCCTAGGGCTGAGGCTAACCCTAACCCTAACACTAACCTAGGTCTGATGATAACCCTAACCCTAACCCAAACACTATCCTAGGGTTGATGCTAACCCTAACCTTAACACTATCCTAGGGCTGATGCTAACCCTAACCCTAACCCTAACACTATCCTAGGGCTGATGCTAACCCTAACCCTAACACTATCCTGGCCCTGATGCTATCCCTAACCCTAACCCTAACACTATCCTAGGGCTGATGCTAACCCTAACCCTAACACTATCCTAGGCCTGATGCTAACCCTAACCCTAACCCTAACACTATCCTAGGGCTGATGCTAACCCCAACCCTAACCCTACCACTATCTTGGGCCTGATGCTAACCCTAACCCTAACACTAACACTATCCTAGGGCTGATGCTAACCCTAACCCTAACACTATCCTAGGGCTGATGCTAACCCTAACCCTAACCCTAACACTATCCTAGGCCTGATGATAACCCTAACCCTAACCCTAACACTATCCTAGGGTTTATGTTAACCCTAACCCTAACACTATCCTAGGGCTGATGCTAACCCTAAGCCTAACCTTAACACTATCCTACGGCGGATGCTAACCCTAACCCTAACCCAAACACTATCCTAGGGCTGATGCTAACCATAACACTAACACTATCCTAGGGCTGATGCTAACCCTAACACTATCCTAGGGCGGATGCTAACCCTAACCCTAACCCTAACACTATCCAAGGGCTGATGCTAACCATAACACTAACACTATCCTAGGGCTGATGCTAACCCTAACCCTAACCCTAACACTATCCTAGGGCTGATGCTAACCCTAACCCTAACTCTAACACTATCTTAGGGCTGATGCTAACCCTAACCCTAACCCTAACACTATCCTAGGGCGGATGCTCACCCTAACCCTAACGCTAACACTATCCTAGGGCTAATGCTAACCATAACACTAACACTATCGTAGGGCTGATGCTAACCCTAACTTTAACCCTAACACTATCGTAGGGCTGATGCTAACCCTAACCTTAACCCTAACACTATCCTACGGCTGATGCTAACAATAACCTTAACCCTAACACTATCCTAGGCCTGATGCTAACCCTAACCCTAACCCTAACACTATCCTAGGGCTGATGCTAACCCTAATCCTAACACTATCCTAGGGCTGATGCTAACCCTAACCCTAACCCTAACACTATCCTAGGGCTGATGCTAACCCTAACCCTAACAATATCCTAGGCCTGATGATAACCCTAACCCTAACCCTAACACTATCCTAGGGCTGATGCTAACCCTAACCCTAACACTATCCTAGGGCTGATGCTAACCCTAACCCTAACCCTAACACTATCCAAGGCCTGATGCTAACACTATCCCTAACCCTAAAACTCTCCTAGGGCTGAGGCTAACCCTAACCCTAACACTATCCTAGGTCTGATGCTAACCCTAACCCTAACCAAAACACTATCCTAGGGTTGATGCTAACCCTAACCCTAACACTATCCTAGGGCTGATGCTAACCCTAACCCTAACCCTAACACTATCCTAGGGCTGATGCTAACCCTAACCCTAACACTATCCGGGGCCTGATGCTAACCCTAACCCTAACCCTAACACTATCCTAGGGCTGATGTTAACCCTAAGCCTAACACTATCCTAGGCCTGATGATAACCCTAACCCTAACCCTAACACTATCCAAGGTCTGATGCTAACCCTAACCCTAACACTATCCTAGGGCTGATGCTAAAACTAACCCTAACCCTAACACTATCCTAGGGCTGATGCTAACCCTAACCCTAACACTATCCTAGGGCTGATGCTAACCCTAAACCTAACCCTAACACTATCCTACGGCTGATGCTAACCCTAACCCTAACACTATCCTAGGGCTGATGCTAACCCTAACCCTAACCCTAACACTATCCTAGGGCTGATGCTAACCCTAACCATAACACTATCCTAGGGCTGATGCTAACCCTAACCCTAACCCTAACACTATCCTAGGGCTGATGCTAACCCTAACCCTAACACTATCCTAGGGCTGATGCTAACCCTAACCCTAACACTAACACTATCCTAGGGCTGATGCTAACCCTAACCCTAACACTATCCTAGGCCTGATGCTAACCCTAACCCTAACCCTAACACTATCCTAGGGCTGATGCTAACCCTAACCCTAACCCTACCACTATCTTGGGCCTGATGCTAACCCTAACCAAAACACTAACACTATCCTAGGGCTGATGCTAACCCTAACCCTAACACTATCCTAGGGCTGATGCTAACCCTAACCCTAACCCTAACACTATCCTAGGGCTGATGCTAACCCTAACGCTAACCCTAACACTATCCTTGAACTAATGCTAACCCTAACCCTAACCCTAACACTATACTAGGCCTGATGATAACCCTAACCCTAACCCTAACACTATCCTAGGGTTTATGTTAACCCTAACCCTAACACTATCCTAGGGCTGATGCTAACCCTAAGCCTAACCTTAACACTATCCTACGGCGGATGCTAACCCTAACCCTAACCCAAACACTATCCTAGGGCTGATGCTAACCATAACCCTAACACTATCCTAGGGCTGATGCTAACCCTAACCCTAACCCTAACACTATCCTGGGGCTGATGCTAACCCTAACCCTAACCCTAACACTATCCTAGGGCTGATGCTAACCCTAACCCTAACAATATTCTAGGCCTGATGATAACCCTAACGCTAACCCTAACTCTATCCTAGGGCTGATGCTAACCCTAACCCTAACACTATCCTAGGGCTGATGCTAACCCTAAGCCTAACCCTAACACTATCCTAGGGCTGATGCTAAACTTAACCCTAACCCTAACGCTATCCTAGGGCTGATTCTAACCGTAACTCTAACACTATCCTATTCCTGATGCTAACCCTAACCCTTACCCTAACACTATCCTAGGGCTGATGCTAAACCTAACCATAACCCTAACACTATCCTAGGGCTGATGCTAACACTAACCCTAACCCTAACACTATCCTAGGGCTGATGCTAACCCTAACCCTAACACTATCCTAGGCCTGATGCTAACCCTAACCCTAACACTATCCTAGGGCTGATGCTAACCCGAACCCTAACCCTAACACTATCCTAGGCCTGATGCTAACCCTATCCCTAACCCTAACACTCTCCTAGGGCTGAGGCTAACCCTAACCCTAACACTATCCTAGGGCTGATGCTAACCCTAACCCTAACCCAAACACTATCCAAGGGTTGATGCTAACCCTAACCCTAACACTATCCTAGGGCTGATGCTAACCCTAACCCTAACCCTAACACTATCCTAGGGCTGATGCTAACCCTAACCCTAACACTATCCTGGGCCTGATGATAACCCTAACCCTAACCCTAACACTATCCTAGGGCTGATGCTAACCCTAACCCTAACACTATCCTTGTGCTGATGCTAACCCTAACCCTAACCCTAACACTATCCTAGGGCAGATGCTAACCCTAACGCTAACCCTAACACTATCCTTGAACTGATGCCAACCCTATCCCTAACCCTAACACTATCCTAGGCCTGATGATAACCCTAACCCTAACCCTAACACTATCCTACGGTTTATGTTAACCCTAACCCTAACATTATCCTAGGGCTGATGCTAACCCTAACCCTAACCCTAAAACTATCCTAGGGCGGATGCTAACCCTAACACTAACCCTAACAGTATCCTAGGGCTGATGCTAACCCTAACACTAACACTATCCTAGGGCTGATGCTAACCCTAACCCTAACCCTAACACTATCCTAGGGCTGATGCTAACCCTAACCCTAACACTATCCTAGGGCTGATACTAACCCTAACCCTAACCCTGACACTATCCTAGGGCTGATGCTAACCCTAACCCTAACACTATCATAGGCCTCATGAGAACCCTAACCCTAACCCTAACACTATCCTAGGGCTGATGCTAACCCTAATCTTAACACTATCCTAGGCCTGATCCTAACCCTAACCCTAACCCTAACACTATCCTAGGGCTGATGCTAACCCTAACCCTAACACTATCCTAGGGCTGATGCTAACCGTAACCCTAACCCTAACACTATCCTAGGGCTGATGCTAACCCTAACCCTAACACTATCCTAGGCCTGATGCTAACCGTAACTCTAACCCTAACACTATCCTAGGGCTGATGCTAACCCTAACCCTAACCCTACCACTATCTTGGGCCTGATGCTAACCCTAACCCTAACACTAACAATATCCTAGTGCTGATGCTAACCCTAACCCTAACACTATCCTAGGGCTGATGCTAACCCTAACCCTAACCCTAACACTATCCTAGGGCAGATGCTAACCCTAACGCTAACCCTAACACTATCCTTGAACTAATGCTAACCCTCACCCTAACCCTAACACTATCCTAGGCCTGATGATAACCCTAACCCTAACCCTAACACTATCTTAGGGTTTATGTTAACCCTAACCCTAACACTATCCTAGGGCTGATGCTAACCCTAAGCCTAACCTTAACACTATCCTTCGGCGGATGCTAACCCTAACCCTAACCCAAACACTATCCTAGGGCTGATGCTAACCATAACACTAACACTATCCTAGGGCTGATGCTAACCCTAACCCTAACCCTAACACTATCCTAGGGCGGATGCTAACCCTAACCCTAACCCTAACACTATCCTAGGGCTGATGCTAACCATAACACTAACACTATCCTAGGGCTGATGCTAACCCTAACCCTAACCCTAACACTATCCTAGGGCTGATGCTAACCCTAACCCTAACTCTAACACTATCTTAAGGCTGATGCTAACCCTAACCCTAACACTATCCTAGGGCGGATGCTCATCCTAACCCTAACCCTAACACTATCCTAGGGCTGATGCTAACCATAACACTAACACTATCCTAGGGCTGAAGCTAACCCTAACTTTAACCCTAACACTATCCTAGGGCTGATGCTAACCCTAACCTTAACCCTAACACTATCCTACGGCTGATGCTAACCCTAACCTTAACCTTAACACTATCCTAGGCCTGATGCTAACCCTAACCATAACCCGAACACTATCCTAGGGCTGAAGCTAACCCTAACCCTAACACTATCCTAGGGCTGATGCTAACCCTAACCCTAACCCTAACACTATCCTAGGGCTGATGCTAACCCTAACCCTAACAATATCCTAGGCCTGATGATAACCCTAACCCTAACCCTAACACTATCCTAGGGCTGATGCTAACCCTAACCCTAACCCTATCACTATCCAAGGCCTGATGCTAACCCTACCCCTAACCCTAAAACTCTCCTAGGGCTGAGGCTAACCCTAACCCTAACACTATCCTAGGGCTGATGCTAACCCTAACCCTAACCCAAACACTATCCTAGGGTTGATGCTAACCCTAACCCTAAGACTATCCTAGGGCTGATGCTAACCCTAACCCTAACCCTAACACTATCCTAGGGCAGATGCTAACCCTAACGCTAACCCTAACACTATGCTTGAACTGATGCTAACCCTAACCCTAACCCTAACACTATCCTAGGCCTGATGATAACCCTAACCCTAACCCTAACACTATCCTACGGTTTATGTTAACCCTAACCCTAACACTATCCTAGGGCTGATGCTAACCGTAACCCTAACCCTAACACTATCCTAGGGCTGATGCTAACCCTAACCCTAACACTATCCTAGGCCTGATGCTAACCCTAACCCTAACCCTAACACTATCCTAGTGCTGATGCTAACCCTAACCCTAACCCTACCACTATCTTGGGCCTGATGCTAACCCTAACCCTAACACTAACACTATCCTAGGGCTGATGCTAACCCTAACCCTAACACTATCCTAGGGCTGATGCTAACCATAACCCTAACCCTAACACTATCCTAGGGCAGATGCTAAACCTAACGCTAACCCTAACACTATCCTTGAACTAATGCTAACCCTAACCCTAACCCTAACACTATCCTAGGCCTGATGATAACCCTAACCCTAACCCTAACACTATCTTAGGGTTTATGTTAACCCTAACCCTAACACTATCCTAGGGCTAATGCTAACCCTTAGCGTAACCTTAACACTATCCTACGGCGGATGCTAACCCTAACCCTAACCCAAACACTATCCTAGGGCTGATGCTAACCATAACACTAACACTATCCTAGGGCTGATGCTAACCCTAACCCTAACCCTAACACTATCCTAGGGCGGATGCTAACCCTAACCCTAACCCTAACACTATCCTAGGGCTGATGCTAACCATAACACTAACACTATCCTAGGGCTGTTGCTAACCCTAACCCTAACACTAACACTATCCTAGGGCTGATGCTAACCCTAACCCTAACTCTAACACTATCTTAAGGCTGATGCTAACCCTAACCCTAACCCTAACACTATCCTAGGGCGGATGCTCACCCTAACCCTAACCCTAACACTATCCTAGGGCGGATGCTAACCCTAACCCTAACCCTAACACTATCCTAGGGCTGATGCTAACCATAACACTAACACTATCCTAGGGCTGATGCTAACCCTAACCCTAACCCTAACACTATCCTAGGGCTGATGCTAACCCTATCCCTAACTCTAACACTATCTTAGGGCTGATGCTAACCCTAACCCTAACCCTAACACTATCCTAGGGCGGATGCTCACCCTAACCCTAACCCTAACACTATCCTAGGGCTGATGCTAACCATAACACTAACACTATCCTGGGGCTTATGCTGACCCTAACCTTAACCCTAACACTATCCTAGGGCTGATGCTAACCCTAACCTTAACCCTAACACTATCCTACGGCTGATGCTAACCCTAACCTTAACCCTAACACTATCCTAGGCCTGATGCTAACCCTAACCCTAACCCTAACACTATCCTAGGGCTGATGCTAACCCTAACCCTAACACTATCCTAGGGCTGATGCTAACCCTAACCCTAACCCTAACACTATCCTAGGGCTGATGCTAACCCTAACCCTAACAATATTCTAGGCCTGATGATAACCCTAACGCTAACCCTAACTCTATCCTAGGGCTGATACCACCCTAACCCTAACACTATCCTAGGGCTGATGCTAACCCTAAGCCTAACCCTAACACTATCCTAGGGCTGATGCTAAACTTAACCCTAACCCTAACGCTATCCTAGGGCTGATTCTAACCGTAACCCTAACACTATCCTAGGCCTGATGCTAACCCTAACCCTTACATTAACACTATCCTAGGGCTGATGCTAAACCTATCCATAACCCTAACACTATCCTAGGGCTGATGCTAACACTAACCCTAACCCTAACACTATCCTAGGGCTGATGCTAACCCTAACCCTAACACTATCCTAGGCCTGATGCTAACCCTAACCCTAACACTATCCTAGGGCTGATGCTAACCCTAACCCTAACCCTAACACTATCCTAGGCCTGATGCTAACCCTATCCCTAAACCTAACACTCTCCTAGGGCTGAGGCTAACCCTAACCCTAACACTATCCTAGGGCTGATGCTAACCCTAACCCTAACCCAAACACTATCCAAGGGTTGATGCTAACCCTAACACTAACACTATCCTAGGGCTGATGCTAACCCTAACCCTAACCCTAACACTATCCTAGGGCTGATGCTAACCCTAACCCTAACCCTACCACTATCTTGGGCCTGATGCTAACCCTAACCCTAACACTAACACTATCCTAGGGCTGATGCTAACCCTAACCCTAACACTATCCTAGGGCTGATGCTAACCCTAACCCTAACCCTAAAACTATCCTAGGGCAGATGCTAACCCTAACGCTAACCCTAACACTATCCTTGAACTAATGCTAACCCTAACCCTAACCCTAACACTATCCTAGGCCTGATGATAACCCTAACCCTAACCCTAACACTATCTTAGGGTTTATGTTAACCCTAACCCAAACACTATCCTAGGGCTGATGCTAACCATAACACTAACACTATCCTTGGGCTGATGCTAACCCTAACCCTAACCCTAACACTATCCTAGGGCGGATGCTAACCCTAACTCTAACCCTAACACTATCCTAGGGCTGATGATAACCATAACACTAACACTATCCTAGGGCTGATGCTAACGCTAACCCTAACCCTAACACTATCCTAGGGCTGATGCTAACCCTAACCCTAACTCTAACACTATCTTAAGGCTGATGCTAACAATAACCCTAACCCTAACACTATCCTAGGGCGGATGCTCACCCTAACCCTAACCCTAACACTATCCTAGGGCTGATGCTAACCATAACACTAACACTATCCTAGGGCTGATGCTAATCCTAACTTTAACCCTAACACTATCCTAGGGCTGATGCTAACCCTAACCTTAACCCTAACACTATCCTACGGCTGATGCTAACCCTAACCTTAACCCTAACACATCCTAGGCCTGATGCTAACCCTAACCCTAACCCGAACACTATCCTAGGGCTGAAGCTAACCCTAACCCTAACACTATCCTAGGGCTGATTCTAACCCTAACCCTAACCCTAACACTATCCTAGGGCTGATGCTAACCCTAACCCTAACAATATCCTAGGCCTGATGATAACCCTAACCCTAACCCTAACACTATCCTAGGGCAGATGCTAACCCTAACGCTAACCCTAACACTATCCTTGAACTGATGCTAACCCTAACCCTAACCCTAACACTATCCTAGGCCTGATGATAACCCTAACCCTAACCCTAACACTATCCTACGGTTTATGTTAACCCTAACACTAACACTATCCTAGGGCTGATGCTAACCCTAACCCTAACCCTAAAACTATCCTAGGGCGGATGCTAACCCTAACACTAACCCTAACAGTATCCTAGGGCTGATGCTAACCCTAACACTAACACTATCCTAGGGCTGATGCTAACCCTAACCCTAACCCTAACACTATCCTAGGGCTGATGCTAACCCTAACCCTAACACTATCCTAGGGCTGATACTAACCCTAACCCTAACCCTGACACTATCCTAGGGCTGATGCTAACCCTAACCCTAACACTATCATAGGCCTCATGATTACCCTAACCCTAACCCTAACACTATTAGGGCTGATGCTAACCCTAATCCTAACACTATCCTAGGCCTGATCCTAACCCTAACCCTAACCCTAACACTATCCTAGGGCTGATGCTAACCCTAACCCTAACACTATCCTAGGGCTGATGCTAACCGTAACCCTAACCCTAACACTATCCTAGGGCTGATGCTAACCCTAACCCTAACACTATCCTAGGCCTGATGCTAACCCTAACCCTAACCCTAACACTATCCTAGGGCTGATGCTAACCCTAACCCTAACCCTACCACTATCTTGGGCCTAATGCTAACCCTAACCCTAACACTAACACTATCCTAGGGCTGATGCTAACCCTAACCCTAACACTATCCTAGGGCTGATGCTAACCCTAACCCTAACCCTAACACTATCCTAGGGCAGATGCTAACCCTAACGCTAACCCTAACACTATCCTTGAACTAATGCTAACCCTCACCCTAACCCTAACGCTATCCTAGGCCTGATGATAACCCTAACCCTAACCCTAACACTATCTTAGGGTTTATGTTAACCCTAACCCTAACACTATCCTAGGGCTGATGCTAACCCTAAGCCTAACCTAAACACTATCCTTCGGCGGATGCTAACCCTAACCCTAACCCAAACACTATCCTAGGGCTGATGCTAACCATAACACTAACACTATCCTAGGGCTGATGCTAACCCTAACCCTAACCCTAACACTATCCTAGGGCGGATGCTAACCCTAACCCTAACCCTAACACTATCCTAGGGCTGATGCTAACCATAACACTAACACTATCCTAGGGCTGATGCTAACCCTAACCCTAACCCTAACACTATCCTAGGGCTGATGCTAACCCTAACCCTAACTCTAACACTATCTTAAGGCTGATGCTAACCCTAACCCTAACCCTAACACTATCCTAGGGCGGATGCTCACCCTAACCCTAACCCTAACACTATCCTAGGGCTGATGCTAACCATAACACTAACACTATCCTAGGGCTGATGCTAACCCTAACTTTAACCCTAACCCTATCCTACGGCTGATGCTAACCCTAACCTTAACCCTAACACTATCCTACGGCTGATGCTAACCCTACCCTTAACCCTAACACTATCCTAGGCCTGATGCTAACCCTAACCCTAACCCGAACACTATCCTAGGGTTGAAGCTAACCCTAACCCTAACACTATCCTAGGGCTGATGCTAACCCTAACCCTAACCCTAACACTATCCTAGGGCTGAATCTAACCCTAACCCTAACAATATCCTAGGCCTGATGATAACCCTAACCCTAACCCTAACACTATCCTAGGGCTGATGCTAACCCTAACCCTAACACTATCCTAGGGCTGATGCTAACCCTAACCCTAACCCTAACACTATCCAAGGCCTGATGCTAACCCTATCCCTAACCCTAAAACTCTCCTAGGGCTGAGGCTAACCCTAACCCTAACACTATCCTAGGGCTGATGCTAACCCTAACCCAAACACTATCCTAGGGTTGATGCTAACCCTAACCCTAAGACTATCCTAGGGCTGATGCTAACCCTAACCCTAACCCTAACACTATCCTAGGGCAGATGCTAACCCTAACGCTAACCCTAACACTATGCTTGAACTGATGCTAACCCTAACCCTAACCCTAACACTATCCTAGGCCTGATGATAACCCTAACCCTAACCCTAACACTATCCTACGGTTTATGTTAACCCTAACCCTAACACTATCCTAGGGCTGATGCTAACCGTAACCCTAACACTAACACTATCCTAGGGCTGATGCTAACCCTAACCCTAACACTATCCTAGGCCTGATGCTAACCCTAACCCTAACCCTAACACTATCCTAGGGCTGATGCTAACCCTAACCCTAACCCTACCTCTATCTTGGGCCTGATGCTAACCCTAACCCTAACACTAACACTATCCTAGGGCTGATGCTAACCCTAACCCTAACACTATCCTAGGGCTGATGCTAACCCTAACCCTAACCCTAACACTATCCTAGGGCAGATGCTAACCCTAACGCTAACCCTAACACTATCCTTGAACTAATGCTAACCCTAACGCTAACCCTAACACTATCCTTGAACTAATGCTAACCCTAACCCTAACCCAAACACTATCCTAGGGCTGATGCTAACCATAACACTAACACTATCCTAGGGCTGATGCTAACCCTAACCCTAACCCTAACACTATCTTAGGGCGGATGCTAACCCTAACCATAACCCTAACACTATCCTAGGGCTGATGCTAACCATAACACTAACACTATCCTAGGGCTGTTGCTAACCCTAACCCTAACACTAACACTATCCTAGGGCTGATGCTAACCCTAACCCTAACTCTAACACTATCTTAAGGCTGATGCTAACCCTAACCCTAACCCTAACACTATCCTAGGGCGGATGCTCACCCTAACCCTAACCCTAACACTATCCTAGGGCTGATGCTAACCATAACACTAACACTATCCTAGGGGTGATGCTAACCCTAACTTTAACCCTAACACTATCCTAGTGCTGATGCTAACCCTAACCTTAACCCTAACACTATCCTACGGCTGATGCTAACCCTAACCTTAACCCTAACACTATCCTAGGCCTGATGCTAACCCTAACCCTAACCCGAACACTATCCTAGGGCTGAAGCTAACCCTAACCCTAACACTATTCTAGGGCTGATGCTAACCCTAACCCTAACCCTAACACTATCCTGGGGCTGATGCTAACCCTAACCCTAACAATATCCTAGGCCTGATGATAACCCTAACCCTAACCCTAACACTATCCTAGGGCAGATGGTAACCCTAACGCTAACCCTAACACTATCCTTGAACTGATGCTAACCCTAACCCTAACCCTAACTCTATCCTAGGCCTGATGATAACCCTAACCCTAACCCTAACACTATCCTACGGTTTATGTTAACCCTAACCCTAACACTATCCTAGGGCTGATGCTAACCCTAACCCTAACCCTAAAACTATCCTAGGGAGGATGCTAACCCTAACACTAACCCTAACAGTATCCTAGGGCTGATGCTAACCCTAACACTAACACTATCCTAGGGCTGATGCTAACCCTAACCCTAACCCTAACACTATCCTAGGGCTGATGCTACCCCAAACCCTAACACTATCCTAGGGCTGATGCTAACCGTAACCGTAACCCTAACACTATCCTAGGGCTGATGCTAACCCTAACCCTAACAATATCCTAGGCCTGATGATAACCCTAACCCTAACCCTAACACTATCCTAGGGCAGATGCTAACCCTAACGCTAACCCTAACACTATCCTTAAACTGATGCTAACCCTAACCCTAACCCTAACACTATCCTAGGCCTGATGATAACCCTAACCCTAACCCTAACACTATCCTACGGTTTATGTTAACCCTAACACTAACACTATCCTAGGGCTGATGCTAACCCTAACCCTAACCCTAACACTATCCTAGGGCAGATGCTAACCCTAACGATAACCCTAACACTATCCTTGAACTAATGCTAACCCTCACCCTAACCCTAACACTATCCTAGGCCTGATGATAACCCTAACCCTAACCCTAACACTATCTTAGGGTTTATGTTAACCCTAACCCTAACACTATCCTAGGGCTGATGCTAACCCTAAGCCTAACCTTAACACTATCCTTCGGCGGATGCTAACCCTTACCCTAACCCAAACACTATCCTAGGGCTGATGCTAACCATAACACTAACACTATCCTAGGGCTGATGCTAACCCTAACCCTAACCCTAACACTATCCTAGGGCGGATGCTAACCCTAACCCTAACCCTAACACTATCCTAGGGCTGATGCTAACCATAACCCTAACACTATCCTAGGGCTGATGCTAACCCTAACCCTAACCCTAACACTATCCTAGGGCTGATGCTAACCCTAACGCTAACTCTAACACTATCTTAAGGCTGATGCTAACCCTAACCCTAACCCTAACACTATCCTAGGGCGGATGCTCACCCTAACCCTAACCCTAACACTATCCTAGGGCTGATGCTAACCATAACACTAACAGTATCCTAGGGCTGATGCTAACCCTAACTTTAACCCTAACACTATCCTAGGGCTGATGCTAACCCTAACCTTAACCCTAACACTATCCTACGGCTGATGCTAACCCTAACCTTAACCCTAACACTATCCTAGGCCTGATGCTAACCCTAACCCTAAAACGAACACTATCCTAGCGCTGAAGCTAACCCTAACCCTAACACTATCCTAGGGCTGATGCTAACCCTAACCCTAACCCTAACACTATCCTAGGGCTGATGCTAACCCTAACCCTAACAATATCCTAGGCCTGATGATAACCCTAACCCTAACCCTAACACTATCCTAGGGCTGATGCTAACCCTAACCCTAACACTATCCTAGGGCTGATGCTAACCCTAACCCTAACCCTAACACTATCCAAGGCCTGATGCTAACCCTATCCCTAACCCTAAAACTCTCCTAGGGCTGAGGCTAACCCTAACGCTAACACTATCCTAGGGCTGATGCTAACCCTAACCCTAACCCAAACACTATCCTAGGGTTGATGCTAACCCTAACCCTAAGACTATCCTGGGGCTGATGCTAACCCTAACCCTAACCCTAACACTATCCTAGGGCAGATGCTAACCCTAACGCTAACCCTAACACTATGCTTGAACTGATGCTAACCCTAACCCTAACCCTAACACTATCCTACGGTTTATGTTAACCCTAACCCTAACACTATCCTAGGGCTGATGCTAACCGTAACCCTAACCCTAACACTATCCTAGGGCTGATGCTAACTCTAACCCTAACACTATCCTAGGCCTGATGCTAACCCTAACCCTAACCCTAACACTATCCTAGGGCTGATGCAAACCCTAACCCTAACCCTACCACTATCTTGGGCCTGATGCTAACCCTAACCCTAACACTAACACTATCCTAGGGCTGATGCTAACACTAACCCTAACACTATCCTAGGGCTGATGCTAACCCTAACCCTAACCCTAACACTATCCTAGGGCAGATGCTAACCCTAACGCTAACCCTAACACTATCCTTGAACTAATGCTAACCCTCACTCTAACCCTAACACTATCCTAGGCCTGATGATAACCCTAACCCTAACCCTAACACTATCTTAGGGTTTATGTTAACCCTAACCCTAACACTATCCTAGGGCTGATGCTAACCCTAAGCCTAACCTTAACACTATCCTTCGGCGGATGCTAACCCTAACCCTAACCCAAACACTATCCTAGGGCTGATGCTAACCATAACACTAACACTATCCTAGGGCTGATGCTAACCCTAACCCTAACCCTAACACTATCCTAGGGCGGATGCTAACCCTAACCCTAACCCTAACACTATCCTAGGGCTGATGCTAACCATAACACTAACACTATCCTAGGGCTGATGCTAACCCTAACCCTAACCCTAACACTATCCTAGGGCTGATGCTAACCCTAACCCTAACTCTAACACTATCTTAAGGCTGATGCTAACCCTAACCCTAACCCTAACACTATCCTAGGGCGGATGCTCACCCTAACCCTAACCCTAACACTATCCTAGGGCTGATGCTAACCATAACACTAACAGTATCCTAGGGCTGATGCTAACCCTAACTTTAACCCTAACACTATCCTAGGGCTGATGCTAACCCTAACCTTAACCCTAACACTATCCTACGGCTGATGCTAACACTAACCTTAACCCTAACACTATCCTAGGCCTGATGCTAACCCTAACCCTAAAACGAACACTATCCTAGCGCTGAAGCTAACCCTAACCCTAACACTATCCTAGGGCTGATGCTAACCCTAACCCTAACCCTAACACTATCCTAGGGCTGATGCTAACCCTAACCCTAACAATATCCTAGGCCTGATGATAACCCTAACCCTAACCCTAACACTATCCTAGGGCTGATGCTAACCCTAACCCTAACACTATCCTAGGGCTGATGCTAACCCTAACCCTAACCCTAACACTATCCAAGGCCTGATGCTAACCCTATCCCTAACCCTAAAACTCTCCTAAGGCTGAGGCTAACCCTAACGCTAACACTATCCTAGGGCTGATGCTAACCCTAACCCTAACCCAAACACTATCCTAGGGTTGAAGCTAACCCTAACCCTAAGACTATCCTGGGGCTGATGCTAACCCTAACCCTAACCCTAACACTATCCTAGGGCAGATGCTAACCCTAACGCTAACCCTAACACTATGCTTGAACTGATGCTAACCCTAACCCTAACCCTAACACTATCCTACGGTTTATGTTAACCCTAACCCTAACACTATCCTAGGGCTGATGCTAACCGTAACCCTAACCCTAACACTATCCTAGGGCTGATGCTAACTCTAACCCTAACACTATCCTAGGCCTGATGCTAACCCTAACCCTAACCCTAACACTATCCTAGGGCTGATGCAAACCCTAACCCTAACCCTACCACTATCTTGGGCCTGATGCTAACCCTAAACCTAACACTAACACTATCCTAGGGCTGATGCTAACCCTAACCCTAACACTATCCTAGGGCTGATGCTAACCCTAACCCTAACCCTAACACTATCCTAGGGCAGATGCTAACCCTAACGCTAACCCTAACACTATCCTTGAACTAATGCTAACCCTAACCCTAACCCTAACACTATCCTAGGCCTGATGATAACCCTAACCCTAACCCTAACACTATCTTAGGGTTTATGTTAACCCTAACCCTAACACTATCCTAGGGCTGATGCTAACCCTAAGCCTAACCTTAACACTATCCTACGGCGGATGCTAACCCTAACCCTAACCCAAACACTATCCTAGGGCTGATGCTAACCATAACACTAACACTATCCTAGGGCTGATGCTAACCCTAACCCTAACCCTAACACTATCCTAGGGCGGATGCTAACCCTAACCCTAACCCTAACACTATCCTAGGGCTGATGCTAACCATAACACTAACACTATCCTAGGGCTGTTGCTAACCCTAACCCTAAACCTAACACTATCCTAGGGCTGATGCTAACCCTAACCCTAACTCTAACACTATCTTAAGGCTGATGCTAACCCTAACCCTAACCCTAACACTATCCTAGGGCGGATGCTCACCCTAACCCTAACCCTAACACTATCCTAGGGCTGATGCTAACCATAACACTAACACTATCCTAGGGCTGATGCTAACCCTAACTTTAACCCTAACACTATCCTAGGGCTGATGCTAACCCTAACCTTAACCCTAACACTATCCTACGGCTGATGCTAACCCTAACCTTAACCCTAACACTATCCTAGGCCTGATGCTAACCCTAACCCTAACCCAAACACTATCCTAGGGCTGAAGCTAACCCTAACCCTAACACTATCCTAGGGCTGATGCTAACCCTAACCCTAACCCTAACACTATCCTGGGGCTGATGCTAACCCTAACCCTAACAATATCCTAGGCCTGATGATAACCCTAACCCTAACCCTAACACTATCCTAGGGCAGATGGTAACCCTAACGCTAACCCTAACACTATCCTTGAACTGATGCTAACCCTAACCCTAACCCTAACACTATCCTAGGCCTGATGATAACCCTAACCCTAACCCTAACACTATCCTACGGTTTATGTTAACCCTAACCCTAACACTATCCTAGGGCTGATGCTAACCCTAACCCTAACCCTAAAACTATCCTAGGGCGGATGCTAACCCTAACACTAACCCTAACAGTATCCTAGGGCTGATGCTAACCCTAACACTAACACTATCCTAGGGCTGATGCTAACCCTAACCCTAACCCTAACACTATCCTAGGGCTGATCCTAACCCTAACCCTAACACTATCCTAGGGCTGATACTAACCCTAACCCTAACCCTAACACTATCCTAGGGCTGATGCTAACCCTAACCCTAACACTATCATAGGCCTCATGATAACCCTAACCCTAACCCTAACACTATCCTAGGGCTGATGCTAACCCTAATCCTAACACTATACTAGGCCTGATCCTAACCCTAACCCTAACCCTAACACTATCCTAGGGCTGATGATAACCGTAACCCTAACCCTAACACTATCCTAGGGCTGATGCTAACCCTAACCCTAACACTATCCTAGGCCTGATGCTAACCCTAACCCTAACCCTAGCACTATCCTAGGGCTGATGCTAACCCTAACCCTAACCCTACCACTATCTTGGGCCTGATGCTAACCCTAACCCTAACACTAACACTATCCTAGTGCTGATGCTAACCCTAACCCTAACACTATCCTAGGGCTGATGCTAACCCTAACCCTAACCCTAACACTATCCTAGGGCAGATGCTAACCCTAACGCTAACCCTAACACTATCCTTGAACTAATGCTAACCCTCACCCTAACCCTAACACTATCCTAGGCCTGATGATAACCCTAACCCTAACCCTAACACTATCTTAGGGTTTATGTTAACCCTAACTCTAACACTATCCTAGGGCTGATGCTAACCCCAAGCCTAACCTTAACACTATCCTTCGGCGGATGCTAACCCTAACCCTAACCCAAACACTATCCTAGGGCTGATGCTAACCATAACCCTAACACTATCCTAGGGCTGATGCTAACCCTAACCCTAACCCAAACACTATCCTAGGGTTGATGCTAACCCTAACCCTAACACTATCCTAGGGCTGATGCTAACCCTAAGCCTAACCTTAACACTATCCTTCGGCGGATGCTAACCCTAACCCTAACCCAAACACTATCCTAGGGCTGATGCTAACCATAACCCTAACACTATCCTAGGGCTGATGCTAACCCTAACCCTAACCCAAACACTATCCTAGGGTTGATGCTAACCCTAACCCTAACACTATCCTAGGGCTGATGCTAACCCTAAGCCTAACCTTAACACTATCCTTCGGCGGATGCTAACCCTAACCCTAACCCAAACACTATCCTAGGGCTGATGCTAACCATAACACTAACACTATCCTAGGGCTGATGCTAACCCTAACCCTAACCCTAACACTATCCTAGGGCTGATGCTAACCCTAACCCTAACCCTAACACTATCCTAGGGCAGATGCTAACCCTAACGCTAACCCTAACACTATCCTTGAACTAATGCTAACCCTCACCCTAACCCTAACACTATCCTAGGCCTGATGATAACCCTAACCCTAACCCTAACACTATCTTAGGGTTTATGTTAACCCTAACCCTAACACTATCCTAGGGCTGATGCTAACCCTAAGCCTAACCTTAACACTATCCTTCGGCGGATGCTAACCCTAACCCTAACCCAAACACTATCCTAGGGCTGATGCTAACCATAACACTAACACTATCCTAGGGCTGATGCTAACCCTAACCCTAACCCTAACACTATCCTAGGGTTGATGCTAACCCTAACCCTAACACTATCCTAGGGCTGATGCTAACCCTAAGCCTAACCTTAACACTATCCTTCGGCGGATGCTAACCCTAACCCTAACCCAAACACTATCCTAGGGCTGATGCTAACCATAACACTAACACTATCCTAGGGCTGATGCTAACCCTAACCCTAACCCTAACACTATCCTAGGGCTGATGCTAACCATAACACTAACACTATCCTAGGGCTGATGCTAACCCTAACCCTAACCCTAACACTATCCTAGGGCTGATGCTAACCCTAACCCTAACTCTAACACTATCTTAAGGCTGATGCTAACCCTAACCCTAACCCTAACACTATCCTAGGGCGGATGCTCACCCTAACCCTAACCCTAACACTATCCTAGGGCTGATGCTAACCATAACACTAACAGTATCCTAGGGCTGATGCTAACCCTAACTTTAACCCTAACACTATCCTAGGGCTGATGCTAACCCTAACCTTAACCCTAACACTATCCTACGGCTGATGCTAACCCTAACCTTAACCCTAACACTATCCTAGGCCTGATGCTAACCCTAACCCTAAAACGAACACTATCCTAGCGCTGAAGCTAACCCTAACCCTAACACTATCCTAGGGCTGATGCTAACCCTAACCCTAACCCTAACACTATCCTAGGGCTGATGCTAACCCTAACCCTAACAATATCCTAGGCCTGATGATAACCCTAACCCTAACCCTAACACTATCCTAGGGCTGATGCTAACCCTAAGCCTAACCTTAACACTATCCTTCGGCGGATGCTAACCCTAACCCTAACCCAAACACTATCCTAGGGCTGATGCTAACCATAACACTAACACTATCCTAGGGCTGATGCTAACCCTAACCCTAACCCTAACACTATCCTAGGGCGGATGCTAACCCTAACCCTAACCCTAACACTATCCTAGGGCTGATGCTAACCATAACACTAACACTATCCTAGGGCTGATGCTAACCCTAACCCTAACCCTAACACTATCCTAGGGCTGATGCTAACCCTAACCCTAACTCTAACACTATCTTAAGGCTGATGCTAACCCTAACCCTAACCCTAACACTATCCTAGGGCGGATGCTCACCCTAACCCTAACCCTAACACTATCCTAGGGCTGATGCTAACCATAACACTAACACTATCCTAGGGCTGATGCTAACCCTAACTTTAACCCTAACACTATCCTAGGGCTGATGCTAACCCTAACCTTAACCCTAACACTATCCTACGGCTGATGCTAACCCTAACCTTAACCCTAACACTATCCTAGGCCTGATGCTAACCCTAACCCTAAAACGAACACTATCCTAGCGCTGAAGCTAACCCTAACCCTAACACTATCCTAGGGCTGATGCTAACCCTAACCCTAACCCTAACACTATCCTAGGGCTGATGCTAACCCTAACCCTAACAATATCCTAGGCCTGATGATAACCCTAACCCTAACCCTAACACTATCCTAGGGCTGATGCTAACCCTAACCCTAACACTATCCTAGGGCTGATGCTAACCCTAACCCTAAACCTAACACTGTCCAAGGCCTGATGCTAACCCTATCCCTAACCCTAAAACTCTCCTAGGGCTGAGGCTAACCCTAACGCTAACACTATCCTAGGGCTGATGCTAACCCTAACCCTAACCCAAACACTATCCTAGGGTTGATGCTAACCCTAACCCTAAGACTATCCTGGGGCTGATGCTAACCCTAACCCTAACCCTAACACTATCCTAGGGCAGATGCTAACCCTAACGCTAACCCTAACACTATGCTTGAACTGATGCTAACCCTAACCCTAACCCTAACACTATCCTACGGTTTATGTTAACCCTAACCCTAACACTATCCTAGGGCTGATGCTAACCGTAACCCTAACCCTAACACTATCCTAGGGCTGATGCTAACTCTAACCCTAACACTATCCTAGGCCTGATGCTAACACCTAACCCTAACCCTAACACTATCCTAGGGCTGATGCAAACCCTAACCCTAACCCTACCACTATCTTGGGCCTGATGCTAACCCTAACCCTAACACTAACACTATCCTAGGGCTGATGCTAACACTAACCCTAACACTATCCTACGGCTGATGCTAACCCTAACCCTAACCCTAACACTATCCTAGGGCAGATGCTAACCCTAACGCTAACCCTAACACTATCCTTGAACTAATGCTAACCCTCACCCTAACCCTAACACTATCCTAGGCCTGATGATAACCCTAACCCTAACCCTAACACTATCTTAGGGTTTATGTTAACCCTAACCCTAACACTATCCTAGGGCTGATGCTAACCCTAAGCCTAACCTTAACACTATCCTTCGGCGGATGCTAACCCTAACCCTAACCCAAACACTATCCTAGGGCTGATGCTAACCATAACACTAACACTATCCTAGGGCTGATGCTAACCCTAACCCTAACCCTAACACTATCCTAGGGCGGATGCTAACCCTAACCCTAACCCTAACACTATCCTAGGCCTGATGCTAACCATAACACTAACACTATCCTAGGGCTGATGCTAACCCTAACCCTAACCCTAACACTATCCTAGGGCTGATGCTAACCCTAACCCTAACTCTAACACTACCTTAAGGCTGATGCTAACCCTAACCCTAACCCTAACACTATCCTAGGGCGGATGCTCACCCTAACCCTAACCCTAACACTATCCTAGGGCTGATGCTAACCATAACACTAACAGTATCCTAGGGCTGATGCTAACCCTAACTTTAACCCTAACACTATCCTAGGGCTGATGCTAACCCTAACCTTAACCCTAACACTATCCTACGGCTGATGCTAACCCTAACCTTAACCCTAACACTATCCTAGGCCTGATGCTAACCCTAACCCTAAAACGAACACTATCCTAGCGCTGAAGCTAACCCTAACACTAACACTATCCTAGGGCTGATGCTAACCCTAACCCTAACCCTAACACTATCCTAGGGCTGATGCTAACCCTAACCCTAACAATATCCTAGGCCTGATGATAACCCTAACCCTAACCCTAACACTATCCTAGGGCTGATGCTAACCCTAACCCTAACACTATCCTAGGGCTGATGCTAACCCTAACCCTAACCCTAACACTATCCAAGGCCTGATGCTAACCCTATCCCTAACCCTAAAACTCTCCTAGGGCTGAGGCTAACCCTAACGCTAACACTATCCTAGGGCTGATGCTAACCCTAACCCTAACCCAAACACTATCCTAGGGTTGATGCTAACCCTAACCCTAAGACTATCCTGGGGCTGATGCTAACCCTAACCCTAACCCTAACACTATCCTAGGGCAGATGCTAACCCTAACGCTAACCCTAACACTATGCTTGAACTGATGCTAACCCTAACCCTAACCCTAACACTATCCTACGGTTTATGTTAACCCTAACCCTAACACTATCCTAGGGCTGATGCTAACCGTAACCCTAACCCTAACACTATCCTAGGGCTGATGCTAACTCTAACCCTAACACTATCCTAGGCCTGATGCTAACCCTAACCCTAACCCTAACACTATCCTAGGGCTGATGCAAACCCTAACCCTAACCCTACCACTATCTTGGGCCTGATGCTAACCCTAACCCTAACACTAACACTATCCTAGGGCTGATGCTAACCCTAACCCTAACACTATCCTAGGGCTGATGCTAACCCTAACCCTAACCCTAACACTATCCTAGGGCAGATGCTAACCCTAACGCTAACCCTAACACTATCCTTGAACTAATGCTAACCCTAACCCTAACCCTAACACTATCCTAGGCCTGATGATAACCCTAACCCTAACCCTAACACTATCTTAGGGTTTATGTTAACCCTAACCCTAACACTATCCTAGGGCTGATGCTAACCCTAAGCCTAACCTTAACACTATCCTACGGCGGATGCTAACCCTAACCCTAACCCAAACACTATCCTAGGGCTGATGCTAACCATAACACTAACACTATCCTAGGGCTGATGCTAACCCTAACCCTAACCCTAACACTATCCTAGGGCGGATGCTAACCCTAACCCTAACCCTAACACTATCCTAGGGCTGATGCTAACCATAACACTAACACTATCCTAGGGCTGTTGCTAACCCTAACCCTAACACTAACACTATCCTAGGGCTGATGCTAACCCTAACCCTAACTCTAACACTATCTTAAGGCTGATGCTAACCCTAACCCTAACCCTAACACTATCCTAGGGCGGATGCTCACCCTAACCCTAACCCTAACACTATCCTAGGGCTGATGCTAACCATAACACTAACACTATCCTAGGGCTGATGCTAACCCTAACTTTAACCCTAACACTATCCTAGGGCTGATGCTCACCCTAACCTTAACCCTAACACTATCCTACGGCTGATGCTAACCCTAACCTTAACCCTAACACTATCCTAGGCCTGATGCTAACCCTAACCCTAACCCAAACACTATCCTAGGGCTGAAGCTAACCCTAACCCTAACACTATCCTAGGGCTGATGCTAACCCTAACCCTAACCCTAACACTATCCTGGGGCTGATGCTAACCCTAACCCTAACAATATCCTAGGCCTGATGATAACCCTAACCCTAACCCTAACACTATCCTAGGGCAGATGGTAACCCTAACGCTAACCCTAACACTATCCTTGAACTGATGCTAACCCTAACCCTAACCCTAACACTATCCTAGGCCTGATGATAACCCTAACCCTAACCCTAACACTTTCCTACGGTTTATGTTAACCCTAACCCTAACACTATCCTAGGGCTGATGCTAACCCTAACCCTAACCCTAAAACTATCCTAGGGCGGATGCTAACCCTAACACTAACCCTAACAGTATCCTAGGGCTGATGCTAACCCTAACACTAACACTATCCTAGGGCTGATGCTAACCCTAACCCTAACCCTAACACTATCCTAGGGCTGATCCTAACCCTAACCCTAACACTATCCTAGGGCTGATACTAACCCTAACCCTAACCCTAACACTATCCTAGGGCTGATGCTAACCCTAACCCTAACACTATCATAGGCCTCATGATAACCCTAACCCTAACCCTAACACTATCCTAGGGCTGATGCTAACCCTAATCCTAACACTATACTAGGCCTGATCCTAACCCTAACCCTAACCCTAACACTATCCTAGGGCTGATGATAACCCTAACCCTAACACTATCCTAGGGCTGATGCTAACCGGAACCCTAACCCTAACACTATCCTAGGGCTGATGCTAACCCTAACCCTAACACTATCCTAGGCCTGATGCTAACCCTAACCCTAACCCTAGCACTATCCTAGGGCTGATGCTAACCCTAACCCTAACCCTACCACTATCTTGGGCCTGATGCTAACCCTAACCCTAACACTAACACTATCCTAGTGCTGATGCTAACCCTAACCCTAACACTATCCTAGGGCTGATGCTAACCCTAACCCTAACCCTAACACTATCCTAGGGCAGATGCTAACCCTAACGCTAACCCTAACACTATCCTTGAACTAATGCTAACCCTAACCCTAACCCTAACACTATCCTAGGCCTGATGATAACCCTAACCTTAACCCTAACACTATCTTAGGGTTTATGTTAACCCTAACCCTAACACTATCCTAGGGCTGATGCTAACCCTAAGCCTAACCTTAACACTATCCTTCGGCGGATGCTAACCCTAACCCTAACCCAAACACTATCCTAGGGCTGATGCTAACCATAACACTAACACTATCCTAGGGCTGATGCTAACCCTAACCCTAACCCTAACACTATCCTAGGGCGGATGCTAACCCTAACCCTAACCCTAACACTATCCTAGGGCTGATGCTAACCATAACACTAACACTATCCTAGGGCTGATGCTAACCCTAACCCTAACCCTAACACTATCCTAGGGCTGATGCTAACCCTAACCCTAACTCTAACACTATCTTAAGGCTGATGCTAACCCTAACCCTAACCCTAACACTATCCTAGGGCGGATGCTCACCCTAACCCTAACCCTAACACTATCCTAGGGCTGATGCTAACCATAACACTAACACTATCCTAGGGCTGATGCTAACCCTAACTTTAACCCTAACACTATCCTAGGGCTGATGCTAACCCTAACCTCAACCCTAACACTATCCTACGGCTGATGCTAACCCTAACCTTAACCCTAACACTATCCTAGGCCTGATGCTAACCCTAACCCTAACCCGAACACTATCCTAGGGCTGAAGCTAACCCTAACCCTAACACTATCCTAGGGCTGATGCTAACCCTAACCCTAACCCTAACACTATCCTAGGGCTGATGCTAACCCTAACCCTAACAATATCCTAGGCCTGATGATAACCCTAACCCTAACCCTAACACTATCCTAGAGCTGATGCTAACCCTAACCCTAACACTATCCTAGGGCTGATGCTAACCCTAACCCTAACCCTAACACTGTCCAAGGCCTGATGCTAACCCTATCCCTAACCCTAAAACTCTCCTAGGGCTGAGGCTAACCCTAACCCTAACACTATCCTAGGGCTGATGCTAACCCTAACCCTAACCCAAACACTATCCTAGGGTTCATGCTAACCCTAACCCTAAGACTATCCTGGGGCTGATGCTAACCCTAACCCTAACCCTAACACTATCCTAGGGCAGATGCTAACACTAACGCTAACCCTAACACTATCCTTGAACTGATGCTAACCCTAACCCTAACCCTAACACTATCCTAGGCCTGATGATAACCCTAACCCTAACCCTAACACTATCCTACGGTTTATGTTAACCCTAACCCTAACACTATCCTAGGGCTGATGCTAACCCTAACCCTAACCCTAAAACTATCCTAGGGCGGATGCTAACCCTAACACTAACCCTAACAGTATCCTAGGGCTGATGCTAACCCTAACACTAACACTATCCTAGGGCTGATGCTAACCCTAACCCTAACCCTAACACTATCCTAGGGCTGATGCTAACCCTAACCCTAACACTATCCTAGGGCTGATACTAACCCTAACCCTAACCCTAACACTATCCTAGGGCTGATGCTAACCGTAACCCTAACAATATCATAGGCCTCATGATAACCCTAACCCTAACCCTAACACTATCCTAGGGCTGATGCTAACCCTAATCCTAACACTATCCTAGGCCTGATCCTAACCCTAACCCTAACCCTAACACTATCCTAGGGCTGATGCTAACCCTAACCCTAACACTATCCTAGGGCTGATGCTAACCGTAACCCGAACCCTAACACTATCCTAGGGCTGATGCTAACCCTAACCCTAACACTATCCTAGGCCTGATGATAACCCTAACCCTAACCCTAACACTATCCTAGGGCTGATGCTAACCCTAACCCTAACCCTACCACTATCTTGGGCCTGATGCTAACCCTAACCCTAACACTAACACTATCCTAGGGCTGATGCTAACCCTAACGCTAACACTATCCTAGGGCTGATGCTAACCCTAACCCTAACCCTAACACTATCCTAGGGCAGATGCTAACCCTAACGCTAACCCTAACACTATCCTTGAACTAATGCTAACCAAAACCCTAACCCTAACACTATCCTAGGCCTGATGATAACCCTAACCCTAACCCTAACACTATCTTAGGGTTTATGTTAACCCTAACCCTAACACTATCCTAGGGCTGATGCTAACCCTAAGCCTAACCTTAACACTATCCTACGGCGGATGCTAACCCTAACCCTAACCCAAACACTATCTTAGGGCTGATGCTAACCATAACACTAACACTATCCTAGGGCTGATGCTAACCCTAACCCTAACCCTAACACTATCCTAGGGCGGATGCTAACCCTAACCCTAACCCTAACACTATCCTAGGGCTGATGCTAACCATAACACTAACACTATCCTAGGGCTGATGCTAACCCTAACCCTAACCCTAACACTATCCTAGGGCTGATGCTAACCCTAACCCTAACTCTAACACTATCTTAGGGCTGATGCTAACCCTAACCCTAACCCTAACACTATCCTAGGGCGGATGCTCACCCTAACCCTAACCCTAACACTATCCTAGGGCTGATGCTAACCATAACACTAACACTATCCTAGGGCTGATGCTAACCCTAACTTTAACCCTAACACTATCCTAGGGCTGATGCTAACCCTAACCTTAACCCTAACACTATCCTACGGCTGATGCTAACCCTAACCTTAACCCTAACACTATCCTAGGCCTGATGCTAACCCTAACCCTAACCCGAACACTATCCTAGGGCTGATGCTAACCCTAACCCTAACACTATCCTAGGGCTGATGCTAACCCTAACCCTAACAATATCCTAGGCCTGATGATAACCCTAACCCTAACCCTAACACTATCCTAGGGCTGATGCTAACCCTAACCCTAACACTATCCTAGGGCTGATGCTAACCCTAACCCTAACCCTAACACTATCCAAGGCCTGATGTTAACCCTATCCCTAACCGTAAAACTCTCCTAGGGCTGAGGCTAACCCTAACCCTAACACTATCCTAGGGCTGATGCTAACCCTAACCCTAACCCAAACACTATCCTAGGGTTGATGCTAACCCTAACCCTAAGACTATCCTGGGCCTGATGCTAACCCTAACCCTAACCCTAACACTATCTTAGGGCTGATGTTAACCCTAACCCTAACACTATCCTAGGCCTGATGATAACCCTAACCCTAACCCTAACACTATCCTAGGTCTGATGCTAACCCTAACCCTAACACTATCCTAGGGCTGATGCTAAAACTAACCCTAACCCTAACACTATCCCAGGGCTGATGCTAACCCTAACCCTAACAATATCCTAGGGCTGATGCTAACCCTAACCCTAACCCTAACACTATCCTAGGGCTGATGCTAACCCTAACCCTAACTCTAACACTATCTTAAGGCTGATGCTAACCCTAACCCTAACCCTAACACTACCTTGGGCGGATGCTCACCCTAACCCTAACCCTAACACTATCCTAGGGCTGATGCTAACCATAACACTAACACTATCCTAGGGCTGATGCTAACCCTAACTTTTACCCTAACACTATCCTAGGGCTGATGCTAACCCTAACCTTAACCCTAACACTATCCTACGGCTGATGCTAACCCTAACCTTAACCCTAACACTATCCTAGGCCTGATGCTAACCCTAACCCTAACCCGAACACTCTCCTAGGGCTGAAGGTAACCCTAACCCTAACACTATCCTAGGGCTGATGCTAACCCTAACCCTAACCCTAACACTATCCTGGGGCTGATGCTAACCCTAACCCTAACAATATCCTAGGCCTGATGATAACCCTAACCCTAACCCTAACACTATCCTAGGGCAGATGGTAACCCTAACGCTAACCCTAACACTATCCTTGAACTGATGCTAACCCTAACCCTAACCCTAACACTATCCTAGGCCTGATGATAACCCTAACCCTAACCCTAACACTATCCTACGGTTTATGTTAACCCTAACCCTAACACTATCCTAGGGCTGATGCTAACCCTAACCCTAACCCTAAAACTATCCTAGGGCGGATGCTAACCCTAACACTAACCATAACAGTATCCTAGGGCTGATGCTAACCCTAACACTAACACTATCCTAGGGCTGATGCTAACCCTAACCCTAACCCTAACACTATCCTAGGGCTGATCCTAACCCTAACCCTAACACTATCCTAGGGCTGATACTAACCCTAACCCTAACCCTAACACTATCCTAGGGCTGATGCTAACCCTAACACTAACACTATCATAGGCCTCATGATAACCCTAACCCTAACCCTAACACTATCCTAGGGCTGATGCTAACCCTAACCCTAACACTATCCTAGGGCTGATGCTAACCGTAACCCTAACCCTAACACTATCCTAGGGCTGATGCTAACCCTAACCCTAACACTATCCTAGGCCTGATGCTAACCCTAACCCTAACCCTAACACTATCCTAGGGCTGATGCTAACCCTAACCCTAACCCTACCACTATCTTGGGCCTGATGCTAACCCTAACCCTAACACTAACACTATCCTAGTGGTGATGGTAACCCTAACCCTAACACTATCCTAGGGCTGATGCTAACCCTAACGCTAACCCTAACACTATCCTTGAACTAATGCTAACGCTCACCCTAACCCTAACACTATCCTAGGCCTGATGATAACCCTAACCCTAACCCTAACACTAATTTAGGGTTTATGTTAACCCTAACCCTAACACTATCCTAGGGCTGATGCTAACCCTAAGCCTAACCTTAACACTATCCTTCGGCGGATGCTAACCCTAACCCTAACCCAAACACTATCCTAGGGCTGATGCTAACCATAACACTAACACTATCCTAGGGCTGATGCTAACCCTAACCCTAACCCTAACACTATCCTAGGGCGGATGCTAACCCTAACCCTAACCCTAACACTATCCTAGGGCTGATGCTAACCATAACACTAACACTATCCTAGGGCTGATGCTAACCCTAACCCTAACCCTAACACTATCCTAGGGCTGATGCTAACCCTAACCCTAACTCTAACACTATCTTAAGGCTGATGCTAACCCTAACCCTAACCCTAACACTATCCTAGGGCGGATGCTCACCCTAACCCTAACCCTAACACTATCCTAGGGCTGATGCTAACCATAACACTAACACTATCCTAGGGCTGATGCTAACCCTAACTTTTACCCTAACACTATCCTAGGGCTGATGCTAACCCTAACCTCAACCCTAACACTATCCTACGGCTGATGCTAACCCTAACCTTAACCCTAACACTATCCTAGGCCTGATGCTAACCCTAACCCTAACCCGAACACTATCCTAGGGCTGAAGCTAACCCTAACCCTAACACTATCCTAGGGCTGATGCTAACCCTAACCCTAACCCTAACACTATCCTAGGGCTGATGCTAACCCTAACCCTAACAATATCCTAGGCCTCATGATAACCCTAACCCTAACCCTAACACTATCCTAGGGCTGATGCTAACCCTAACCCTAACACTATCCTAGGGCTGATGCTAACCCTAACCCTAACCCTAACACTATCCAAGGCCTGATGCTAACCCTATCCCTAACCCTAAAACTCTCCTAGGGCTGAGGCTAACCCTAACCCTAACACTATCCTAGGGCTGATGCTAACCCTAACCCTAACCCAAACACTATCCTAGGGTTGATGCTAACCCTAACCCTAAGACTATCCTAGGGCTGATGCTAACCCTAACCCTAACCCTAACACTATCCTAGGGCAGATGCTAACCCTAACGCTAACCCTAACACTATCCTTGAACTGATGCTAACCCTAACCCTAACCCTAACACTATCCTAGGCCTGATGATAACCCTAACCCTAACCCTAACACTATCCTACGGTTTATGTTAACCCTAACCCTAACACTATCCTAGGGCTGATGCTAACCCTAACCCTAACCCTAAAACTATCCTAGGGCGGATGCTAACCCTAACACTAACCCTAACAGTATCCTAGGGCTGATGCTAACCCTAACACTAACACTATCCTAGGGCTGATGCTAACCCTAACCCTAACCCTAACACTATCCTAGGGCTGATGCTAACCCTAACCCTAACACTATCCTAGGGCTGATACTAACCCTAACCCTAACCCTAACACTATCCTAGGGCTCATGCTAACCGTAACCCTAACACTATCATAGGCCTCATGATAACCCTAACCCTAACCCTAACACTATCCTAGGGCTGATGCTAACCCTAATCCTAACACTATCCTAGGCCTGATCCTAACCCTAACCCTAACCCTAACACTATCCTAGGGCTGATGCTAACCCTAACCCTAACACTATCCTAGGGCTGATGCTAACCGTAACCCTAACCCTGACACTATCCTAGGGCTGATGCTAACCCTAACCCTAACACTATCCTAGGCCTGATGCTAACCCTAACCCTAACCCTAACACTATCCTAGGGCTGATGCTAACCCTAACCCTAACCCTACCACTATCTTGGGCCTGATGCTAACCCTAACCCTAACACTAACACTATCCTGGGGCTGATGCTAACCCTAACCCTAACACTATCCTAGGGCTGATGCTAACCCTAACCCTAACCCTAACACTATCCTAGGGCAGAAGCTAACCCTAACGCTAACCCTAACACTATCCTTGAACTAATGCTAACCCTAACCCTAACCCTAACACTATCCTAGGCCTGATGATAACCCTAACCCTAACCCTAACACTATCTTAGGGTTTATGTTAACCCTAACCCTAACACTATCCTAGGGCTGATGCTAACCCTAAGCCTAACCTTAACACTATCCTACGGCGGATGCTAACCCTAACCCTAACCCAAACACTATCTTAGGGCTGATGCTAACCATAACACTAACACTATCCTAGGGCTGATGCTAACCCTAACCCTAACCCTAACACTATCCTAGGGCTGATGCTAACCCTAACATTAACCCTAACACTATCCTACGGCTGATGCTAACCCTAACCTTAACCCTAACACTATCCTAGGCCTGATGCTAACCCTAACCCTAACCCGAACACTATCCTAGGGCTGATGCTAACCCTAACCCTAACACTATCCTAGGGCTGATGCTAACCCTAACCCTAACCCTAACACTATCCTAGGGCTGATGCTAACCCTAACCCTAACAATATCCTAGGCCTGATGATAACCCTAACCCTAACCCTAACACTATCCTAGGGCTGATGCTAACCCTAACCCTAACACTATCCTAGGGCTGATGCTAACCCTAACCCTAACCCTAACACTATCCGAGGCCTGATGCTAACCCTATCCCTAACCGTAAAACTCTCCTAGGGCTGAGGCTAACCCTAACCCTAACACTATCCTAGGGCTGATGCTAACCCTAACCCTAACCCAAACACTATCCTAGGGTTGATGCTAACCCTAACCCTAAGACTATCCTGGGCCTGATGCTAACCCTAACCCTAACCCTAACACTATCTTAGGGCTGATGTTAACCCTAACCCTAACACTATCCTAGGCCTGATGATAACCCTAACCCTAACCCTAACACTATCCTAGGTCTGATGCTAACCCTAACCCTAACACTATCCTAGGGCTGATGCTAAAACTAACCCTAACCCTAACACTATCCTAGGGCTGATGCTAACCCTAACGCTAACACTATTCTAGGGCTGATGCTAACCCTAACCCTAACCCTAACACTATCCTAGGGCTGATGCTAACCCTAACCCTAACACTATCCTAGGGCTGATGCTAACCCTAACCCTAACCCTAACACTATCCTAGGGCTGATGCTAACCCTAACCCTAACACTATCCTAGGGGTGATGCTATCCCTAACCCTAACCCTAACACTATCCTAGGGCTGATGCTAACCCTAACCCTAACACTATCCTAGAGCTGATGGTAACCCTAACCCTAACCGTAACATTATCCCAGGGCTGATGGTAACCCTAACCCTAACACTATCCTAGGGCTGATGGTAACCCTAACCCTAACCCTAACATTATCCTAGGGCTGATGCTAACCCTAACCCTAACACTAACACTATCCTAGAGCTGATGATAACCCTAACCCTAACCCTAACCCTAACCCTAATACTATCCTAGGGCTGATGCTAACCCTAACCCTAACCCTAACACTATCCTAGGGCTGATGCTAACCCTAACACTAACACTATACTAGGGCTGATGATAACCCTAACCCTACGCCTAACACTATCCTAGGGCTGATGCTAACCCTAACCCTAACGCTAAAACTATCCTAGGGCTGAGGCTAACCCTAACCCTAACACTATCCTACGGCTGATGCTAACCCTAACCCTAACCCTAACACTATGCTAAGGCTGATGGTAACCCTAACACTCACACTATCCTAAGCGTGGTGCTAACCCTAACTCTAACCCTAACACTATCCTAGGGCTGATGCTAACCCTAACCCTAATAATATCCTAGGGCTGATGCTAACACTAACCCTAACCCTAACACTATCCTAGGGCTGATGCTAACCCTAACCCTAACCCTAACACTATCCTAGGGCTGATGCTAACCCTAACCCTAACACTATCCTAGGCCTGATGATAACCCTAACCCTAACCCTAACACTATCCTAGGGCTGATGCTAACCCTAACCCTAACACTATCCTAGGCCTGATGCTAACCCTAACCCTAACCCTAACACTATCCTAGGGCGGATGCTAACCCTAACCCTAACACTATCCTAGGGCTGATGCTAACGCTAACCCTAACACTATCCTAGGGCTGATACTAACCCTAACCCTAACCCTAACACTATCCTAGGGCTGATGCTAACCCTAACGCTAACCCTAAAACTGTCCTTGAACTGATGCTAACCATAACCCTAACCCTAACACTATCCTAGGCCTGATGATAACCCTAACCCTAACCCTAACACTATCCTAGGGTTTATGTTTATCCTAACCCTAACACTATCCTAGGGCTGATGCTAATCCTAACCCTATCACTATCTTGGGACTGATGCTAACCCTAACCCTAACACTAACACTATCCTAGGGCTGATGCTAACCCTAAACCTAACACTATGCTAGGGCTGATGCTAACCCTAACCCTAACCCTAACACTATCCTAGGGCTGATGCTAACCCTAACGCTAACCCTAACACTATCCTTGAACTAATGCTAACCCTAACCCTAACCCTAACACTATCCTAGGCCTGATGATAACCCTAACCATAACCCTAACACTATCCTAGGGTTTATGTTAACCCTAACCCTAACACTATCCTAGGGCTGATGCTATCCCTAACCCTAACCCTAACACTATCCTAGGGCGGATGCTAAACCTAACCCTAACTCTAACACTATCCTAGGGCTGATTCTAACCAGAACACTAACACTATCCTAGGGCTGATGCTAACCCTAACCCTAACCCTAACACTATCCTAGGGCTGATGCTAACCCTAACCCTAACTCTAACACTATCTTAGGGCTGAGGCTAACCCTAACCCTAACACTATCCTACGGCTGATGCTAACCCTAACCTTAACTCTATTACTATCCTAGGGCTGATGCTAACCCTAACCCTAACACTATCCTAGGCCTGATGCTAACCCTAACCCTAACCCTAACACTATCCTAGGCCTGATGCTAACCATAACACTAACACTATCCTAGGGCTGATGCTAACCCTAACCTTAACCCTAACACTATCCTAGGGCTGATGCTAACCCTAACCTTAACCCTAACACTATCCTACGGCTGATGCTAACCCTATCCTTAACCCTAACACTATCCTAGGCCTGATGCTAACCCTAACCATAACCCTAACACTATCCTAGGGCTGATGCAAACCCTAACCCTAACACTATCCTAGGGCTGATGCTAACCCTAACCCTAACCCTAACACTATCCTAGGGCTGATGCTAACCCTAACCCTAACACTATCCTAGGCCTGATGATAACCCTAACCCTAACCCTAACACTATCCTAGGGCTGATGCTAACCCTAACCCTAACACTATCCTACGGCTGATGCTAACCCTAAGCCTAACCCTAACACTATCCTAGGGCTGATGCTAAACTTAACCCTAACCCTAACGCTATCCTAGGGCTGATTCTAACCGTAACCCTAACACTATCCTAGGCCTGATGCTAACCCTAACCCTTACCCTAACACTATCCTAGGGCTGATGCTAAACCTAACCATAACCCTAACACTATCCTAGGGCTGATGCTAACCCTAACCCTAACCCTAACACTATCCTAGGGCTGATGCTAACGCTAACCCTAACACTATCCTAGGCCTGATGCTAACCCTAACCCTAACACTATTTAGGGCTGATGCTAACCCTAACCCTAACCCTAACACTATCCAAGGCCTGATGCTAACCCTATCCCTAACCCTAAAACTCTCCTAGGGCTGAGGCTAACCCTAACCCTAACACTATCCTAGGGCTGATGCTAACCCTAACCCTAACCCAAACACTATCCTAGGGTTGATGCTAACCCTAACCCTAACACTATCCTAGGGCTGATGCTAACCCTAACCCTAACACTATCCTAGGCCTGATGATAACCCTAACCCTAACCCTAACACTATAATAGGGCTGATGCTAACCCTAACCCTAACACTATCCTAGGCCTGATGCTAACCCTAACCCTAACCCTAACACTACCCTAGGGCTGATGCTAACCCTAACCCTAACACTATCCTAGGGCTGATGCTAACCCTAACCCTAACCCTAACACTATCCTAGGGCTGATGCTAACCCTAACCCTAACTCTATCCTAGGCCTTATGCTAACTCTAACCCTAACCCTAACACTATCCTAGGGCTGATGCTAACGCTAACCCTAACCCTACCACTATCTTGGGCCTGATGCTAACCCTAACCCTAACACTAACACTATCCTAGGGCTGATGCTAACTCTAACCCTAACACTATCCTAGGGCTGATGCTAACCCTAACCCTAACCCTAACACTATCCTACGGCTGATGCTAACCCTAACGCTAACCCTCACACTATCCTTGAACTAATGCTAACCCTGACCCTAACCCTAACACTATCCTAGGCCTGATGATAACCCTAACCCTAACCCTAACACTATCCTAGGGTTTATGTTAACCCTAACCCTAACACTATCCTAGGGCGGATGCTAACCCTAACACTAACACTATCCTAGGGCTGATGCTAACCCTAACCCTAACACTAACACTATCCTAGGGCTGATGCTAACCCTAACCCGAACACTAACACTATCCTAGGGCTGATGCTAACCCTAACCCTAACTCTAACACTATCTTAGGGCTGAGGCTAACCCTAACCCTAACACTATCCTACGGCTGATGCTAACCCTAACCTTAACCCTAACACTATCCTAGGGCTGATGCTAACCCTAACCCTAACCCTAACACTACCCTAGGGCTGATGCTAACCCTAACCCTAACACTATCCTAGGCCTGATGCTAACCCTAACCCTAACCCTAACACTACCCTAGGGCTGATGCTAACCCTAACCCTAACACTATCCTAGGGCTGATGCTAACCCTAACCCTAACCCTAACACTATCCTAGGGCTGATGCTAACCCTAACCCTAACTCTATCCTAGGCCTTATGCTAACTCTAACCCTAACCCTAACACTATCCTAGGGCTGATGCTAACGCTAACCCTAACCCTACCACTATCTTGGGCCTGATGCTAACCCTAACCCTAACACTAACACTATCCTAGGGCTGATGCTAACTCTAACCCTAACACTATCCTAGGGCTGATGCTAACCCTAACCCTAACCCTAACACTATCCTACGGCTGATGCTAACCCTAACGCTAACCCTCACACTATCCTTGAACTAATGCTAACCCTGACCCTAACCCTAACACTATCCTAGGCCTGATGATAACCCTAACCCTAACCCTAACACTATCCTAGGGTTTATGTTAACCCTAACCCTAACACTATCCTAGGGCGGATGCTAACCCTAACACTAACACTATCCTAGGGCTGATGCTAACCCTAACCCTAACACTAACACTATCCTAGGGCTGATGCTAACCCTAACCCGAACACTAACACTATCCTAGGGCTGATGCTAACCCTAACCCTAACTCTAACACTATCTTAGGGCTGAGGCTAACCCTAACCCTAACACTATCCTACGGCTGATGCTAACCCTAACCTTAACCCTAACACTATCCTAGGGCTGATGCTAACCCTAACCCTAACCCTAACACTATCCTAGGGCGGATGCTAACCCTAACCCTAACCCTAACACTATCCTAGGGCTGATACTAACCATAACACTAACACTATCCTAGGGCTGATGCTAACCCTAACCCTAACCCTAACACTATCCTAGGGCTGATGCTAACCCTAACCTTAAACCTAACACTATCCTACAGCTGACGCTAACCCTAACCTTAACCCTAACACTATCCTAGGCCTGATGCTAACCCTAACCCTAACCCTAACACTATCCTAGGGCTGATGCTAACCCTAACCCTAACACTATCCTAGGGCTGATGCTAACCCTAACCCTAACCCTAACACTATCCTAGGGCTCATGCTAACCCTAACCCTAACACTATCCTAGGCCTGATGATAACCCTAACCCTAACAATAACACTATGCTAGGGATGATGCTAATCCTAACCCTAACACTATCCTAGGGCTGATGCTAACCCTGACCCTAACCCTAACACTATCCTAGGGCTGATGCTAAACTTAACCCTAATTCTAACGCTATCCTAGGGCTGATTCTAACCGTAACCCTAACACTATCCTAGGCCAGATGCTAACCCTAACCCTAACCCTAACACTATCCTAGGGCTGATGCGAAACCTAACCCTAACACTATCCTAGGCCTGATGCTAACCCTAACCCTAACACTATCCTAGGGCTGATGCTAACCCTAACCCTAACCCTAACACTATCCTAGGCCTGATGCTAACCCTATCCCTAACCCTAACACTCTCCTAGGGCTGAGGCTAACCCTAACCCTAACACTATCCTAGGGCTGATGCTAACCCTAACCCTAACCCAAACACTATCCAAGGGTTGATGCTAACCCTAACACTAACACTATCCTAGGGCTGATGCTAACGCTAACCGTAACCCTAACACTATCCTAGGGCTGATGCTAACCCTAAACCTAACACTATCCTGGGCCTGATGCTAACCCTAACACTAACCCTAACACTATTCTAGGGCTGATGCTAACCCTAACCCTAACAATATCCTTGGGCTGATGCTAACCCTAACCCTAACCCTAACACTATCCTAGGGCAGATGCTAACCCTAACGCTAACCCTAACACTATCCTTGAACTGATGCTAACCCTAACCCTAACCCTAACACTATCCTAGGCCTGATGATAACCCTAACCCTAACCCTAACACTATCCTAGGGTTTATGTTCACCCTAACCCTAACACTATCCTAGGGCTGATGCTAACCCTAACCCTAACCCTAAAACTATTCTAGGGCGGATGCTAACCCTAACCCTAACCCTAACACTATCCTAGGGCTGATGCTAACCCTAACCCTAACACTATCCTAGGGCTGATGCTAACCCTAACCCTAACCCTAACACTATCCTGGGGCTGATGCTAACCCTAACCCTAACACTATCATAGGCCTGATGATAACCCTAATCCTAACCCTAACACTATCCTAGGGCTGATGCTAACCCTAATCCTAACACTATCCTAGGCCTGATCTTAACCCTAACCCTAACCCTAACACTATCCTAGGGCTGATGCTAACCCTAACCCTAACACTATCCTAGGGCTGATGCTAACCCTAACCCTAACCCTAACACTATCCTAGGGCTGACGCTAACCCTAACCTTAACCCTAACACTATCCTAGGCCTGATGCTAACCCTAACCCTAACCCTAACACTATCCTAGGGCTGATGCTAACCCTAACCCTAACACTATATTAGGGCTGATGCTAACCCTAATCCTAACCCTAACACTATCCTAGGGCTCATGCTAACCCTAACCCTAACACTATCCTAGGCCTGATGATAACCCTAACCCTAACCCTAACACTATGCTAGGGCTGATGCTAACCCTAACCCTAACACTATCCTAGGGCTGATGCTAACACTAACCATAAACCTAACACTATCCTAGGGCGGATGCTAACCCTAACCCTAACCCTAACACTATCCTAGGGCTGATGCTAACCCTAACCCTAACCCTAACACTATCCTAGGGCTGATGCTAACCCTAACCCTAACACTATCATAGGCCTGATGATAACACTAACCCTAACCCTAACACTATCCTAGGGCTGATGCTAACCCTAACCCTAACACTATCCTAGGCCTGATGCTAACCCTAACCCTAACCCTAACACTATCCTAGGGCTGATGCTAACCCTAACCGTAACACTATCCTATGGCTGATGCTAACCCTATCCCTAACCCTAACACTATCCTAGGGCTGATGCTAACCCTAACGCTAACTCTAAAACTATCCTTGAACTGATGCTAACCCTAACCCTAACCCTAACACTATCCTAGGCCTGATGATAACCCTAACCCTAACCCTAACACTATCCTAGGGTTTATGTTAATCCTAACCCTAACACTATCCTAGGGCTGATGCTAACCCTAACCCTACCACTATCTTGGGCCTGATGCTAACCCTAACCCTAACACTAACACTATCCTAGGGCTGATGCTAACCCTAAACCTAACACTATCCTAGGGCTGATGCTAACCCTAACCCTAACCCTAACACTATCCTAGGGCTGATGCTAACCCTAACCTTAAACCTAACACTATCCTACGGCTGACGCTAACCCTAACCTTAACCCTAACACTATCCTAGGGCTGATGCTAACCCTAACCCTAAACCTAACACTATCCTAGGGCTGAGGCTAACCCTAACCCTAAACCTAACACTATCCTAGGGCTGATGCTAACCCTAACCTTAAACCTAACACTATCCTACGGCTGACGCTAACCCTAACCTTAACCCTAACACTATCCTAGGCCTGATGATAACCCTAACCCTAACCCTAACACTATGCTAGGGCTGATGCTAACCCTAACCCTAACACTATCCTAGGGCTGATGCTAACCCTAACCCTAACCCTAACACTCTCCTAGGGCTGATGCTAAACTTAACCCTAACCGTAACGCTATCCTAGGGCTGATTCTAACCGTAACCCTAACACTATCCTAGGCCTGATGCTAACCCTAACCCTTACCCTAACACTATCCTAGGGCTGATGCTAAACCTAACCATAACCCTAACACTATCCTAGGGCTGATGCTAACCCTAACCCTAACCCTAACACTATCCTTGGTCTGATGCTAACCCTAACCCTAACACTATCCTAGGACTGATGCTAACCCTAACCCTAACACTATCCTAGGGCTGATGCTAACACTAACCCTAACCCTAACACTATCCTATGCCTGATGCTAACCCTATCCCTAACACTAACACTCTCCTAGGGCTGAGGCTACCCTAACCCTAACACTATCCTAGGGCTGATGCTAACCCTAACCCAACACTAACACTATACTAGGGCTGAGGCTAACCCTAACCCTAACCCTAACACTATCCTAGGGCTGATGCGAACCCTAACCCTAACACTATCCTGGGCCTGATGCTAACCCTAACCCTAACCCTAACACTATCCTAGGGCTGATGCTAACCCTAACCCTAACACTATCCTTGGGCTGATGCTAACCCTAACCCTAACCCTAACGCTATCCTAGGGCAGATGCTAACCCTAACGCTAACCCTAACACTATCCTTGAACTGATGCTAACCCTAACCTTAACCCTAACACTATCCTAGGCCTGATGATAACCCTAACCCTAACCCTAACACTATCCTAGGGTTTATGTTAACCCTAACCCTAACACTATCCTAGGGCTGATGCTAACCCTAACCCTAACCCTAACACTATCCTACGGCGGATGCTAACCCTAACCCTAACCCTAACACTATCCTAGGGCTGATGCTAACCCTAACCCTAACACTATCCTTGGGCTGATGCTAACCCTAACCCTAACCCTAACATTATCCTAGGGCAGATGCTAACCCTAACGCTAACCCTAACACTATCCTTGAACTGATGCTAACCCTAACCCTAATCATAACACTATCCTAGGCCTGATGATAACCCTAACCCTAACCCTAACACTATCCTAGGGTTTATGTTAACCCTAACCCTAACACTATCCTAGGGCTCATGCTAACCCTAACCCTAACCCTAAAACTATCCTAGGGCGGATGCTAACCCTAACCCTAACCCTAACACTATCCTAGGGCTGATGCTAACCCTAACACTAACACTATCCTACGTCTGATGCTAACCCTAACCCTAACCCTAACACTATCCTAGGGCTGATGCTAACCCTAACCCTAACACTATCCTAGGGCTGATACTAACCCTAACCCTAACCCTAACACTATCCTAGGGCTGATGCTAACCTTAACCCTAACACTATCATAGGCCTGATGATAACCCTAACCCTAACACTATCCTAGGGCTGATGCTAACCCTAATTCTAACACTATCCTAGGCCTGATCCTAACCCTAACCCTAACCCTAACACTATCCTAGGGCTGATGCTAACCCTAACCCTAACACTATCCTAGGGCTGATGCTAACCCTAACCCTAACCCTAACACTATCCTAGGGCTGATGCTAACCCTAACCTTAAACCTAACACTATCCTACGGCTGACGCTAACCCTAACCTTAACCCTAACACTATCCTAGGCCTGATGATAACCCTAACCCTAACCCTAACACTATGCTAGGGCTGATGCTAACCCTAACCCTAACGATATCCTAGGGCTGATGCTAACCCTAACCCTAACCCTAACACTCTCCTAGGGCTGATGCTAAACTTAACCCTAACCCTAACGCTATCCTAGGGCTGATTCTAACCGTAACCCTAACACTATCCTAGGCCTGATGCTAACCCTAACCCTTACCCTAACACTATCCTAGGGCTGATGCTAAACCTAACCATAACCCTAACACTATCCTAGGGCTGATGCTAACCCTAACCCTAACCCTAACACTATCCTTGGGCTGATGCTAACCCTAACCCTAACACTATCCTAGGACTGATGCTAACCCTAACCCTAACACTATCCTAGGGCTGATGCTAACACTAACCCTAACCCTAACACTATCCTAGGCCTGATGCTAACACTATCCCTAACACTAACACTCTCCTAGGGCTGAGGCTACCCTAACCCTAACACTATCCTAGGGCTGATGCTAACCCTAACCCAACACTAACACTATACTAGGGCTGAGGCTAACCCTAACCCTAACCCTAACACTATCCTAGGGATGATGCGAACCCTAACCCTAACACTATCCTGGGCCTGATGCTAACCCTAACCCTAACCCTAACACTATCCTAGGGCTGATGCTAACCCTAACCCTAACACTATCCTTGGGCTGATGCTAACCCTAACCCTAACCCTAACGCTATCCTAGGGCAGATGCTAACCCTAACGCTAACCCTAACACTATCCTTGAACTGATGCTAACCCTAACCTTAACCCTAACACTATCCTAGGCCTGATGATAACCCTAACCCTAACCCTAACACTATCCTAGGGTTTATGTTAACCCTAACCCTAACACTATCCTAGGGCTGATGCTAACCCTAACCCTAACCCTAACACTATCCTACGGCGGATGCTAACCCTAACCCTAACCCTAACACTATCCTAGGGCTGATGCTAACCCTAACCCTAACACTATCCTTGGGCTGATGCTAACCCTAACCCTAACCCTAACATTATCCAGGGCAGATGCTAACCCTAACGCTAACCCTAACACTATCCTTGAACTGATGCTAACCCTAACCCTAATCATAACACTATCCTAGGCCTGATGATAACCCTAACCCTAACCCTAACACTATCCTAGGGTTTATGTTAACCCTAACCCTAACACTATCCTAGGGCTGATGCTAACCCTAACCCTAACCCTAAAACTATCCTAGGGCGGATGCTAACCCTAACCCTAACCCTAACACTATCCTAGGGCTGATGCTAACCCTAACACTAACACTATCCTACGGCTGATGCTAACCCTAACCCTAACCCTAACACTATCCTAGGGCTGATGCTAACCCTAACCCTAACACTATCCTAGGGCTGATACTAACCCTAACCCTAAACCTAACACTATCCTAGGGCTGATGCTAACCTTAACCCTAACACTATCATAGGCCTGATGATAACCCTAACCCTAACACTATCCTAGGGCTGATGCTAACCCTAATTCTAACACTATCCTAGGCCTGATCCTAACCCTAACCCTAACCCTAACACTATCCTAGGGCTGATGCTAACCCTAACCCTAACACTATCCTAGGGCTGATGCTAACCCTAACCCTAACCCTAACACTATCCTAGGGCTGATGCTAACCCTAACCCTAACACTATCCTAGGCCTGATGCTAACCCTAACCCTAACCCTAACACTATCCTAGGGCTGATGCTAACCCTAACCCTAACCCTACCACTATCTTGGGCCTGATGCTAACCCTAACCCTAACACTAACACTATCCTAGGGCTGATGCTAACCCTAACCCTAACACTATCCTAGGGCTGATGCTACCGCTAACCCTAACCTTAACACTATCCTAGGGTTGATGCTAACCCTAACGCTAACCCTAACACTATCCTTGAACTAATGATAACCCTAACCCTAACGCTAACACTATCCTAGGCCTGATGATAACCCTAACCCTAACCCTAACACTATCCTAGGGTTTATGTTAACCCTAACCCTAACACTATCCTAGGGCTGATGCTAACCCTAACCCTAACCCTAACACTATCCTAGGGCGGATGCTAACCCTAACCCTAACACTAACACTATCCTAGGGCTGATGCTAACCATAACACTAACACTATCCTAGGGCTGATGCTAACCCTAACCCTAACCCTAATACTATCCTAGGGCTGATGCTAACCCTAACCATAGCTCTAACACTATCTTAGGGCTGAGGCTAACCCTAACCCTAACACTATCCTACGGCTGATGCTAACCCTAACCTTAACCCTAACACTATCCTAGGGCTGATGCTAACCCTAACCTTAAACCTAACACTATCCTACGGCTGACGCTAACCCTAACCTTAACCCTAACACTATCCTAGGCCTGATGCTAATGCTAACCCTAACGCTAACACTATCCCAGGGCTGATGCTAACCCTAACCCTAACACTATCCTAGGGCTGATGCTAACCCTAACCCTAACCCTAACACTATCCTAGGGCTCATGCTAACCCTAACCCTAACACTATCCTAGGCCTGATGATAACCCTAACCCTAACCCTAACACTATCCTAGGGCTGATGCTAACCCTAACCCTAACACTATCCTAGGGCTGATGCTAACCCTAACCCTAACCCTAAAACTATCCTAGGGCTGATGATAAACTTAACCCTAACCCTAACGCTATCCTAGGGCTGATTCTAACCGTAACCCTAACACTATCCTAGGCCTGATGCTAACCCTAACCCTTACCCTAACACTATCCTAGGGCTGATGCTAAACCTAACCATAATCCTAACACTATCCTAGGGCTGATGCTAACCCTAACCCTAACCCTAACACTATCCTAGGGCTGATGCTAACCCTAACCCTAACACTATCCTAGGCCTGATGCTAACCCTAACCCTAACACTATGCTAGGGCTGATGCTAACCCTAACCCTAACCCTAACACTATCCTAGGCCTGATGCTAACCCTATCCCTAACCCTAACACTATCCTAGGGCTGATGCTAACCCTAACCCTAACCCAAACACAATCCTAGCGTTGATGCTAACCCTAACCCTAACACTATCCTAGGGCTGATGCTAACCCGAACCCTAACCGTAACACTATCCTAGGGCTGATGCTAACCCTAACCCTAACACTATCCTGGGCCTGATGCTAACCCTAACCCTAACCCTAACACTATCCTAGGGCTGATGCTAACCCTAACCCTAACACTATCCTTGGGCTTATGCTAACCCTAACCCTAACCCTAACACTATCCTAGGGCAGATGCTAACCCTAACGCTAGACCTAACACTATCCTTGAACTGATGCTAACCCTAACCCTAACCCTAACACTATCCTAGGCCTGATGATAACCCTAACCCTAACCCTAACACTATCCTAGGGTTTATGTTAACCCTAACCCTAACACTATCCTAGGGCTGATGCTAACCCTAACCCTAACCCTAACACTATCCTAGGGCGGATGCTAACCCTAACCCTAACCCTAACACTATCCTAGGGCTGATGCTAACCCTAACACTAACACTATCCTAGGGCTGATGCTAACCCTAACCCTAACCCTAACACTATCCTAGGGCTGATGCTAACCCTAACCCTAACACTATCCTAGGGATGATACTACCCTAACCTTACCCTAACACTATCCTAGGGCTGACGCTAACCCTAACCCTAACCCTAACACTATCCTAGGGCTGATGCTAACCCTAACCCTAACACTATCCAGGGCCTGATGCTAACCCTAACCCTAACCCTAACACTATCCTAGGGCTGATGCTAACCCTAACCCTAACACTACCCTTGGGCTGATGCTAACCCTATCCCTAACCCTAACACTATCCTAGGGCAGATGCTAACCCTAACGCTAACCCTAACACTATCCTTGAACTGATGCTAACCCTAAACCTAACCCTAACACTATCCTAGGCTTGATGATAACCCTAACCCTAACCCTAACACTATCCTAAGGTTTATGTTAACCCTACCCCTAACACTATCCTAGGGCGGATGCTAACCCTAACCCTAACCCTAACACTATCCTAGGGCTGATGCTAACCCTAACCCTAACCCTAACACTATCCTAGGGCTGATGCTAACCCTAACGCTAACCCTAACACTATCCTTGAAATGATGCTAACCGTAAACCTAACAATAACACTATCCTAGGCCTGATGATAACCCTAACCCTAAACCTAACACTATCCTAGGGTTTATGTTAACCCTAACCCTAACAGTATCCTAGGGCTGATGCTATCCCTAACCCTATACCTAACACTATCCTAGGGCGGATGCTAACCCTAACCCTAACCCTAACACTATCCTAGGGCTGATGCTAACCCTAACCGTAACCCTAACACTATCCTAGGGCTGATGCTAACCCTAACCCTAACACTATCATAGGCCTGATGATAATCCTAACCCTAACTCTAACACTATCCTAGGGCTGATGCTAACCCTAACCCTAACACTATCCTAGGCCTGATGCTAACCCAACCCTAACCCTAACACTATCCTAGGGCTGATGCTAACCCTAACCGTAACACTATCCTAGGGCTGATGCTAACCCTAACCCTAACCCTAACACTATCCTAGGGCTGATGCTAACCCTAACGCTAACCCTAAAACTATCCTTGAACTGATGCTAACCCTAACCCTAACCCTAACACTATCCTAGGCCTGATGATAACCCTAACCCTTACCCTAACACTATCCTAGGGTTTATGTTAATCCTAACCCTAACACTATCCTAGGGCTGATGCTAACCCTAACCCTACCACTATCTTGGGCCTGATGCTAACCCTAACCCTAACACTAACACTATCCTAGGGCTGATGCTAACCCTAACCCTAACACTATCCTAGGGCTGATGCTAACCCTAACCCTAACCCTAACACTATCCTAGGGCTGATGCTAACCCTAACGCTAACCCTAACACTATCCTTGAACTAATGCTAACCCTAACCCTAACCCTAACACTATCCTAGGCCTGATGATAACCCTAACCATAACCTTAACACTATCCTAGGGTTTATGTTAACCCTAACCCTAACACTATCCTAGGGCTGACGCTAACCCTAACCCTAACCCTAACACTATCCTAGGGCGGATGCTAAACCTAACCCTAACCCTAACACTATCCTAGGGCTGATTCTAACCATAACACTAACACTATCCTAGGGCTGATGCTAACCCTAACCCTATCCCTAACACTATCCTAGGGTTGATGCTAACCCTAACCCTAACTCTAACACTATCTTAGGGCTGAGGCTAACCCTAACCCTAACACTATCCTACGGCTGATGCTAACCCTAACGTTAACCCTAACACTATCCTAGGGCTGATGCTAACCCTAACCCTAACACTATCCTAGGCCTAATGCTAACCCTAACCCTAACCCTGACACTATCCTAGGGCTGATGCTAACCCTAACCCTAACACTATCCTAGGCCTGATGCTAACCCTAACCCTTACCCTAACACTATCCTAGGGCTGATGCTAAACCTAATCATAACCCTAACACTATCCTAGGGCTGATGCTAACCCTAACCCTAACCCTAACACTATCCTAGGGCTGATGCTAACCCTAACCATAACACTATCCTAGGCCTGATGCTAACCCTAACCCTAACACTCTCCTAGGGCTGATGCTAACCCTAACCCTAACCCTAACACTATCCTAGGCCTGATGCTAACCCTATCCCTAACCCTAACACTCTCCTAGGGCTGAGGCTAACCCTAAACCTAACCCAAACACTATCCAAGTGTTGATGCTAACCCTAACCCTAACACTATCCTAGGGCTGATGCTAACCCTAACCCTAACCCTAACACTATCCTAGGGCTGATGCTAACCCTAACCCTAACACTATCCTGGGCCTGATGCTAACCCTAACCCTAACCCTAACACTATCCTAGGGCTGATGCTAACCCTAACCCTAACACTATCCTTGGGCTGATGCTAACCCTAACCATAACCCTAACACTATCCTAGGGCAGATGCTAACCCTAACGCTAACCCTAACACTATCCTTGAACTGATGCTAACCCGAACCCTAACCCTAACACTATCCTAGGCCTGATGATAACCCTAACCCTAACCCTAACACTATCCTAGGGTTTATGTTAACCCTAACCCTAACCCTAACACTATCCTAGTGCTGATGCTAACCCTAACACTAACACTATCCTAGGGCTGATGCTAACCCTAACCCTAACCCTAACACTATCCTAGGGCTGATGCTAACCCTAACCCTAACACTATCCTAGGGCTGATACTAACCCTAACCCTAACCCTAACACTATCCTAGGGCTGATGCTAACCCTAACCCTAACACTATCACAGGCATGATGATAACCCTAACCCTAACACTATCCTAGGGTTGATGCTAACCCTAATTCTAACACTGTCCTAGGCCTGATCCTAACCCTAACCCTAACCCTAACACTATCCTAGGGCTGATGCTAACCCTAACCTTAACACTATCCTAGGGCTGATGCTAACCCTAACCCTAACCCTAACACTATCCTAGGCCTGATGCTAACCCTAACCCTAACACTATCCTAGGCCTGATGCTAACCCTAACCCTAACGCTAACACTATCCTAGGGATCATGCTAACCCTAACCCTAACCCTACCACTATCTTGGGCCTGATGCTAACCCTAACCCTAACACTAACACTATCCTAGGGCTGATGCTAACCCTAACCCTAACACTATCCTAGGGCTGATGCTAACGCTAACCCTAACCCTAACACTATCCTAGGGCTGATGCTAACCCTAACGCTAACCCTAAAACTATCCTTGAACTAATGCTAACCCTAACCCTAACGCTAACACTATCCTAGGCCAGATGATAACCCGAACCCTAACCCTAACACTATCCTAGGGTTTATGTTAACCCTAACCCTAACACTATCCTAGGGCTGATGCTAACCCTAACCCTAACCCTAACACTATCCTAGGGCGGATGCTAACCCTAACCCTAACCCTAACACTATCCTAGGGCTGATGCTAACCATAACACTAACACTATCCTAGGGCTGATGCTAACCCTAACCCTAACCCTAACACTATCCTAGGGCTGATGCTAACCCTAACCATAACTCTAACACTATCTTAGGGCTGAGGCTAACCCTAACCCTAACACTATCCTACGGCTGATGCTAACCCTAACCTTAACCCTAACACTATCCTAGGGATGATGCTAACCCTAACCTTAAACCTAACACTATCCTACGGCTGACGCTAACCCTAACCTTAACCCTAACACTATCCTAGGCCTGATGCTAACCCTAACCCTAACGCTAACTCTATCCTAGGGCTGATGCTAACCCTAACCCTAACACTATCCTAGGGCTGATGCTAACCCTAACCCTAACCCTAACACTATCCTAGGGCTCATGCGAACCCTAACCCTAACACTATCCTAGGCCTGATGATAACCCTAACCCTAACCCTAACACTATCCTAGGGCTGATGCTAACCCTAACCCTAACACTATCCTAGGGCTGATGCTAATCCTAACCCTAACCCTAAAACTATCCTAGGGCTGATGCTAAACTTAACCCTAACCCTAACGCTATCCTAGGGCTGATTCTAACCGTAATCCTAACACTATCCTAGGGCTGATGCTAACCCTAACCCTAACACTATCCTAGGCCTGATGCTAACCCTAACCCTAACACTATCCTAGGGCTGATGCTAACCCTAACCCTAACCCAAACACTATCCTCGGGTTGATGCTAACCCTAACCCTAACACTATCCTAGGGCTGATGCTAACCCTAACCCTAACCCTAACACTATCCTAGGGCTGATGCTAACCCTAACCCTAACACTATCCTTGGGCTGATGCTAACCCTATCCCTAACCCTAACACTATCCTAGGGCAGATGATAACCCTAACGCTAACCCTAACACTATCCTTGAACTGATGCTAACCCTAAACCTAACCCTAACACTATCCTAGGCCTGATGATAACCCTAACCCTAACCCTAACACTATCCTAAGGTTTATGTTAACCCTAACCCTAACACTATCCTAGGGCTGATGCTAACCCTAACCCTAACCCTAACACTATCCTAGGGCGGATGCTAACCCTAACCCTAACCCTAACACTATCCTAGGGCTGATGCTAACCCTAACACTAACACTATCCTAGGGCTGATGCTAACCCTAACCCTAACCCTAACACTATACTAGGGCTGATGCTAACCCTAACCCTAACACTATCCTAGGGCTGATACTAACCCTAACCCTAACACTAACACTATCCTAGGGCTGACGCTAACCCTAACCCTAACACTCTCATAGGCCTGATGATAACCCTAACCCTAACCCTAACACTATCGTAGGGCTGATGCTAACCCTAATCCTAACACTATCCTAGGCCTGATGCTAACCCTAACCCTAACCCTAACACTATCCTAGGGCTGATGCTAACCCTAACCCTAACACTATCCTAGGGCTGATGCTAACCCTAACCCTAACCCTAACACTATCCTAGGGCTGATGCTAACCCTAACCCTAACACTATCCTAGGCCTGATTCTAACCCTAACCCTAACCCTAACACTATCCTAGGGCTGATGCTAACCCTAACCCTAACACTATCCTAGGGCTGATGCTAACCCTAACCCTAACCATAACACTATCCTAGGGCTGATGCTAACCCTAACCCTAACACTATCCTAGGGCTGATGCTAACCCTAACCCTAACACTAACACTATCCTAGGGCTGATGCTAACCCTAAACCTAACACTATCCTAGGGCTGATACTAACCCTAACCCTAACACTAACACTATCCTAGGGCTGAGGCTAACCCTAACCCTAACCCTAACACTATCCTAGGGCTGATGCTAACCCTAACCCTAACACTATCCTGGGCCTGATGCTAACCCTAACCCTAACCCTAACACTATCCTAGGGCTGATGCTAACCCTAACCCTAACACTATCCTTGGGCTGATGCTAACCCTAACCCTAACCCTAACACTACTCTAGGGCAGATGCTAACCCTAACGCTAACCGTAACACTATCCTTGAACTGATGCTAACCCTAACCCTAACGCTAACACTATCCTAGGCCTGATGATAACCCTAACCAAACCCTAACACTATCCTAGGGTTTATGTTAACCCTAACCCTAACACTATCCTAGGGCTGATGCTAACCCTAACCCTAACCCTAACACTATCCTAGGGCGGATGCTAACCCTAACCCTAACCCTAACACTATCCTAGGGCCGATGCTAACCCTAACACTAACACTATCCTACGGCTGATGCTAACCCTAACCCTAATCCTAACACTATCCTAGGGCTGATGCTAACCCTAACCCTAACACTATCCTAGGGCTGATGCTAACACTAACCCTAACCCTAACACTATCCTAGGGCGGATGCTAACCCTAACCCTAACCCTAACACTATCCTAGGGCTGATGCTAACCCTAACCCTAACCCTAACACTATCCTAGGCCTGATGATAACCCTAACCCTAACCCTAACACTATCCTAGGGCTGACGCTAACACTAATCCTAACACTATCCTAGGCCTGATGATAACCCTAACCCTAACCCTAACACTATCCTAGAGCTGATGCTAACCCTAACCCTAACACTATCCTAGGGCTGATGCTAACCCTAACCCTAACCCTAACAGTATCCTAGGGCTGATGCTAACCCTAACCCTAACACTATCCTAGGCCTGATGCTAACCCTAACCCTAACCCTAACACTATCCTAGGGCTGATGCTAACCCTAACCCTAACACTATCCTAGGGCTGATGCTAACCCTAACCCTAAACCTAACACTATCCTAGGGCAGATGCTAACCCTAACGCTAACCCTAACACTATCCTTGAACTGATGCTAACCCTAACCCTAACCCTAACACTACCCTAGGCCTGATGATAACCCTAACCCTAACCCTAACACTATCCTAGGGTTTATGTTAACCCTAACCCTAACACTATCCTAGGGCTGATGCTAACCCTAACCCTAACCCTAACACTATCCTAGGGCGGATGCTAACCCTAACCCTAACCCTAACACTATCCTAGGGCTGATGCTAACCCTAACACTAACACTATCCTAGGGCTGATGCTAACCCTAACCCTAACCCTAACACTATCCTAGGGCTGATGCTAACCCTAACCCTAACACTATCTAAGGGCTGACACTAACCCTAACCTTACCCTAACACTATCCTAGGGCTGACGCTAACCCTAACCCTAACCCTAACACTATCCTAGGGCTGATGCTAATCCTAACCCTAACACTATCCAGGGCCTGATGCTAACCCTAACCCTAACCCTAACACTATCCTAGGGCTGATGCTAACCCTAACCCTAACACTATCCTTGGGCTGATGCTAACCCTATCCCTAACCCTAACACTATCCTAGGGCAGATGCTAACACTAACGCTAACCCTAACACTATCCTTGAACTGATGCTAACCCTAAACCTAACCCTAACACTATCCTAGGCCTGATGATAACCCTAACCCTAACCCTAACACTATCCTAAGGTTTATGTTAACCCTAACACTAACACTATCCTAGGGCTGTTGCTAACCCTAACCCTAACCCTAACACTATCCTAGGGCGGATGCTAACCCTAGCCCTCACACTATCCTAGGGCTGATGCTAACCCTAACCCTAACCCTAACACTATCCTAGGGCTGATGCTAACCGTAACCCTAACACTATCCTAGGCCTGATGCTAACCCTAACCCTAACCCTAACACTATCCTAGGGCTGATGCTAACCCTAACCCTAACACTATCCTAGGGCTGATGCTAAACCTAACCCTAACACTAACACTATCCTAGGGCTGATGCTAACCCTAAACCTAACACTATCCTAGGGCTGATACTAACCCTAACCCTAACACTAACACTATCCTAGGGCTGAGGCTAACCCTAAGCCTAACCCTAACACTATCCTAGGGCTGATGCTAACCCTAACCCTAACACTATCCTTGGCCTGATGCTAACCCTAACCCTAACCCTAACACTATCCTAGGGCTGATGCTAACCCTAACCCTAACACTATCCTTGGGCTGATGCTAACCCTAACCCTAACCCTAACACTACCCTAGGGCAGATGCTAACCCTAACGCTAACCGTAACACTATCCTTGAACTGATGCTAACCCTAACCCTAACGCTAACACTATCCTAGGCCTGATGATAACCCTAACCCTAACCCTAACACTATCCTAGGGTTTATGTTAACCCTAACCCTAACACTATCCTAGGGCTGATGCTAACCCTAACCCTAACCCTAACACTATCCTAGGGCGGATGCTAACCCTAACCCTAACCCTAACACTATCCTAGGGCTGATGCTAACCCTAACACTAACACTATCCTAGGGCTGATGCTAACCCTAACCCTAACCCTAACACTATACTAGGGCTGATGCTAACCCTAACCCTAACACTATCCTAGGGCTGATACTAACCCTAACCCTAACCCTAACACTATCCTAGGGCTGACGCTAACCCTAACCCTAACACTATCATAGGCCTGATGATAACCCTAACCCTAACCCTAACACTATCCTAGGGCTGATGCTAACCCTAATCCTAACACTATCCTAGGCCTGATGCTAACCCTAACCCTAACCCTAACACTATCCTAGGGCTGATGCTAACCCTAACCCTAACACTATCCTAGGGCTGATGCTAACCCTAACCCTAACCCTAACACTATCCTAGGGCTGATGCTAACCCTAACCCTAACACTATCCTAGGCCTGATTCTAACCCTAACCCTAACCCTAACACTATCCTAGGGCTGATGCTAACCCTAACCCTAACACTATCCTAGGGCTGATGCTAACCCTAACCCTAACCATAACACTATCCTAGGGCTGATGCTAACCCTAACCCTAACACTATCCTAGGGCTGATGCTAACCCTAACCCTAACACTAACACTATCCTAGGGCTGATGCTAACCCTAAACATAACACTATCCTAGGGCTGATACTAACCCTAACCCTAACACTAACACTATCCTAGGGCTGAGGCTAACCCTATCCCTAACCCTAACACTATCCTAGGGCTGATGCTAACCCTAACCCTAACACTATCCTGGGCCTGATGCTAACCCTAACCCTAAGACTAACACTATCCTAGGGCTGATGCTAACCCTAACCCTAACACTATCCTTGGGCTGATGCTAACCCTAACCCTAACCCTAACACTACCCTAGGGCAGATGCTAACCCTAACGCTAACCGTAACACTATCCTTGAACTGATGCTAACCCTAACCCTAACGCTAACACTATCCTAGGCCTGATGATAACCCTAACCCTAACCCTAACACTATCCTAGGGTTTATGTTAACCCTAACCCTAACACTATCCTAGGGCTGATGCTAACCCTAACCCTAACCCTAACACTATCCTAGGGCGGATGCTAACCCTAACCCTAACCCTAACACTATCCTAGGGCCGATGCTAACCCTAACACTAACACTATCCTACGGCTGATGCTAACCCTAACCCTAATCCTAACACTATCCTAGGGCTGATGCTAACCCTAACCCTAACACTATCCTAGGGCTGATGCTAACCCTAACCCTAACCCTAACACTATCCTAGGGCGGATGCTAACCCTAACCATAACCCTAACACTATCCTAGGCCTGATGATAACCCTAACCCTAACCCTAACACTATCCTAGGGCTGATACTAACCCTAACCCTAACCCTAACACTATCCTAGGGCTGATGCTAACCCTAACCCTAACACTATCCTAGGGCTGATGCTAACCCTAACCCTTACCCTAACACTATCCTAGGGCTGATGCTAACCCTAACCCTAACACTATCCTAGGGCTGATGCTAACCCTAACCCTAACCCTAACACTATCCTAGGGCTGATGCTAACCGTAACCCTAACACTATCCTAGGCCTGATGCTAACCCTAACCCTAACCCTAACACTATCCTAGGGCTGATGCTAACCCTAACCCTAACACTATCCTAGGGCTGATGCTAACCCTAACCCTAACCCTAACACTATCCTAGGGCTGATGCTAACCGTAACCCTAACACTATCCTAGGCCTGATGCTAACCCTAACCCTAACCCTAACACTATCCTAGGGCTGATGCTAACCCTAACCCTAACACTATCCTAGGGCTGATGCTAACCCTAACCCTAACACTAACACTATCCTAGGGCTGATGCTAACCCTAAACCTAACACTATCCTAGGGCTGATACTAACCCTAACCCTAACACTATCCTAGGGCGGATGCTAACCCTAACCATAACCCTAACACTATCCTAGGGCTGATGCTAACCCTAACCCTAACCCTAACACTATCCTAGGGCTGATACTAACCCTAACCCTAACCCTAACACTATCCTAGGGCTGATGCTAACCCTAACCCTAACACTATCCTAGGGCTGATGGTAACCCTAACCCTTACCCTAACACTATCCTAGGGCTGATGCTAACCCTAACCCTAACACTATCCTAGGGCTGATGCTAACCCTAACCCTAACCCTAACACTATCCTAGGGCTGATGCTAACCGTAACCCTAACACTATCCTAGGCCTGATGCTAACCCTAACCCTAACCCTAACACTATCCTAGGGCTGATGCTAACCCTAACCCTAACACTATCCTAGGGCTGATGCTAACCCTAACCCTAACCCTAACACTATCCTAGGGCTGATGCTAACCGTAACCCTAACACTATCCTAGGCCTGATGCTAACCCTAACCCTAACCCTAACACTATCCTAGGGCTGATGCTAACCCTAACCCTAACACTATCCTAGGGCTGATGCTAACCCTAACCCTAACACTAACACTATCCTAGGGCTGATGCTAACCCTAAACCTAACACTATCCTAGGGCTGATACTAACCCTAACCCTAACACTAACACTATCCTAGGGCTGAGGCTAACCCTAACCCTAACCCTAACACTATCCTAGGGCTGATGCTAACCCTAACCCTAACACTATCCTGGGCCTGATGCTAACCCTAACCCTAACCCTAACACTATCCTAGGGCTGATGCTAACCCTAACCCTAACACTATCCTTGGGCTGATGCTAACCCTAACCCTAACCCTAACACTACCCTAGGGCAGATGCTAACCCTAACGCTAACCGTAACACTATCCTTGAACTGATGCTAACCCTAACCCTAACGCTAACACTATCCTAGGCCTGATGATAACCCTAACCCTAACCCTAACACTATCCTAGGGTTTATGTTAACCCTAACCCTAACACTATCCTAGGGCTGATGCTAACCCTAACCCTAACCCTAACACTATCCTAGGGCGGATGCTAACCCTAACCCTAACCCTAACACTATCCTAGGGCCGATGCTAACCCTAACACTAACACTATCCTACGGCTGATGCTAACCCTAACCCTAATCCTAACACTATCCTAGGGCTGATGCTAACCCTAACCCTAACACTATCCTAGGGCTGATGCTAACCCTAACCCTAACCCTAACACTATCCTAGGGCGGATGCTAACCCTAACCCTAACCCTAACACTATCCTAGGGCTGATGCTAACCCTAACCCTAACCCTAACACTATCCTAGGCCTGATGATAACCCTAACCCTAACCCTAACACTATCCTAGGGCTGAGGCTAACACTAATCCTAACACTGTCCTAGGCCTGATGATAACCCTAACCCTAACCCTAACACTATCCTAGGGCTGATGCTAACCCTAACCCTAACACTATCCTAGGGCTGATGCTAACCCTAACCCTAACCCTAACACTATCCTAGGGCTGATGCTAATCCTAACCCTAACACTATCCAGGGCCTGATGCTAACCCTAACCCTAACCCTAACACTATCCTAGGGCTGATGCTAACCCTAACCCTAACACTATCCTTGGGCTGATGCTAACCCTATCCCTAACCCTAACACTATCCTAGGGCAGATGCTAACCCTAACGCTAACCCTAACACTATCCTTGAACTGATGCTAACCCTAAACCTAACCCTAACACTATCCTAGGCCTGATGATAACCCTAACCCTAACCCTAACACTATCCTAAGGTTTATGTTAACCCTAACCCTAACACTATCCTAGGGCTGATGCTAACCCTAACCCTAACCCTAACACGATCCTAGGGCGGATGCTAACCCTAACCCTAACCCTAACACTATCCTAGGGCTGATGCTAACCCTAACACTAACACTATCCTAGGGCTGATGCTAACCCTAACCATAACCCTAACACTATACTAGGGTGATGCTAACCCTAACCCTAACACTATCCTAGGGCTGATACTAACCCTAACCCTAACCCTAACACTATCCTAGGGCTGACGCTAACCCTAACCCTAACACTATCATAGGCCTGATGATAACCCTAACCCTAACCCTAACACTATCCTAGGGCTGATGCTAACCCTAATCCTAACACTATCCTAGGCCTGATGCTAACCCTAACCCTAACCCTAACACCATCCTAGGGCTGATGCTAACCCTAACCCTAACACTATCCTAGGGCTGATGCTAACCCTAAACCTAACCCTAACACTATCCTAGGGCTGATGCTAACCGTAACCCTAACACTATCCTAGGCCTGATGCTAACCCTAACCCTAACCCTAACACTATCCTAGGGCTGATGCTAACCCTAACCCTAACACTATCCTAGGGCTGATGCTAACCCTAACCCTAACCCTAACACTATCCTAGGGCTGATGCTAACCCTAACCCTAACACTATCCTAGGGCTGATGCTAACCCTAACCCTAACACTATCACTATCCTAGGGCTGATGCTAACCCTAAACCTAACACTATCCTAGGGCTGATACTAACCCTAACCCTAACACTAACACTATCCTTGGGCTGAGGATAACCCTAACCCTAACCCTAACACTATCCTAGGGCTGATGCTAACCCTAACCCTAACACTATCCTGGGCCTGATGCTAACCCTAACCCTAACCCTAACACTATCCTAGGGCTGATGCTAACCCTAACCCTAACACTATCCTTGGGCTGATGCTAACCCTAACCCTAACCCTAACACTACCCTAGGGCAGATGCTAACCCTAACGCTAACCCTAACACTATCCTTGAACTGATGCTAACCCTAACCCTAACGCTAACACTATCCTAGGCCTGATGATAACCCTAACCCTAACCCTAACACTATCCTAGGGTTTATGTTAACCCTAACCCTAACACTATCCTAGGGCTGATGCTAACCCTAACCCTAACCCTAACACTATCCTAGGGCGGATGCTAACCCTAACCCTAACCCTAACACTATCCTAGGGCTGTTGCTAACCCTAACACTAACACTATCCTAGGGCTGATGCTAACCCTAACCCTAACCCTAACACTATCCTAGGGCTGATGCTAACCCTAAACCTAACACTATCCTAGGGCTGATGCTAACCCTAACCCTAACCCTAACACTATCCTAGGGCGGATGCTAACCCTAACCCTAACCCTAACACTATCCTAGGGCTGATGCTAACCCTAACACTAACACTATCCTAGGGCTGATGCTAACCCTAACCCTAACCCTAACACTATCCTAGGCCTGATGATAACCCTAACCCTAACCCTAACACTATCCTAGGGCTGACGCTAACCCTAATCCTAACACTATCCTAGGCCTGATGATAACCCTAACCCTAGCCCTAACACTATCCTAGGGCTGATGCTAACCCTAACCCTAACACTATCCTAGGGCTGATGCTAACCCTAACCCTAACCCTAACACTATCCTAGGGCTGATGCTACACCTAACCCTAACACTATCCTAGGCCTGATGCTAACCCTAACCCTAACCCTAACACTATCCTAGGGCTGATGCTAACCCTAACCCTAACACTATCCTAGGGCTGATGCTAACCCTAACCCTAACCCTAACACTATTCTAGGGCTGATGCTAACCCTAACCCTAACACTATCCTAGGCCTGATGATAACCCTAACCCTAACCCTAACACTATCCTAGGGCTGATGCTAACCCTAACCCTAACACTATCCTAGGGCTGATGCTAACCCTAACCCTAACCCTAACACTATCCTAGGGCTGATGCTAACCCTAACGCAAACCCTAACACTATCCTTGAACTGATGCTTACCCTAACCCTAACAATAACACTATCCTAGGCCTGATGATAATCCTAACCCTAAACCTAACACTATCCTAGGGTTTATGTTAACCCTAACCCTAACACTATCCTAGGGCTGATGCTAACCCTAACCCTAAACCTAACACTATCCTAGGGCGGATGCTAACCCTAACCCTAACCCTAACACTATCCTAGGGCTGATGCTAACCCTAACACTAACACTATCCTAGTGCTGATGCTAACCCTAACCCTAAACCTAACACTCTCCAAGGGCTGATGCTAACCCTAACACTAACCCTAACACTAACCTAGGGCTCATGCTAACCCTAACCCTAACTCTAACACTATCTTAGGGCTAAGGCTAACCCTAACCCTAACACTATCCTACGGCTGATGCTAACCCTAACCCTAACCCTAACACTATCCTAGGGCTGATGCTAACCCTAACCCTAACACTATCCTAGGCCTGATGCTAACCCTAACCCTAACCCTAACACTATCCTAGGGCTGATGCTAACCCTAACCCTAACACTATCCTAGGGCTGATGCTAACCCTAACCCTAACCCTAACTCTCTCCAAGGGCTGATGCTAACCCTAACCCTAACACTAACACTATCCTAGGGCTGATGCTATCCCTAACACTAACACTATCCTAGGCCTGATGATAACCCTAACCCTAACCCTAACACTATCCTAGGGCTGATGCTAACCCTAACCCTAACACTATCCTAGGGCTGATGCTAACCCTAACCCTAACCCTAACACTATCCTAAGTCTGATGCTAACCCTAGCCCTCACACTATCCTAGGCCTGATGATAACCCTAACCCTAACCTTAAAACTATCCTAAGGCTGATGCTAACCCTAACCCTAACCCTAACACTATCCTAGAGCTGACGCTAACCCTAACAATAACACCATCCTAGGCCTGATTATAACCCTAACCCTAACCCTAACACTATCCTAGGGCTGATGCTAACCCTAACCCAAACACTATCCTAGGGCTGATGCTAACCCTAACCCTAACCCTAACACTATCCTAGGGCTGATGCTAACCCTAACGCTAAGCCTAACACTATCCTTGAACTGATGCTAACCCTAACCCTAACCCTAACACTATCCTAGGCCTGATGATAACCCTAACACTAACCCTAACACTATCCTAGGGTTTATGTTAACCCTAACCCTAACACTATCCTATGGCTGATGCTAACCCTAACCCTAACCCTAACACTATCCTAGGGCGGATGCTAACCCTAACCATAACAGTAACACTATCCTTGGGCTGATGCTAACCCTAACCCTAACCCTAACACTATCCTAGGGCTGATGCTAACCCTAACGCTAACCCTAAAACTATCCTTGAACTGATGCTAACCCTAACCCTAACCCTAACACTATCCTAGGCCTGATGATAACCCTAACCCTAACCCTAACACTATCCTAGGGTTTATGTTAACCCTAACCCTAACACTATCCTAGGGATGATGCTAACCCTAACCCTACCACTATCTTGGGCCTGATGCTAACCCTAACCCTAACACTAACACTATCCTAGGGCTGATGCTAACCCTAACCCTAACACTATCCTAGGGCTGATGCTATCCCTAACCCTAACCCTAACACTATCCTAGGGCTGATGCTAACCCTAACGCTAATCCTAACACTATCCTTGAACTAATGCTAACCCTAACCCTAACCCTAACACTATCCTAGGCCTGATGATAACCCTAACCCTAACCCTAACACTAGCCTAGGGCTGATGCTAACCCTAACCCTAACCCTAACACTATCCTAGGGCTGATGCTAACCCTAACCCTAACACTATCCTAGGCCTGATGCTAACCCTAACCCTAACACTATCCTAGGGCTGATGCTAACCCTAACCCTAACCCTAACACTATCCTAGGCCTGATGATAACCCTAACCCTAACCCTAACACTATCCTAGGGTTTATGTTAACCCTAACCCTAACACTATCCTAGGGCTGATGCTAACCCTAACCCTAACCCTAACACTATCCTAGGGTGGATACTAACCCTAACCCTAACCCTAACACTATCCTAGGGCTGATGCTAACCCTAACACTAACAGTATCCTAGGGCTGACGCTAACCCTAACCCTAACCCTAACACCATCCTAGGGCTGATGCTAACCCTAACCCTAACACTATGGTAGGCCTGATGCTAACCCTAACCCTAACCCTAACACTACCCTAGGGCTGATGCTAACCCTAACCCTAACACTATGCTAGGCCTGATGCTAACCCTAACCCTAACCGTAACACTACCCTAGGGCTGATGCTAACACTAACCCTAACACTATCCTAGGGCTGATGCTAACCCTAACCCTAACACTATCCTAGGCCTGACGATAACCCTAACCCTAACCCTAACACTATCCTAGGGCTTATGCTAACCCTAACCCTAACACTATCCTAGGGCTGATGCTAAACCTAACCCTAACCCTACCACTATCCTAGGGCTGATGCTAACCCTAACGCTAACCCTAACACTATCCTTGATCTGATGCTTACCCTAACCCTAACAATAACACTATCCTAGGCCTGATGATAATCCTAACCCTAAACCTAACACTATCCTAGGGTTTATGTTAACCCTAACCCTAACACTATCCTAGGGCTGATGCTAACCCTAACCCTAAACCTAACACTATCCTAGGGCGGATGCTAACCCTAACCCTAACCCTAACACTATCCTAGGGCTGATGCTAACCCTAACACTAACACTATCCTAGTGCTGATGCTAACCCTAACCCTAACCCTAACACTCTCCAAGGGCTGATGCTAACCCTAACACTAACCCTAACACTAACCTAGGGCTCATGCTAACCCTAACCCTAACTCTAACACTATCTTAGGGCTGAGGCTAAACCTAACCCTAACACTATCCTACGGCTGATGCTAACCCTAACCCTAACACTAACACTATCCTAGGGCTGATGCTAACCCTAACCCTAACACTATCCTAGGCCTGATGCTAACCCTAACCCTAACCCTAACACTATCCTAGGGCTGATGCTAACCCTAACCCTAACACTATCCTAGGGCTGATGCTAACCCTAACCCTAACCCTAACACTCGCCAAGGGCTGATGCTAACCCTAACCCTAACCCTAACACTATCCTAGGGCTGATGCTATCCCTTAACACTAACACTATCCTAGGCCTGATGATAACCCTAACCCTAACCCTAACACTTTCCTAGGGCTGATGCTAACCCTAACGCTAACACTATCCTAGGGCTGATGCTAACCCTAACCCTAACCCTAACACTATCCTAAGTCTGATGCTAACCCTAGCCCTCACACTATCCTAGGCCTGATGATAACCCTAACCCTAACCTTAACACTATCCTAAGGCTGATGCTAACCCTAACCCTAACCCTAACACTATCCTAGAGCTGATGCTAACCCTAACAATAACACTATCCTAGGCCTGATGATAACCCTAACCCTAACCCTAACACTATCCTAGGGCTGATGCTAACCCTAACCCTAACACTATCCTAGGGCTGATGCTAACCCTAACCCTAACCCTAACACTATCCTAGGGCTGATGCTAACCCTAACGCTAAGCCTAACACTATCCTTGAACTGATGCTAACCCTAACCCTAACCCTAACACTATCCTAGGCCTTATGATAACCCTAACACTAACCCTAACACTATCCTAGGGTTTATGTTAACCCTAACCCTAACACTATCCTAGGGCTGATGCTAACCCTAACCCTAACCCTAACACTATCCTAGGGCGGATGCTAACCCTAACCATAACAGTAACACTATCCTTGGGCTGATGCTAACCCTAACCCTAACCCTAACACTATCCTAGGGCTGATGCTAACCCTAACGCTAACCCTAAAACTATCCGTGAACTGATGCTAACCCTAACCCTAACCCTAACACTATCCTAGGCCTGATGATAACCCTAACCCTAACCCTAACACTATCCTAGGGTTTATGTTAACCCTAACCCTAACACTATCCTAGGGATGATGCCAACCCTAACCCTAACCCTAACACTATCCTAGGGCTGACGCTAACCCTAAACCTAACACTATCATAGGCCTGATGATAACCCTAACCCTAACCCTAACACTATCCTAGGGCTGATGCTAACCCTAATCCTAACACTATCCTAGGCCTGATGCTAACCCTAACCCTAACCCTAACACTATCCTAGGGCTGATGCTAACCCTAACCCTAACCCTATCCTAGGGCTGATGCTAACCCTAACCCTAACCCTAACACTATCCTAGGGCTGATGCTAACCCTAACCCTAACACTATCCTAGGCCTGATTCTATCCCTAACCCTAACCCTAACACTATCCTAGGGCTGATGCTAACCCTAACCCTAACACTATCCTAGGGCTGATGCTAACCCTAACCCTAACACTAACACTATCCTAGGGCTGATGCTAACCCTAAACCTAACACTATCCTAGGGCTGATACTAACCCTAACGCTAACACTAACACTATCATAGGGCTGAGGCTAACCCTAACCCTAACCCTAACACTATCCTAGGGCTGATGCTAACCCTAACGCTAAGCCTAACACTATCCTTGAACTGATGCTAACCCTAACCCTAACCCTAACACTATCCTAGGCCTTATGATAACCCTAACACTAACCCTAACACTATCCTAGGGTTTATGTTAACCCTAACCCTAACACTATCCTAGGGCTGATGCTAACCCTAACCCTAACCCTAACACTATCCTAGGGCGGATGCTAACCCTAACCATAACAGTAACACTATCCTTGGGCTGATGCTAACCCTAACCCTAACCCTAACACTATCCTAGGGCTGATGCTAACCCTAACGCTAACCCTAAAACTATCCGTGAACTGATGCTAACCCTAACCCTAACCCTAACACTATCCTAGGCCTGATGATAACCCTAACCCTAACCCTAACACTATCCTAGGGTTTATGTTAACCCTAACCCTAACACTATCCTAGGGATGATGCTAACCCTAACCCTAACCCTAACACTATCCTAGGGCTGACGCTAACCCTAAGCCTAACACTATCATAGGCCTGATGATAACCCTAACCCTAACCCTAACACTATCCTAGGGCTGATGCTAACCCTAATCCTAACACTATCCTAGGCCTGATGCTAACCCTAACCCTAACCCTAACACTATCCTAGGGCTGATGCTAACCCTAACCCTAACCCTATTCTGGGGCTGATGCTAACCCTAACCCTAACCCTAACACTATCCTAGGGCTGATGCTAACCCTAACCCTAACACTATCCTAGGCCTGATTCTATCCCTAACCCTAACCCTAACACTATCCTAGGGCTGATGCTAACCATAACCCTAACACTATCCTAGGGCTGATGCTAACCCTAACCCTAACACTAACACTATCCTAGGGCTGATGCTAACCCTAAACCTAACACTATCCTAGGGCTGATACTAACCCTAACCCTAACACTAACACTATCATAGGGCTGAGGCTAACCCTAACCCTAACCCTAACACTATCCTAGGGCTGATGCTAACCCTAACCCTAACACTATCCTGGGCCTGATGCTAACCCTAACCCTAACCCTAACACTATCCTAGGGCTGATGCTAACCCTAACCCTAACACTATCCTTGGGCTGATGCTAACCCTAACCCTAACCCTAACACTACCCTAGGGCAGATGCTAACCCTAACGCTAACCGTAACACTATCCTTGAACTGATGCTAACCCTAACCCTAACGCTAACACTATCCTAGGCCTGATGATAACCCTAACCCTAACCCTAACACTATCCTAGGGTTTATGTTAACCCTAACCCTAACACTATCCTAGGGCTGATGCTAACCCTAACCCTAACCCTAACACTATCCTAGGGCCGATGCTAACCCTAACACTAACACTATCCTACGGCTGATGCTAACCCTAACCCTAACCCTAACACTATCCTAGGGCTGATGCTAACCCTAACCCTAACACTATCCTAGGGCTGATGCTAACCCTAACCCTAACCCTAGCACTATCCTAGGGCGGATGCTAACCCTAACCCTAACCCTAACACTATCCTAGGGCTGATGCTAACCCTAACACTAACACTATCCTAGGGCTGATGCTAACCCTAACCCTAACCCTAACACTATCCTAGGCCTGATGATAACCCTAACCCTAACCCTAACACTATCCTAGGGCTGACGCTAACCCTAATCCTAACACTATCCTAGGCCTGATGATAACCCTAACCCTAACCCTAACACTATCCTAGGGCTGATGCTAACCCTAACCCTAACACTATCCTAGGGCTGATGCTAACCCTAACCCTAACCCTAACACTATCCTAGGGCTGATGCTAACCCTAACCCTAACACTATCCTAGGCCTGATGCTAACCCTACCCCTAACCCTAACACTATCCTAGGGCTGATGATAACCCTAACCCTAACACTATCCTAGGGCTGATGCTAACCCTAACCCTAAACCTAACACTATCCTAGGGCAGATGCTAACCCTAACGCTAACCCTAACACTATCCTTGAACTGATGCTAACCCTAACCCTAACCCTAACACTACCCTAGGCCTGATGATAACCCTAACCCTAACCCTAACAGTATCCTAGGGTTTATGTTAACCCTAACCCTAACACTATCCTAGGGCTGATGCTAACCATAACCCTAACCCTAACACTATCCTAGGGCGGATGCTAACCCTAACCCTAACCCTAACACTATCCTAGGGCTGATGCTAACCCTAACACTAACACTATCCTAGGGCTGATGCTAACCCTAACCCTAACCCTAACACTATCCTAGGGCTGATGCTAACCCTAACCCTAACACTATCCTAGGGCTGATACTAACCCTAACCCTAACCCTAACACTATCCTAGGGCTGATGCTAACCCTAACCCTAACACTATCCTAGGCCTGATTCTATCCCTAACCCTAACCCTAACACTATCCTAGGGCTGATGCTAACCCTAACCCTAACACTATCCTAGGGCTGATGCTAACCCTAACCCTAACACTAACACTATCCTAGGGCTGATGCTAACCCTAAACCTAACACTATCCTAGGGCTGATACTAACCCTAACCCTAACACTAACACTATCATAGGGCTGAGGCTAACCCTAACCCTAACCCTAACACTATCCTAGGGCTGATGCTAACCCTAACGCTAAGCCTAACACTATCCTTGAACTGATGCTAACCCTAACCCTAACCCTAACACTATCCTAGGCCTTATGATAACCCTAACACTAACCCTAACACTATCCTAGGGTTTATGTTAACCCTAACCCTAACACTATCCTAGGGCTGATGCTAACCCTAACCCTAACCCTAACACTATCCTAGGGCGGATGCTAACCCTAACCATAACAGTAACACTATCCTTGGGCTGATGCTAACCCTAACCCTAACCCTAACACTATCCTAGGGCTGATGCTAACCCTAACGCTAACCCTAAAACTATCCGTGAACTGATGCTAACCCTAACCCTAACCCTAACACTATCCTAGGCCTGATGATAACCCTAACCCTAACCCTAACACTATCCTAGGGTTTATGTTAACCCTAACCCTAACACTATCCTAGGGATGATGCTAACCCTAACCCTAACCCTAACACTATCCTAGGGCTGACGCTAACCCTAAGCCTAACACTATCATAGGCCTGATGATAACCCTAACCCTAACCCTAACACTATCCTAGGGCTGATGCTAACCCTAATCCTAACACTATCCTAGGCCTGATGCTAACCCTAACCCTAACCCTAACACTATCCTAGGGCTGATGCTAACCCTAACCCTAACCCTATTCTGGGGCTGATGCTAACCCTAACCCTAACCCTAACACTATCCTAGGGCTGATGCTAACCCTAACCCTAACACTATCCTAGGCCTGATTCTATCCCTAACCCTAACCCTAACACTATCCTAGGGCTGATGCTAACCATAACCCTAACACTATCCTAGGGCTGATGCTAACCCTAACCCTAACACTAACACTATCCTAGGGCTGATGCTAACCCTAAACCTAACACTATCCTAGGGCTGATACTAACCCTAACCCTAACACTAACACTATCATAGGGCTGAGGCTAACCCTAACCCTAACCCTAACACTATCCTAGGGCTGATGCTAACCCTAACCCTAACACTATCCTGGGCCTGATGCTAACCCTAACCCTAACCCTAACACTATCCTAGGGCTGATGCTAACCCTAACCCTAACACTATCCTTGGGCTGATGCTAACCCTAACCCTAACCCTAACACTACCCTAGGGCAGATGCTAACCCTAACGCTAACCGTAACACTATCCTTGAACTGATGCTAACCCTAACCCTAACGCTAACACTATCCTAGGCCTGATGATAACCCTAACCCTAACCCTAACACTATCCTAGGGTTTATGTTAACCCTAACCCTAACACTATCCTAGGGCTGATGCTAACCCTAACCCTAACCCTAACACTATCCTAGGGCGGATGCTAACCCTAACCCTAACCCTAACACTATCCTAGGGCCGATGCTAACCCTAACACTAACACTATCCTACGGCTGATGCTAACCCTAACCCTAACCCTAACACTATCCTAGGGCTGATGCTAACCCTAACCCTAACACTATCCTAGGGCTGATGCTAACCCTAACCCTAACCCTAGCACTATCCTAGGGCGGATGCTAACCCTAACCCTAACCCTAACACTATCCTAGGGCTGATGCTAACCCTAACACTAACACTATCCTAGGGCTGATGCTAACCCTAACCCTAACCCTAACACTATCCTAGGCCTGATGATAACCCTAACCCTAACCCTAACACTATCCTAGGGCTGACGCTAACCCTAATCCTAACACTATCCTAGGCCTGATGATAACCCTAACCCTAACCCTAACACTATCCTAGGGCTGATGCTAACCCTAACCCTAACACTATCCTAGGGCTGATGCTAACCCTAACCCTAACCCTAACACTATCCTAGGGCTGATGCTAACCCTAACCCTAACACTATCCTAGGCCTGATGCTAACCCTACCCCTAACCCTAACACTATCCTAGGGCTGATGATAACCCTAACCCTAACACTATCCTAGGGCTGATGCTAACCCTAACCCTAAACCTAACACTATCCTAGGGCAGATGCTAACCCTAACGCTAACCCTAACACTATCCTTGAACTGATGCTAACCCTAACCCTAACCCTAACACTACCCTAGGCCTGATGATAACCCTAACCCTAACCCTAACAGTATCCTAGGGTTTATGTTAACCCTAACCCTAACACTATCCTAGGGCTGATGCTAACCATAACCCTAACCCTAACACTATCCTAGGGCGGATGCTAACCCTAACCCTAACCCTAACACTATCCTAGGGCTGATGCTAACCCTAACACTAACACTATCCTAGGGCTGATGCTAACCCTAACCCTAACCCTAACACTATCCTAGGGCTGATGCTAACCCTAACCCTAACACTATCCTAGGGCTGATACTAACCCTAACCTTACCCTAACACTATCCTAGGGCTGACGCTAACCCTAACCCTAACCCTAACACTATCCTAGGCTGATGCTAATCCTAACCCTAACACTATCCAGGGCCTGATGCTAACCCTAACCCTAATCCTAACACTATCCTAGGGCTGATGCTAACCCTAACCCTAACACTATCCTTGGGCTGATGCTAACCCTATCCCTAACCCTAACACTATCCTAGGGCAGATGCTAACCCTAACGCTAACCCTGACACTATCCTTGAACTGATGCTAACCCTAAACCTAACCCTAACACTATCCTAGGCCTGATGATAACCCTAACCCTAACCCTAACACTATCCTAAGGTTTATGTTAACCCTAACCCTAACAATATCCTAGGGCTGATGCTAACCCTAACCCTAACCCTAACACTATCCTAGGGCGGATGCTAACCCTAACCCTAACCCTAACACTATCCTAGGGCTGATGCTAACCCTAACACTAACACTATCCTAGGGCTGATGCTAACCCTAACCCTAACCCTAACACTATACTAGGGTGATGCTAACCCTAACCCTAACACTATCCTAGGGCTGATACTAACCCTAACCCTAACCCTAACACTATCCTAGGGCTGACGCTAACCCTAACCCTAACACTATCATAGGCCTGATGATAACCCTAACCCTAACCCTAACACTATCCTAGGGCTGATGCTAACCCTAATCCTAACACTATCCTAGGCCTGATGCTAACCCTAACCCTAACCCTAACACTATCCTAGGGCTGATGCTAACCCTAACCCTAACACTATCCTAGGGCTGATGCTAACCCTAACCCTAACCCTAACACTATCCTAGGGCTGATGCTAACCGTAACCCTAACACTATCCTAGGCCTGATGCTAACCCTAACCCTAACCCTAACACTATCCTAGGGCTGATGCTAACCCTAACCCTAACACTATCCTAGGGCTGATGCTAACCCTAACCCTAACCCTAACACTATCCTTGGGCTGATGCTAACCCTAACCCTAACACTATCCTAGGGCTGATGCTAACCCTAACCCTAACACTAACACTATCCTAGGGCTGATGCTAACCCTAAACCTAACACTATCCTAGGGCTGATACTAACCCTAACCCTAACACTAACACTATCCTTGGGCTGAGGCTAACCCTAACCCTAACCCTAACACTATCCTAGGGCTGATGCTAACCCTAACCCTAACACTATCCTGGGCCTGATGCTAACCCTAACCCTAACCCTAACACTATCCTAGGGCTGATGCTAACCCTAACCCTAACACTATCCTTGGGCTGATGCTAACCCTAACCCTAACCCTAACACTACCCTAGGGCAGATGCTAACCCTAACGCTAACCCTAACACTATCTTTGAACTGATGCTAACCCTAACCCTAACGCTAACACTATCCTAGGCCTGATGATAACCCTAACCCTAACCCTAACACTATCCTAGGGTTTATGTTAACCCTAACCCTAACACTATCCTAGGGCTGATGCTAACCCTAACCCTAACCCTAACACTATCCTAGGGCGGATGCTAACCCTAACCCAAACCCTAACACTATCCTAGGGCTGATGCTAACCCTAACCCTAACCCTAACACTATCCTAGGGCTGATGCTAACCCTAAACCTAACACTATCCTAGGGCTGATGCTAACCCTAACCCTAACCCTAACACTATCCTAGGGCGGATGCTAACCCTAACCCTAACCCTATCACTATCCTAGGGCTGATGCTAACCCTAACACTAACACTATCCTAGGGCTGATGCTAACCCTAACCCTAACCCTAACACTATCCTAGGCCTGATGATAACCCTAACCCTAACCCTAACACTATCCTAGGGCTGACTCTAACCCTAATCCTAACACTATCCTAGGCCTGATGATAACCCTAACCCTAGCCCTAACACTATCCTAGGGCTGATGCTAACCCTAAACCTAACACTATCCTAGGGCTGATGCTAACCCTAACCCTAACCCTAACACTATCCTAGGGCTGATGTTAACCCTAACCCTAACACTATCCTAGGCCTGATGCTAACCCTAACCCTAACCCTAACACTATCCTAGGGCTGATGCTAACCCTAACCCTAACACTATCCTAGGGCTGATGCTAACCCTAACCCTAACCCTAACACTATTCTAGGGCTGATGCTAACCCTAACCCTAACACTATCCTAGGCCTGATGATAACCCTAACCCTAACCCTAACACTATCCTAGGGCTGATGCTAACCCTAACCCTAACACTATCCTAGGGCTGATGCTAACCCTAACCCTAACCCTAACACTATCCTAGGGCTGATGCTAACCCTAACGCTAACCCTAACACTATCCTTGAACTGATGCTTACCCTAACCCTAACAATAACACTATCCTAGGCCTGATGATAATCCTAACCCTAAACCTAACACTATCCTAGGGTTTATGTTAACCCTAACCCTAACACTATCCTAGGGCTGATGCTAACCCTAACCCTAAACCTAACACTATCCTAGGGCGGATGCTAACCCTAACCCTAACCCTAACACTATCCTATGGCTGATGCTAACCCTAACACTAACACTATCCTAGTGCTGATGCTAACCCTAACCCTAACCCTAACACTCTCCAAGGGCTGATGCTAACCCTAACACTAACCCTAACACTAACCTAGGGCTCATGCTAACCCTAACCCTAACTCTAACACTATCTTAGGGCTGAGGCTAACCCTAACCCTAACACTATCCTACGGCTGATGCTAACCCTAACCCTAACCCTAACACTATCCTAGGGCTGATGCTAACCCTAACCCTAACACTATCCTAGGGCTGATGCTAACCCTAACCCTAACCCTAACACTCTCCAAGGGCTGATGCTAACCCTAACCCTAACCCTAACACTATCCTAGGGCTGATGCTATCCCTAACACTAACACTATCCTAGGCCTGATGATAACCCTAACCCTAACCCTAACACTATCCTAGGGCTGATGCTAACCCTAACCCTAACACTATCCTAGGGCTGATGCTAACCCTAACCCTAACCCTAACACTATCCTAAGTCTGATGCTAACCCTAGCCCTCACACTATCCTAGGCCTGATGATAACCCTAACCCTAACCTTAACACTATCCTAAGGCTGATGCTAACCCTAACCCTAACCCTAACACTATCCTAGAGCTGATGCTAACCCTAACAATAACACTATCCTAGGCCTGATGATAACCCTAACCCTAACCCTAACACTATCCTAGGGCTGATACTAACCCTAACCCTAACATTATCCTAGGGCTGATGCTAACCCTAACCCTAACCCTAACACTACCCTAGGGCAGATGCTAACCCTAACGCTAACCCTAACACTATCTTTGAACTGATGCTAACCCTAACCCTAACGCTAACACTATCCTAGGGCGGATGCTAACCCTAACCCTAACCCTAACACTATCCTAGGGCTGATGCTAACCCTAACACTAACACTATCCTAGGGCTGATGCTAACCCTAACCCTAACCCTAACACTATACTAGGGTGATGCTAACCCTAACCCTAACACTATCCTAGGGCTGATACTAACCCTAACCCTAACCCTAACACTATCCTAGGGCTGACGCTAACCCTAACCCTAACACTATCATAGGCCTGATGATAACCCTAACCCTAACCCTAACACTATCCTAGGGCTGATGCTAACCCTAATCCTAACACTATCCTAGGCCTGATGCTAACCCTAACCCTAACCCTAACACTATCCTAGGGCTGATGCTAACCCTAACCCTAACACTATCCTAGGGCTGATGCTAACCCTAACCCTAACCCTAACACTATTCTAGGGCTGATGCTAACCGTAACCCTAACACTATCCTAGGCCTGATGCTAACCCTAACCCTAACCCTAACACTATCCTAGGGCTGATGCTAACCCTAACCCTAACACTATCCTAGGGCTGATGCTAACCCTAACACTAACCCTAACACTATCCTAGGGCTGATGCTAACCCTACCCTAACACTATCCTAGGGCTGATGCTAACCCTAACCCTAACACTAACACTATCCTAGGGCTGATGCTAACCCTAAACCTAACACTATCCTAGGGCTGATACTAACCCTAACCCTAACACTAACACTATCCTTGGGCTGAGGCTAACCCTAACCCTAACCCTAACACTATCCTAGGGCTGATGCTAACCCTAACCCTAACACTATCCTGGGCCTGATGCTAACCCTAACCCTAACCCTAACACTATCCTAGGGCTGATGCTAACCCTAACCCTAACACTATCCTTGGGCTGATGCTAACCCTAACCCTAACCCTAACACTACCCTAGGGCAGATGCTAACGCTAACGCTAACCCTAACACTATCTTTGAACTGATGCTAACCCTAACCCTAACGCTAACACTATCCTAGGCCTGATGATAACCCTAACCCTAACCCTAACACTATCCTAGGGTTTATGTTAACCCTAACACTAACATTATCCTAGGGCTGATGCTAACCCTAACCCTAACCCTAACACTATCCTAGGGCGGATGCTAACCCTAACCCTAACCCTAACACTATCCTAGGGCTGATGCTAACCCTAACACTAACACTATCCTAGGGCTGATGCTAACCCTAACCCTAACCCTAACACTATCCTAGGGCTGATGCTAACCCTAAACCTAACACTATCCTAGGGCTGATGCTAACCCTAACCCTAACCCTAACACTATCCTAGGGCGGATGCTAACCCTAACCCTAACCCTATCACTATCCTAGGGCTGATGCTAACCCTAACACTAACACTATCCTAGGGCTGATGCTAACCCTAACCCTAACCCTAACACTATCCTAGGCCTGATGATAACCCTAACCCTAACCCTAACACTATCCTAGGGCTGACGCTAACCCTAATCCTAACACTATCCTAGGCCTGATGATAACCCTAACCCTAGCCCTAACACTATCCTAGGTCTGATGCTAACCCTAAGCCTAACACTATCCTAGGGCTGATGCTAACCCTAACCCTAACCCTAACACTATCCTAGGGCTGATGTTAACCCTAACCCTAACACTATCCTAGGCCTGATGCTAACCCTAACCCTAACCCTAACACTACCCTAGGGCAGATGCTAACCCTAACGCTAACCCTAACACTATCTTTGAACTGATGCTAACCCTAACCCTAACGCTAACACTATCCTAGGCCTGATGATAACCCTAACCCTAACCCTAACACTATCCTAGGGTTTATGTTAACCCTAACCCTAACACTATCCTAGGGCTGATGCTAACCCTAACCCTAACCCTAACACTATCCTAGGGCGGATGCTAACCCTAACCCTAACCCTAACACTATCCTAGGGCTGATGCTAACCCTAACACTAACACTATCCTAGGGCTGATGCTAACCCTAACCCTAACCCTAACACTATCCTAGGGCTGATGCTAACCCTAAACCTAACACTATCCTAGGGCTGATGCTAACCCTAACCCTAACCCTAACACTATCCTAGGGCGGATGCTAACCCTAACCCTAACCCTATCACTATCCTAGGGCTGATGCTAACCCTAACACTAACACTATCCTAGGGCTGATGCTAACCCTAACCCTAACCCTAACACTATCCTAGGCCTGATGATAACCCTAACCCTAACCCTAACACTATCCTAGGGCTGACTCTAACCCTAATCCTAACACTATCCTAGGCCTGATGATAACCCTAACCCTAGCCCTAACACTATCCTAGGGCTGATGCTAACCCTAAACCTAACACTATCCTAGGGCTGATGCTAACCCTAACCCTAACCCTAACACTATCCTAGGGCTGATGTTAACCCTAACCCTAACACTATCCTAGGCCTGATGCTAACCCTAACCCTAACCCTAACACTATCCTAGGGCTGATGCTAACCCTAACCCTAACACTATCCTAGGGCTGATGCTAACCCTAACCCTAACCCTAACACTATTCTAGGGCTGATGCTAACCCTAACCCTAACACTATCCTAGGCCTGATGATAACCCTAACCCTAACCCTAACACTATCCTAGGGCTGATGCTAACCCTAACCCTAACACTATCCTAGGGCTGATGCTAACCCTAACCCTAACCCTAACACTATCCTAGGGCTGATGCTAACCCTAACGCTAACCCTAACACTATCCTTGAACTGATGCTTACCCTAACCCTAACAATAACACTATCCTAGGCCTGATGATAATCCTAACCCTAAACCTAACACTATCCTAGGGTTTATGTTAACCCTAACCCTAACACTATCCTAGGGCTGATGCTAACCCTAACCCTAAACCTAACACTATCCTAGGGCGGATGCTAACCCTAACCCTAACCCTAACACTATCCTATGGCTGATGCTAACCCTAACACTAACACTATCCTAGTGCTGATGCTAACCCTAACCCTAACCCTAACACTCTCCAAGGGCTGATGCTAACCCTAACACTAACCCTAACACTAACCTAGGGCTCATGCTAACCCTAACCCTAACTCTAACACTATCTTAGGGCTGAGGCTAACCCTAACCCTAACACTATCCTACGGCTGATGCTAACCCTAACCCTAACCCTAACACTATCCTAGGGCTGATGCTAACCCTAACCCTAACACTATCCTAGGGCTGATGCTAACCCTAACCCTAACCCTAACACTCTCCAAGGGCTGATGCTAACCCTAACCCTAACCCTAACACTATCCTAGGGCTGATGCTATCCCTAACACTAACACTATCCTAGGCCTGATGATAACCCTAACCCTAACCCTAACACTATCCTAGGGCTGATGCTAACCCTAACCCTAACACTATCCTAGGGCTGATGCTAACCCTAACCCTAACCCTAACACTATCCTAAGTCTGATGCTAACCCTAGCCCTCACACTATCCTAGGCCTGATGATAACCCTAACCCTAACCTTAACACTATCCTAAGGCTGATGCTAACCCTAACCCTAACCCTAACACTATCCTAGAGCTGATGCTAACCCTAACAATAACACTATCCTAGGCCTGATGATAACCCTAACCCTAACCCTAACACTATCCTAGGGCTGATGCTAACCCTAACCCTAACATTATCCTAGGGCTGATGCTAACCCTAACCCTAACCCTAACACTACCCTAGGGCAGATGCTAACCCTAACGCTAACCCTAACACTATCTTTGAACTGATGCTAACCCTAACCCTAACGCTAACACTATCCTAGGGCGGATGCTAACCCTAACCCTAACCCTAACACTATCCTAGGGCTGATGCTAACCCTAACACTAACACTATCCTAGGGCTGATGCTAACCCTAACCCTAACCCTAACACTATACTAGGGTGATGCTAACCCTAACCCTAACACTATCCTAGGGCTGATACTAACCCTAACCCTAACCCTAACACTATCCTAGGGCTGACGCTAACCCTAACCCTAACACTATCATAGGCCTGATGATAACCCTAACCCTAACCCTAACACTATCCTAGGGCTGATGCTAACCCTAATCCTAACACTATCCTAGGCCTGATGCTAACCCTAACCCTAACCCTAACACTATCCTAGGGCTGATGCTAACCCTAACCCTAACACTATCCTAGGGCTGATGCTAACCCTAACCCTAACCCTAACACTATCCTAGGGCTGATGCTAACCGTAACCCTAACACTATCCTAGGCCTGATGCTAACCCTAACCCTAACCCTAACACTATCCTAGGGCTGATGCTAACCCTAACCCTAACACTATCCTAGGGCTGATGCTAACCCTAACACTAACCCTAACACTATCCTAGGGCTGATGCTAACCCTAACCCTAACACTATCCTAGGGCTGATGCTAACCCTAACCCTAACACTAACACTATCCTAGGGCTGATGCTAACCCTAAACCTAACACTATCCTAGGGCTGATACTAACCCTAACCCTAACACTAACACTATCCTTGGGCTGAGGCTAACCCTAACCCTAACCCTAACACTATCCTAGGGCTGATGCTAACCCTAACCCTAACACTATCCTGGGCCTGATGCTAACCCTAACCCTAACCCTAACACTATCCTAGGGCTGATGCTAACCCTAACCCTAACACTATCCTTGGGCTGATGCTAACCCTAACCCTAACCCTAACACTACCCTAGGGAAGATGCTAACCCTAACGCTAACCCTAACACTATCTTTGAACTGATGCTAACCCTAACCCTAACGCTAACACTATCCTAGGCCTGATGATAACCCTAACCCTAACCCTATCACTATCCTAGGGTTTATGTTAACCCTAACACTAACATTATCCTAGGGCTGATGCTAACCCTAACCCTAACCCTAACACTATCCTAGGGCGGATGCTAACCCTAACCCTAACCCTAACACTATCCTAGGGCTGATGCTAACCCTAACACTAACACTATCCTAGGGCTGATGCTAACCCTAACCCTAACCCTAACACTATCCTAGGGCTGATGCTAACCCTAAACCTAACACTATCCTAGGGCTGATGCTAACCCTAACCCTAACCCTAACACTATCCTAGGGCGATGCTAACCCTAACCCTAACCCTATCACTATCCTAGGGCTGATGCTAACCCTAACACTAACACTATCCTAGGGCTGATGCTAACCCTAACCCTAACCCTAACACTATCCTAGGCCTGATGATAACCCTAACCCTAACCCTAACACTATCCTAGGGCTGACGCTAACCCTAATCCTAACACTATCCTAGGCCTGATGATAACCCTAACCCTAGCCCTAACACTATCCTAGGTCTGATGCTAACCCTAAGCCTAACACTATCCTAGGGCTGATGCTAACCCTAACCCTAACCCTAACACTATCCTAGGGCTGATGTTAACCCTAACCCTAACACTATCCTAGGCCTGATGCTAACCCTAACCCTAACCCTAACACTATCCTAGGGCTGATGCTAACCCTAACCCTAACACTATCCTAGGGCTGATGCTAACCCTAACCCTAACCCTAACACTATTCTAGGGCTGATGCTAACCCTAACCCTAACACTATCCTAGGCCTGATGATAACCCTAACCCTAACCCTAACACTATCCTAGGGCTGATGCTAACCCTAACCCTAACACTATCCTAGGGCTGATGCTAACCCTAACCCTAACCCTAACACTATCCTAGGGCTGATGCTAACCCTAACGCTAACCCTAACACTATCCTTGAACTGATGCTTACCCTATCCCTAACAATAACACTATCCTAGGCCTGATGATAATCCTAACCCTAAACCTAACACTATCCTAGGGTTTATGTTAACCCTAACCCTAACACTATCCTAGGGCTGATGCTAACCCTAACCCTAAACCTAACACTATCCTAGGGCGGATGCTAACCCTAACCCTAACCCTAACACTATCCTAGGGCTGATGCTAACCCTAACACTAACACTATCCTAGTGCTGATGCTAACCCTAACCCTAACCCTAACACTCTCCAAGGGCTGATGCTAACCCTAACACTAACCCTAACACTAACCTAGGGCTCATGCTAACCCTAACCCTAACTCTAACACTATCTTAGGGCTGAGGCTAACCCTAACCCTAACACTATCCTACGGCTGATGCTAACCCTAACCCTAACCCTAACACTATCCTAGGGATGATGATAACCCTAACCCTAACACTATCCTAGGCCTGATGCTAACCCTAACCCTAACCCTAACACTATCCTAGGGCTGATGCTAACCCTAACCCTAACACTATCCTAGGGCTGATGCTAACCCTAACCCTAACCCTAACACTCTCCAAGGGCTGATGCTAACCCTAACCCTAACGCTAACACTATCCTAGGGCTGATGCTATCCCTAACACTAACACTATCCTAGGCCTGATGATAACCCTAACCCTAACCCTAACACTATCCTAGGGCTGATGCTAACCCTAACCCTAACACTATCCTAGGGCTGATGCTAACCCTAACCCTAACCCTAACACTATCCTAAGTCTGATGCTAACCCTAGCCCTCACACTATCCTAGGCCTGATGATAACCCTAACCCTAACCTTAACACTATCCTAAGGCTGATGCTAACCCTAACCCTAACCCTAACACTATCCTAGAGCTGATGCTAACCCTAACAATAACACTATCCTAGGCCTGATGATAACCCTAACCCTAACCCTAACACTATCCTAGGGCTGATGCTAACCCTAACCCTAACATTATCCTAGGGCTGATGCTAACCCTAACCCTAACCCTAACACTATCCTAGGGCTGATGCTAACCCTAACGCTAAGCCTAACACTATCCTTGAACTGATGCTAACCCTAACCCTAACCCTAACACTATCCTAGGCCTGATGATAACCCTAACACTAACCCTAACACTATCCTAGGGTTTATGTTAACCCTAACTCTAACACTATCCTAGGGCTGATGCTAACCCTAACCCTAACCCTAACACTATCCTAGGGCGGATGCTAACCCTAACCATAACAGTAACACTATTCTTGGGCTGATGCTAACCCTAACCCTAACCCTAACACTATCCTAGGGCTGATGCTAACCCTAACGCTAACCCTAAAACTATCCTTGAACTGATGCTAACCCTAACCCTAACCCTAACACTATCCTAGGCCTGATGATAACCCTAACCCTAACCCTAACACTATCCTAGGGTTTATGTTAACCCTAACCCTAACACTATCCTAGGGATGATGCTAACCCTAACCCTACCACTATCTTGGGCCTGATGCTAACCCTAACCCTAACACTAACACTATCCTAGGGCTGATGCTAACCCTAACCCTAACACTATCCTAGGGCTGATGCTATCCCTAACCCTAACCCTAACACTATCCTAGGGCTGATGCTAACCCTAACGCTAACCCTAACACTATCCTTGAACTAATGCTAACCCTAACCCTAACCCTAACACTATCCTAGGCCTGATGATAACCCTAACCCTAACCCTAACACTATCCTAGGGTTTATGTTAACCCTAAGCCTAACACTATCCTAGGGCTGATGCTAACCCTAACCCTAACCCTAACACTATCCTAGGGCTGATGCTAACCCTAACCCTAACACTATCCTAGGCCTGATGCTAACCCTAACCCTAACACTATCCTAGGGCTGATGCTAACCCTAACCCTAACCCTAACACTATCCTAGGCCTGATGCTAACCCTATCCCTAACCCTAACACTCTCCTAGGGCTGAGGCTAACCCTAACCCTAACACTATCCTAGGGCTGATGCTAACCCTAACCCTAACCCAAACACTATCCTAGGGTTGATGCTAACCCTAACCCTAACACTATCCTAGGGCTGATGCTAACCCTAACCCTAACCCTAACACTATCCTAGGGCTGATGCTAACCCTAACCCTAACACTATCCTGGGCCTGATGCTAACCCTAACCCTAACCCTAACACTATCCTAGGGCTGATGCTAACCCTAACCCTAACACTATCCTTGGGCTGATGCTAACCCTAACCCTAACCCTAACACTATCCTAGGGCAGATGCTAACCCTAACGCTAACCCTAACAATATCCTTGAACTGATGCTAACCCTAACCCTAACCCTAACACTATCCTAGGCCTGATTATAACCCTAACCCTAACCCTAACACTATCCTAGGGTTTATGTTAACCCTAACCCTAACACTATCCTAGGGCTGATGCTAACCCTAACCCTAACCCTAACACTATCCTAGGGTGGATACTAACCCTAACCCTAACCCTAACACTATCCTAGGGCTGATGCTAACCCTAACACTAAGAGTATCCTAGGGCTGATGCTAACCCTAACCCTAACCCTAACACTATCCTAGGGTTTATGTTAACCCTAACCCTAACACTATCCTAGGGCTGATGCTAACCCTAACCCTTACCCTAACACTATCCTAGGGTGGATGCTAACCCTAACCCTAACCCTAACACTATCCTAGGGCTGATGCTAACCCTAACACTAAAAATATCCTAGGGCTGATGCTAACCCTAACCCTAACCCTAACACTATCCTAGGGCTGATGCTAACCCTAAACCTAACACTATCCTAGGGCTGATGCTAACCCTAACCCTAACCCTAACACTATCCTAGGGCGGATGCTAACCCTAACCCTAACCCTATCACTATCCTAGGGCTGATGCTAACCCTAACACTAACACTATCCTAGGGCTGATGCTAACCCTAACCCTAACCCTAACACTATCCTAGGGCTGATGCTAACCCTAAACCTAACACTATCCTAGGGCTGATGCTAACCCTAACCCTAACCCTAACACTATCCTAGGGCGGATGCTAACCCTAACCCTAACCCTATCACTATCCTAGGGCTGATGCTAACCCTAACACTAACACTATCCTAGGGCTGATGCTAACCCTAACCCTAACCCTAACACTATCCTAGGCCTGATGATAACCCTAACCCTAACCCTAACACTATCCTAGGGCTGACTCTAACCCTAATCCTAACACTATCCTAGGCCTGATGATAACCCTAACCCTAGCCCTAACACTATCCTAGGGCTGATGCTAACCCTAAACCTAACACTATCCTAGGGCTGATGCTAACCCTAACCCTAACCCTAACACTATCCTAGGGCTGATGTTAACCCTAACCCTAACACTATCCTAGGCCTGATGCTAACCCTAACCCTAACCCTAACACTATCCTAGGGCTGATGCTAACCCTAACCCTAACACTATCCTAGGGCTGATGCTAACCCTAACCCTAACCCTAACACTATTCTAGGGCTGATGCTAACCCTAACCCTAACACTATCCTAGGCCTGATGATAACCCTAACCCTAACCCTAACACTATCCTAGGGCTGATGCTAACCCTAACCCTAACACTATCCTAGGGCTGATGCTAACCCTAACCCTAACCCTAACACTATCCTAGGGCTGATGCTAACCCTAACGCTAACCCTAACACTATCCTTGAACTGATGCTTACCCTAACCCTAACAATAACACTATCCTAGGCCTGATGATAATCCTAACCCTAAACCTAACACTATCCTAGGGTTTATGTTAACCCTAACCCTAACACTATCCTAGGGCTGATGCTAACCCTAACCCTAAACCTAACACTATCCTAGGGCGGATGCTAACCCTAACCCTAACCCTAACACTATCCTATGGCTGATGCTAACCCTAACACTAACACTATCCTAGTGCTGATGCTAACCCTAACCCTAACCCTAACACTCTCCAAGGGCTGATGCTAACCCTAACACTAACCCTAACACTAACCTAGGGCTCATGCTAACCCTAACCCTAACTCTAACACTATCTTAGGGCTGAGGCTAACCCTAACCCTAACACTATCCTACGGCTGATGCTAACCCTAACCCTAACCCTAACACTATCCTAGGGCTGATGCTAACCCTAACCCTAACACTATCCTAGGGCTGATGCTAACCCTAACCCTAACCCTAACACTCTCCAAGGGCTGATGCTAACCCTAACCCTAACCCTAACACTATCCTAGGGCTGATGCTATCCCTAACACTAACACTATCCTAGGCCTGATGATAACCCTAACCCTAACCCTAACACTATCCTAGGGCTGATGCTAACCCTAACCCTAACACTATCCTAGGGCTGATGCTAACCCTAACCCTAACCCTAACACTATCCTAAGTCTGATGCTAACCCTAGCCCTCACACTATCCTAGGCCTGATGATAACCCTAACCCTAACCTTAACACTATCCTAAGGCTGATGCTAACCCTAACCCTAACCCTAACACTATCCTAGAGCTGATGCTAACCCTAACAATAACACTATCCTAGGCCTGATGATAACCCTAACCCTAACCCTAACACTATCCTAGGGCTGATGCTAACCCTAACCCTAACATTATCCTAGGGCTGATGCTAACCCTAACCCTAACCCTAACACTACCCTAGGGCAGATGCTAACCCTAACGCTAACCCTAACACTATCTTTGAACTGATGCTAACCCTAACCCTAACGCTAACACTATCCTAGGGCGGATGCTAACCCTAACCCTAACCCTAACACTATCCTAGGGCTGATGCTAACCCTAACACTAACACTATCCTAGGGCTGATGCTAACCCTAACCCTAACCCTAACACTATACTAGGGTGATGCTAACCCTAACCCTAACACTATCCTAGGGCTGATACTAACCCTAACCCTAACCCTAACACTATCCTAGGGCTGACGCTAACCCTAACCCTAACACTATCATAGGCCTGATGATAACCCTAACCCTAACCCTAACACTATCCTAGGGCTGATGCTAACCCTAATCCTAACACTATCCTAGGCCTGATGCTAACCCTAACCCTAACCCTAACACTATCCTAGGGCTGATGCTAACCCTAACCCTAACACTATCCTAGGGCTGATGCTAACCCTAACCCTAACCCTAACACTATCCTAGGGCTGATGCTAACCGTAACCCTAACACTATCCTAGGCCTGATGCTAACCCTAACCCTAACCCTAACACTATCCTAGGGCTGATGCTAACCCTAACCCTAACACTATCCTAGGGCTGATGCTAACCCTAACACTAACCCTAACACTATCCTAGGGCTGATGCTAACCCTAACCCTAACACTATCCTAGGGCTGATGCTAACCCTAACCCTAACACTAACACTATCCTAGGGCTGATGCTAACCCTAAACCTAACACTATCCTAGGGCTGATACTAACCCTAACCCTAACACTAACACTATCCTTGGGCTGAGGCTAACCCTAACCCTAACCCTAACACTATCCTAGGGCTGATGCTAACCCTAACCCTAACACTATCCTGGGCCTGATGCTAACCCTAACCCTAACCCTAACACTATCCTAGGGCTGATGCTAACCCTAACCCTAACACTATCCTTGGGCTGATGCTAACCCTAACCCTAACCCTAACACTACCCTAGGGCAGATGCTAACCCTAACGCTAACCCTAACACTATCTTTGAACTGATGCTAACCCTAACCCTAACGCTAACACTATCCTAGGCCTGATGATAACCCTAACCCTAACCCTAACACTATCCTAGGGTTTATGTTAACCCTAACACTAACATTATCCTAGGGCTGATGCTAACCCTAACCCTAACCCTAACACTATCCTAGGGCGGATGCTAACCCTAACCCTAACCCTAACACTATCCTAGGGCTGATGCTAACCCTAACACTAACACTATCCTAGGGCTGATGCTAACCCTAACCCTAACCCTAACACTATCCTAGGGCTGATGCTAACCCTAAACCTAACACTATCCTAGGGCTGATGCTAACCCTAACCCTAACCCTAACACTATCCTAGGGCGGATGCTAACCCTAACCCTAACCCTATCACTATCCTAGGGCTGATGCTAACCCTAACACTAACACTATCCTAGGGCTGATGCTAACCCTAACCCTAACCCTAACACTATCCTAGGCCTGATGATAACCCTAACCCTAACCCTAACACTATCCTAGGGCTGACGCTAACCCTAATCCTAACACTATCCTAGGCCTGATGATAACCCTAACCCTAGCCCTAACACTATCCTAGGTCTGATGCTAACCCTAAGCCTAACACTATCCTAGGGCTGATGCTAACCCTAACCCTAACCCTAACACTATCCTAGGGCTGATGTTAACCCTAACCCTAACACTATCCTAGGCCTGATGCTAACCCTAACCCTAACCCTAACACTATCCTAGGGCTGATGCTAACCCTAACCCTAACACTATCCTAGGGCTGATGCTAACCCTAACCCTAACCCTAACACTATTCTAGGGCTGATGCTAACCCTAACCCTAACACTATCCTAGGCCTGATGATAACCCTAACCCTAACCCTAACACTATCCTAGGGCTGATGCTAACCCTAAACCTAACACTATCCTAGGGCTGATGCTAACCCTAACCCTAACCCTAACACTATCCTAGGGCTGATGCTAACCCTAACGCTAACCCTAACACTATCCTTGAACTGATGCTTACCCTAACCCTAACAATAACACTATCCTAGGCCTGATGATAATCCTAACCCTAAACCTAACACTATCCTAGGGTTTATGTTAACCCTAACCCTAACACTATCCTAGGGCTGATGCTAACCCTAACCCTAAACCTAACACTATCCTAGGGCGGATGCTAACCCTAACCCTAACCCTAACACTATCCTAGGGCTGATGCTAACCCTAACACTAACACTATCCTAGTGCTGATGCTAACCCTAACCCTAACCCTAACACTCTCCAAGGGCTGATGCTAACCCTAACACTAACCCTAACACTAACCTAGGGCTCATGCTAACCCTAACCCTAACTCTAACACTATCTTAGGGCTGAGGCTAACCCTAACCCTAACACTATCCTACGGCTGATGCTAACCCTAACCCTAACCCTAACACTATCCTAGGGATGATGATAACCCTAACCCTAACACTATCCTAGGCCTGATGCTAACCCTAACCCTAACCCTAACACTATCCTAGGGCTGATGCTAACCCTAACCCTAACACTATCCTAGGGCTGATGCTAACCCTAACCCTAACCCTAACACTCTCCAAGGGCTGATGCTAACCCTAACCCTAACCCTAACACTATCCTAGGGCTGATGCTATCCCTAACACTAACACTATCCTAGGCCTGATGATAACCCTAACCCTAACCCTAACACTATCCTAGGGCTGATGCTAACCCTAACCCTAACACTATCCTAGGGCTGATGCTAACCCTAACCCTAACCCTAACACTATCCTAAGTCTGATGCTAACCCTAGCCCTCACACTATCCTAGGCCTGATGATAACCCTAACCCTAACCTTAACACTATCCTAAGGCTGATGCTAACCCTAACCCTAACCCTAACACTATCCTAGAGCTGATGCTAACCCTAACAATAACACTATCCTAGGCCTGATGATAACCCTAACCCTAACCCTAACACTATCCTAGGGCTGATGCTAACCCTAACCCTAACATTATCCTAGGGCTGATGCTAACCCTAACCCTAACCCTAACACTATCCTAGGGCTGATGCTAACCCTAACGCTAAGCCTAACACTATCCTTGAACTGATGCTAACCCTAACCCTAACCCTAACACTATCCTAGGCCTGATGATAACCCTAACACTAACCCTAACACTATCCTAGGGTTTATGTTAACCCTAACTCTAACACTATCCTAGGGCTGATGCTAACCCTAACCCTAACCCTAACACTATCCTAGGGCGGATGCTAACCCTAACCATAACAGTAACACTATTCTTGGGCTGATGCTAACCCTAACCCTAACCCTAACACTATCCTAGGGCTGATGCTAACCCTAACGCTAACCCTAAAACTATCCTTGAACTGATGCTAACCCTAACCCTAACCCTAACACTATCCTAGGCCTGATGATAACCCTAACCCTAACCCTAACACTATCCTAGGGTTTATGTTAACCCTAACCCTAACACTATCCTAGGGATGATGCTAACCCTAACCCTACCACTATCTTGGGCCTGATGCTAACCCTAACCCTAACACTAACACTATCCTAGGGCTGATGCTAACCCTAACCCTAACACTATCCTAGGGCTGATGCTATCCCTAACCCTAACCCTAACACTATCCTAGGGCTGATGCTAACCCTAACGCTAACCCTAACACTATCCTTGAACTAATGCTAACCCTAACCCTAACCCTAACACTATCCTAGGCCTGATGATAACCCTAACCCTAACCCTAACACTATCCTAGGGTTTATGTTAACCCTAAGCCTAACACTATCCTAGGGCTGATGCTAACCCTAACCCTAACCCTAACACTATCCTAGGGCTGATGCTAACCCTAACCCTAACACTATCCTAGGCCTGATGCTAACCCTAACCCTAACACTATCCTAGGGCTGATGCTAACCCTAACCCTAACCCTAACACTATCCTAGGCCTGATGCTAACCCTATCCCTAACCCTAACACTCTCCTAGGGCTGAGGCTAACCCTAACCCTAACACTATCCTAGGGCTGATGCTAACCCTAACCCTAACCCAAACACAATCCTAGGGTTGATGCTAACCCTAACCCTAACACTATCCTAGGGCTGATGCTAACCCTAACCCTAACCCTAACACTATCCTAGGGCTGATGCTAACCCTAACCCTAACACTATCCTGGGCCTGATGCTAACCCTAACCCTAACCCTAACACTATCCTAGGGCAGATGCTAACCCTAACGCTAACCCTAACAATATCCTTGAACTGATGCTAACCCTAACCCTAACCCTAACACTATCCTAGGCCTGATTATAACCCTAACCCTAACCCTAACACTATCCTAGGGTTTATGTTAACCCTAACCCTAACACTATCCTAGGGCTGATGCTAACCCTAACCCTAACCCTAACACTATCCTAGGGTGGATACTAACCCTAACCCTAACCCTAACACTATCCTAGGGCTGATGCTAACCCTAACACTAAGAGTATCCTAGGGCTGATGCTAACCCTAACCCTAACCCTAACACTATCCTAGGGTTTATGTTAACCCTAACCCTAACACTATCCTAGGGCTGATGCTAACCCTAACCCTAACCCTAACACTATCCTAGGGTGGATGCTAACCCTAACCCTAACCCTAACACTATCCTAGGGCTGATGCTAACCCTAACACTAACACTATCCTAGGGCTGATGCTAACCCTAACCCTAACCCTAACACTATCCTAGGGCTGATGCTAACCCTAAAACTAACACTATCCTAGGGCTGATGCTAACCCTAACCCTAACCCTAACACTATCCTAGGGCGGATGCTAACCCTAACCCTAACCCTATCACTATCCTAGGGCTGATGCTAACCCTAACACTAACACTATCCTAGGGCTGATGCTAACCCTAACCCTAACCCTAACACTATCCTAGGCCTGATGATAACCCTAACCCTAACCCTAACACTATCTTAGGGCTGACGCTAACCCTAATCCTAACACTATCCTAGGCCTGATGATAACCCTAACCCTAGCCCTAACACTATCCTAGGTCTGATGCTAACCCTAACCCTAACACTATCTTAGGGCTGATGCTAACCCTAACCCTAACCCTAACACTATCCTAGGGCTGATGTTAACCCTAACCCTAACACTATCCTAGGCCTGATGCTAACCCTAACCCTAACCCTAACACTATCCTAGGGCTGATGCTAACCCTAACCCTAACACTATCCTAGGGCTGATGCTAACCCTAACCCTAACCCTAACACTATTCTAGGGCTGATGCTAACCCTAACCCTAACACTATCCTAGGCCTGATGATAACCCTAACCCTAACCCTAACACTATCCTAGGGCTGATGCTATCCCTAACCCTAACACTATCCTAGGGCTGATGCTAACCCTAACCCTAACCCTAACACTATCCTAGGGCTGATGCTAACCCTAACGCTAACCCTAACACTATCCTTGAACTGATGCTTACCCTAACCCTAACAATAACACTATCCTAGGCCTGATGATAATCCTAACCCTAAACCTAACACTATCCTAGGGTTTATGTTAACCCTAACCCTAACACTATCCTAGGGCTGATGCTAAGCCTAACCCTAAACCTAACACTATCCTAGGGCGGATGCTAACCCTAACCCTAACCCTAACACTATCCTAGGGCTGATGCTAACCCTAACACTAACACTATCCTAGTGCTGATGCTAACCCTAACCCTAACCCTAACACTCTCCAAGGGCTGATGCTAACCCTAACGCTAACCCTAACACTAACCTAGGGCTCATGCTAACCCTAACCCTAACTCTAACACTATCTTAGGGCTGAGGCTAACCCTAACCCTAACACTATCCTACGGCTGATGCTAACCCTAACCCTAACCCTAACACTATCCTAGGGATGATGATAACCCTAACCCTAACACTATCCTAGGCCTGATGCTAACCCTAACCCTAACCCTAACACTATCCTAGGGCTGATGCTAACCCTAACCCTAACACTATCCTAGGGCTGATGCTAACCCTAACCCTAACCCTAACACTCTCCAAGGGCTGATGCTAACCCTAACCCTAACCCTAACACTATCCTAGGGCTGATGCTATCCCTAACACTAACACTATCCTAGGCCTGATGATAACCCTAACCCTAACCCTAACACTATCCTAGGGCTGAAGCTAACCCTAACCCTAACACTATCCTAGGGCTGATGCTAACCCTAACCCTAACCCTAACACTATCCTAAGTCTGATGCTAACCCTAGACCTCACACTATCCTAGGCCTGATGATAACCCTAACCCTAACCTTAACACTATCCTAAGGCTGATGCTAACCCTAACCCTAACCCTAACACTATCCTAGAGCTGATGCTAACCCTAACAATAACACTATCCTAGGCCTGATGATAACCCTAACCCTAACCCTAACACTATCCTAGGGCTGATGCTAACCCTAACCCTAACATTATCCTAGGGCTGATGCTAACCCTAACCCTAACCCTAACACTATCCTAGGGCTTATGCTAACCCTAACGCTAAGCCTAACACTATCCTTGAACTGATGCTAACCCTAACCCTAACCCTAACACTATCCTAGGCCTGATGATAACCCTAACACTAACCCTAACACTATCCTAGGGTTTATGTTAACCCTAACCCTAACACTATCCTAGGGCTGATGCTAACCCTAACCCTAACCCTAACACTATCCTAGGGCGGATGCTAACCCTAACCATAACAGTAACAGTATCCTTGGGCTGATGCTAACCCTAACCCTAACCCTAACACTATCCTAGGGCTGATGCTAACCCTAACGCTAACCCTAAAACTATCCTTGAACTGATGCTAACCCTAACCCTAACCCTAACACTATCCTAGGCCTGATGATAACCCTAACCCTAACCCTAACACTATCCTAGGGTTTATGTTAATCCTAACCCTAACATTATCCTAGGGCTGATGCTAACCCTAACCCTAACCCTAACACTATCCTAAGTCTGATGCTAACCCTAGCCCTCACACTATCCTAGGCCTGATGATAACCCTAACCCTAACCTTAACACTATCCTAAGGCTGATGCTAACCCTAACCCTAACCCTAACACTATCCTAGAGCTGATGCTAACCCTAACAATAACACTATCCTAGGCCTGATGATAACCCTAACCCTAACCCTAACACTATCCTAGGGCTGATGCTAACCCTAACCCTAACATTATCCTAGGGCTGATGCTAACCCTAACCCTAACCCTAACACTACCCTAGGGCAGATGCTAACCCTAACGCTAACCCTAACACTATCTTTGAACTGATGCTAACCCTAACCCTAACGCTAACACTATCCTAGGGCGGATGCTAACCCTAACCCTAACCCTAACACTATCCTAGGGCTGATGCTAACCCTAACACTAACACTATCCTAGGGCTGATGCTAACCCTAACCCTAACCCTAACACTATACTAGGGTGATGCTAACCCTAACCCTAACACTATCCTAGGGCTGATACTAACCCTAACCCTAACCCTAACACTATCCTAGGGCTGACGCTAACCCTAACCCTAACACTATCATAGGCCTGATGATAACCCTAACCCTAACCCTAACACTATCCTAGGGCTGATGCTAACCCTAATCCTAACACTATCCTAGGCCTGATGCTAACCCTAACCCTAACCCTAACACTATCCTAGGGCTGATGCTAACCCTAACCCTAACACTATCCTAGGGCTGATGCTAACCCTAACCCTAACCCTAACACTATCCTAGGGCTGATGCTAACCGTAACCCTAACACTATCCTAGGCCTGATGCTAACCCTAACCCTAACCCTAACACTATCCTAGGGCTGATGCTAACCCTAACCCTAACACTATCCTAGGGCTGATGCTAACCCTAACACTAACCCTAACACTATCCTAGGGCTGATGCTAACCCTAACCCTAACACTATCCTAGGGCTGATGCTAACCCTAACCCTAACACTAACACTATCCTAGGGCTGATGCTAACCCTAAACCTAACACTATCCTAGGGCTGATACTAACCCTAACCCTAACACTAACACTATCCTTGGGCTGAGGCTAACCCTAACCCTAACCCTAACACTATCCTAGGGCTGATGCTAACCCTAACCCTAACACTATCCTGGGCCTGATGCTAACCCTAACCCTAACCCTAACACTATCCTAGGGCTGATGCTAACCCTAACCCTAACACTATCCTTGGGCTGATGCTAACCCTAACCCTAACCCTAACACTACCCTAGGGCAGATGCTAACCCTAACGCTAACCCTAACACTATCTTTGAACTGATGCTAACCCTAACCCTAACGCTAACACTATCCTAGGCCTGATGATAACCCTAACCCTAACCCTAACACTATCCTAGGGTTTATGTTAACCCTAACACTAACATTATCCTAGGGCTGATGCTAACCCTAACCCTAACCCTAACACTATCCTAGGGCGGATGCTAACCCTAACCCTAACCCTAACACTATCCTAGGGCTGATGCTAACCCTAACACTAACACTATCCTAGGGCTGATGCTAACCCTAACCCTAACCCTAACACTATCCTAGGGCTGATGCTAACCCTAAACCTAACACTATCCTAGGGCTGATGCTAACCCTAACCCTAACCCTAACACTATCCTAGGGCGGATGCTAACCCTAACCCTAACCCTATCACTATCCTAGGGCTGATGCTAACCCTAACACTAACACTATCCTAGGGCTGATGCTAACCCTAACCCTAACCCTAACACTATCCTAGGCCTGATGATAACCCTAACCCTAACCCTAACACTATCCTAGGGCTGACGCTAACCCTAATCCTAACACTATCCTAGGCCTGATGATAACCCTAACCCTAGCCCTAACACTATCCTAGGTCTGATGCTAACCCTAAGCCTAACACTATCCTAGGGCTGATGCTAACCCTAACCCTAACCCTAACACTATCCTAGGGCTGATGTTAACCCTAACCCTAACACTATCCTAGGCCTGATGCTAACCCTAACCCTAACCCTAACACTATCCTAGGGCTGATGCTAACCCTAACCCTAACACTATCCTAGGGCTGATGCTAACCCTAACCCTAACCCTAACACTATTCTAGGGCTGATGCTAACCCTAACCCTAACACTATCCTAGGCCTGATGATAACCCTAACCCTAACCCTAACACTATCCTAGGGCTGATGCTAACCCTAAACCTAACACTATCCTAGGGCTGATGCTAACCCTAACCCTAACCCTAACACTATCCTAGGGCTGATGCTAACCCTAACGCTAACCCTAACACTATCCTTGAACTGATGCTTACCCTAACCCTAACAATAACACTATCCTAGGCCTGATGATAATCCTAACCCTAAACCTAACACTATCCTAGGGTTTATGTTAACCCTAACCCTAACACTATCCTAGGGCTGATGCTAACCCTAACCCTAAACCTAACACTATCCTAGGGCGGATGCTAACCCTAACCCTAACCCTAACACTATCCTAGGGCTGATGCTAACCCTAACACTAACACTATCCTAGTGCTGATGCTAACCCTAACCCTAACCCTAACACTCTCCAAGGGCTGATGCTAACCCTAACACTAACCCTAACACTAACCTAGGGCTCATGCTAACCCTAACCCTAACTCTAACACTATCTTAGGGCTGAGGCTAACCCTAACCCTAACACTATCCTACGGCTGATGCTAACCCTAACCCTAACCCTAACACTATCCTAGGGATGATGATAACCCTAACCCTAACACTATCCTAGGCCTGATGCTAACCCTAACCCTAACCCTAACACTATCCTAGGGCTGATGCTAACCCTAACCCTAACACTATCCTAGGGCTGATGCTAACCCTAACCCTAACCCTAACACTCTCCAAGGGCTGATGCTAACCCTAACCCTAACCCTAACACTATCCTAGGGCTGATGCTATCCCTAACACTAACACTATCCTAGGCCTGATGATAACCCTAACCCTAACCCTAACACTATCCTAGGGCTGATGCTAACCCTAACCCTAACACTATCCTAGGGCTGATGCTAACCCTAACCCTAACCCTAACACTATCCTAAGTCTGATGCTAACCCTAGCCCTCACACTATCCTAGGCCTGATGATAACCCTAACCCTAACCTTAACACTATCCTAAGGCTGATGCTAACCCTAACCCTAACCCTAACACTATCCTAGAGCTGATGCTAACCCTAACAATAACACTATCCTAGGCCTGATGATAACCCTAACCCTAACCCTAACACTATCCTAGGGCTGATGCTAACCCTAACCCTAACATTATCCTAGGGCTGATGCTAACCCTAACCCTAACCCTAACACTATCCTAGGGCTGATGCTAACCCTAACGCTAAGCCTAACACTATCCTTGAACTGATGCTAACCCTAACCCTAACCCTAACACTATCCTAGGCCTGATGATAACCCTAACACTAACCCTAACACTATCCTAGGGTTTATGTTAACCCTAACTCTAACACTATCCTAGGGCTGATGCTAACCCTAACCCTAACCCTAACACTATCTTAGGGCGGATGCTAACCCTAACCATAACAGTAACACTATTCTTGGGCTGATGCTAACCCTAACCCTAACCCTAACACTATCCTAGGGCTGATGCTAACCCTAACGCTAACCCTAAAACTATCCTTGAACTGATGCTAACCCTAACCCTAACCCTAACACTATCCTAGGCCTGATGATAACCCTAACCCTAACCCTAACACTATCCTAGGGTTTATGTTAACCCTAACCCTAACACTATCCTAGGGATGATGCTAACCCTAACCCTACCACTATCTTGGGCCTGATGCTAACCCTAACCCTAACACTAACACTATCCTAGGGCTGATGCTAACCCTAACCCTAACACTATCCTAGGGCTGATGCTATCCCTAACCCTAACCCTAACACTATCCTAGGGCTGATGCTAACCCTAACGCTAACCCTAACACTATCCTTGAACTAATGCTAACCCTAACCCTAACCCTAACACTATCCTAGGCCTGATGATAACCCTAACCCTAACCCTAACACTATCCTAGGGTTTATGTTAACCCTAAGCCTAACACTATCCTAGGGCTGATGCTAACCCTAACCCTAACCCTAACACTATCCTAGGGCTGATGCTAACCCTAACCCTAACACTATCCTAGGCCTGATGCTAACCCTAACCCTAACACTATCCTAGGGCTGATGCTAACCCTAACCCTAACCCTAACACTATCCTAGGCCTGATGCTAACCCTATCCCTAACCCTAACACTCTCCTAGGGCTGAGGCTAACCCTAACCCTAACACTATCCTAGGGCTGATGCTAACCCTAACCCTAACCCAAACACAATCCTAGGGTTGATGCTAACCCTAACCCTAACACTATCCTAGGGCTGATGCTAACCCTAACCCTAACCCTAACACTATCCTAGGGCTGATGCTAACCCTAACCCTAACACTATCCTGGGCCTGATGCTAACCCTAACCCTAACCCTAACACTATCCTAGGGCTGATGCTAACCCTAACCCTAACACTATCCTTGGGCTGATGCTAACCCTAACCCTAACCCTAACACTATCCTAGGGCAGATGCTAACCCTAACGCTAACCCTAACAATATCCTTGAACTGATGCTAACCCTAACCCTAACCCTAACACTATCCTAGGCCTGATTATAACCCTAACCCTAACCCTAACACTATCCTAGGGTTTATGTTAACCCTAACCCTAACACTATCCTAGGGCTGATGCTAACCCTAACCCTAACCCTAACACTATCCTAGGGTGGATACTAACCCTAACCCTAACCCTAACACTATCCTAGGGCTGATGCTAACCCTAACACTAAGAGTATCCTAGGGCTGATGCTAACCCTAACCCTAACCCTAACACTATCCTAGGGTTTATGTTAACCCTAACCCTAACACTATCCTAGGGCTGATGCTAACCCTAACCCTAACCCTAACACTATCCTAGGGTGGATGCTAACCCTAACCCTAACCCTAACACTATCCTAGGGCTGATGCTAACCCTAACACTAACACTATCCTAGGGCTGATGCTAACCCTAACCCTAACCCTAACACTATCCTAGGGCTGATGCTAACCCTAAAACTAACACTATCCTAGGGCTGATGCTAACCCTAACCCTAACCCTAACACTATCCTAGGGCGGATGCTAACCCTAACCCTAACCCTATCACTATCCTAGGGCTGATGCTAACCCTAACACTAACACTATCCTAGGGCTGATGCTAACCCTAACCCTAACCCTAACACTATCCTAGGCCTGATGATAACCCTAACCCTAACCCTAACACTATCTTAGGGCTGACGCTAACCCTAATCCTAACACTATCCTAGGCCTGATGATAACCCTAACCCTAGCCCTAACACTATCCTAGGTCTGATGCTAACCCTAACCCTAACACTATCTTAGGGCTGATGCTAACCCTAACCCTAACCCTAACACTATCCTAGGGCTGATGTTAACCCTAACCCTAACACTATCCTAGGCCTGATGCTAACCCTAACCCTAACCCTAACACTATCCTAGGGCTGATGCTAACCCTAACCCTAACACTATCCTAGGGCTGATGCTAACCCTAACCCTAACCCTAACACTATTCTAGGGCTGATGCTAACCCTAACCCTAACACTATCCTAGGCCTGATGATAACCCTAACCCTAACCCTAACACTATCCTAGGGCTGATGCTAACCCTAACCCTAACACTATCCTAGGGCTGATGCTAACCCTAACCCTAACCCTAACACTATCCTAGGGCTGATGCTAACCCTAACGCTAACCCTAACACTATCCTTGAACTGATGCTTACCCTAACCCTAACAATAACACTATCCTAGGCCTGATGATAATCCTAACCCTAAACCTAACACTATCCTAGGGTTTATGTTAACCCTAACCCTAACACTATCCTAGGGCTGATGCTAAGCCTAACCCTAAACCTAACACTATCCTAGGGCGGATGCTAACCCTAACCCTAACCATAACACTATCCTAGGGCTGATGCTAACCCTAACACTAACACTATCCTAGTGCTGATGCTAACCCTAACCCTAACCCTAACACTCTCCAAGGGCTGATGCTAACCCTAACGCTAACCCTAACACTAACCTAGGGCTCATGCTAACCCTAACCCTAACTCTAACACTATCTTAGGGCTGAGGCTAACCCTAACCCTAACACTATCCTACGGCTGATGCTAACCCTAACCCTAACCCTAACACTATCCTAGGGATGATGATAACCCTAACCCTAACACTATCCTAGGCCTGATGCTAACCCTAACCCTAACCCTAACACTATCCTAGGGCTGATGCTAACCCTAACCCTAACACTATCCTAGGGCTGATGCTAACCCTAACCCTAACCCTAACACTCTCCAAGGGCTGATGCTAACCCTAACCCTAACCCTAACACTATCCTAGGGCTGATGCTATCCCTAACACTAACACTATCCTAGGCCTGATGATAACCCTAACCCTAACCCTAACACTATCCTAGGGCTGAAGCTAACCCTAACCCTAACACTATCCTAGGGCTGATGCTAACCCTAACCCTAACCCTAACACTATCCTAAGTCTGATGCTAACCCTAGACCTCACACTATCCTAGGCCTGATGATAACCCTAACCCTAACCTTAACACTATCCTAAGGCTGATGCTAACCCTAACCCTAACCCTAACACTATCCTAGAGCTGATGCTAACCCTAACAATAACACTATCCTAGGCCTGATGATAACCCTAACCCTAACCCTAACACTATCCTAGGGCTGATGCTAACCCTAACCCTAACATTATCCTAGGGCTGATGCTAACCCTAACCCTAACCCTAACACTATCCTAGGGCTTATGCTAACCCTAACGCTAAGCCTAACACTATCCTTGAACTGATGCTAACCCTAACCCTAACCCTAACACTATCCTAGGCCTGATGATAACCCTAACACTAACCCTAACACTATCCTAGGGTTTATGTTAACCCTAACCCTAACACTATCCTAGGGCTGATGCTAACCCTAACCCTAACCCTAACACTATCCTAGGGCGGATGCTAACCCTAACCATAACAGTAACAGTATCCTTGGGCTGATGCTAACCCTAACCCTAACCCTAACACTATCCTAGGGCTGATGCTAACCCTAACGCTAACCCTAAAACTATCCTTGAACTGATGCTAACCCTAACCCTAACCCTAACACTATCCTAGGCCTGATGATAACCCTAACCCTAACCCTAACACTATCCTAGGGTTTATGTTAATCCTAACCCTAACACTATCCTAGGGATGATGCTAACCCTAACCCTACCACTATCTTGGGCCTGATGCTAACCCTAACCCTAACACTAACACTATCCTAGGGCTGATGCTAACCCTAACCCTAACACTATCCTAGGGCTGATGCTATCCCTAACCCTAACCCTAACACTATCCTAGGGCTGATGCTAACCCTAACGCTAACCCTAACACTATCCTTGAACTAATGCTAACCCTCACCCTAACCCTAACACTATCCTAGGCCTGATGATAACCCTAACCCTAACCCTAACACTATCCTAGGGCTGATGCTAACCCTAACCCTAACCCTAACACTATCCTAGGGTGGATACTAACCCTAACCCTAACCCTAACACTATCCTAGGGCTGATGCTAACCCTAACACTAAGAGTATCCTAGGGCTGATGCTAACCCTAACCCTAACCCTAACACCATCCTAGGGCTGATGCTAACCCTAACCCTAACACTATGGTAGGCCTGATGCTAACCCTAACCCTAACCCTAACACTACCCTAGGGCTGATGCTAACCCTAACCCTAACACTATGCTAGGCCTGATGCTAACCCTAACCCTAACCGTAACACTACCCTAGGGCTGATGCTAACCCTAACCCTAACACTATCCTAGGGCTGATGCTAACCCTAACCCTAACACTATCCTAGGCCTGATGATAACCCTAACCCTAACCCTAACACTATCCTAGGGCTGATGCTAACACTAACCCTAACACTATCCTAGGGCTGATGCTAACCCTAACCCTAACCCTACCACTATCCTAGGGCTGATGCTAACCCTAACGCTAACCCTAACACTATCCTTGAACTGATGCTTACCCTAACCCTAACAATAACACTATCCTAGGCCTGATGATAATCCTAACCCTAAACCTAACACTATCCTAGGGTTTATGTTAACCCTACCTCTAACACTATCTTAGGGCTGAGGCTAACCCTAACCCTAACACTATCCTACGGCTGATGCTAACCCTAACCCTAACCCTAACACTATCCTAGGGCTGATGCTAACCCTAACCATAAAACTATCCTAGGCCTGATGCTAACCCTAACCCTAACCCTAACACTATCCTAGGGCTGATGCCAACCCTAACCCTAACACTATCCTAGGGCTGATGCTAACCCTAACCCTAACCCTAACACTCTCCAAAGGCTGATGCTAACCCTAACCTTAACCCTAACACTATCCTAGGGCTGATGCTAACCCTAACCCTAACACTATCCTAGGGCTGATGCTAACCCTAAACCTAACCCCAACACTATCCTAGGGCGGATGCTAACCCTAACCCTAACCCTAAAACTATCCTAGGGCTGATGGTAACCATAACACTAACACTATCCTAGGGCTGATGCCAACCCTAACCCTAACCCTAACACTATCCTAGGGCTGATGCAAACCCTAACCCTAACTCTAACACTATCTTAGGGCTGAGGCTAACCCTAACCCTAACACTATCCTACGGCTGATGCTAACCCTAACCTTAACCCTAACACTATCCTAGGGCTGATGCTAACCCTAACCTTAAACCTAACACTATCCTACGGCTGACAGTAACCCTAACCTTAACCCTAACACTATCCTAGGCCTGATGCTAACCCTAACGCTAACCCTAACACTATCCTAGGGCTGATGCTAACCCTAACCCTAACCCTAACACTATCCTAGGGCTCATGCTAACCCTAACCCTAACACTATCCTAGGCCTGATGATAACCCTAACCCTAACCATAACACTATCCTAGGGCTGATGCTAACCCTAACCCTAACACTATCCTAGGGCTGATGCTAACCCTAACCCTAACCCTAACACTATCCTAAGTCTGATGCTAACCCTGGCCCTCACACTATCCTAGGCCTGATGATAACCCTAACCCTAACCTTAACACTATCCTAAGGCTGATGCTAACCCTAACCCTAACCCTAACACTATCCTAGAGCTGATGCTAACCCTAACAATACCACTATCCTAGGCCTGATGATAACCCTAACCCTAACCCTAACACTATCCTAGGGCTGATGCTAACCCTAACCCTAACACTATCCTAGGGCTGATGCTAACCCTAACCCTAACCCTAACACTATCCTAGGGCTGATGCTAACCCTAACGCTAAGCCTAACACTATCCTTGAACTGATGCTAACCCTAACCCTAACCCTAACACTATCCTAGGCCTGATGATAACCCTAACACTAACCCTAACACTATCCTAGGGTTTATGTTAACCCTAACCCTAACACTATCCTAGGGCGGATGCTAACCCTAACCCTAACCCTAACACTATCCTAGGGCGGATGCTAACCCTAACCATAACAGTAACACTATCCTAGGGCTGATGCTAACCCTAACCCTAACCCTAACACTATCCTAGGGCTGATGCTAACCCTAACGCTAACCCTAAAACTATCCTTGAACTGATGCTAACCCTAACCCTAACCCTAACACTATCCTAGGCCTGATGATAACCCTAACCCTAACCCTAACACTATCCTAGGGTTTATGTTAACCATAACCCTAACACTATACTAGGGATGATGCTAACCCTAACCCTACCACTATCTTGGGCCTGATGCTAACCCTAACCCTAACACTAACACTAATCTAGGGCTGATGCTAACCCTAACCCTAACACTATCCTAGGGCTGATGCTATCCCTAACGCTAACCCTAACACTATCCTAGGGCTGATGCTAACCCTAACGCTAACCCTAACACTATCCTTGAATTAATGCTAACCCTAACCCTAACCCTAACACTATCCTAGGCCTGATGATAACCCTAACCCTAACCCTAACACTATCCTAGGGTTTATGTTAACCCTAACCCTAACACTATACTAGGGATGATGCTAACCCTAACCCTAACCCTAACACTATCCTAGGGCTGATGCTAACCCTAACCCTAACACTATCCTAGGCCTGATGCTAACCCTAACCCTAACACTATCCTAGGGCTGATGCTAACCCTAACCCTAACCCTAACACTATCCTAGGCCTGATGGTAACCCTATCCCTAACCCTAACACTCTCCTAGGGCTGAGGCTAACCCTAACCCTAACACTATCCTAGGGCTGATGCTAACCCTAACCCTAACCCAAACAGTATCCTAGGGTTGATGCTAACCCTAACCCTAACACTATCCTAGGGCTGATGCTAACCCTAACCCTAACACTATCCTGGGCCTGATGCTAACCCTAACCCTAACCCTAACACTATCCTAGGGCTGATGCTAACCCTAACACTAACACTATCCTTGGGCTGATGCTAACCCTAACCCTAACCCTAACACTATCCTAGGGCAGATGCTAACCCTAACGCTAACCCTAACACTATCCTTGAACTGATGCTAACCCTAACCCTAACCCTAACACTATCCTAGGCCTGATGATAATCCTAAAACTAACCCTAACACTATCCTAGGGTTTATGTTAACCCTAACCCTAACACTATCCTTGGGCTGATGCAGACCCTAACCCTAACCCTAACACTATCCTAGGGTGGATGCTAACCCTAACCCTAACCCTAACACTATCCTAGGGCTGATGCTAACCCTAACACTAACACTATCCTAGGGCTGATGCTAACCGTAACCCTAACCCTAACACCATCCTAGGGCTGATGTTAACCCTAACCCTAACTCTAACACTATCTTAGGGCTGAGGCTAACCCTAACCCTAACACTATCCTACGGCTGATGCTAACCCTAACCCTAACCCTAACACTATGCTAGGCCTGATGCTAACCCTAACCCTAACCCTAACACTACCCTAGGGCTGATGCTAACCCTAACATTAACACTATCCTAGGGCTGATGCTAACCCTAACCCTAACACTATCCTAGGCCTGATGATAACCCTAACCCTAACCCTAACACTATCCTAGGGCTGATGCTAACCCTAACCCTAACACTATCCTAGGGCTGATGCTAACCCTAACCCTAAACCTACCACTATCCTAGGGCTGATGCTAACCCTAACGCTAACCCTAACACTATCCTTGAACTGATGCTAACCCTAACCCTAACCCTAACACTATGCTAGGCCTTATGCTAACCCTAACCCTAACCCTAACACTATCCTAGGGTTTATGTTAACCCTAACCCTAACACTATCCTAGGGCTGATGCTAACCCTAACCCTAACCCTAACACTATCCTTGAACTAATGCTAACCCTAACCCTAACCCTAACACTATCCTAGGCCTGATGATAACCCTAACCCTAACCCTAACACTATCCTAGGGTTTATGTTAACCCTAACCCTAACACTATCCTAGGGATGATGCTAACCCTAACACTAACCCTAACACTATCCTAGGGCTGATGCTAACCCTAACCCTAACACTATCCTAGGCCTGATGCTAACCCTAACCCTAACACTATCCTAGGGCTGATGCTAACCCTAACCCTAACCCTAACACTATCCTAGGCCTGATGGTAACCCTATCCCTAACCCTAACACTCTCCTAGGGCTGAGGCTAACCCTAACCCTAACACTATCCTAGGGCTGATGCTAACCCTAACCCTAACCCAAACACTATCCTAGGGTTGATGCTAACCCTAACCCTAACACTATCCTAGGGCTGATGCTAACCCTAACCCTAACCCTAACACTATCCTAGGGCTGATGCTAACCCTAACCCTAACACTATACTGGGCCTGATGCTAACCCTAACCCTAACCCTAACACTATCCTAGGGCTGATGCTAACCCTAACACTAACACTATCCTTGGGCTGATGCTAACCCTAACCCTAACCCTAACACTATCCTAGGGCAGATGCTAACCCTAACGCTACCCCTAACACTATCCTTGAACTGATGCTAACCCTAACCCTAACCCTAACACTATCCTAGGCCTGATGATAACCCTAAAACTAACCCTAACACTATCCTAGGGTTTATGTTAACCCTAACCCTAACACTATCCTTGGGCTGATGCAGACCCTAACCCTAACCCTAACACTATCCTAGGGTGGATGCTAACCCTAACCCTAACCCTAACACTATCCTAGGGCTGATGCTAACCCTAACACTAACACTATCCTAGGGCTGATGCTAACCGTAACCCTAACCCTAACACCATCCTAGGGCTGATGTTAACCCTAACCCTAACTCTAACACTATCTTAGGGCTGAGGCTAACCCTAACCCTAACACTATCCTACGGCTGATGCTAACCCTAACCCTAACCCTAACACTATGCTAGGCCTGATGCTACCCCTAACCCTAACCCTAACACTACCCTAGGGCTGATGCTAACCCTAACGCTAACCCTAAAACTATCCTTGAACTGATGCTAACCCTAACCCTAACCCTAACACTATCCTAGGCCTGATGATAACCCTAACCCTAACCCTAACACTATCCTAGGGTTTATGTTAATCCTAACCCTAACACTATCCTAGGGATGATGCTAACCCTAACCCTACCACTATCTTGGGCCTGATGCTAACCCTAACCCTAACACTAACACTATCCTAGGGCTGATGCTAACCCTAACCCTAACACTATCCTAGGGCTGATGCTATCCCTAACCCTAACCTTAACACTATCCTAGGGCTGATGCTAACCCTAACGCTAACCCTAACACTATCCTTGAACTAATGCTAACCCTCACCCTAACCCTAACACTATCCTACGCCTGATGATAACCCTAACCCTAACCCTAACACTATCCTAGGGCTGATGCTAACCCTAACCCTAACCCTAACACTATCCTAGGGTGGATACTAACCCTAACCCTAACCCTAACACTATCCTAGGGCTGATGCTAACCCTAACACTAAGAGTATCCTAGGGCTGATGCTAACCCTAACCCTAACCCTAACACCATCCTAGGGCTGATGCTAACCCTAACCCTAACACTATGGTAGGCCTGATGCTAACCCTAACCCTAACCCTAACACTACCCTAGGGCTGATGCTAACCCTAACCCTAACACTATGCTAGGCCTGATGCTAACCCTAACCCTAACCGTAACACTACCCTAGGGCTGATGCTAACCCTAACCCTAACACTATCCTAGGGCTGATGCTAACCCTAACCCTAACACTATCCTAGGCCTGATGATAACCCTAACCCTAACCCTAACACTATCCTAGGGCTGATGCTAACACTAACCCTAACACTATCCTAGGGCTGATGCTAACCCTAACCCTAACCCTACCACTATCCTAGGGCTGATGCTAACCCTAACGCTAACCCTAACACTATCCTTGAACTGATGCTTACCCTAACCCTAACAATAACACTATCCTAGGCCTGATGATAATCCTAACCCTAAACCTAACACTATCCTAGGGTTTATGTTAACCCTACCTCTAACACTATCTTAGGGCTGAGGCTAACCCTAACCCTAACACTATCCTACGGCTGATGCTAACCCTAACCCTAACCCTAACACTATCCTAGGGCTGATGCTAACCCTAACCATAAAACTATCCTAGGCCTGATGCTAACCCTAACCCTAACCCTAACACTATCCTAGGGCTGATGCCAACCCTAACCCTAACACTATCCTAGGGCTGATGCTAACCCTAACCCTAACCCTAACACTCTCCAAAGGCTGATGCTAACCCTAACCTTAACCCTAACACTATCCTAGGGCTGATGCTAACCCTAACCCTAACACTATCCTAGGGCTGATGCTAACCCTAAACCTAACCCCAACACTATCCTAGGGCGGATGCTAACCCTAACCCTAACCCTAAAACTATCCTAGGGCTGATGGTAACCATAACACTAACACTATCCTAGGGCTGATGCCAACCCTAACCCTAACCCTAACACTATCCTAGGGCTGATGCAAACCCTAACCCTAACTCTAACACTATCTTAGGGCTGAGGCTAACCCTAACCCTAACACTATCCTACGGCTGATGCTAACCCTAACCTTAACCCTAACACTATCCTAGGGCTGATGCTAACCCTAACCTTAAACCTAACACTATCCTACGGCTGACAGTAACCCTAACCTTAACCATAACACTATCCTAGGCCTGATGCTAACCCTAACGCTAACCCTAACACTATCCTAGGGCTGATGCTAACCCTAACCCTAACCCTAACACTATCCTAGGGCTCATGCTAACCCTAACCCTAACACTATCCTAGGCCTGATGATAACCCTAACCCTAACCATAACACTATCCTAGGGCTGATGCTAACCCTAACCCTAACACTATCCTAGGGCTGATGCTAACCCTAACCCTAACCCTAACACTATCCTAAGTCTGATGCTAACCCTGGCCCTCACACTATCCTAGGCCTGATGATAACCCTAACCCTAACCTTAACACTATCCTAAGGCTGATGCTAACCCTAACCCTAACCCTAACACTATCCTAGAGCTGATGCTAACCCTAACAATACCACTATCCTAGGCCTGATGATAACCCTAACCCTAACCCTAACACTATCCTAGGGCTGATGCTAACCCTAACCCTAACACTATCCTAGGGCTGATGCTAACCCTAACCCTAACCCTAACACTATCCTAGGGCTGATGCTAACCCTAACGCTAAGCCTAACACTATCCTTGAACTGATGCTAACCCTAACCCTAACCCTAACACTATCCTAGGCCTGATGATAACCCTAACACTAACCCTAACACTATCCTAGGGTTTATGTTAACCCTAACCCTAACACTATCCTAGGGCGGATGCTAACCCTAACCCTAACCCTAACACTATCCTAGGGCGGATGCTAACCCTAACCATAACAGTAACACTATCCTAGGGCTGATGCTAACCCTAACCCTAACCCTAACACTATCCTAGGGCTGATGCTAACCCTAACGCTAACCCTAAAACTATCCTTGAACTGATGCTAACCCTAACCCTAACCCTAACACTATCCTAGGCCTGATGATAACCCTAACCCTAACCCTAACACTATCCTAGGGTTTATGTTAACCATAACCCTAACACTATACTAGGGATGATGCTAACCCTAACCCTACCACTATCTTGGGCCTGATGCTAACCCTAACCCTAACACTAACACTAATCTAGGGCTGATGCTAACCCTAACCCTAACACTATCCTAGGGCTGATGCTATCCCTAACGCTAACCCTAACACTATCCTAGGGCTGATGCTAACCCTAACGCTAACCCTAACACTATCCTTGAATTAATGCTAACCCTAACCCTAACCCTAACACTATCCTAGGCCTGATGTTAACCCTAACCCTAACCCTAACACTATCCTAGGGTTTATGTTAACCCTAACCCTAACACTATACTAGGGATGATGCTAACCCTAACCCTAACCCTAACACTATCCTAGGGCTGATGCTAACCCTAACCCTAACACTATCCTAGGCCTGATGCTAACCCTAACCCTAACACTATCCTAGGGCTGATGCTAACCCTAACCCTAACCCTAACACTATCCTAGGCCTGATGGTAACCCTATCCCTAACCCTAACACTCTCCTAGGGCTGAGGCTAACCCTAACCCTAACACTATCCTAGGGCTGATGCTAACCCTAACCCTAACCCAAACAGTATCCTAGGGTTGATGCTAACCCTAACCCTAACACTATCCTAGGGCTGATGCTAACCCTAACCCTAACACTATCCTGGGCCTGATGCTAACCCTAACCCTAACCCTAACACTATCCTAGGGCTGATGCTAACCCTAACACTAACACTATCCTTGGGCTGATGCTAACCCTAACCCTAACCCTAACACTATCCTAGGGCAGATGCTAACCCTAACGCTAACCCTAACACTATCCTTGAACTGATGCTAACCCTAACCCTAACCCTAACACTATCCTAGGCCTGATGATAATCCTAAAACTAACCCTAACACTATCCTAGGGTTTATGTTAACCCTAACCCTAACACTATCCTTGGGCTGATGCAGACCCTAACCCTAACCCTAACACTATCCTAGGGTGGATGCTAACCCTAACCCTAACCCTAACACTATCCTAGGGCTGATGCTAACCCTAACACTAACACTATCCTAGGGCTGATGCTAACCGTAACCCTAACCCTAACACCATCCTAGGGCTGATGTTAACCCTAACCCTAACTCTAACACTATCTTAGGGCTGAGGCTAACCCTAACCCTAACACTATCCTACGGCTGATGCTAACCCTAACCCTAACCCTAACACTATGCTAGGCCTGATGCTAACCCTAACCCTAACCCTAACACTACCCTAGGGCTGATGCTAACCCTAACATTAACACTATCCTAGGGCTGATGCTAACCCTAACCCTAACACTATCCTAGGCCTGATGATAACCCTAACCCTAACCCTAACACTATCCTAGGGCTGATGCTAACCCTAACCCTAACACTATCCTAGGGCTGATGCTAACCCTAACCCTAACCCTACCACTATCCTAGGGCTGATGCTAACCCTAACGCTAACCCTAACACTATCCTTGAACTGATGCTAACCCTAACCCTAACCCTAACACTATGCTAGGCCTTATGCTAACCCTAACCCTAACCCTAACACTATCCTAGGGTTTATGTTAACCCTAACCCTAACACTATCCTAGGGCTGATGCTAACCCTAACCCTAACCCTAACACTATCCTTGAACTAATGCTAACCCTAACCCTAACCCTAACACTATCCTAGGCCTGATGATAACCCTAACCCTAACCCTAACACTATCCTAGGGTTTATGTTAACCCTAACCCTAACACTATCCTAGGGATGATGCTAACCCTAACACTAACCCTAACACTATCCTAGGGCTGATGCTAACCCTAACCCTAACACTATCCTAGGCCTGATGCTAACCCTAACCCTAACACTATCCTAGGGCTGATGCTAACCCTAACCCTAACCCTAACACTATCCTAGGCCTGATGGTAACCCTATCCCTAACCCTAACACTCTCCTAGGGCTGAGGCTAACCCTAACCCTAACACTATCCTAGGGCTGATGCTAACCCTAACCCTAACCCAAACACTATCCTAGGGTTGATGCTAACCCTAACCCTAACACTATCCTAGGGCTGATGCTAACCCTAACCCTAACCCTAACACTATCCTAGGGCTGATGCTAACCCTAACCCTAACACTATCCTGGGCCTGATGCTAACCCTAACCCTAACCCTAACACTATCCTAGGGCTGATGCTAACCCTAACACTAACACTATCCTTGGGCTGATGCTAACCCTAACCCTAACCCTAACACTATCCTAGGGCAGATGCTAACCCTAACGCTAACCCTAACACTATCCTTGAACTGATGCTAACCCTAACCCTAACCCTAACACTATCCTAGGCCTGATGATAACCCTAAAACTAACCCTAACACTATCCTAGGGTTTATGTTAACCCTAACCCTAACACTATCCTTGGGCTGATGCAGACCCTAACCCTAACCCTAACACTATCCTAGGGTGGATGCTAACCCTAACCATAACCCTAACACTATCCTAGGGCTGATGCTAACCCTAACACTAACACTATCCTAGGGCTGATGCTAACCGTAACCCTAACCCTAACACCATCCTAGGGCTGATGTTAACCCTAACCCTAACTCTAACACTATCTTAGGGCTGAGGCTAACCCTAACCCTAACACTATCCTACGGCTGATGCTAACCCTAACCCTAACCCTAACACTATGCTAGGCCTGATGCTACCCCTAACCCTAACCCTAACACTACCCTAGGGCTGATGCTAACCCTAACATTAACACTATCCTAGGGCTGATGCTAACCCTAACCCTAACACTATCCTAGGCCTGATGATAACCCTAACCCTAACCCTAACACTATCCTAGGGCTGATGCTAACCCTAACCCTAACACTATCCTAGGGCTGATGCTAACCCTAACCCTAACCCTACCACTATCCTAGGGCTGATGCTAACCCTAACGCTAACCCTAACACTATCCTTGAACTGATGCTAACCCTAACCCTAACCCTAACACTATGCTAGGCCTTATGCTAACCCTAACCCTAACCCTAACACTATCCTAGGGTTTATGTTAACCCTAACCCTAACACTATCCTAGGGCTGATGCTAACCCTAACCCTAACCCTAACACTATCCTAGGGCGGATGCTAACCCTAACCCTAACAATATCCTAGGGCTGATACTAACCCTAACCCTAACCCTAACAATATCCTAGGGCTGATTCTAACCCTAACCCTAACACTATCATAGGCCAGATGATAACCCTAACCCTAACCCTAACACTATCCTAGGGCTGATGCTAACCCTAATTCTAACACTATCCTAGGCCTGTTCCTAACCCTAACCCTAACCCTAACACTATCCTAGGGCTGATGCTAACCCTAACCCTAACACTATCCTACGGCTGATGCTAACCCTAACCCTAACCCCAACACTATCCTAGGGCGGATGCTAACCCTAACCCTAACCCTAACACTATCCTAGGGCTGATGCTAACCCTAACACTAACACTATCCTAGTGCTGATGCTAACCCTAACCCTAAACCTAACACTCTCCAAGGACTGATGCTAACCCTAACAGTAACCCTAACACTATCCTAGGGCTGATGCGAACCCTAACCCTAACTCTAACACTATCTTAGGGCTGAGGCTAACCCTAACCCTAATACTATCCTACGGCTGATGCTAACCCTAACCCTAAGCCTAACACTATCCTAGGGCTGATGCTAACCCTAACCCTAACACTATCCTAGGGCTGATGATAACCCTAACCCTAACAGTATCCTAGGGCTGATGCTAACCCTAAACCTAACCCTAACACTATCCTAGGGCTGATGCTAACCCTAACCCTAACACTATCCTAGGCCTGATGATAACCCTAACCCTAACCCTAACACTATCCTAGGCCTGATGCTAACCCTAACCCTAACACTATCCTAGGGCTGATGCTAACCCTAACCCTAACCCTAACACTATCCTAAGTCTGATGCTAACCCTAGCCCTCACACTATCCTAGGCCTGATGGTAACCCTAACCCTAACCTTAACACTATCCTAAGGCTGATGCTCACCCTAACCCTAACATTAACACTATCATAGAGCTGATGCTAACCCTAACAATAACACTATCCTAGGCCTGATGATAACCCTAACCCTAACCCTAACACTATCCTAGGGCTGATGCTAACCCTAACCCTAACACTATCCTAGGGCTGATGCTAACCCTAACCCTAACCCTAACACTATCCTAGGGCTGATGCTAACCCTAACACTAACCCTAACACTATCCTAGGGTTTATGTTAACCCTAACCCTAACACTATCCTAGGGCTGATGCTAACCCTAACCCTAATCCGAACACTATCCTAGGGCGGATGCTAACCCCAACCATAACCCTAACACTATCCTAGGGCTGATGCTAACCCTAACCCTAACCCTAACACTATCCTAGGGCTGATGCTAACCCTAACGCTAACCCTAAAACTATCCTTGAACTGATGCTAACCCTAACCCTAACCCTAACACTATCATAGGCCTGATGATAACCCTAACACTAACCCTAACACTATCCTAGGGTTTATGTTAACCCTAACCCTAACACTATCCTAGGGCTGATGCTAACCCTAACCCTAATCCTAACACTATCCTAGGGCGGATGCTAACCCTAACCATAACCCTAACACTATCCTAGGGCTGATGCTAACCCTAACCCTAACCCTAACACTATCCTAGGGCTGATGCTAACCCTAACGCTAACCCTAAAACTATCCTTGAACTGATGCTAACCCTAACCCTAACCCTAACATTATCCTAGGCCTGATGATAACCCTAACCCTAACCCTAACACTATCCTAGGCCTGATGGTAACCCTATCCCTAACCCTAACACTCTCCTAGGGCTGAGGCTAACCCTAACCCTAACACTATCCTAGGGCTGATGCTAACCCTAACCCTAACCCAAACACTATCCTAGGGTTGATGCTAACCCTAACCCTAACACTATCCTAGGGCTGATGCTAACCCTAACCCTAACCCTAACACTATCCTAGGGCTGATGCTAACCCTAACCCTAACACTATCCTGGGCCTGATGCTAACCCTAACCCTAACCCTAACACTATCCTAGGGCTGATGCTAACCCTAACACTAACATTATCCTTGGGCTGATGCTAACCCTAACCCTAACCCTAACACTATCCTAGGGCAGATGCTAACCCTAACGCTAACCCTAACACTATCCTTGAACTGATGCTAACCCTAACCCTAACCCTAACACTATCCTAGGCCTGATGATAATCCTAAAACTAACCCTAACACTATCCTAGGGTTTATGTTAACCCTAACCCTAACACTATCCTTGGGCTGATGCAGACCCTAACCCTAACCCTAACACTATCCTAGGGTGGATGCTAACCCTAACCCTAACCCTAACACTATCCTAGGGCTGATGCTAACCCTAACACTAACACTATCCTAGGGCTGATGCTAACCGTAACCCTAACCCTAACACCATCCTAGGGCTGATGTTAACCCTAACCCTAACTCTAACACTATCTTAGGGCTGAGGCTAACCCTAACCCTAACACTATCCTACGGCTGATGCTAACCCTAACCCTAACCCTAACACTATGCTAGGCCTGATGCTAACCCTAACCCTAACCCTAACACTACCCTAGGGCTGATGCTAACCCTAACATTAACACTATCCTAGGGCTGATGCTAACCCTAACCCTAACACTATCCTAGGCCTGATGAAAACCCTAACCCTAACCCTAACACTATCCTAGGGCTGATGCTAACCCTAACCCTAACACTATCCTAGGGCTGATGCTAACCCTAACCCTAACCCTACCACTATCCTAGGGCTGATGCTAACCCTAACGCTAACCCTAACACTATCCTTGAACTGATGCTAACCCTAACCCTAACCCTAACACTATGCTAGGCCTTATGCTAACCCTAACCCTAACCCTAACACTATCCTAGGGTTTATGTTAACCCTAACCCTAACACTATCCTAGGGCTGATGCTAACCCTAACCCTAACCCTAACACTATCCTAGGGCGGATGCTAACCCTAACCCTAACAATATCCTAGGGCTGATACTAACCCTAACCCTAACCCTAACAATATCCTAGGGCTGATTCTAACCCTAACCCTAACACTATCATAGGCCAGATGATAACCCTAACCCTAACCCTAACACTATCCTAGGGCTGATGCTAACCCTAATTCTAACACTATCCTAGGCCTGTTCCTAACCCTAACCCTAACCCTAACACTATCCTAGGGCTGATGCTAACCCTAACCCTAACACTATCCTAGGGCTGATGCTAACCCTAACCCTAACACTATCCTAGGCCTGATGATAACCCTAACCCTAACCCTAACACTATCCTAGGGCTGATGCTAACCCTAACCCTAACACTATCCTAGGGCTGATGCTAACCCTAACCCTAACCCTACCACTATCCCAGGGCTGATGCTAACCCTAACGCTAACCCTAACACTATCCTTGAACTGATGCTTACCCTAACCCTAACAATAACACTATCCTAGGCCTGATGATAATCCTAACCCTAAACCTAACACTATCCTAGGGTTTATGTTAACCCTAACTCTAACACTATCTTAGGGCTGAGGCTAACCCTAACCCTAACACTATCCTACGGCTGCTGCTAACCCTAACCCTAACCCTAACACTATTCTAGGGCTGATGCTAACCCTAACCCTAAAACTATCCTAGGCCTGATGCTAACCCTAACCCTAACCCTAACACTATCCTAGGGCTGATGCCAACCCTAACCCTAACACTATCCTAGGGCTGATGCTAACCCTAACCCTAACCCTAACACTCTCCAAGGGCTGATGCTAACCCTAACCCTAACCCTAACACTATCCTAGGGCTGATGCTATCCCTAACACTAACACTATCCTAGGCCTGATGATAACCCTAACCCTAACCCTAACACTATCCTAGGGTTTATGTTAACCCTAACCCTAACACTATCCTAGAGCTGATGCTAACCCTATCCCTAACCCTAACACTATCCTAGGGCGGATGCTAACCCTAACCCTAACACTATCCTAGGGCTGATACTAACCCTAACCCTAACCCTAACACTATCCTAGGGCTGATGCTAACCCTAACCCTAACACTATCATAGGCCAGATGATAACCCTAACCCTAACCCTAACACTATCCTAGGGCTAATGCTAACCCTAATTCTAACACTATCCTAGGCCTGATCCTAACCTTAACCCTAACCCTAACACTATCCTAGGGCTGATGCTAACCCTAACCCTAACACTATCCTAGGGCTGATGCTAACCCTAACCCTAACCCTAACACTATCCTAGGGCTGATGCTAACCCTAACCCTAACACTATCCTAGGGCTGATGCTAACCCTAAACCTAACCCCAACACTATCCTAGGGCGGATGCTAACCCTAACCCTAACCCTAAAACTATCCTAGGGCTGATGGTAACCATAACACTAACACTATCCTAGGGCTGATGCCAACCCTAACCCTAACCCTAACACTAATCTAGGGCTGATGCAAACCCTAACCCTAACTCTAACACTATCTTAGGGCTGAGGCTAACCCTAAGCCTAACACTATCCTACGGCTGATGCTAACCCTAACCTTAACCCTAACACTATCCTAGGGCTGATGCTAACCCTAACCTTAAACCTAACACTATCCTACGGCTGACAGTAACCCTAACCTTAACCCTAACACTATCCTAGGCCTGATGCTAACCCTAACGCTAACCCTAACACTATCCTAGGGCTGATGCTAACCCTAACCCTAACCCTAACACTATCCTAGGGCTCATGCTAACCCTAACCCTAACACTATCCTAGGCCTGATGATAACCCTAACCCTAACCATAACACTATCCTAGGGCTGATGCTAACCCTAACCCTAACACTATCCTAGGGCTGATGCTAACCCTAACCCTAACCCTAACACTATCCTAAGTCTGATGCTAACCCTGGCCCTCACACTATCCTAGGCCTGATGATAACCCTAACCCTAACCTTAACACTATCCTAAGGCTGATGCTAACCCTAACCCTAACCCTAACACTATCCTAGAGCTGATGCTAACCCTAACAATACCACTATCCTAGGCCTGATGATAACCCTAACCCTAACCCTAACACTATCCTAGGGCTGATGCTAACCCTAACCCTAACACTATCCTAGGGCTGATGCTAACCCTAACCCTAACCCTAACACTATCCTAGGGCTGATGCTAACCCTAACGCTAACCCTAAAACTATCCTTGAACTGATGCTAACCCTAACCCTAACCCTAACACTATCCTAGGCCTGATGATAACCCTAACCCTAACCCTAACAGTATCCTAGGGTTTATGTTAACCATAACCCTAACACTATCCTAGGGATGATGCTAACCCTAACCCTACCACTATCTTGGGCCTGATGCTAACCCTAACCCTAACACTAACACTAATCTAGGGCTGATGCTAACCCTAACCCTAACACTATCCTAGGGCTGATGCTATCCCTAACGCTAACCCTAACACTATCCTAGGGCTGATGCTAACCCTAACGCTAACCCTAACACTATCCTTGAACTAATGCTAACCCTAACCCTAACCCTAACACTATCCTAGGCCTGATGATAACCCTAACCCTAACCCTAACACTATCCTAGGGTTTATGTTAACCCTAACCCTAACACTATCCTAGGGATGATGCTAACCCTAACCCTAACCCTAACACTATCCTAGGGCTGATGCTAACCCTAACCCTAACACTATCCTAGGCCTGATGCTAACCCTAACCCTAACACTATCCTAGGGCTGATGCTAACCCTAACCCTAACCCTAACACTATCCTAGGCCTGATGGTAACCCTATCCCTAACCCTAACACTCTCCTAGGGCTGAGGCTAACCCTAACCCTAACACTATCCTAGGGCTGATGCTAACCCTAACCCTAACCCAAACACTATCCTAGGGTTGATGCTAACCCTAACCCTAACACTATCCTAGGGCTGATGCTAACCCCAACCCTAACCCTAACACTATCCTAGGGCTGATGCTAACCCTAACCCTAACACTATCCTGGGCCTGATGCTAACCCTAACCCTAACCCTAACACTATCCTAGGGCTGATGCTAACCCTAACACTAACACTATCCTTGGGCTGATGCTAACCCTAACCCTAACCCTAACACTATCCTAGGGCAGATGCTAACCCTAACGCTAACCCTAACACTATCCTTGAACTGATGCTAACCCTAACCCTAACCCTAACACTATCCTAGGCCTTATGATAACCCTAAAACTAACCCTAACACTATCCTAGGGTTTATGTTAACCCTAACCCTAACACTATCCTTGGGCTGATGCAGACCCTAACCCTAACCCTAACACTATCCTAGGGTGGATGCTAACCCTAACCCTAACCCTAACACTATCCTAGGGCTGATGCTAACCCTAACACTAACACTATCCTAGGGCTGATGCTAACCGTAACCCTAACCCTAACACCATCCTAGGGCTGATGTTAACCCTAACCCTAACTCTAACACTATCTTAGGGCTGAGGCTAACCCTAACCCTAACACTATCCTACGGCTGATGCTAACCCTAACCCTAACCCTAACACTATGCTAGGCCTGATGCTACCCCTAACCCTAACCCTAACACTACCCTAGGGCTGATGCTAACCCTAACATTAACACTATCCTAGGGCTGATGCTAACCCTAACCCTAACACTATCCTAGGCCTGATGATAACCCTAACCCTAACCCTAACACTATCCTAGGGCTGATGCTAACCCTAACCCTAACACTATCCTAGGGCTGATGCTAACCCTAACCCTAACCCTACCACTATCCTAGGGCTGATGCTAACCCTAACGCTAACCCTAACACTATCCTTGAACTGATGCTAACCCTAACCCTAACCCTAACACTATGCTAGGCCTTATGCTAACCCTAACCCTAACCCTAACACTATCCTAGGGTTTATGTTAACCCTAACCCTAACACTATCCTAGGGCTGATGCTAACCCTAACCCTAACCCTAACACTATCCTAGGGCGGATGCTAACCCTAACCCTAACAATATCCTAGGGCTGATACTAACCCTAACCCTAACCCTAACAATATCCTAGGGCTGATTCTAACCCTAACCCTAACACTATCATAGGCCAGATGATAACCCTAACCCTAACCCTAACACTATCCTAGGGCTGATGCTAACCCTAATTCTAACACTATCCTAGGCCTGTTCCTAACCCTAACCCTAACCCTAACACTATCCTAGGGCTGATGCTAACCCTAACCCTAACACTATCCTACGGCTGATGCTAACCCTAACCCTAACCCCAACACTATCCTAGGGCTGATGCTAACCCTAACCCTAACCCTAACACTATCCTAGGGCTGATGCTAACCCTAACACTAACACTATCCTAGTGCTGATGCTAACCCTAACCCTAAACCTAACACTCTCCAAGGACTGATGCTAACCCTAACAGTAACCCTAACACTATCCTAGGGCTGATGCGAACCCTAACCCTAACTCTAACACTATCTTAGGGCTGAGGCTAACCCTAACCCTAATACTATCCTACGGCTGATGCTAACCCTAACCCTAAGCCTAACACTATCCTAGGGCTGATGCTAACCCTAACCCTAACACTATCCTAGGGCTGATGATAACCCTAACCCTAACAGTATCCTAGGGCTGATGCTAACCCTAAACCTAACCCTAACACTATCCTAGGGCTGATGCTAACCCTAACCCTAACACTATCCTAGGCCTGATGATAACCCTAACCCTAACCCTAACACTATCCTAGGCCTGATGCTAACCCTAACCCTAACACTATCCTAGGGCTGATGCTAACCCTAACCCTAACCCTAACACTATCCTAAGTCTGATGCTAACCCTAGCCCTCACACTATCCTAGGCCTGATGGTAACCCTAACCCTAACCTTAACACTATCCTAAGGCTGATGCTCACCCTAACCCTAACATTAACACTATCATAGAGCTGATGCTAACCCTAACAATAACACTATCCTAGGCCTGATGATAACCCTAACCCTAACCCTAACACTATCCTAGGGCTGATGCTAACCCTAACCCTAACACTATCCTAGGGCTGATGCTAACCCTAACCCTAACCCTAACACTATCCTAGGGCTGATGCTAACCCTAACACTAACCCTAACACTATCCTAGGGTTTATGTTAACCCTAACCCTAACACTATCCTAGGGCTGATGCTAACCCTAACCCTAATCCGAACACTATCCTAGGGCGGATGCTAACCCCAACCATAACCCTAACACTATCCTAGGGCTGATGCTAACCCTAACCCTAACCCTAACACTATCCTAGGGCTGATGCTAACCCTAACGCTAACCCTAAAACTATCCTTGAACTGATGCTAACCCTAACCCTAACCCTAACACTATCATAGGCCTGATGATAACCCTAACACTAACCCTAACACTATCCTAGGGTTTATGTTAACCCTAACCCTAACACTATCCTAGGGCTGATGCTAACCCTAACCCTAATCCTAACACTATCCTAGGGCGGATGCTAACCCTAACCATAACCCTAACACTATCCTAGGGCTGATGCTAACCCTAACCCTAACCCTAACACTATCCTAGGGCTGATGCTAACCCTAACGCTAACCCTAAAACTATCCTTGAACTGATGCTAACCCTAACCCTAACCCTAACATTATCCTAGGCCTGATGATAACCCTAACCCTAACCCTAACACTATCCTAGGCCTGATGGTAACCCTATCCCTAACCCTAACACTCTCCTAGGGCTGAGGCTAACCCTAACCCTAACACTATCCTAGGGCTGATGCTAACCCTAACCCTAACCCAAACACTATCCTAGGGTTGATGCTAACCCTAACCCTAACACTATCCTAGGGCTGATGCTAACCCTAACCCTAACCCTAACACTATCCTAGGGCTGATGCTAACCCTAACCCTAACACTATCCTGGGCCTGATGCTAACCCTAACCCTAACCCTAACACTATCCTAGGGCTGATGCTAACCCTAACACTAACATTATCCTTGGGCTGATGCTAACCCTAACCCTAACCCTAACACTATCCTAGGGCAGATGCTAACCCTAACGCTAACCCTAACACTATCCTTGAACTGATGCTAACCCTAACCCTAACCCTAACACTATCCTAGGCCTGATGATAATCCTAAAACTAACCCTAACACTATCCTAGGGTTTATGTTAACCCTAACCCTAACACTATCCTTGGGCTGATGCAGACCCTAACCCTAACCCTAACACTATCCTAGGGTGGATGCTAACCCTAACCCTAACCCTAACACTATCCTAGGGCTGATGCTAACCCTAACACTAACACTATCCTAGGGCTGATGCTAACCGTAACCCTAACCCTAACACCATCCTAGGGCTGATGTTAACCCTAACCCTAACTCTAACACTATCTTAGGGCTGAGGCTAACCCTAACCCTAACACTATCCTACGGCTGATGCTAACCCTAACCCTAACCCTAACACTATGCTAGGCCTGATGCTAACCCTAACCCTAACCCTAACACTACCCTAGGGCTGATGCTAACCCTAACATTAACACTATCCTAGGGCTGATGCTAACCCTAACCCTAACACTATCCTAGGCCTGATGAAAACCCTAACCCTAACCCTAACACTATCCTAGGGCTGATGCTAACCCTAACCCTAACACTATCCTAGGGCTGATGCTAACCCTAACCCTAACCCTACCACTATCCTAGGGCTGATGCTAACCCTAACGCTAACCCTAACACTATCCTTGAACTGATGCTAACCCTAACCCTAACCCTAACACTATGCTAGGCCTTATGCTAACCCTAACCCTAACCCTAACACTATCCTAGGGTTTATGTTAACCCTAACCCTAACACTATCCTAGGGCTGATGCTAACCCTAACCCTAACCCTAACACTATCCTAGGGCGGATGCTAACCCTAACCCTAACAATATCCTAGGGCTGATACTAACCCTAACCCTAACCCTAACAATATCCTAGGGCTGATTCTAACCCTAACCCTAACACTATCATAGGCCAGATGATAACCCTAACCCTAACCCTAACACTATCCTAGGGCTGATGCTAACCCTAATTCTAACACTATCCTAGGCCTGTTCCTAACCCTAACCCTAACCCTAACACTATCCTAGGGCTGATGCTAACCCTAACCCTAACACTATCCTAGGGCTGATGCTAACCCTAACCCTAACACTATCCTAGGCCTGATGATAACCCTAACCCTAACCCTAACACTATCCTAGGGCTGATGCTAACCCTAACCCTAACACTATCCTAGGGCTGATGCTAACCCTAACCCTAACCCTACCACTATCCCAGGGCTGATGCTAACCCTAACGCTAACCCTAACACTATCCTTGAACTGATGCTTACCCTAACCCTAACAATAACACTATCCTAGGCCTGATGATAATCCTAACCCTAAACCTAACACTATCCTAGGGTTTATGTTAACCCTAACTCTAACACTATCTTAGGGCTGAGGCTAACCCTAACCCTAACACTATCCTACGGCTGCTGCTAACCCTAACCCTAACCCTAACACTATTCTAGGGCTGATGCTAACCCTAACCCTAAAACTATCCTAGGCCTGATGCTAACCCTAACCCTAACCCTAACACTATCCTAGGGCTGATGCCAACCCTAACCCTAACACTATCCTAGGGCTGATGCTAACCCTAACCCTAACCCTAACACTCTCCAAGGGCTGATGCTAACCCTAACCCTAACCCTAACACTATCCTAGGGCTGATGCTATCCCTAACACTAACACTATCCTAGGCCTGATGATAACCCTAACCCTAACCCTAACACTATCCTAGGGTTTATGTTAACCCTAACCCTAACACTATCCTAGAGCTGATGCTAACCCTATCCCTAACCCTAACACTATCCTAGGGCGGATGCTAACCCTAACCCTAACACTATCCTAGGGCTGATACTAACCCTAACCCTAACCCTAACACTATCCAAGGGCTGATGCTAACCCTAACCCTAACACTATCATAGGCCAGATGATAACCCTAACCATAACCCTAACACTATCCTAGGGCTAATGCTAACCCTAATTCTAACACTATCCTAGGCCTGATCCTAACCTTAACCCTAACCCTAACACTATCCTAGGGCTGATGCTAACCCTAACCCTAACACTATCCTAGGGCTGATGCTAACCCTAACCCTAACCCTAACACTATCCTAGGGCTGATGCTAACCCTAACCCTAACACTATCCTAGGGCTGATGCTAACCCTAAACCTAACCCCAACACTATCCTAGGGCGGATGCTAACCCTAACCCTAACCCTAAAACTATCCTAGGGCTGATGGTAACCATAACACTAACACTATCCTAGGGCTGATGCCAACCCTAACCCTAACCCTAACACTAATCTAGGGCTGATGCAAACCCTAACCCTAACTCTAACACTATCTTAGGGCTGAGGCTAACCCTAACCCTAACACTATCCTACGGCTGCTGCTAACCCTAACCCTAACCCTAACACTATTCTAGGGCTGATGCTAACCCTAACCCTAAAACTATCCTAGGCCTGATGCTAACCCTAACCCTAACCCTAACACTATCCTAGGGCTGATGCCAACCCTAACCCTAACACTATCCTAGGGCTGATGCTAACCCTAACCCTAACCCTAACCCTCTCCAAGGGCTGATGCTAACCCTAACCCTAACCCTAACACTATCCTAGGGCTGATGCTATCCCTAACACTAACACTATCCTAGGCCTGATGATAACCCTAACCCTAACCCTAACACTATCCTAGGGTTTATGTTAACCCTAACCCTAACACTATCCTAGAGCTGATGCTAACCCTATCCCTAACCCTAACACTATCCTAGGGCGGATGCTAACCCTAACCCTAACACTATCCTAGGGCTGATACTAACCCTAACCCTAACCCTAACACTATCCTAGGGCTGATGCTAACCCTAACCCTAACACTATCATAGGCCAGATGATAACCCTAACCCTAACCCTAACACTATCCTAGGGCTAATGCTAACCCTAATTCTAACACTATCCTAGGCCTGATCCTAACCTTAACCCTAACCCTAACACTATCCTAGGGCTGATGCTAACCCTAACCCTAACACTATCCTAGGGCTGATGCTAACCCTAACCCTAACCCTAACACTATCCTAGGGCTGATGCTAACCCTAACCCTAACACTATCCTAGGGCTGATGCTAACCCTAAACCTAACCACAACACTATCCTAGGGCGGATGCTAACCCTAACCCTAACCCTAAAACTATCCTAGGGCTGATGGTAACCATAACACTAACACTATCCTAGGGCTGATGCCAACCCTAACCCTAACCCTAACACTAATCTAGGGCTGATGCAAACCCTAACCCTAACTCTAACACTATCTTAGGGCTGAGGCTAACCCTAAGCCTAACACTATCCTACGGCTGATGCTAACCCTAACCTTAACCCTAACACTATCCTAGGGCTGATGCTAACCCTAACCTTAAACCTAACACTATCCTACGGCTGACAGTAACCCTAACCTTAACCCTAACACTATCCTAGGCCTGATGCTAACCCTAACGCTAACCCTAACACTATCCTAGGGCTGATGCTAACCCTAACCCTAACCCTAACACTATCCTAGGGCTCATGCTAACCCTAACCCTAACACTATCCTAGGCCTGATGATAACCCTAACCCTAACCATAACACTATCCTAGGGCTGATGCTAACCCTAACCCTAACACTATCCTAGGGCTGATGCTAACCCTAACCCTAACCCTAACACTATCCTAAGTCTGATGCTAACCCTGGCCCTCACACTATCCTAGGCCTGATGATAACCCTAACCCTAACCTTAACACTATCCTAAGGCTGATGCTAACCCTAACCCTAACACTAACACTATCCTAGAGCTGATGCTAACCCTAACAATACCACTATCCTAGGCCTGATGATAACCCTAACCCTAACCCTAACACTATCCTAGGGCTGATGCTAACCCTAACCCTAACACTATCCTAGGGCTGATGCTAACCCTAACCCTAACCCTAACACTATCCTAGGGCTGATGCTAACCCTAACGCTAACCCTAAAACTATCCTTGAACTGATGCTAACCCTAACCCTAACCCTAACACTATCCTAGGCCTGATGATAACCCTAACCCTAACCCTAACACTATCCTAGGGTTTATGTTAACCATAACCCTAACACTATCCTAGGGATGATGCTAACCCTAACCCTACCACTATCTTGGGCCTGATGCTAACCCTAACCCTAACACTAACACTAATCTAGGGCTGATGCTAACCCTAACCCTAACACTATCCTAGGGCTGATGCTATCCCTAACGCTAACCCTAACTCTATCCTAGGGCTGATGCTAACCCTAACGCTAACCCTAACACTATCCTTGAACTAATGCTAACCCTAACCCTAACCCTAACACTATCCTAGGCCTGATGATAACCCTAACCCTAACCCTAACACTATCCTAGGGTTTATGTTAACCCTAACCCTAACACTATCCTAGGGATGATGCTAACCCTAACCCTAACCCTAACACTATCCTAGGGCTGATGCTAACCCTAACCCTAACACTATCCTAGGCCTGATGCTAACCCTAACCCTAACACTATCCTAGGGCTGATGCTAACCCTAACCCTAACCCTAACACTATCCTAGGCCTGATGGTAACCCTATCCCTAACCCTAACACTCTCCAAGGGCTGAGGCTAACCCTAACCCTAACACTATCCTAGGGCTGATGCTAACCCTAACCCTAACCCAAACACTATCCTAGGGTTGATGCTAACCCTAACCCTAACACTATCCTAGGGCTGATGCTAACCCCAACCCTAACCCTAACACTATCCTAGGGCTGATGCTAACCCTAACCCTAACACTATCCTGGGCCTGATGCTAACCCTAACCCTAACCCTAACACTATCCTAGGGCTGATGCTAACCCTAACACTAACACTATCCTTGGGCTGATGCTAACCCTAACCCTAACCCTAACACTATCCTAGGGCAGATGCTAACCCTAACGCTAACCCTAACACTATCCTTGAACTGATGCTAACCCTAACCCTAACCCTAACACTATCCTAGGCCTTATGATAACCCTAAAACTAACCCTAACACTATCCTAGGGTTTATGTTAACCCTAACCCTAACACTATCCTTGGGCTGATGCAGACCCTAACCCTAACCCTAACACTATCCTAGGGTGGATGCTAACCCTAACCCTAACCCTAACACTATCCTAGGGCTGATGCTAACCCTAACACTAACACTATCCTAGGGCTGATGCTAACCGTAACCCTAACCCTAACACCATCCTAGGGCTGATGTTAACCCTAACCCTAACTCTAACACTATCTTAGGGCTGAGGCTAACCCTAACCCTAACACTATCCTACGGCTGATGCTAACCCTAACCCTAACCCTAACACTATGCTAGGCCTGATGCTAACCCTAACCCTAACCCTAACACTACCCTAGGGCTGATGCTAACCCTAACATTAACACTATCCTAGGGCTGATGCTAACCCTAACCCTAACACTATCCTAGGCCTGATGATAACCCTAACCCTAACCCTAACACTATCCTAGGGCTGATGCTAACCCTAACCCTAACACTATCCTAGGGCTGATGCTAACCCTAACCCTAACCCTACCACTATCCTAGGGCTGATGCTAACCCTAACGCTAACCCTAACACTATCCTTGAACTGATGCTAACCCTAACCCTAACCCTAACACTATGCTAGGCCTTATGCTAACCCTAACCCTAACCCTAACACTATCCTAGGGTTTATGTTAACCCTAACCCTAACACTATCCTAGGGCTGATGCTAACCCTAACCCTAACCCTAACACTATCCTAGGGCGGATGCTAACCCTAACCCTAACAATATCCTAGGGCTGATACTAACCCTAACCCTAACCCTAACAATATCCTAGGGCTGATTCTAACCCTAACCCTAACACTATCATAGGCCAGATGATAACCCTAACCCTAACCCTAACACTATCCTAGGGCTGATGCTAACCCTAATTCTAACACTATCCTAGGCCTGTTCCTAACCCTAACCCTAACCCTAACACTATCCTAGGGCTGATGCTAACCCTAAACCTAACACTATCCTACGGCTGATGCTAACCCTAACCCTAACCCCAACACTATCCTAGGGCGGATGCTAACCCTAACCCTAACCCTAACACTATCCTAGGGCTGATGCTAACCCTAACACTAACACTATCCTAGTGCTGATGCTAACCCTAACCCTAACCCTAACACTCTCCAAGGACTGATGCTAACCCTAACAGTAACCCTAACACTATCCTAGGGCTGATGCGAACCCTAACCCTAACTCTAACACTATCTTAGGGCTGAGGCTAACCCTAACCCTAATACTATCCTACGGCTGATGCTAACCCTAACCCTAAGCCTAACACTATCCTAGGGCTGATGCTAACCCTAACCCTAACACTATCCTAGGGCTGAGGATAACCCTAACCCTAACAGTATCCTAGGGCTGATGCTAACCCTAAACCTAACCCTAACACTATCCTAGGGCTGATGCTAACCCTAACCCTAACACTATCCTAGGCCTGATGATAACCCTAACCCTAACCCTAACACTATCCTAGGCCTGATGCTAACCCTAACCCTAACACTATCCTAGGGCTGATGCTAACCCTAACCCTAACCCTAACACTATCCTAAGTCTGATGCTAACCCTAGCCCTCACACTATCCTAGGCCTGATGGTAACCCTAACCCTAACCTTAACACTATCCTAAGGCTGATGCTCACCCTAACCCTAACATTAACACTATCATAGAGCTGATGCTAACCCTAACAATAACACTATCCTAGGCCTGATGATAACCCTAACCCTAACCCTAACACTATCCTAGGGCTGATGCTAACCCTAACCCTAACACTATCCTAGGGCTGATGCTAACCCTAACCCTAACCCTAACACTATCCTAGGGCTGATGCTAACCCTAACACTAACCCTAACACTATCCTAGGGTTTATGTTAACCCTAACCCTAACACTATCCTAGGGCTGATGCTAACCCTAACCCTAATCCGAACACTATCCTAGGGCGGATGCTAACCCCAACCATAACCCTAACACTATCCTAGGGCTGATGCTAACCCTAACCCTAACCCTAACACTATCCTAGGGCTGATGCTAACCCTAACGCTAACCCTAAAACTATCCTTGAACTGATGCTAACCCTAACCCTAACCCTAACACTATCCTAGGCCTGATGATAACCCTAACACTAACCCTAACACTATCCTAGGGTTTATGTTAACCCTAACCCTAACACTATCCTAGGGCTGATGCTAACCCTAACCCTAATCCTAACACTATCCTAGGGCGGATGCTAACCCTAACCATAACCCTAACACTATCCTAGGGCTGATGCTAACCCTAACCCTAACCCTAACACTATCCTAGGGCTGATGCTAACCCTAACGCTAACCCTAAAACTATCCTTGAACTGATGCTAACCCTAACCCTAACCCTAACATTATCCTAGGCCTGATGATAACCCTAACCCTAACCGTAACATTATCCTAGGCTTTATGTTAACCCTAACCCTAACACTATCCTAGGGATGATGCTAACCCTAACCCTACCACTATCTTGGGCCTGATGCTAACCCTAACCCTTACACTAACACTATCCTAGGGCTGATGCTAACCCTAACCTTAACACTATCCTAGGGCTGATGCTATCCCTAACCCTAACCCTAGCACTATCCTAGGGCTGATGCTAACCCTAACGCTAACCCTAACACTATCCTTGAACTAATGCTAACCCTAACCCTAACCCTAACACTATCCTAGGCCTGATGATAACCCTAACCCTAACCCTAACACTATCCTAGGGTTTATGTTAACCCTAACCCTAACACTATCCTAGGGCTGATGCTAACCCTAACCCTAACCCTAACACTACCCTGGGGCTGATGCTAACCCTAATCCTAACCCTAACACTATCCTAGGGCTGATGCTAACCATAACACTAACACTATCCTAGGGCTGATGCTATCCCTAACCCTAACCCTAACACTATCCTAGGGCTGATGCTAACCCTAACCCTAACTCTAACACTATCTTAGGGCTGAGGCTAACCCTAACCCTAACACTATCCTACGGCTGATGATAACCCTAACCTTAAGCCTAACACTATCCTAGGGCTGATGCTAACCCTAACCCTAACACTATCCTAGGCCTGATGCTAACCCTAACCCTAACCCTAACACTATCCTAGGGCTGATGCTAACCCTAACCCTAACCCTAACACTATCCTAGGGCTGATGCTAACCCTAACCCTAACACTATCCTAGGCCTGATGCTAACCCTAACCCTAACACTATCCTAGGGCTGATGCTAACCCTAACCCTAACCCTAACACTATACTAGGCCTGATGCTAACCCTATCCCTAACCCTAACACTCTCCTAGGGCTGAGGCTAACCCTAACCATAACACTATCCTAGGGCTGGTGCTAACCGTAACCCTAACCCAAACACTATCCTAGGGTTGATGCTAACAGTAACCCTAACACTATCCTAGGGCTGATGCTAACCCTAACCCTAACCCTAACACTATCCTAGGGCTGATGCTAACCCTAACCCTAACACTATCCTGGGCCTGATGCTAACCCTAACCCTAACCCTAACACTATCCTAGGGCTGATGCTAACCCTAACCCTAACACTATCCTTGGGCTGATGCTAACCCTAACCCTAACCCTAACACTATCCTAGGGCAGATGCTAACCCTAACGCTAACCCTAACACTATCCTTGAACTGATGCTAACCCTAACCCTAACCCTAACACTATCCTAGGCCTGATGATAACCCTAACCATAACCCTAACACTATCCTAGGGTTTATGTTAACCCTAACCCTAACACTATCCTAGGGCTGATGCTAACCCTAACCCTAACCCTAACACTATCCTAGGGCGGATGCTAACCCTAACCCTAACCCTAACCCTAACACTATCCTAGGGCAGATGCTAACCCTAACACTAACACTATCCTAGGGCTGATGCTAACCCTAACCCTAACCCTAACACCATCCTAGGGCTGATGCTAACAATAACCCTAACTCTAACACTATCTTAGGGCTGAGGCTAACCCTAACCCTAACACTATCCTACAGCTGATGCTAACCCTAACCCTAACCCTAACACTATCCTAGGGCTGATGCTAACCCTAACCCTAACACTATGCTAGGCCTGATGCTAACCCTAACCCTAACCCTAACACTACCCTAGGGCTGATGTTAACCCTAACCCTAACACTATCCTAGGGCTGATGCTAACCCTAACCCTAACCCTAACACTATCCTAGGGCTGATGCTAACCCTAACCCTAACACTATCCTAGGCCTGATGATAACCCTAACCCTAACCCTAACACTATCCTAGGCCTGATGCTAACCCTAACCCTAACACTATCCTAGGGCTGATGCCAACCCTAACCCTAACCCTAACACTATCCTAGGGCTGATGCTAACCCTAACAATAACCCTAACACTATCCTTGAAGTGATGCTAACCCTAACCCTAACAATAACACTATCCTAGGCCTGATGATAACCCTAACCCTAAACCTAACACTATCCTAGGGTTTATGTTAACCCTAACCCTAACACTATCCTAGGGCTGATGCTAACCCTAACCCTAAACCTAACACTATCCTAGGGCGGATGCTAACCCTAACCCTAACCCTAACACTATCCTAGGGCTGATGCTAACCCTAACACTAACACTATCCTAGTGCTGATGCTAACCCTAACCCTAACCCTAACACTCTCCAAGGACTGATGCTAACCCTAACCCTGACCCTAACACTATCCTAGGGCTGATGCTAACCCTAACCCTAACTCTAACACTATCTTAGGGCTGAGGCTAACGCTAACCCTAACACTATCCTACGGCTGATGCTAACCCTAACCCTAACCCTAACACTATCCTAGGGCTGATGCTAACCCTAACCCTAACACTATCCTAGGCCTGATGCTAACCCTAACCCTAACCCTAACACTATCCTAGGGCTGATGCTAACCCTAACCCTAACACTATCCTAGGGCTGATGCTAACCCTAACCCTAACCCTAACACTATCCTAGGGCTGATGCTAACCCTAACCCTAACACTATCCTAGGTCTGATGATAACCCTAACCCTAACCCTAACACTATCCTAGGCCTGATGCTAACCCTAACCCTAACACTATCCTAGGGCTGATGCTAACCCTAACCCTAACCCTAACACTATCCTAAGTCTGATGCTAACCCTAGCCCTCACTCTATCCTAGGCCTGATGATAACCCTAACCCTAACCTTAACACTATCCTAAGGCTGATGCTAACCCTAACCCTAACCCTAACACTATCCTAGAGCTGATGCTAACCCTAACAATAACACTATCCTAGGCCTGATGATAACCCTAACCCTAACCCTAACACTATCCTAGGGCTGATGCTAACCCTAACCCTAACACTATCCTAGGGCTGATGCTAACCCTAACCCTAACCCAAACACTATCCTAGGGCTGATGCTAACCCTAACGCTAAGCCTCACACTATCCTTGAACTGATGCTAACCCTAACCCTAACCCTAACACTATCCTAGGCCTGATGATAACCCTAACCCTAATTATAACACTATCCTAGGACGGATGCTAACCATAACCATAAACCTAACACTATCCTAGGGCTGATGCTAACCCTAACCCTAACCCTAACACTATCCTAGGGCTGATGCTAACCCTAACGCTAACCCTAAAACTATCCTTGAACTGATGGTAACCCTAACCCTAACCCTAACACTATCCTAGGCCTGATGATAACCCTAACCCTAACCCTAACACTATCCTAGGGTTTATGTTAACCCTAACCCTAACACTATCCTAGGGATGATGCTAACCCTAACCCTACCACTATCTTGGGCCTGATGCTAACCCTAACCCTAACACTAACACTATCCTAGGTCTGTTGCTAACCCTAACCCTAACACTATCCTAGGGCTGATGCTATCCCTAACCCTAACCCTAGCACTATCCTAGGGCTGATGCTAACCCTAACGCTAACCCTAACACTATCCTTGAACTAATGCTAACCCTAACCCTAACCCTAACACTATCCTAGGCCTGATGATAACGCTAACCCTAACCCTAACACTATCCTAGGGTTTATGTTAACCCTAACCCTAACACTATCCTAGGGCTGATGCTAACCCTAACCCTAACACTAACACTACCCTGGGGCTGATGCTAACCCTAATCCTAACCCTAACACTATCCTAGGGCTGATGCTAACCATAACACTAACACTATCCTAGGGCTGATGCTAACCCTAACCCTAACCCTAACACTATCCTAGGGCTGATGCTAACCCTAACCCTAACTCTAACACTATCTTAGGGCTGAGGCTAACCCTAACCCTAACACTATCCTACGGCTGATGATAACAATAACCTTAACCCTAACACTATCCTAGGGCTGATGCTAACCCTAACCTTAACACTATCCTAGGCCTGATGCTAACCCTAACCCTAACCCTAACACTATCCTAGGGCTGATGCTAACCCTAACCCTAACCCTAACACTATACTAGGGCTGATGCTAACCCTAACCCTAACCCTAACACTATCCTAGGGCGGATGCTAACCCTAACCCTAACCCTAACACTATCCTAGGCCTGATGCTAACCCTAACACTAACACTATCCTAGGGCTGATTCTAACCCTAACCCTAACCCTAACACTATCCTAGGGCTGATGCTAACCCTAACCCTAACACTATCCTAGGGCTGATACTAACCCTAACCCTAACCCTAACACTATCCTAGGGCTGACGCTAACCCTAACCGTAACACTATCATAGGCCTGATAATAACCCTAACACTAACCCTAACACTATCCTAGGGCTGACGCTAACCCTAACACTAACACTATCCTAGTGCTGATGCTAACCCTATCCCTAACCCTAACACTCTCCAAGGACTGATGCTAACCCTAACCCTAACCCTAACACTATCCTAGGGCTGATGCTAACCCTAACACTAACACTATCCTAGTGCTGATGCTAACCCTATCCCTAACCCTAACACTCTCCAAGGACTGATGCTAACCCTAACCCTAACCCTAACACTATCCTAGGGCTGATGCTAACCCTAACCCTAACTCTAACACTATCTTAGGGCTGAGGCTAACCCTAACCCTAACACTATCCTACGGCTGATGCTAACCCTAACCCTAACCCTAACACTATCCTAGGTCTGATGCTAACCCTAACCATAACACTATCCTAGGCCTGATGCTAACCCTAACCCTAACCCTAACACTATCCTAGGGCTGATGCTAACCCTAACCCTAACACTATCCTAGGGCTGATGCTAACCCTAACCCTAACCCTAACACTATCCTAGGGCTGAGGCTAACCCTAACCCTAACACTATCCTAGGCCTGTTGCTAACCCTAACCCTAACCCTAACACTATCCTAGGGCTGATGCTAACCCTAACCCTAACACTATCCTAGGGCTGATGCTAACCCTAACCCTAACCCTAACACTATCCTAGGGCTGATGCTAACCCTAACCCTAACACTATCCTAGGCCTGATGATAACCCTAACCCTAACCCTAACACTATCGTAGGCCTGATGCTAACCCTAACCCTAACACTATCCTAGGGCTGATGCTAACCCTAACCCTAAGCCTAACACTATCCTAGGCCTGATGATAACCCTAACACTAACCCTAACACTATCCTAGGGTTTATGTTAACCCTAACCCTAACACTATCCTAGGGCTGATGCTAACCCTAACCCTAAACCTAACACTATCCTAGGGCGGATGCTAACCCTAACCATAACCCTAACACTATCCTAGGGCTGATGCTAACCCTAACCCTAACCCTAACACTATCCTAGGGCTGATGCTAACCCTAACGCTAACCCTAAAACTATCCTTGAACTGATGCTAACCCTAACCCTATCCCTAACACTATCCTAGGCCTGATGATAACCCTAACCCTAACCCTAACACTATCCTAGGGTTTATGTTAACCCTAACCCTAACACTATCCTAGGGATGATGCTAACCCTAACCCTAACACTATCTTGGGCCTGATGCTAACCCTAACCCTAACACTAACACTATCCTAGGTCTGTTGCTAACCCTAACCCTAACACTATCCTACGGCTGATGCTATCCCTAACCCTATCCCTAGCACTATCCTAGGGCTGATGCTAACCCTAACGCTAACCCTAACACTATCCTTGAACTAATGCTAAACCTAACCCTAACCCTAACACTATCCTAGGCCTGATGATAACCCTAACCCTAACCCTAACACTATCCTAGGGTTTATGTTAACCCTAACCCTAACACTATCCTAGGGCTGATGCTAACACTAACGCTAACCCTAACACTATCCTTGAACTAATGCTAACCCTAACCCTAACCCTAACACTATCCTAGGACTGATGCTAACCATAACCCTAACCCTAACACTATCCTAGGGCTGATGCTAACCCTAACCCTAACCCTAACACTATACTAGGGCTGATGCTAACCCTAACCCTAACAGTATCCTAGGCCTGATGCTAACCCTAACCCTAACACTATCCTAGGGCTGATGTGAACCCTAACCCTAACCCTAACACTATCCTAGGGCTGATGCTAACCCTAACCCTAACACTATCCTAGGCCTGATGCTAACCCTAACCCTAACACTATCCTAGGGCTGATGCTAACCCTAACAGTAACCCTAACACTATCCTAGGCCTGATGCTAACCCTATCCCTAACCCTAACACTCTCCTAGGGCTGAGGCTAACCCTAACCCTAACACTATCCTAGGGCTGATGCTAACCCTAACACTAACCCAAACACTATCCTAGGGTTGATGCTAACAGTAACCCTAACACTTTCCTAGGGCTGATGCTAACCCTAACCCTAACGCTAACACTATCCTAGGGGTGATGGTAACCCTAACCCTAACACTATCCTGGGCCTGATGCTAACCCTAACCCTAACCCTAACAGTATCCTAGGGCTGATGCTAACCCTAACACTAACACTATCCTTGGGCTGATGCTAACCCTAACCCTAACCCTAACACTATCCTAGGGCAGATGCTAACCCTAACGCTAACCCTAACACAATCCTTGAACTGATGCTAACCCTAACCCTAACCCTAACACTATCCTAGGCCTGATGATAACCCTAACCCTAACCCTAACACTATCCTAGGGTTTATGTTAACCCTAACCCTAGCACTATCCTAGGGCTGATGCTAACCCTAACCCTAACCCTAACACTATCCTAGGGCGGATGCTAACCCTAACCCTAACCCTAACACTATCCTAGGGCTGATGCTAACCCTAACACTAACACTATCTTAGGGCTGATGCTAACCCTAACCCTAACCCTAACACCATCCTAGGGCTGATGCTAATCCTAACCCTAACTCTAACACTATCTTAGGGCTGAGGCTAACCCTAACCCTAACACTATCCTACGGCTGATGCTAACCCTAACCCTAACCCTAACACTATCCTAGGGCTGATGCTAACCCTAACCCTAACACTATGCTAGGCCTGATGCTAACCCTAACCCTAACCCTAACACTACCCTAGGGCTGATGCTAACCCTAACCCTAACACTATCCTAGGGCTGATGCTAACCCTAACGCTAACCCTAACACTATCCTAGGGCTGCTGCTAACCCTAACCCTAACACTATCCTACGCCTGATGCTAACCCTAACCCTAACCCTAACACTATCCTAGGGCTGATGCTAACCCTAACCCTAACACTATCCTAGGGCTGATGCTAACCCTAACCCTAACCCTACCACTATCCTAGGGCTGATGCTAACCCTAACGCTAACCCTAACACTATCCTTGAACTGATGCTAACCCTAACCATAACCCTAACACTATCCTAGGCCTGATGATAACCCTAACCCTAACCCTAACACTATCCTAGGGTTTATGTTAACCCTAACCCTAACACTATCCAAGGGCTGATGCTAACCCTAACCCTAACCCTAACACTATCCTAGGGCTGATGCTAACCCTAACCCTAACTCTAACACTATCTTAGGGCTGAGGCTAACGCTAACCCTAACAGTATCCTAGGGCTGATGCTAACCCTAACACTAACACTATCCTAGTGCTGATGCTAACCCTAACCCTAACCCTAACACTCTCCAAGGACTGATGCTAACCCTAACCCTAACCCTAACACTATCCTAGGGCTGATGCTAACCCTAACCCTAACTCTAACACTATCTTAGGGCTGAGGCTAACGCTAACCCTAACACTATCCTACGGCTGATGCTAACCCTAACCCTAACCCTAACACTATCCTAGGGCTGATGCTAACCCTAACCCTAACACTATCCTAGGCCTGATGCTAACCCTAACCCTAACCCTAACACTATCCTAGGGCTGACGCTAACCCTAACCCTAACACTATCCTAGGGCTGATGCTAACCCTAACCCTAACCCTAACACTATCCTAGGGCTGATGCTAACCCTAACCCTAACACTATCCTAGGCCTGATGATAACCCTAACCCTAACCCTAACACTATCCTAGGCCTGATGCTAACCCTAACCCTAACACTATCCTAGGGCTGATGCTAACCCTAACCCCAACCCTAACACTATCCTAAGTCTGATGCTAACCCTAGCCCTCACACTATCCTAGGCCTGATGATAACCCTAACCCTAACCTTAACACTATCCTAAGGCTGATGCTAACCCTAACCCTAACCCTAACCCTATCCTAGGGCTGATGCTAACCCTAACGCTAAGCCTAACACTATCCTTGAACTGATGCTAACCCTAACCCTAACCCTAACACTATCCTAGGCCTGATGATAACCCTAACACTAACCCTAACACTATCCTAGGGTTTATGTTAACCCTAACCCTAACACTATCCTAGGGCTGATGCTAACCCTAACCCTAATTATAACACTATCCTAGGGCGGATGCTAACCATAACCATAACCCTAACACTATCCTAGGGCTGATGCTAACCCTAACCCTAACCCTAACACTATCCTAGGGCTGATGCTAACCCTAACGCTAACCATAAAACTATCCTTGAACTGATGCTAACCCTAACCCTAACCCTAACACTATCCTAGGCCTGATGATAACCCTAACCCTAACCCTAACACTATCCTAGGGTTTATGTTAACCCTAACCCTAACACTATCCTAGGGATGATGCTAACCCTAACCCTACCACTATCTTGGGCCTGATGCTAACCCTAACCCTAACACTAACACTATCCTAGGTCTGTTGCTAACCCTAACCCTAACACTATCCTAGGGCTGATGCTATCCCTAACCCTAACCCTAGCACTATCCTAGGGCTGATGCTAACCCTAACGCTAACCCTAACACTATCCTTGAACTAATGGTAACCCTAACCCTAACCCTAACACTATCCTAGGCCTGATGATAACCCTAACCCTAACCCTAACACTATCCTAGGGTTTATGTTAACCCTAACCCTAACACTATCCTAGGGCTGATGCTAACCCTAACCCTAACCCTAACACTACCCTGGGGCTGATGCTAACCCTAATCCTAACCCTAACACTATCCTAGGGCTGATGCTAACCATAACACTAACACTATCCTAGGGCTGATGCTAACCCTAACCCTAACCCTAACACTATCCTAGGGCTGATGCTAACCCTAACCCTAACTCTAACACTATCTTAGGGCTGAGGCTAACCCTAACCCTAACACTATCCTACGACTGATGATAACAATAACCTTAACCCTAACACTATCCTAGGCCTGATGCTAACCCTAACCCTAACCCTAACACTATCCTAGGGCTGATGCTAACCCTAACCCTAACCCTAACACTATCCTAGGGCTGATGCTAACCCTAACCCTAACCCTAACACTATCCTAGGGCGGATGCTAACCCTAACCCTAACCCTAACACTATCCTAGGCCTGATGCTAACCCTAACACTAACACTATCCTAGGGCTGATTCTAACCCTAACCCTAACCCTAACACTATCCTAGGGCTCAGGCTTACCCTAACCCTAACACTATCCTAGGGCTGATAATAACCCTAACCCTAACACTATCCTAGGGCTGACGCTAACCCTAACCCTAACACTATCATAGGCCTGATAATAACCCTAACACTAACCCTAACACTATCCTAGGGCTGACGCTATCCCTAACCCTAACACTATCCTAGGCCTGATGCTAACCCTAAACCTAACCCTAACACTATCCTAGGGCTGATGCTAACCCTAACCGTAACACTATCCTAGGGCTGATGCTAACCCTAACCCTAACCCTAACACTATCCTAGGGCTGATGCTAACCCTAACCCTAACACTATCCTAGGCCTGATGCTAACCCTAACCCTAACCCTAACACTATCCTAGGGCTGATGCTAACCCTAACCCTAACACTATCCTAGGGCTGATGCTAACCCTAACCCTAACCCTAACACTATCCTAGGGCTGATGCTAACCCTAACCCTAACACTATCCTAGGCCTGATGCTAACCCTAACCCTAACCCTAACACTATCCTAGGGCTGATGCTAACCCTAACCCTAACACTATCCTAGGGCTGATGCTAACCCTAACCCTAACCCTAACACTATCCTAGGGCTGATGCTAACCCTAACGATAACCCTAACACTATCCTTGAAGTGATGCTAACCCTAACCCTAACAATAACACTATCCTAGGCCTGATGATAACCCTAACCCTAAACCTAACACTATCCTAGGGTTTATGTTAACCCTAACCCTAACACTATCCTAGGGCTGATGCTAACCCTAACCCTAAAACTAACACTATCCTAGGGCGGATGCTAACCCTAACCCTAACCCTAACACTATCCTATGGCTGATGCTAACCCTAACACTAACATTATCCTAGTGCTGATGCTAACCCTAACCCTAACCCTAACACTCTCCAAGGACTGATGCTAACCCTAACCTTAACCCTAACACTATCCTAGGGCTGATGCTAACCCTAACCCTAACTCTAACACTATCTTAGGGCTGAGGCTAACCCTAACCCTAACACTATCCTACGGCTGATGCTAAACCTAACCCTAACCCTAACACTATCCTAGGTCTGATGCTAACCCTAACCCTAACACTATCCTAGGCCTGATGCTAACCCTAACCGTAACCCTAACACTATCCTAGGGCTGATGCTAACCCTAACCCTAACACTATCCTAGGGCTGATGCTAACCCTAACCCTAACCCTAACACTATCCTAGGGCTGATGCTAACCCTAACCCTAACACTATCCTAGGCCTGTTGCTAACCCTAACCCTAACCCTAACACTATCCTAGGGCTGATGCTAACCCTAACCCTAACACTATCCTAGGGCTGATGCTAACCCTAACCCTAACCCTAACACTATCCTAGGGCTGATGCTAACCCTAACCCTAACACTATCCTAGGCCTGTTGCTAACCCTAACCATAACCCTAACACTATCCTAGGGCTGATGCTAACCCTAACCCTAACCCTAACACTATCCTAGGGCTGATGCTAACCCTAACGCTAACCCTAAAACTATCCTTGAACTGATGCTAACCCTAACCCTAACCCTAACACTATCCTAGGCCTGATGATAACCCTAACCCTAACCCTAACACTATCCTAGGGTTTATGTTAACCCTAACCCTAACACTATCCTAGGGATGATGCTAACCCTAACCCTACCACTATCTTGGGCCTGATGCTAACCCTACCCCTAACACTAACACTATCCTATGTCTGTTGCTAACCCTAACCCTAACACTATCCTAGGGCTGATGCTATCCCTAACCCTAACCCTAGCACTATCCTAGGGCTGATGCTAACCCTAACGCTAACCCTAACACTATCCTTGAACTAATGCTAACCCTAACCCTAACCCTAACACTATCCTAGGCCTGATGATAACCCTAACCCTAACCCTAACACTATCCTAGGGTTTATGTTAACCCTAACCCTAACACTATCCTAGGGCTGATGCTAACCCTAACGCTAACCCTAACACTATCCTTGAACTAATGCTAACCCTAACCCTAACCCTAACACTATCTTGGCCTGATGCTAACCATAACCCTAACCCTAACACTATCCTAGGGCTGATGCTAACCCTAACCCTAACCCTAACACTATACTAGGGCTGATGCTAACCCTAACCCTAACACTATCCTAGGCCTGATGCTAACCCTAACCCTAACACTATCCTAGGGCTGATGTGAACCCTAACCCTAACCCTAACACTATCCTAGGGCTGATGCTAACCCTAACCCTAACACTATCCTAGGCCTGATGCTAACCCTAACCCTAACACTATCCTAGGGCTGATGATAACACTAACCCTAACCCTAACACTATCCTAGGCCTGATGCTAACCCTATCCCTAACCCTAACACTCTCCTAGGGCTGAGGCTAACCCTAACCCTAACACTATCCTAGGGCTGATGCTAACCCTAACCCTAACCCAAACACTATCCTAGGGTTGATGCTAACAGTAACCCTAACACTTTCCTAGGGCTGATGCTAACCCTAACCCTAACGCTAACACTATCCTAGGGCTGATGCTAACCCTAACCCTAACACTATCCTGGGCCTTATGCTAACCCTAACCCTAACCCTAACAGTATCCTAGGGCTGATGCTAACCCTAACACTAACACTATCCTTGGGCTGATGCTAACCCTAACCCTAACCCTAACACTATCCTAGGGCAGATGCTAACCCTAACGCTAACCCTAACACTATCCTTGAACTGATGCTAACCCTAACCCTAACCCTAACACTATCCTAGGCCTGATGATAACCCTAACCCTAACCCTAACACTATCCTAGGGTTTATGTTAACCCTAACCCTAACACTATCCTAGGGCTGATGCTAACCCTAACCCTAACCCTAACACTATCCTAGGGCGGATGCTAACCCTAACCCTAACCCTAACACTATCCTAGGGCTGATGCTAACCCTAACACTAACACTATCCTAGGGCTGATGCTAACCCTAACCCTAACCCTAACACCATCCTAGGGCTGATGCTAATCCTAACCCTAACTCTAACACTATCTTAGGGCTGAGGCTAACCCTAACCCTAACACTATCCTACGGCTGATGCTAACCCTAACCCTAACCCTAACACTATCCTAGGGCTGATGCTAACCCTAACCCTAACACTATGCTAGGCCTGATGCTAACCCTTACCCTAACCCTAACACTACCCTAGGGCTGATGCTAACCCTAACCCTAACACTATCCTAGGGCTGATGCTAACCCTAACGCTAACCCTAACACTATCCTAGGGATGCTGCTAACCCTAACCCTAACACTATCCTAGGCCTGATGCTAACCCTAACCCTAACCCTAACACTATCCTAGGGCTGATGCTAACCCTAACCCTAACACTATCCTAGGGCTGATGCTAACCCTAACCCTAACCCTACCACTATCCTAGGGCTGATGCTAACCCTAACGCTAACCCTAACACTATCCTTGAACTGATGCTAACCCTAACCATAACCCTAACACTATCCTAGGCCTGATGATAACCCTAACCCTAACCCTAACACTATCCTAGGTTTTATGTTAACCCTAACCCTAACACTATCCAAGGGCTGATGCTAACCCTAACCCTAAACCTAACACTATCCTAGGGCGGATGCTAACCCTAACCCTAACCCTAACACTATCCTAGGGCTGATGCTAACCCTAACACTAACACTATCCTAGTGCTGATGCTAACCCTAACGCTAACCCTAACACTCTCCAAGGGCTGATGCTAACCCTAACCCTAACCCTAACCCTAACACTATCCTAGGGCTGATGCTAACCCTAAGCCTAACTCTAACACTATCTTAGGGCTGAGGCTCACCCTAACCCTAACACTATCCTACGGCTGATGCTAACCCTAACCCTAACCCTAACACTATCCCAGGGCTGATGCTAACCCTAACCCTAACACTATCCTAGGCCTGATGATAACCCTAACCCTAACACTAACACTAAGCTAGGGCTGATGCTAACCCTAACCCTAACACTATCCTAGGGCTGATGCTAACCCTAACCCTAACCCTAACACTATCCTAGGGCTGATGCTAACCCTAACCCCAACACTATCCTAGGCCTGATGATAACCCTAACCCTAATGCTAACACTATCCTAGGGCTGATGCTAACCCTAACCCTAACCCTAACACTATCCTAGGGCTGATGCTAACCCTAACGCTAACCTTAACACTATCCTTGAAGTGATGCTAACCCTAACCCTAACAATAACACTATCCTAGGCCTGATGATAACCCTAACCCTAAACCTAACACTATCCTAGGGTTTATGTTAACCCTAACCCTAACACTATCCTAGGCCTGATGATAACCCTAACCCTAACCCTAACACTATCCTAGGCCTGATGCTAACCCTAACCCTAACACTATCCTAGGGCTGATGCTAACCCTAACCCCAACCCTAACACTATCCTAAGTCTGATGCTAACCCTAGCCCTCACACTATCCTAGGCCTGATGATAACCATAACCCTAACCTTAACACTATCCTAAGGCTGATGCTAACCCTAACCCTAACCCTAACCCTATCCTAGAGCTGATGCTAACCCTAACAATAACACTATCTTAGGCCTGATGATAACCCTAACCCTAACCCTAACACTATCCTAGGGCTGATGCTAACCCTAACCCTAACACTATCCTAGGGCTGATGCTAACCCTAACCCTAACCCAAACACTATCCTAGGGCTGATGCTAACCCTAACGCTAAGCCTAACACTATCCTTGAACTGATGCTAACCCTAACCCTAACCCTAACACTATCCTAGGCCTGATGATAACCCTAACACTAACCCTAACACTATCCTAGGGTTTATGTTAACCCTAACCCTAACACTATCCTAGGGCTGATGCTAACCCTAACCCTAATTATAACACTATCCTAGGGCGGATGCTAACCATAACCATAACCCTAACACTATCCTAGGGCTGATGCTAACCCTAACCCTAACCCTAACACTATCCTAGGGCTGATTCTAACCCTAACGCTAACCATAAAACTATCCTTGAACTGATGCTAACCCTAACCCTAACCCTAACACTATCCTAGGCCTGATGATAACCCTAACCCTAACCCTAACACTATCCTAGGGTTTATGTTAACCCTAACCCTAACACTATCCTAGGGATGATGCTAACCCTAACCCTACCACTATCTTGGGCCTGATGCTAACCCTAACCCTAACACTAACACTATCCTAGGTCTGTTGCTAACCCTAACCCTAACACTATCCTAGGGCTGATGCTATCCCTAACCCTAACCCTAGCACTATCCTAGGGCTGATGCTAACCCTAACGCTAACCCTAACACTATCCTTGAACTAATGCTAACCCTAAACCTAACCCTAACACTATCCTAGGCCTGATGATAACCCTAACCCTAACCCTAACACTATCCTAGGGTTTATGTTAACCCTAACCCTAACACTATCCTAGGGCTGATGCTAACCCTAACCCTAACCCTAACACTACCCTGGGGCTGATGCTAACCCTAATCCTAACCCTAACACTATCCTAGGGCTGATGCTAACCATAACACTAACACTATCCTAGGGCTGATGCTAACCCTAACCCTAACCCTGACACTATCCTAGGGCTGATGCTAACCCTAACCCTAACTCTAACACTATCTTAGGGCTGAGGCTAACCCTAACCATAACACTATCCTACGACTGATGATAACAATAACCTTAACCCTAACACTATCCTAGGCCTGATGCTAACCCTAACCCTAACCCTAACACTATCCTAGGGCTGATGCTAACCCTAACCCTAACCCTAACACTATCCTAGGGCGGATGCTAACCCTAACCCTAACCCTAACACTATCCTAGGCCTGATGCTAACCCTAACACTAACACTATCCTAGGGCTGATTCTAACCCTAACCCTAACCCTAACACTATCCTAGGGCTCAGGCTAACCCTAACCCTAACACTATCCTAGGGCTGATAATAACCCTAACCCTAACCCTAACACTATCCTAGGGCTGACGCTAACCCTAACCCTAACACTATCATAGGCCTGATAAAAACCCTAACACTAACCCTAACACTATCCTAGGGCTGACGCTATCCCTAACCCTAACACTATCCTAGGCCTGATGCTAACCCTAAACCTAACCCTAACACTATCCTAGGGCTGATGCTAACCCTAACCGTAACACTATCCTAGGGCTGATGCTAACCCTAACCTTACCCTAACACTATCCTAGGGCTGATGCTAACCCTAACCCTAACACTATCCTAGGCCTGATGCTAACCCTAACCCTAACCCTAACACTATCCTAGGGCTGATGCTAACCCTAACCCTAACACTATCCTAGGGCTGATGCTAACCCTAACCCTAACCCTAACACTATCCTAGGGCTGATGCTAACCCTAACCCTAACACTATCCTAGGCCTGATGCTAACCCTAACCCTAACCCTAACACTATCCTAGGGCTGATGCTAACCCTAACCCTAACACTATCCTAGGGCTGATGCTAACCCTAACCCTAACCCTAACACTATCCTAGGGCTGATGCTAACCCTAACGATAACCCTAACACTATCCTTGAAGTGATGCTAACCCTAACCCTAACAATAACACTATCCTAGGCCTGATGATAACCCTAACCCTAAACCTAACACTATCCTAGGGTTTATGTTAACCCTAACCCTAACACTATCCTAGGGCTGATGCTAACCCTAACCCTAAAACTAACACTATCCTAGGGCTGATGCTAACCCTAACCCTAACCCTAACACTATCCTAGGGCTGATGCTAACCGTAACCCTAAGCCTAACACTATCCTAGGCCTGATGATAACCCTAACACTAACCCTAACACTATCCTAGGGTTTATGTTAACCCTAACCCTAACACTATCCTAGTGCTGATGCTAACCCTAACCCTAATACTAACACTATCCTAGGGCGGATGCTAACCCTAACCATAACCCTAACACTATCCTAGGGCTGATGCTAACCCTAACCCTAACCCTAACACTATCCTAGGGCTGATGCTAACCCTAACGCTAACCCTAAAACTATCCTTGAACTGATGCTAACCCTAACCCTAACCCTAACACTATCCTAGGCCTGATGATAACCCTAACCCTAACCCTAACACTATCCTAGGGTTTATGTTAACCCTAACCCTAACACTATCCTAGGGATGATGCTAACCCTAACCCTACCACTATCTTGGGCCTGATGCTAACCCTAACCCTAACACTAACACTATCCTATGTCTGTTGCTAACCCTAACCCTAACACTATCCTAGGGCTGATGCTATCCCTAACCCTAACCCTAGCACTATCCTAGGGCTGATGCTAACCCTAACGCTAACCCTAACACTATCCTTGAACTAATGCTAACCCTAACCCTAACCCTAACACTATCCTAGGCCTGATGATAACCCTAACCCTAACCCTAACACTATCCTAGGGTTTATGTTAACCCTAACCCTAACACTATCCTAGGGCTGATGCTAACCCTAACGCTAACCCTAACACTATCCTTGAACTAATGCTAACCCTAACCCTAACCCTAACACTATCTTGGCCTGATGCTAACCATAACCCTAACCCTAACACTATCCTAGGGCTGATGCTAACCCTAACCCTAACCCTAACACTATACTAGGGCTGATGCTAACCCTAACCCTAACACTATCCTAGGCCTGATGCTAACCCTAACCCTAACACTATCCTAGGGCTGATGTGAACCCTAACCCTAACCCTAACACTATCCTAGGGCTGATGCTAACCCTAACCCTAACACTATCCTAGGCCTGATGCTAACCCTAACCCTAACACTATCCTAGGGCTGATGCTAACACTAACCCTAACCCTAACACTATCCTAGGCCTGATGCTAACCCTATCCCTAACCCTAACACTCTCCTAGGGCTGAGGCTAACCCTAACCCTAACACTATCCTAGGGCTGATGCTAACCCTAACCCTAACCGAAACACTATCCTAGGGTTGATGCTAACAGTAACCCTAACACTTTCCTAGGGCTGATGCTAACCCTAACCCTAACGCTAACACTATCCTAGGGCTGATGCTAACCCTAACCCTAACACTATCCTGGGCCTTATGCTAACCCTAACCCTAACCCTAACAGTATCCTAGGGCTGATGCTAACCCTAACACTAACACTATCCTTGGGCTGATGCTAACCCTAACCCTAACCCTAACACTATCCTAGGGCATATGCTAACCCTAACGCTAACCCTAACACTATCCTTGAACTGATGCTAACCCTAACCCTAACCCTAACACTATCCTAGGCCTGATGATAACCCTAACCCTAACCCTAACACTATCCTAGGATTTATGTTAACCCTAACCCTAACACTATCCTAGGGCTGATGCTAACCCTAACCCTAACCCTAACACTATCCTAGGGCGGATGCTAACCCTAACCCTAACCCTAACACTATCCTAGGGCTGATGCTAACCCTAACACTAACACTATCCTAGGGCTGATGCTAACCCTAACCCTAACCCTAACACCATCCTAGGGCTGATGCTAATCCTAACCCTAACTCTAACACTATCTTAGTGCTGAGGTTAACCCTAACCCTAACACTATCCTACGGCTGATGCTAACCCTAACCCTAACCCTAACACTATCCTAGGGCTGATGCTAACCCTAACCCTAACACTATGCTAGGCCTGATGCTAACCCTAACCCTAACCCTAACACTACCCTAGGGCTGATGCTAACCCTAACCCTAACACTATCCTAGGGCTGATGCTAACCCTAACGCTAACCCTAACACTATCCTAGGGCTGCTGCTAACCCTAACCCTAACACTATCCTAGGCCTGATGCTAACCCAAACCCTAACCCTAACACTATCCTAGGGCTGATGCTAACCCTAACCCTAACACTATCCTAGGGCTGATGCTAACCCTAACCCTAACCCTACCACTATCCTAGGGCTGATGCTAACCCTAACGCTAACCCTAACACTATCCTTGAACTGATGCTAACCCTAACCATAACCCTAACACTATCCTAGGCCTGATGATAACCCTAACCCTAACCCTAACACTATCCTAGGTTTTATGTTAACCCTAACCCTAACACTATCCAAGGGCTGATGCTAACCCTAACCCTAAACCTAACACTATCCTAGGGCGGATGCTAACCCTAACCCTAACCCTAACACTATCCTAGGGCTGATGCTAACCCTAACACTAACACTATCCTAGTGCTGATGCTAACCCTAACGCTAACCCTAACACTCTCCAAGGGCTGATGCTAACCCTAACCCTAACCCTAACCCTAACACTATCCTAGGGCTGATGCTAACCCTAAGCCTAACTCTAACACTATCTTAGGGCTGAGGCTCACCCTAACCCTAACACTATCCTACGGCTGATGCTAACCCTAACCCTAACCCTAACACTATCCCAGGGCTGATGCTAACCCTAACCCTAACACTATCCTAGGCCTGATGATAACCCTAACCCTAACACTAACACTAAGCTAGGGCTGATGCTAACCCTAACCCTAACACTATCCTAGGGCTGATGCTAACCCTAACCCTAACCCTAACACTATCCTAGGGCTGATGCTAACCCTAACCCCAACACTATCCTAGGCCTGATGATAACCCTAACCCTAATGCTAACACTATCCTAGGGCTGATGCTAACCCTAACCCTAACCCTAACACTATCCTAGGGCTGATGCTAACCCTAACGCTAACCCTAACACTATCCTTGAAGTGATGCTAACCCTAACCCTAACAATAACACTATCCTAGGCCTGATGATAACCCTAACCCTAAACCTAACACTATCCTAGGGTTTATGTTAACCCTAACCCTAACACTATCCTAGGGCTGATGCTAACCCTAACCCTAAACCTAACACTATCCTAGGGCGGATGCTAACCCTAACCCTAACCCTAACACTATCCTAGGGCTGATGCTAACCCTAACACTAACACTATCCTAGTGCTGATGCTAACCCTAACCCTAACCCTAACACTATCCTAGAGCTGATGCTAACCCTAACAATAACACTATCCTAGGCCTGATGATAACCCTAACCCTAACCCTAACACTATCCTAGGGCTGATGCTAACCCTAACCCTAACCCTAACACTATCCTAGGCCTGATGATAACCCTAACACTAACCCTAACACTATCCTAGGTTTTATGTTAACCCTAACCCTAACACTATCCTAGGGCTGATGCTAACCCTAACCCTAATTATAACACTATCCTAGGGCGGATGCTAACCATAACCATAACCCTAACACTATCCTAGGGCTGATGCTAACCCTAACCCTAACCCTAACACTATCCTAGGGCTGATGCTAACCCTAACGCTAACCCTAAAACTATCCTTGAACTGATGCTAACCCTAACCCTAACCCTAACACTATCCTAGGCCTGATGATAACCCTAACCCTAACCCTAACACTATCCTAGGGTTTATGTTAACCCTAACCCTAACACTATCCTAGGGATGATGCTAACCCTAACCCTACCACTATCTTGGGCCTGATGCTAACCCTAACCCTAACACTAACACTATCCTAGGTCTGTTGCTAACCCTAACCCTAACACTATCCTAGGGCTGATGCTATCCCTAACCCTAACCCTAGCACTATCCTAGGGCTGATGCTAACCCTAACGCTAACCTTAACACTATCCTTGAACTAATGCTAACCCTAACCCTAACCCTAACACTATCCTAGGCCTGATGATAACCCTAAACCTAACCCTAACACTATCCTAGGGTTTATGTTAACCCTAACCCTAACACTATCCTAGGGCTGATGCTAACCCTAACCCTAACCCTAAACTACCCTGGGGCTGATGCTAACCCTAATCCTAACCCTAACACTATCCTAGGGCTGATGCTAACCATAACACTAACACTATCCTAGGGCTGATGCTAACCCTAACCCTAACCCTAACACTATCCTAGGGCTGATGCTAACCCTAACCCTAACTCTAACACTATCTTAGGGCTGAGGCTAACCCTAACCCTAACACTATCCTACGACTGATGATAACAATAACCTTAACCCTAACACTATCCTAGGCCTGATGCTAACCCTAACCCTAACCCTAACACTATCCTAGGGCTGATGCTAACCCTAACCCTAACCCTAACACTATACTAGGGCTGATGCTAACCCTAACCCTAACCCTAACACTATCCTAGGGCGGATGCTAACCCTAACCCTAACTCTAACACTATCCTAGGCCTGATGCTAACCCTAACACTAACACTATCCTAGGGCTGATTCTAACCCTAACCCTAACCCTAACACTATCCTAGGGCTGAGGCTAACCCTAACCCTAACACTATCCTAGGGCTGATACTAACCCTAACCCTAACCCTAACACTATCCTAGGGCTGACGCTAACCCTAACCCTAACACTATCATAGGCCTGATAATAACCCTAACACTAACCCTAACACTATCCTAGGGCTGACGCTAACCCTAACCCTAACACTATCCTAGGCCTGATGCTAACCCTAAAGCTAACCCTAACACTATCCTAGGGCTGACGCTAACCCTAACCGTAACACTATCCTAGGGCTGATGCTAACCCTAACCCTAACCCTAACACTATCCTAGGGCTGATGCTAACCCTAACCCTAACACTATCCTAGGCCTGATGCTAACCCTAACCCTAACCCTAACACTATCCTAGGGCTGATGCTAACCCTAACCCTAACACTATCCTAGGGCTGATGCTAACCCTAACCCTAACCCTAACACTATCCTAGGGCTGATGCTAACCCTAACCCTAACACTATCCTAGGCCTGATGCTAACCCTAACCCTAACCCTAACACTATCCTAGGGCTGATGCTAACCCTAACCCTAACACTATCCTAGGGCTGATGCTAACCCTAACCCTAACCCTAACACTATCCTAGGGCTGATGCTAACCCTAACGATAACCCTAACACTATCCTTGAAGTGATGCTAACCCTAACCCTAACAATAACACTATCCTAGGCCTGATGATAACCCTAACCCTAAACCTAAAACTATCCTAGGATTTATGTTAACCCTAACCCTAACACTATCCTAGGGCTGATGCTAACCCTAACCCTAAAACTAACACTATCCTAGGGCGGATGCTAACCCTAACCCTAACCCTAACACTATCCTAGGGCTGATGCTAACCCTAACACTAACACTATCCTAGTGCTGATGCTAACCCTAACCCTAACCCTAACACTCTCCAAGGACTGATGCTAACCCTAACCCTAACCCTAACACTATCCTAGGGCTGATGCTAACCCTAACCCTAACTCTAACACTATCTTAGGGCTGAGGCTAACCCTAACCCTAACACTATCCTACGGCTGATGCTAACCCTAACCCTAACCCTAACACTATCCTAGGTCTGATGCTAACCCTAACCCTAACACTATCCTAGGCCTGATGCTAACCCTAACCCTAACCCTAACACTATCCTAGGGCTGATGCTAACCCTAACCCTAACGCTATCCTAGGGCTGATGCTAACCCTAACCCTAACCCTAACACTATCCTAGGGCTGATGCTAACCCTAACCCTAACGCTATCCTAGGCCTGTTGCTAACCCTAACCCTAACCCTAACACTATCCTAGGGCTGATGCTAACCCTAACCCTAACACTATCCTAGGGCTGATGCTAACCCTAACCCTAACCCTAACACTATCCTAGGGCTGATGCTAACCCTAACCCTAACACTATCCTAGGCCTGATGATAACCCTAACCCTAACCCTAACACTATCCTAGGCCTGATGCTAACCCTAACCCTAACACTATCCTAGGGCTGATGCTAACCCTAACCCTAAGCCTAACACTATCCTAGGCCTGATGATAACCCTAACACTAACCCTAACACTATCCTAGGGTTTATGTTAACCCTAACCCTAACACTATCCTAGGGCTGATGCTAACCCTAACCCTAATCCTAACACTATCCTAGGGCGGATGCTAACCCTAACCATAACCCTAACACTATCCTAGGGCTGATGCTAACCCTAACCCTAACCCTAACACTATCCTAGGGCTGATGCTAACCCTAACGCTAACCCTAAAACTATCCTTGATCTGATGCTAACCCTAACCCTAACCCTAACAATATCCTAGGCCTGATGATAACCCTAACCCTAACCCTAACACTATCCTAGGGTTTATGTTAACCCTAACCCTAACACTATCCTAGGGATGATGCTAACCCTAACCCTACCACTATCTTGGGCCTGATGCTAACCCTAACCCTAACACTAACACTATCCTATGTCTGTTGCTAACCCTAACCCTAACACTATCCTAGGGCTGATGCTATCCCTAACCCTAACCCTAGCACTATCCTAGGGCTGATGCTAACCCTAACGCTAACCCTAACACTATCCTTGAACTAATGCTAACCCTAACCCTAACCCTAACACTATCCTAGGCCTGATGATAACCCTAACCCTAACCCTAACACTATCCTAGGGTTTATGTTAACCCTAACCCTAACACTATCCTAGGGCTGATGCTAACCCTAACGCTAACCCTAACACTATCCTTGAACTAATGCTAACCCTAACCCTAACCCTAACACTATCCTAGGCCTGATGCTAACCATAACCCTAACCCTAACACTATCCTAGGGCTGATGCTAACCCTAACCCTAACCCTAACACTATACTAGGGCTGATGCTAACCCTAACCCTAACACTATCCTAGGCCTGATGCTAACCCTAACCCTAACACTATCCTAGGGCTGATGTGAACCCTAACCCTAACCCTAACACTATCCTAGGGCTGATGCTTACCCTAACCCTAACACTATCCTAGGCCTGATGCTAACCCTAACCCTAACACTATCCTAGGGCTGATGCTAACACTAACCCTAACCCTAACACTATCCTAGGCCTGATGCTAACCCTATCCCTAACCCTAACACTCTCCTAGGGCTGAGGCTAACCCTAACCCTAACACTATCCTAGGGCTGATGCTAACCCTAACCCTAACCGAAACACTATCCTAGGGTTGATGCTAACAGTAACCCTAACACTTTCCTAGGGCTGATGCTAACCCTAACCCTAACGCTAACACTATCCTAGGGCTGATGCTAACCCTAACCCTAACACTATCCTGGGCCTGATGCTAACCCTAACCCTAACCCTAACAGTATCCTAGGGCTGATGCTAACCCTAACACTAACACTATCCTTGGGCTGATGCTAACCCTAACCCTAACCCTAACACTATCCTAGGGCAGATGCTAACCCTAACGCTAACCCTAACACTATCCTTGAACTGATGCTAACCCTAACCCTAACCCTAACACTATCCTAGGCCTGATGATAACCCTAACCCTAACCCTAACACTATCCTAGGGTTTATGTTAACCCTAACCCTAACACTATCCTAGGGCTGATGCTAACCCTAACCCTAACCCTAACACTATCCTAGGGCGGATGCTAACCCTAACCCTAACCCTAACACTATCCTAGGGCTGATGCTAACCCTAACACTAACACTATCCTAGGGCTGATGCTAACCCTAACCCTGACCCTAACACCATCCTAGGGCTGATGCTAATCCTAACCCTAACTCTAACACTATCTTAGGGCTGAGGCTAACCCTAACCCTAACACTATCCTACGGCTGATGCTAACCCTAACCCTAACCCTAACACTATCCTAGGGCTGATGCTAACCCTAACCCTAACACTATGCTAGGCCTGATGCTAACCCTAACCCTAACCCTAACACTACCCTAGGGCTGATGCTAACCCTAACCCTAACACTATCCTAGGGCTGATGCTAACCCTAACGCTAACCCTAACACTATCCTAGGGCTGCTGCTAACCCTAACCCTAACACTATCCTAGGCCTGATGCTAACCCTAACCCTAACCCTAACACTATCCTAGGGCTGATGCTAACCCTAACCCTAACACTATCCTAGGGCTGATGCTAACCCTAACCCTAACCCTACCACTATCCTAGGGCTGATGCTAACCCTAACGCTAACCCTAACACTATCCTTGAACTGATGCTAACCCTAACCATAACCCTAACACTATCCTAGGCCTGATGATAACCCTAACCCTAACCCTAACACTATCCTAGGGTTTATGTTAACCCTAACCCTAACACTATCCAAGGGCTGATGCTAACCCTAACCCTAAACCTAACACTATACTTGGGCGGATGCTAACCCTAACCCTAACCCTAACACTATCCTAGGGCTGATGCTAACCCTAACACTAACACTATCCTAGTGCTGATGCTAACCCTAACCCTAACCCTAACACTCTCCAAGGGCTGATGCTAACCCTAACCCTAACCCTAACACTATCCTAGGGCTGATGCTAACCCTAAGCCTAACTCTAACACTATCTTAGGGCTGAGGCTCACCCTAACCCTAACACTATCCTACGGCTGATGCTAACCCTAACCCTAACCCTAACACTATCCCAGGGCTGATGCTAACCCTAACCCTAACACTATCCTAGGCCTGATGATAACCCTAACCCTAACACTAACACTAAGCTAGGGCTGATGCTAACCCTAACCCTAACACTATTCTAGGGATGATGCTAACCCTAACCCTAACCCTAACACTATCCTAGGGCTGATGCTAACCCTAACCCCAACACTATCCTAGGCCTGATGATAACCCTAACCCTAATGCTAACACTATCCTAGGGCTGATGCTAACCCTAACCCTAACCCTAACACTATCCTAGGGCTGATGCTAACCCTAACGCTAACCCTAACACTATCCTTGAAGTGATGCTAACCCTAACCCTAACAATAACACTATCCTAGGCCTGATGATAACCCTAACCCTAAACCTAACACTATCCTAGGGTTTATGTTAACCCTAACCCTAACACTATCCTAGGGCTGATGCTAACCCTAAACCTAAACCTAACACTATCCTAGGGCGGATGCTAACCCTAACCCTAACCCTAACACTATCCTAGGGATGATGCTAACCCTAACACTAACACTATCCTAGTGCTGATGCTAACCCTAACCCTAACCCTAACACTCTCCAAGGACTGATGCTAACCCTAACCCTAACCCTAACACTATCCTAGGGCTGATGCTAACCCTAACCATAACTCTAACACTATCTTAGGGCTGAGGCTAACCCTAACCCTAACACTATCCTACGGCTGATGCTAACCCTAACCCTAACCCTATCACTATCCTAGGGCTGATGCTAACCCTAACCCTAACACTATCCTAGGCCTGATGCTAACCCTAACCCTAACCCTAACACTATCCTAGGGCTGATGCTAACCCTAACCCTAACACTATCCTAGGGGTGATGCTAACCCTAACCCTAACCCTAACACTATCCTAGGGCTGATGCTAACCCTAACCCTAACACTATCCTAGGCCTGATGATAACCCTAACCCTAACCCTAACACTATCCTAGGGCTGATGCTAACCCTAACCCTAACACTATCCTAGGGCTGATGCTAACCCTAACCCTAACCCTAACACTATCCTAAGTCTGATGCTAACCCTAGCCCTCACACTATCCTAGGCCTGATGATAACCCTAACCCTAACCTTAACACTATCCTAAGGCTGATGCTAACCCTAACCCTAACCCTAACACTATCCTAGAGCTGATGCTAACCCTAACAATAACACTATCCTTGGCCTGATGATAACCCTAACCCTAACCCTAACACTATCCTAGGGCTGATGCTAACCCTAACCCTAACACTATCCTAGGGCTGATGCTAACCCTAACCCTAACCCTAACACTATCCTAGGGCTGATGCTAACCCTAACGCTAAGCCTAACACTATCCTTGAACTGATGCTAACCCTAACCCTAACCCTAACACTATCCTAGGCCTGATGATAACCCTAACCCTAACCCTAACACTATCCTAGGGTTTATGTTAACCCTAACCCTAACACTATCCTAGGGCTGATGCTAACCCTAACGCTAACCCTAACACTATCCTTGAACTAATGCTAACCCTAACCCTAACCCTAACACTATCCTAGGCCTGATGCTAACCATAACCCTAACCCTAACACTATCCTAGGGCTGATGCTAACCCTAACCCTAACCCTAACACTATACTAGGGCTGATGCTAACCCTAACCCTAACACTATCCTAGGCCTGATGCTAACCCTAACCCTAACACTATCCTAGGGCTGATGTGAACCCTAACCCTAACCCTAACACTATCCTAGGGCTGATGCTTACCCTAACCCTAACACTATCCTAGGCCTGATGCTAACCCTAACCCTAACACTATCCTAGGGCTAATGCTAACACTAACCCTAACCCTAACACTATCCTAGGCCTGATGCTAACCCTATCCCTAACCCTAACACTCTCCTAGGGCTGAGGCTAACCCTAACCCTAACACTATCCTAGGGCTGATGCTAACCCTAACCCTAACCGAAACACTATCCTAGGGTTGATGCTAACAGTAACCCTAACACTTTCCTAGGGCTGATGCTAACCCTAACCCTAACGCTAACACTATCCTAGGGCTGATGCTAACCCTAACCCTAACACTACCCTGGGCCTGATGCTAACCCTAACCCTAACCCTAACAGTATCCTAGGGCTGATGCTAACCCTAACACTAACACTATCCTTGGGCTGATGCTAACCCTAACCCTAACCCTAACACTATCCTAGGGCAGATGCTAACCCTAACGCTAACCCTAACACTATCCTTGAACTGATGCTAACCCTAACCCTAACCCTAACACTATCCTAGGCCTGATGATAACCCTAACCCTAACCCTAACACTATCCTAGGGTTTATGTTAACCCTAACCCTAACACTATCCTAGGGCTGATGCTAACCCTAACCCTAACCCTAACACTATCCTAGGGCGGATGCTAACCCTAACCCTAACCCTAACACTATCCTAGGGCTGATGCTAACCCTAACACTAACACTATCCTAGGGCTGATGCTAACCCTAACCCTGACCCTAACACCATCCTAGGGCTGATGCTAATCCTAACGCTAACTCTAACACTATCTTAGGGCTGAGGCTAACCCTAACCCTAACACTATCCTACGGCTGATGCTAACCCTAACCCTAACCCTAACACTATCCTAGGGCTGATGCTAACCCTAACCCTAACACTATGCTAGGCCTGATGCTAACCCTAACCCTAACCCTAACACTACCCTAGGGCTGATGCTAACCCTAACCCTAACACTATCCTAGGGCTGATGCTAACCCTAACGCTAACCCTAACACTATCCTAGGGCTGCTGCTAACCCTAACCCTAACACTATCCTAGGCCTGATGCTAACCCTAACCCTAACCCTAACACTATCCTAGGGCTGATGCTAACCCTAACCCTAACACTATCCTAGGGCTGATGCTAACCCTAACCCTAACCCTACCACTATCCTAGGGCTGATGCTAACCCTAACGCTAACCCTAACACTATCCTTGAACTGATGCTAACCCTAACCATAACCCTAACACTATCCTAGGCCTGATGATAACCCTAACCCTAACCCTAACACTATCCTAGGGTTTATGTTAACCCTAACCCTAACACTATCCAAGGGCTGATGCTAACCCTAACCCTAAACCTAACACTATCCTTGGGCGGATGCTAACCCTAACCCTAACCCTAACACTATCCTAGGGCTGATGCTAACCCTAACACTAACACTATCCTAGTGCTGATGCTAACCCTAACCCTAACCCTAACACTCTCCAAGGGCTGATGCTAACCCTAACCCTAACCCTAACACTATCCTAGGGCTGATGCTAACCCTAAGCCTAACTCTAACACTATCTTAGGGCTGAGGCTCACCCTAACCCTAACACTATCCTACGGCTGATGCTAACCCTAACCCTAACCCTAACACTATCCCAGGGCTGATGCTAACCCTAACCCTAACACTATCCTAGGCCTGATGATAACCCTAACCCTAACACTAACACTAAGCTAGGGCTGATGCTAACCCTAACCCTAACACTATTCTAGGGCTGATGCTAACCCTAACCCTAACCCTAACACTATCCTAGGGCTGATGCTAACCCTAACCCCAACACTATCCTAGGCCTGATGATAACCCTAACCCTAATGCTAACACTATCCTAGGGCTGATGCTAACCCTAACCCTAACCCTAACACTATCCTAGGGCTGATGCTAACCCTAACGCTAACCCTAACACTATCCTTGAAGTGATGCTAACCCTAACCCTAACAATAACACTATCCTAGGCCTGATGATAACCCTAACCCTAAACCTAACACTATCCTAGGGTTTATGTTAACCCTAACCCTAACACTATCCTAGGGCTGATGCTAACCCTAACCCTAAACCTAACACTATCCTAGGGCGGATGCTAACCCTAACCCTAACCCTAACACTATCCTAGGGCTGATGCTAACCCTAACACTAACACTATCCTAGTGCTGATGCTAACCCTAACCCTAACCCTAACACTCTCCAAGGACTGATGCTAACCCTAACCCTAACCCTAACACTATCCTAGGGCTGATGCTAACCCTAACCATAACTCTAACACTATCTTAGGGCTGAGGCTAACCCTAACCCTAACACTATCCTACGGCTGATGCTAACCCTAACCCTAACCCTATCACTATCCTAGGGCTGATGCTAACCCTAACCCTAACACTATCCTAGGCCTGATGCTAACCCTAACCCTAACCCTAACACTATCCTAGGGCTGATGCTAACCCTAACCCTAACACTATCCTAGGGGTGATGCTAACCCTAACCCTAACCCTAACACTATCCTAGGGCTGATGCTAACCCTAACCCTAACACTATCCTAGGCCTGATGATAACCCTAACCCTAACCCTAACACTATCCTAGGGCTGATGCTAACCCTAACCCTAACACTATCCTAGGGCTGATGCTAACCCTAACCCTAACCCTAACACTATCCTAAGTCTGATGCTAACCCTAGCCCTCACACTATCCTAGGCCTGATGATAACCCTAACCCTAACCTTAACACTATCCTAAGGCTGATGCTAACCCTAACCCTAACCCTAACACTATCCTAGAGCTGATGCTAACCCTAACAATAACACTATCCTTGGCCTGATGATAACCCTAACCCTAACCCTAACACTATCCTAGGGCTGATGCTAACCCTAACCCTAACACTATCCTAGGGCTGATGCTAACCCTAACCCTAACCCTAACACTATCCTAGGGCTGATGCTAACCCTAACGCTAAGCCTAACACTATCCTTGAACTGATGCTAACCCTAACCCTAACCCTAACACTATCCTAGGCCTGATGATAACCCTAACACTAACCCTAACACTATCCTAGGGTTTATGTTAACCCTAACCCTAACACTATCCTAGGGCTGATGCTAACCCTAACCCTAATCCTTACACTATCCTAGGGCGGATGCTAACCCTAACCATAACCCTAACACTATCCTAGGGCTGATGCTAACCCTAACCCTAACCCTAACACCATCCTAGTGTTTATGCTAACCCTAACCCTAACTCTAACACTATCTTAGGGCTGAGGCTAACCCTAACCCTAACACTATCCTACGGCTGATGCTAACCCTAACCCTAACCCTAACACTATCCTAGGGCTGATGCTAACCCTAACCCTAACACTATGCTAGGCCTGATGCTAACCCTAACCCTAACCCTAACACTACCCTAGGGCTGATGCTAACCCTAACCCTAACACTATCCTAGGGCTGATGCTAACCCTAACGCTAACCCTAACACTATCCTAGGGCTCATGCTAACCCTAACCCTAACACTATGCTAGGCCTGATGCTAACCCTAACCCTAACCCAAACACTGTCCTAGGGTTGATGCTAACCCTAACCCTAACACTATCCTAGGGCTGATGCTAACCCTAACCCTAACCCTAACACTATCCTAGGGCTGATGCTAACCCTAACCCTAACACTATCCTGGGCCTGATGCTAACCCTAACCCTAACCCTAACACTATCCTAGGGCTGATGCTAACCCTAACCCTAACACTATCCTAGGGCTGATGCTAACCCTAACCCTAACACTATCCTAGGCCTGATGCTAACCCTAACCCTAACCCTAACACTATCCTAGGGCTGATGCTAACCCTAACCCTAACACTATCCTAGGGCTGATGCTAACCCTAACCCTAACCCTAACACTATCCTAGGGCTGATGCTAACCCTAACCCTAACACTATCCTAGGCCTGATGCTAACCCTAACCCTAACCCTAACACTATCCTAGGGCTGATGCTAACCCTAACCCTAACACTATCCTAGGGCTGATGCTAACCCTAACCCTAACCCTAACACTATCCTAGGGCTGATGCTATCCCTAACGTTAACCCTAACACTATCCTTGAAGTGATGCTAACCCTAACCCTAACAATAACACTATCCTAGGCCTGATGATAACCCTAACCCTAAACCTAACACTATCCTAGGGTTTATGTTAACCCTAACCCTAACACTATCCTAGGGCTGATGCTAACCCTAACCCTAAAACTAACACTATCCTAGGGCGGATGCTAACCCTAACCCTAACCCTAACACTATCCTAGGGCTGATGCTAACCCTAACACTAACACTATCCTAGTGCTGATGCTAACCCTAACCCTAACCCTAACACTCTCCAAGGACTGATGCTAACCCTAACCCTAACCCTAACACTATCCTAGGGCTGATGCTAACCCTAACCCTAACTCTAACACTATCTTAGGGCTGAGGCTAACCCTAACCCTAACACTATCCTACGGCTGATGCTAACCCTAACCCTAACCCTAACACTATCCTAGGTCTGATGCTAACCCTAACCCTAACACTATCCTAGGCCTGATGCTAACCCTAACCCTAACCCTAACACTATCCTAGGGCTGATGCTAACCCTAACCCTAACGCTATCCTAGGGCTGATGCTAACCCTAACCCTAACCCTAACACTATCCTAGGGCTGATGCTAAACCTAACCCTAACGCTATCCTAGGCCTGTTGCTAACCCTAACCCTAACCCTAACACTATCCTAGGGCTGATGCTAACCCTAACCCTAACACTATCCTAGGGCTGATGCTAACCCTAACCCTAACCCTAACACTATCCTAGGGCTGATGCTAACCCTAACCCTAACACTATCCTAGGCCTGATGATAACCCTAACCCTAACCCTAACACTATCCTAGGCCTGATGCTAACCCTAACCCTAACACTATCCTAGGGCTGATGCTAACCCTAACCCTAAGCCTAACACTATCCTAGGCCTGATGATAACCCTAACACTAACCCTAACACTATCCTAGGGTTTATGTTAACCCTAACCCTAACACTATCCTAGGGCTGATGCTAACCCTAACCCTAATCCTAACACTATCCTAGGGCGGATGCTAACCCTAACCATAACCCTAACACTATCCTAGGGCTGATGCTAACCCTAACCCTAACCCTAACACTATCCTAGGGCTGATGCTAACCCTAACGCTAACCCTAAAACTATCCTTGATCTGATGCTAACCCTAACCCTAACCCTAACACTATCCTAGGCCTGATGATAACCCTAACCCTAACCCTAACACTATCCTAGGGTTTATGTTAACCCTAACCCTAACACTATCCTAGGGATGATGCTAACCCTAACCCTACCACTATCTTGGGCCTGATGCTAACCCTAACCCTAACACTAACACTATCCTATGTCTGTTGCTAACCCTAACCCTAACACTATCCTAGGGCTGATGCTATCCCTAACCCTAACCCTAGCACTATCCTAGGGCTGATGCTAACCCTAACGCTAACCCTAACACTATCCTTGAACTAATGCTAACCCTAACCCTAACCCTAACACTATCCTAGGCCTGATGATAACCCTAACCCTAACCCTAACACTATCCTAGGGTTTATGTTAACCCTAACCCTAACACTATCCTAGGGCTGATGCTAACCCTAACGCTAACCCTAACACTATCCTTGAACTAATGCTAACCCTAACCCTAACCCTAACACTATCCTAGGCCTGATGCTAACCATAACCCTAACCCTAACACTATCCTAGGGCTGATGCTAACCATAACCCTAACCCTAACACTATACTAGGGCTGATGCTAACCCTAACCCTAACACTATCCTAGGCCTGATGCTAACCCTAACCCTAACACTATCCTAGGGCTGATGTGAACCCTAACCCTAACCCTAACACTATCCTAGGGCTGATGCTAACCCTAACCCTAACACTATCCTAGGCCTGATGCTAACCCTAACCCTAACACTATCCTAGGGCTGATGCTAACACTAACCCTAACCCTAACACTATCCTAGGCCTGATGCTAACCCTATCCCTAACCCTAACACTCTCCTAGGGCTGAGGCTAACCCTAACCCTAACACTATCCTAGGGCTGATGCTAACCCTAACCCTAACCGAAACACTATCCTAGGGTTGATGCTAACAGTAACCCTAACACTTTCCTAGGGCTGATGCTAACCCTAACCCTAACGCTAACACTATCCTAGGGCTGATGCTAACCCTAACCCTAACACTATCCTGGGCCTGATGCTAACCCTAACCCTAACCCTAACAGTATCCTAGGGCTGATGCTAACCCTAACACTAACACTATCCTTGGGCTGATGCTAACCCTAACCCTAACCCTAACACTATCCTAGGGCAGATGCTAACCCTAACGCTAACCCTAACACTATCCTTGAACTGATGCTAACCCTAACCCTAACCCTAACACTATCCTAGGCCTGATGATAACCCTAACCCTAACCCTAACACTATCCTAGGGTTTATGTTAACCCTAACCCTAACACTATCCTAGGGCTGATGCTAACCCTAACCCTAACCCTAACACTATCCTAGGGCGGATGCTAACCCTAACCCTAACCCTAACACTATCCTAGGGCTGATGCTAACCCTAACACTAACACTATCCTAGGGCTGATGCTAACCCTAACCCTGACCCTAACACCATCCTACTGCTGATGCTAATCCTAACCCTAACTCTAACACTATCTTAGGGCTGAGGCTAACCCTAACCCTAACACTATCCTACGGCTGATGCTAACCCTAACCCTAACCCTAACACTATCCTAGGGCTGATGCTAACCCTAACCCTAACACTATGCTAGGCCTGATGCTAACCCTAACCCTAACCCTAACACTACCCTAGGGCTGATGCTAACCCTAACCCTAACACTATCCTAGGGCTGATGCTAACCCTAACGCTAACCCTAACACTATCCTAGGGCTGCTGCTAACCCTAACCCTAACACTATCCTAGGCCTGATGCTAACCCTAACCCTAACCCTAACACTATCCTAGGGCTGATGCTAACCCTAACCCTAACACTATCCTAGGGCTGATGCTAACCCTAACCCTAACCCTACCAATATCCTAGGGCTGATGCTAACCCTAACGCTAACCCTAACACTATCCTTGAACTGATGCTAACCCTAACCATAACCCTAACACTATCCTAGGCCTGATGATAACCCTAACCCTAACCCTAACACTATCCTAGGGTTTATGTTAACCCTAACCCTAACACTATCCAAGGGCTGATGCTAACCCTAACCCTAAACCTAACACTATCCTTGGGCGGATGCTAACCCTAACCCTAACCCTAACACTATCCTAGGGCTGATGCTAACCCTAACACTAACACTATCCTAGTGCTGATGCTAACCCTAACCCTAACCCTAACACTCTCCAAGGGCTGATGCTAACCCTAACCCTAACCCTAACACTATCCTAGGGCTGATGCTAACCCTAAGCCTAACTCTAACACTATCTTAGGGCTGAGGCTCACCCTAACCCTAACACTATCCTACGGCTGATGCTAACCCTAACCCTAACCCTAACACTATCCCAGGGCTGATGCTAACCCTAACCCTAACACTATCCTAGGCCTGATGATAACCCTAACCCTAACACTAACACTAAGCTAGGGCTGATGCTAACCCTAACCCTAACACTATTCTAGGGCTGATGCTAACCCTAACCCTAACCCTAACACTATCCTAGGGCTGATGCTAACCCTAACCCCAACACTATCCTAGGCCTGATGATAACCCTAACCCTAATGCTAACACTATCCTAGGGCTGATGCTAACCCTAACCCTAACCCTAACACTATCCTAGGGCTGATGCTAACCCTAACGCTAACCCTAACACTATCCTTGAAGTGATGCTAACCCTAACCCTAACAATAACACTATCCTAGGCCTGATGATAACCCTAACCCTAAACCTAACACTATCCTAGGGTTTATGTTAACCCTAACCCTAACACTATCCTAGGGCTGATGCTAACCCTAACCCTAAACCTAACACTATCCTAGGGCGGATGCTAACCCTAACCCTAACCCTAACACTATCCTAGGGCTGATGCTAACCCTAACACTAACACTATCCTAGTGCTGATGCTAACCCTAACCCTAACCCTAACACTCTCCAAGGACTGATGCTAACCCTAACCCTAACCCTAACACTATCCTAGGGCTGATGCCAACCCTAACCATAACTCTAACACTATCTTAGGGCTGAGGCTAACCCTAACCCTAACACTATCCTACGGCTGATGCTAACCCTAACCCTAACCCTATCACTATCCTAGGGCTGATGCTAACCCTAACCCTAACACTATCCTAGGCCTGATGCTAACCCTAACCCTAACCCTAACACTATCCTAGGGCTGATGCTAACCCTAACCCTAACACTATCCTAGGGGTGATGCTAACCCTAACCCTAACCCTAACACTATCCTAGGGCTGATGCTAACCCTAACCCTAACACTATCCTAGGCCTGATGATAACCCTAACCCTAACCCTAACACTATCCTAGGGCTGATGCTAACCCTAACCCTAACACTATCCTAGGGCTGATGCTAACCCTAACCCTAACCCTAACACTATCCTAAGTCTGATGCTAACCCTAGCCCTCACACTATCCTAGGCCTGATGATAACCCTAACCCTAACCTTAACACTATCCTAAGGCTGATGCTAACCCTAACCCTAACCCTAACACTATCCTAGAGCTGATGCTAACCCTAACAATAACACTATCCTTGGCCTGATGATAACCCTAACCCTAACCCTAACACTATCCTAGGGCTGATGCTAACCCTAACCCTAACACTATCCTAGGGCTGATGCTAACCCTAACCCTAACCCTAACACTATCCTAGGGCTGATGCTAACCCTAACGCTAAGCCTAACACTATCCTTGAACTGATGCTAACCCTAACCCTAACCCTAACACTATCCTAGGCCTGATGATAACCCTAACACTAACCCTAACACTATCCTAGGGTTTATGTTAACCCTAACCCTAACACTATCCTAGGGCTGATGCTAACCCTAACCCTAATCCTAACACTATCCTAGGGCGGATGCTAACCCTAACCATAACCCTAACACTATCCTAGGGCTGATGCTAACCCTAACCCTAACCCTAACACCATCCTAGTGTTTATGCTAACCCTAACCCTAACTCTAACACTATCTTAGGGCTGAGGCTAACCCTAACCCTAACCCTATCCTACGGCTGATGCTAACCCTAACCCTAACCCTAACACTATCCTAGGGCTGATGCTAACCCTAACCCTAACACTATGCTAGGCCTGATGCTAACCCTAACCCTAACCCTAACACTACCCTAGGGCTGATGCTAACCCTAACCCTAACACTATCCTAGGGCTGATGCTAACCCTAACGCTAACCCTAACACTATCCTAGGGCTCATGCTAACCCTAACCCTAACACTATGCTAGGCCTGATGCTAACCCTAACCCTAACCCAAACTCTGTCCTAGGGTTGATGCTAACCCTAACCCTAACACTATCCTAGGGCTGATGCTAACCCTAACCCTAACCCTAACACTATCCTAGGGCTGATGCTAACCCTAACCCTAACACTATCCTGGGCCTGATGCTAACCCTAACCCTAACCCTAACACTATCCTAGGCCTGATGCTAACCCTAACCCTAACCCTAACACTATCCTAGGGCTGATGCTAACCCTAACCCTAACACTATCCTAGGGCTGATGCTAACCCTAACCCTAACCCTAACACTATCCTAGGGCTGATGCTAACCCTAACCCTAACACTATCCTAGGCCTGATGCTAACCCTAACCCTAACCCTAACACTATCCTAGGGCTGATGCTAACCCTAACCCTAACACTATCCTAGGGCTGATGCTAACCCTAACCCTAACCCTAACACTATCCTAGGGCTGATGCTATCCCTAACGTTAACCCTAACACTATCCTTGAAGTGATGCTAACCCTAACCCTAACAATAACACTATCCTAGGCCTGATGATAACCCTAACCCTAAACCTAACACTATCCTAGGGTTTATGTTAACCCTAACCCTAACACTATCCTAGGGCTGATGCTAACCCTAACCCTAAAACTAACACTATCCTAGGGCGGATGCTAACCCTAACCCTAACCCTAACACTATCCTAGGGCTGATGCTAACCCTAACACTAACACTATCCTAGTGCTGATGCTAACCCTAACCCTAACCCTAACACTCTCCAAGGACTGATGCTAACCCTAACCCTAACCCTAACACTATCCTAGGGCTGATGCTAACCCTAACCCTAACTCTAACACTATCTTAGGGCTGAGGCTAACCCTAACCCTAACACTATCCTACGGCTGATGCTAACCCTAACCCTAACCCTAACACTATCCTAGGTCTGATGCTAACGCTAACCCTAACACTATCCTAGGCCTGATGCTAACCCTAACCCTAACCCTAACACTATCCTAGGGCTGATGCTAACCCTAACCCTAACACTATCCTAGGGCTGATGCTAACCCTAACCCTAACCCTAACACTATCCTAGGGCTGATGCTAACCCTAACCCTAACACTATCCTAGGCCTGTTGCTAACCCTAACCCTAACCCTAACACTATCCTAGGGCTGATGCTAACCCTAACCCTAACACTATCCTAGGGCTCATGCTAACCCTAACCCTAACCCTAACACTATCCTAGGGCTGATGCTAACCCTAACCCTAACACTCTCCTAGGCCTGATGATAACCCTAACCCTAACCCTAACACTATCCTAGGCCTGATGCTAACCCTAACCCTAACACTATCCTAGGGCTGATGCTAACCCTAACCCTAAGCCTAACACTATCCTAGGCCTGATGATAACCCTAACACTAACCCTAACACTATCCTAGGGTTTATGTTAACCCTAACCCTAACACTATCCTAGGGCTGATGCTAACCCTAACCCTAATCCTAACACTATCCTAGGGCGGATGCTAACCCTAACCATAACCCTAACACTATCCTAGGGCTGATGCTAACCCTAACCCTAACCCTAACACTATCCTAGGGCTGATGCTAACCCTAACGCTAACCCTAAAACTATCCTTGAACTGATGCTAACCCTAACCCTAACACTATCCTAGGGTTTATGTTAACCCTAACCCTAACACTATCCTAGGGATGATGCTAACCCTAACCCTACCACTATCTTGGGCCTGATGCTAACCCTAACCCTAACACTAACACTATCCTAGGTCTGTTGCTAACCCTAACCCTAACACTATCCTAGGGCTGATGCTATCCCTAACCCTAACCCTAGCACTATCCTAGGGCTCATGCTAACCCTAACGCTAACCCTAACACTATCCTTGAACTAATGCTAACCGTAACCCTAACCCTAACACTATCCTAGGCCTGATGATAACCCTAACCCTAACCCTAACACTATCCTAGGGTTTATGTTAACCCTAACCCTAACACTATCCTAGGGCTGATGCTAACCCTAACGCTAACCCTTACACTATCCTTGAACTAATGCTAACCCTAACCCTAACCCTAACACTATCCTAGGCCTGATGCTAACCATAACCCTAACCCTAACACTATCCTAGGGCTGATGCTAACCCTAACCGTAACCCTAACACTATACTAGGGCTGATGCTAACCCTAACCCTAACACTATCCTAGGCCTGATGCTAACCCTAACCCTAACACTATCCTAGGGCTGATGTGAACCCTAACCCTAACCCTAACACTATCCTAGGGCTGATGCTAACCCTAACCCTAACCCTAACACTATCCTAGGGCTGATGCTAACCCTAACCCTAACCCAAACACTATCCTAGGTTTGATGCTAACAGTAACCCTAACACTTTCCTAGGGCTGATGCTAACCCTAACCCTAACACTATCCTGGGCCTGATGCTAACCCTAACCCTAACCCTAACAGTATCCTAGGGCTGATGCTAACCCTAACACTAACACTATCCTTGGGCTGATGCTAACCCTAACCCTAACCCTAACACTATCCTAGGGCAGATGCTAACCCTAACGCTAACCTTAACACTATCCTTGAACTGATGCTAACCCTAACCCTAACCCTAACACTATCCTAGGCCTGATGATAACCCTAACCCTAACCCTAACACTATCATAGGGTTTATGTTAACCCTAACCCTAACACTATCCTAGGGCTGATGCTAACCCTAACCCTAACCCTAACACTATCCTAGGGCTGATGCTATCCCTAACGATAACCCTAACACTATCCTTGAAGTGATGCTAACCCTAACCCTAACAATAACACTATCCTAGGCCTGATGATAACCCTAACCCTAAACCTAACACTATCCTAGGGTTTATGTTAACCCTAACCCTAACACTATCCTAGGGCTGATGCTAACCCTAACCCTAAAACTAACACTATCCTAGGGCGGATGCTAACCCTAACCCTAACCCTAACCCTAACACTATCCTAGGGCTGATGCTAACCCTAACACTAACACTATCCTAGTGCTGATGCTAACCCTAACCCTAACCCTAACACTCTCCAAGGACTGATGCTAACCCTAACCCTAACCCTAACACTATCCTAGGGCTGATGCTAACCCTAACCCTAACTCTAACACTATCTTAGGGCTGAGGCTAACCCTAACCCTAACACTATCCTACGGCTGATGCTAACCCTAACCCTAACCCTAACACTATCCTAGGTCTGATGCTAACCCTAACCCTGACACTATCCTAGGCCTGATGCTAACCCTAACCCTAACCCTAACACTATCCTAGGGCTGATGCTAACCCTAACCCTAACACTATCCTAGGGCTGATGCTAACCCTAACCCTAACCCTAACACTATCCTAGGGCTGATGCTAACCCTAACCCTAACACTATCCTAGGCCTGTTGCTAACCCTAACCCTAACCCTAACACTATCCTAGGGCTGATGCTAACCCTAACCCTAACACTATCCTAGGGCTCATGCTAACCCTAACCCTAACCCTAACACTATCCTAGGGCTGATGCTAACCCTAACCCTAACACTCTCCTAGGCCTGATGATAACCCTAACCCTAACCCTAACACTATCCTAGGCCTGATGCTAACCCTAACCCTAACACTATCCTAGGGCTGATGCTAACCCTAACCCTAAGCCTAACACTATCCTAGGCCTGATGATAACCCTAACACTAACCCTAACACTATCCTAGGGTTTATGTTAACCCTAACCCTAACACTATCCTAGGGCTGATGCTAACCCTAACCCTAATCCTAACACTATCCTAGGGCGGATGCTAACCCTAACCATAACCCTAACACTATCCTAGGGCTGATGCTAACCCTAACCCTAACCCTAACACTATCCTAGGGCTGATGCTATCCCTAACCCTAACCCTAGCACTATCCTAGGGCTGATGCTAACCCTAACGCTAACCCTAACACTATCCTTGAACTAATGCTAACCGTAACCCTAACCCTAACACTATCCTAGGCCTGATGATAACCCTAACCCTAACCCTAACACTATCCTAGGGTTTATGTTAACCCTAACCCTAACACTATCCTAGGGCTGATGCTAACCCTAACGCTAACCCTAACACTATCCTTGAACTAATGCTAACCCTAACCCTAACCCTAACACTATCCTAGGCCTGATGCTAACCATAAGCCTAACCCTAACACTATCCTAAGGCTGATGCTAACCCTAACCCTAACCCTAACACTATACTAGGGCTGATGCTAACCCTAACCCTAACACTATCCTAGGCCTGATGTTAACCCTAACCCTAACACTATCCTAGGGCTGATGTGAACCCTAACCCTAACCCTAACACTATCCTAGGGCTGATGCTAACCCTAACCCTAACACTATCCTAGGCCTGATGCTAACCCTAACCCTAACACTATCCTAGGGCTGATGCTAACCCTAACCCTAACCCTAACACTATCCTAGGCCTGATGCTAACCCTATCCCTAACCCTAACACTCTCCTAGGGCTGAGGCTAACCCTAACCCTAACACTATCCTAGGGCTGATGCTAACCCTAACCCTAACCCAAACACTATCCTAGGGTTGATGCTAACAGTAACCCTAACACTTTCCTAGGGCTGATGCTAACCCTAACCCTAACACTATCCTGGGCCTGATGCTAACCCTAACCCTAACCCTAACAGTATCCTAGGGCTGATGCTAACCCTAACACTAACACTATCCTTGGGCTGATGCTAACCCTAACCCTAACCCTAACACTATCCTAGGGCAGATGCTAACCCTAACGCTAACCTTAACACTATCCTTGAACTGATGCTAACCCTAACCCTAACCCTAACACTATCCTAGGCCTGATGATAACCCTAACCCTAACCCTAACACTATCATAGGGTTTATGTTAACCCTAACCCTAACACTATCCTAGGGCTGATGCTAACCCTAACCCTAACCCTAACACTATCCTAGGGCGGATGCTAACCCTAACCCTAACCCTAACACTATCCTAGGGCTGATGCTAACCCTAACACTAACACTATCCTAGGGCTGATGCTAACCCTAACCCTAACCCTAACACCATCCTAGGGCTGATGCTAATCCTAACCCTAACTCTAACACTATCTTAGGGCTGAGGCTAACCCTAACCCTAACAGTATCCTACGGCTGATGCTAACCCTAACCCTAACCCTAACACTATCCTAGGGCTGATGCTAACCCTAACCCTAACACTATGCTAGGCCTGATGCTAACCCTAACCCTAACCCTAACACTACCCTAGGGCTGATGCTAACCCTAACCCTAACACTATCCTAGGGCTGATGCTAACCCTACCCCTAACCCTAACACTATCCTAGGGCTGATGCTAACCCTAACCCTAACTCTATCCTAGGGCTGATGCTAACCCTAACCCTAACCCTACCACTATCCTAGGGCTGATGCTAACCCTAACGCTAACCCTAACACTATCCTTGAACTGATGCTAACCCTAACCATAACCCTAACACTATCCTAGGCCTGATGATAACCCTAACCCTAACCCTAACACTATCCTAGGGTTTATGTTAGCCCTAACCCTAACACTATCCTAGGGCTGATGCTAACCCTAACCCTAAACCTAACACTATCCTAGGGCGGATGCTAACCCTAACCCTAACCCTAACACTATCCTAGGGCTGATGCTAACCCTAACACTAACACTATCCTAGTGCTGATGCTAACCCTAACCCTAACCCTAACACTCTCCAAGGGCTGATGCTAACCCTAACCCTAACCCTAACACTATCCTAGGGCTGCTGCTAACCCTAACCCTAACACTATCCTAGGCCTGATGCTAACCCTACCCCTAACCCTAACACTATCCTAGGGCTGATGCTAACCCTAACCCTAACTCTATCCTAGGGCTGATGCTAACCCTAACCCTAACCCTACCACTATCCTAGGGCTGATGCTAACCCTAACGCTAACCCTAACACTATCCTTGAACTGATGCTAACCCTAACCATAACCCTAACACTATCCTAGGCCTGATGATAACCCTAACCCTAACCCTAACACTATCCTAGGGTTTATGTTAGCCCTAACCCTAACACTATCCTAGGGCTGATGCTAACCCTAACCCTAAACCTAACACTATCCTAGGGCGGATGCTAACCCTAACCCTAACCCTAACACTATCCTAGGGCTGATGCTAACCCTAACACTAACACTATCCTAGTGCTGATGCTAACCCTAACCCTAACCCTAACACTCTCCAAGGGCTGATGCTAACCCTAACCCTAACCCTAACACTATCCTAGGGCTGATGCTAACCCTAAGCCTAACTCTAACACTATCTTAGGGCTGAGGCTAACCCTAACCCTAACACTATCCTACGGCTGATGCTAACCCTAACCCTAACCCTAACACTATCCCAGGGCTGATGCTAACCCTAACCCTAACACTATCCTAGGCCTGATGATAACCCTAACCCTAACACTAACACTAAGCTAGGGCTGATGCTAACCCTAACCCTAACACTATCCTAGGGCTGATGCTAACCCTAACCCTAACCCTAACACTATCCTAGGGCTGATGCTAACCCTAACCCCAACACTATCCTAGGCCTGATGATAACCCTAACCCTAACGCTAACACTATCCTAGGGCTGATGCTAACACTAACCCTAACCCTAACACTATCCTAGGGCTGATGCTAACCCTAACGCTAACCCTAACACTATCCTTGAAGTGATGCTAACCCTAACCCTAACAATAACACTATCCTAGGCCTGATGATAACCCTAACCCTAAACCTAACACTATCCTAGGGTTTATGTTAACCCTAACCCTAACACTATCCTAGGGCTGATGCTAACCCTAACCCTAAACCTAACACTATCCTAGGGCGGATGCTAACCCTAACGCTAACCCTAACATTATCCTAGGGCTGATGCTAACCCTAACACTAACACTATCCTAGTGCTGATGCTAACCCTAACCCTAACCCTAACACTCTCCAAGGACTGATGCTAACCCTATCCCTAACCCTAACACTATCCTAGGGCTGATGCTAACCCTAACCATAACTCTAACACTATCTTAGGGCTGAGGCTAACCCTAACCCTAACACTATCCTACGGCTGATGCTAACCCTAACCCTAACCCTATCACTATCCTAGGGCTGATGCTAACCCTAACCCTAACACTATCCTAGGCCTGATGCTAACCCTAACCCTAACCCTAACACTATCCTAGGGCTGATGCTAACCCTAACCCTAACACTATCCTAGGGGTGATGCTAACCCTAACCCTAACCCTAACACTATCCTAGGGCTGATGCTAACCCTAACCCTAACACTATCCTAGGCCTGATGATAACCCTAACCCTGACCCTAACACTATCCTAGGGCTGATGCTAACCCTAACCCTAACACTATCCTAGGGCTGATGCTAACCCTAACCCTAACCCTAACACTATCCTAAGTCTGATGCTAACCCTAGCCCTCACACTATCCTAGGCCTGATGATAACCCTAACCCTAACCTTAACACTATCCTAAGGCTGATGCTAACCCTAACCCTAACCCTAACACTATCCTAGAGCTGATGCTAACCCTAACAATAACACTATCCTTGGCCTGATGATAACCCTAACCCTAACCCTAACACTATCCTAGGGCTGATGCTAACCCTAACCCTAACACTATCCTAGGGCTGATGCTAACCCTAACCCTAACCCTAACACTATCCTAGGGCTGATGCTAACCCTAACGCTAAGCCTAACACTATCCTTGAACTGATGCTAACCCTAACCCTAACCCTAACACTATCCTAGGCCTGATGATAACCCTAACACTAACCCTAACACTATCCTAGGGTTTATGTTAACCCTAACCCTAACACTATCCTAGGGCTGATGCTAACCCTAACCCTAATCCTAACACTATCCCAGGGCGGATGCTAACCCTAACCATAACCCTAACACTATCCTAGGGCTGATGCTAACCCTAACCCTAACCCTAACACCATCCTAGGGTTGATGCTAACCCTAACCCTAACTCTAACACTATCTTAGGGCTGAGGCTAACCCTAACCCTAACACTATCCTACGGCTGATGCTAACCCTAACCCTAACCCTAACACTATCCTAGGCCTGATGCTAACCCTAACCCTAACACTATGCTAGGCCTGATGCTAACCCTAACCCTAACCCTAACACTACCCTAGGGCTGATGCTAACCCTAACCCTAACACTATCCTAGGGCTGATGCTAACCCTAACGCTAACCCTAACACTATCCTAGGGCTCATGCTAACCCTAACCCTAACACTATCCTGGGGCTGATGCTATCCATAACACTAACACTATCCTAGGGCTGATGCTAACCCTAAAGCTAACCCTAACACTATCCTAGGGCTGATGCTAACCCTAACCCTAACTCTAACACTATCTTAGGGCTGAGGCTAACCCTAACCCTAACACTATCCTACGGCTGATGATAACCCTAACTTTAACCCTAACACTATCCTAGGGCTGATGCTAACCCTAACCCTAACACTATCCTAGGCCTGATGCTAACCCTAACCTTAACCCTAACACTATCCTAGGGCTGATGCTAACCCTAACCCTAACACTATCCTAGGGCTGATGCTAACCCTAACCCTAACCCTAACACTGTCCTAGGGCTGATGCTAACCCTAACCCTAACACTATCCTAGGCCTGATGCTAACCCTAACCCTAACACTATCCTAGGGCTGATGCTATCCCTAACCCTAACCCTAACACTATCCTAGGCCTGATGCTAACCCTATCCCTAACCCTAACACTCTCCTAGGGCTGAGGCTAACCCTAACCCTAACACTATCCTAGGGCTGATGCTAACCCTAACCCTAACCCAAACACTGTCCTAGGGTTGATGCTAACCCTAACCCTAACACTATCCTAGGGCTGATGCTAACCCTAACCCTAACCCTAACACTATCCTAGGGCTGATGCTAACCCTAACCCTAACACTATCCTGGGCCTGATGCTAACCCTAACCCTAACCCTAACACTATCCTAGGGCTGATGCTAACCCTAACCCTAACACTATCCTTGGGCTGATGCTAACCCTAACCCTAACCCTAACACTATCCTAGGGCAGATGCTAACCCTAACGCTAACCCTAACACTATCCTTGAACTGATGCTAACCCTAACCCTAACCCTAACACTATCCTAGGCCTGATGATAACCCTAACCCTACCCCTAACACTATCCTAGGGTTTATGTTAACCCTAACCCTAACACTATCCTAGGGCTGATGCTAACCCTAACCCTAACCCTAACACTATCCTAGGGCTGATGCTAACCCTAACACTAACACTATCGTAGGGCTGATGCTAACCCTAACCCTAACCCTAACACCATCCTAGGGATTATGCTAACCCTAACCCTAACACTATCCTAGGGTTTATGTTAACCCTAACCCTAACACTATCCTAGGGCTGATGCTAACCCTAACCCTAAACCTAACACTATCCTAGGGCGGATGCTAACCCTAACCCTAACCCTAACACTATCCTAGGGCTGATGCTAACCCTAACACTAACACTATCCTAGTGCTGATGCTAACCCTAACCCTAAGCCTAACACTCTCCAAGGGCTGATGCTAACCCTAACCCTAACCCTAACACTATCCTAGGGCTGATGCTAACCCTAACCCTAACACTATCCTAGGGCTGATGCTAACCCTAACCCTAACCCTAACACTATCCTAGGGCTGATGCTAACCCTAACCCTAACGCTATCCTAGGCCTGTTGCTAACCCTAACCCTAACCCTAACACTATCCTAGGGCTGATGCTAACCCTAACCCTAACACTATCCTAGGGCTGATGCTAACCCTAACCCTAACCCTAACACTATCCTAGGGCTGATGCTAACCCTAACCCTAACACTATCCTAGGCCTGATGATAACCCTAACCCTAACCCTAACACTATCCTAGGCCTGATGCTAACCCTAACCCTAACACTATCCTAGGGCTGATGCTAACCCTAACCCTAAGCCTAACAGTATCCTAGGCCTGATGATAACCCTAACACTAACCCTAACACTATCCTAGGGTTTATGTTAACCCTAACCCTAACACTATCCTAGGGCTGATGCTAACCCTAACCCTAATCCTAACACTATCCTAGGGCGGATGCTAACCCTAACCATAACCCTAACACTATCCTAGGGCTGATGCTATCCCTAACCCTAACCCTAGCACTATCCTAGGGCTGATGCTAACCCTAACGCTAACCCTAACACTATCCTTGAACTAATGCTAACCCTAACCCTAACCCTAACACTATCCTAGGCCTGATGATAACCCTAACCCTAACCCTAACACTATCTTAGGGTTTATGTTAACCCTAACCCTAACACTATCCTAGGGCTGATGCTAACCCTAACGCTAACCCTAACACTATCCTTGAACTAATGCTAACCCTAACCCTAACCCTAACACTATCCTAGGCCTGATGCTAACCATAACCCTAACCCTAACACTATCCTAGGGCTGATGCTAACCCTAACCCTAACCCTAACACTATACTAGGGCTGATGCTAACCCTAACCCTAACACTATCCTAGGCCTGATGCTAACCCTAACCCTAACACTATCCTAGGCTGATGTGAACCCTAACCCTAACCCTAACACTATCCTAGGGCTGATGCTAACCCTAACCCTAACACTATCCTAGGCCTGATGCTAACCCTAACCCTAACACTATCCTAGGGCTGATGCTAACACTAACCCTAACCCTAACACTATCCTAGGCCTGATGCTAACCCTATCCCTAACCCTAACACTCTCCTAGGGCTGAGGCTAACCCTAACCCTAACACTATCCTAGGGCTGATGCTAACCCTAACCCTAACCGAAACACTATCCTAGGGTTGATGCTAACAGTAACCCTAACACTTTCCTAGGGCTGATGCTAACCCTAACCCTAACGCTAACACTATCCTAGGGCTGATGCTAACCCTAACCCTAACACTATCCTGGGCCTGATGCTAACCCTAACCCTAACCCTAACAGTATCCTAGGGCTGATGCTAACCCTAACACTAACACTATCCTTGGGCTGATGCTAACCCTAACCCTAACCCTAACACTATCCTAGGGCAGATGCTAACCCTAACGCTAACCCTAACACTATCCTTGAACTGATGCTAACCCTAACCCCAACCCTAACACTATCCTAGGCCTGATGATAACCCTAACCCTAACCCTAACACTATCCTAGGGTTTATGTTAACCCTAACCCTAACACTATCCTAGGGATGATGCTAACCCTAACCCTAACCCTAACACTATCCTAGGGCGGATGCTAACCCTAACCCTAACCCTAACACTATCCTAGGGCTGATGCTAACCCTAACACTAACACTATCCTAGGGCTGATGCTAACCCTAACCCTGACCCTAACACCATCCTAGGGCTGATGCTACTCCTAACCCTAACTCTAACACTATCTTAGGGCTGAGGCTAACCCTAACCCTAACACTATCCTACGGCTGATGCTAACCCTAACCCTAACCCTAACACTATCCTAGGGCTGATGCTAACCCTAACCCTAACACTATGCTAGGCCTGATGCTAACCCTAACCCTAACCCTAACACTACCCTAGGGCTGATGCTAACCCTAACCCTAACACTATCCTAGGGCTGATGCTAACCCTAACGCTAACCCTAACACTATCCTAGGGCTGCTGCTAACCCTAACCCTAACACTATCCTAGGCCTGATGCTAACCCTAACCCTAACCCTAACACTATCCTAGGGCTGATGCTAACCCTAACCCTAACACTATCCTTGGGCTGATGCTAACCCTAACCCTAACCCTAACACTATCCTAGGGCAGATGCTAACCCTAACGCTAACCCTAACACTATCCTTGAACTGATGCTAACCCTAACCCTAACCCTAACACTATCCTAGGCCTGATGATAACCCTAACCCTACCCCTAACACTATCCTAGGGTTTATGTTAACCCTAACCCTAACACTATCCTAGGGCTGATGCTAACCCTAACCCTAACCCTAACACTATCCTAGGGCTGATGCTAACCCTAACACTAACACTATCGTAGGGCTGATGCTAACCCTAACCCTAACCCTAACACCATCCTAGGGATTATGCTAACCCTAACCCTAACACTATCCTAGGGTTTATGTTAACCCTAACCCTAACACTATCCTAGGGCTGATGCTAACCCTAACCCTAAACCTAACACTATCCTAGGGCGGATGCTAACCCTAACCCTAACCCTAACACTATCCTAGGGCTGATGCTAACCCTAACACTAACACTATCCTAGTGCTGATGCTAACCCTAACCCTAACCCTAACACTCTCCAAGGGCTGATGCTAACCCTAACCCTAACCCTAACACTATCCTAGGGCTGATGCTAACCCTAACCCTAACACTATCCTAGGGCTGATGCTAACCCTAACCCTAACCCTAACACTATCCTAGGGCTGATGCTAACCCTAACCCTAACGCTATCCTAGGCCTGTTGCTAACCCTAACCCTAACCCTAACACTATCCTAGGGCTGATGCTAACCCTAACCCTAACACTATCCTAGGGCTGATGCTAACCCTAACCCTAACCCTAACACTATCCTAGGGCTGATGCTAACCCTAACCCTAACACTATCCTAGGCCTGATGATAACCCTAACCCTAACCCTAACACTATCCTAGGCCTGATGCTAACCCTAACCCTAACACTATCCTAGGGCTGATGCTAACCCTAACCTTAAGCCTAACAGTATCCTAGGCCTGATGATAACCCTAACACTAACCCTAACACTATCCTAGGGTTTATGTTAACCCTAACCCTAACACTATCCTAGGGCTGATGCTAACCCTAACCCTAATCCTAACACTATCCTAGGGCGGATGCTAACCCTAACCATAACCCTAACACTATCCTAGGGCTGATGCTAACCCTAACCCTAACCCTAACACTATCCTAGGGCTGATGCTAACCCTAACGCTAACCCTAAAACTATCCTTGAACTGATGCTAACCCTAACCCTAACCCTAACACTATCCTAGGCCTGATGATAACCCTAACCCTAACCCTAACACTATCCTAGGGTTTATGTTAACGCTAACCCTAACACTATCCTAGGGATGATGCTAACCCTAACCCTACCACTATCTTGTACCTGATGCTAACCCTAACCCTAACACTAACACTATCCTATGTCTGTTGCTAACCCTAACCCTAACACTATCCTAGGGCTGATGCTATCCCTAACCCTAACCCTAGCACTATCCTAGGGCTGATGCTAACCCTAACGCTAACCCTAACACTATCCTTGAACTAATGCTAACCCTAACCCTAACCCTAACACTATCCTAGGCCTGATGATAACCCTAACCCTAACCCTAACACTATCCTAGGGTTTATGTTAACCCTAACCCTAACACTATCCTAGGGCTGATGCTAACCCTAACGCTAACCCTAACACTATCCTTGAACTAATGCTAACCCTAACCCTAACCCTAACACTATCCTAGGCCTGATGCTAACCATAACCCTAACCCTAACACTATCCTAGGGCTGATGCTAACCCTAAACCTAACCCTAACACTATACTAGGGCTGATGCTAACCCTAACCCTAACACTATCCTAGGCCTGATGCTAACCCTAACCCTAACACTATCCTAGGCTGATGTGAACCCTAACCCTAACCCTAACACTATCCTAGGGCTGATGCTAACCCTAACCCTAACACTATCCTAGGCCTGATGCTAACCCTAACCCTAACACTATCCTAGGGCTGATGCTAACACTAACCCTAACCCTAACACTATCCTAGGCCTGATGCTAACCCTATCCCTAACCCTAACACTCTCCTAGGGCTGAGGCTAACCCTAACCCTAACACTATCCTAGGGCTGATGCTAACCCTAACCCTAACCGAAACCCTATCCTAGGGTTGATGCTAACAGTAACCCTAACACTTTCCTAGGGCTGATGCTAACCCTAACCCTAACGCTAACACTATCCTAGGGCTGATGCTAACCCTAACCCTAACACTATCCTGGGCCTGATGCTAACCCTAACCCTAACCCTAACAGTATCCTAGGGCTGATGCTAACCCTAACACTAACACTATCCTTGGGCTGATGCTAACCCTAACCCTAACCCTAACACTATCCTAGGGCAGATGCTAACCCTAACGCTAACCCTAACACTATCCTTGAACTGATGCTAACCCTAACCCTAACACTAACACTATCCTAGGCCTGATGATAACCCTAACCCTAACCCTAACACTATCCTAGGGTTTATGTTAACCCTAACCCTAACACTATCCTAGGGCTGATGCTAACCCTAACCCTAACCCTAACACTATCCTAGGGCGGATGCTAACCCTAACCCTAACCCTAACACTATCCTAGGGCTGATGCTAACCCTAACACTAACACTATCCTAGGGCTGATGCTAACCCTAACCCTGACCCTAACACCATCCTAGGGCTGATGCTAATCCTAACCCTAACTCTAACACTATCTTAGGGCTGAGGCTAACCCTAACCCTAACACTATCCTACGGCTGATGCTAACCCTAACCCTAACCCTAACACTATCCTAGGGCTGATGCTAACCCTAACCCTAACACTATGCTAGGCCTGATGCTAACCCTAACCCTAACCCTAACACTACCCTAGGGCTGATGCTAACCCTAACCCTAACACTATCCTAGGGCTGATGCTAACCCTAACGCTAACCCTAACACTATCCTAGGGCTGCTGCTAACCCTAACCCTAACACTATCCTGGGCCTGATGCTAACCCTAACCCTAACCCTAACAGTATCCTAGGGCTGATGCTAACCCTAACACTAACACTATCCTTGGGCTGATGCTAACCCTAACCCTAACCCTAACACTATCCTAGGGCAGATGCTAACCCTAACGCTAACCCTAACACTATCCTTGAACTGATGCTAACCCTAACCCCAACCCTAACACTATCCTAGGCCTGATGATAACCCTAACCCTAACCCTAACACTATCCTAGGGTTTATGTTAACCCTAACCCTAACACTATCCTAGGGCTGATGCTAACCCTAACCCTAACCCTAACACTATCCTAGGGCGGATGCTAACCCTAACCCTAACCCTAACACTATCCTAGGGCTGATGCTAACCCTAACACTAACACTATCCTAGGGCTGATGCTAACCCTAACCCTGACCCTAACACCATCCTAGGGCTGATGCTACTCCTAACCCTAACTCTAACACTATCTTAGGGCTGAGGCTAACCCTAACCCTAACACTATCCTACGGCTGATGCTAACCCTAACCCTAACCCTAACACTATCCTAGGGCTGATGCTAACCCTAACCCTAACACTATGCTAGGCCTGATGCTAACCCTAACCCTAACCCTAACACTACCCTAGGGCTGATGCTAACCCTAACCCTAACACTATCCTAGGGCTGATGCTAACCCTAACGCTAACCCTAACACTATCCTAGGGCTGCTGCTAACCCTAACCCTAACACTATCCTAGGCCTGATGCTAACCCTAACCCTAACCCTAACACTATCCTAGGGCTGATGCTAACCCTAACCCTAACACTATCCTTGGGCTGATGCTAACCCTAACCCTAACCCTAACACTATCCTAGGGCAGATGCTAACCCTAACGCTAACCCTAACACTATCCTTGAACTGATGCTAACCCTAACCCTAACCCTAACACTATCCTAGGCCTGATGATAACCCTAACCCTACCCCTAACACTATCCTAGGGTTTATGTTAACCCTAACCCTAACACTATCCTAGGGCTGATGCTAACCCTAACCCTAACCCTAACACTATCCTAGGGCTGATGCTAACCCTAACACTAACACTATCGTAGGGCTGATGCTAACCCTAACCCTAACCCTAACACCATCCTAGGGATTATGCTAACCCTAACCCTAACACTATCCTAGGGTTTATGTTAACCCTAACCCTAACACTATCCTAGGGCTGATGCTAACCCTAACCCTAAACCTAACACTATCCTAGGGCGGATGCTAACCCTAACCCTAACCCTAACACTATCCTAGGGCTGATGCTAACCCTAACACTAACACTATCCTAGTGCTGATGCTAACCCTAACCCTAACCCTAACACTCTCCAAGGGCTGATGCTAACCCTAACCCTAACCCTAACACTATCCTAGGGCTGATGCTAACCCTAACCCTAACACTATCCTAGGGCTGATGCTAACCCTAACCCTAACCCTAACACTATCCTAGGGCTGATGCTAACCCTAACCCTAACGCTATCCTAGGCCTGTTGCTAACCCTAACCCTAACCCTAACACTATCCTAGGGCTGATGCTAACCCTAACCCTAACACTATCCTAGGGCTGATGCTAACCCTAACCCTAACCCTAACACTATCCTAGGGCTGATGCTAACCCTAACCCTAACACTATCCTAGGCCTGATGATAACCCTAACCCTAACCCTAACACTATCCTAGGCCTGATGCTAACCCTAACCCTAACACTATCCTAGGGCTGATGCTAACCCTAACCTTAAGCCTAACAGTATCCTAGGCCTGATGATAACCCTAACACTAACCCTAACACTATCCTAGGGTTTATGTTAACCCTAACCCTAACACTATCCTAGGGCTGATGCTAACCCTAACCCTAATCCTAACACTATCCTAGGGCGGATGCTAACCCTAACCATAACCCTAACACTATCCTAGGGCTGATGCTAACCCTAACCCTAACCCTAACACTATCCTAGGGCTGATGCTAACCCTAACGCTAACCCTAAAACTATCCTTGAACTGATGCTAACCCTAACCCTAACCCTAACACTATCCTAGGCCTGATGATAACCCTAACCCTAACCCTAACACTATCCTAGGGTTTATGTTAACGCTAACCCTAACACTATCCTAGGGATGATGCTAACCCTAACCCTACCACTATCTTGTACCTGATGCTAACCCTAACCCTAACACTAACACTATCCTATGTCTGTTGCTAACCCTAACCCTAACACTATCCTAGGGCTGATGCTATCCCTAACCCTAACCCTAGCACTATCCTAGGGCTGATGCTAACCCTAACGCTAACCCTAACACTATCCTTGAACTAATGCTAACCCTAACCCTAACCCTAACACTATCCTAGGCCTGATGATAACCCTAACCCTAACCCTAACACTATCCTAGGGTTTATGTTAACCCTAACCCTAACACTATCCTAGGGCTGATGCTAACCCTAACGCTAACCCTAACACTATCCTTGAACTAATGCTAACCCTAACCCTAACCCTAACACTATCCTAGGCCTGATGCTAACCATAACCCTAACCCTAACACTATCCTAGGGCTGATGCTAACCCTAACCCTAACCCTAACACTATACTAGGGCTGATGCTAACCCTAACCCTAACACTATCCTAGGCCTGATGCTAACCCTAACCCTAACACTATCCTAGGCTGATGTGAACCCTAACCCTAACCCTAACACTATCCTAGGGCTGATGCTAACCCTAACCCTAACACTATCCTAGGCCTGATGCTAACCCTAACCCTAACACTATCCTAGGGCTGATGCTAACACTAACCCTAACCCTAACACTATCCTAGGCCTGATGCTAACCCTATCCCTAACCCTAACACTCTCCTAGGGCTGAGGCTAACCCTAACCCTAACACTATCCTAGGGCTGATGCTAACCCTAACCCTAACCGAAACCCTATCCTAGGGTTGATGCTAACAGTAACCCTAACACTTTCCTAGGGCTGATGCTAACCCTAACCCTAACGCTAACACTATCCTAGGGCTGATGCTAACCCTAACCCTAACACTATCCTGGGCCTGATGCTAACCCTAACCCTAACCCTAACAGTATCCTAGGGCTGATGCTAACCCTAACACTAACACTATCCTTGGGCTGATGCTAACCCTAACCCTAACCCTAACACTATCCTAGGGCAGATGCTAACCCTAACGCTAACCCTAACACTATCCTTGAACTGATGCTAACCCTAACCCTAACCCTAACACTATCCTAGGCCTGATGATAACCCTAACCCTAACCCTAACACTATCCTAGGGTTTATGTTAACCCTAACCCTAACACTATCCTAGGGCTGATGCTAACCAGAACCCTAACCCTAACACTATCCTAGGGCGGATGCTAACCCTAACCCTAACCCTAACACTATCCTAGGGCTGATGCTAACCCTAACACTAACACTATCCTAGGGCTGATGCTAACCCTAACCCTGACCCTAACACCATCCTAGGGCTGATGCTAATCCTAACCCTAACTCTAACACTATCTTAGGGCTGAGGCTAACCCTAACCCTAACACTATCCTACGGCTGATGCTAACCCTAACCCTAACCCTAACACTATCCTAGGGCTGATGCTAACCCTAACCCTAACACTATGCTAGGCCTGATGCTAACCCTAACCCTAACCCTAACACTACCCTAGGGCTGATGCTAACCCTAACCCTAACACTATCCTAGGGCTGATGCTAACCCTAACGCTAACCCTAACACTATCCTAGGGCTGCTGCTAACCCTAACCCTAACACTATCCTAGGCCTGATGCTAACCCTAACCCTAACCCTAACACTATCCTAGGGCTGATGCTAACCCTAACCCTAACACTATCCTAGGGCTGATGCTAACCCTAACCCTAACCCTACCACTATCCTAGGGCTGATGCTAACCCTAACGCTAACCCTAACACTATCCTTGAACTGATGCTAACCCTAACCATAACCCTAACACTATCCTAGGCCTGATGATAACCCTAACCCTAACCCTAACACTATCCTAGGGTTTATGTTAACCCTAACCCTAACACTATCCAAGGGCTGATGCTAACCCTAACCCTAAACCTAACACTATCCTAGGGCGGATGCTAACCCTAACCCTAACCCTAACACTATCCTAGGGCTGATGCTAACCCTAACACTAACACTATCCTAGTGCTGATGCTAACCCTAACCCTAACCCTAACACTCTCCAAGGGCTGATGCTAACCCTAACCCTAACCCTAACACTATCCTAGGGCTGATGCTAACCCTAAGCCTAACTCTAACACTATCTTAGGGCTGAGGCTCACCCTAACCCTAACACTATCCTACGGCTGATGCTAACCCTAACCCTAACCCTAACACTATCCCAGGGCTGATGCTAACCCTAACCCTAACACTATCCTAGGCCTGATGATAACCCTAACCCTAACACTAACACTAAGCTAGGGCTGATGCTAACCCTAACCCTAACACTATTCTAGGGCTGATGCTAACCCTAACCCTAACCCTAACACTATCCTAGGGCTGATGCTAACCCTAACCCCAACACTATCCTAGGCCTGATGATAACCCTAACCCTAATGCTAACACTATCCTAGGGCTGATGCTAACCCTAACCCTAACCCTAACACTATCCTAGGGCTGATGCTAACCCTAACGCTAACCCTAACACTATCCTTGAAGTGATGCTAACCCAAACCCTAACAATAACACTATCCTAGGCCTGATGATAACCCTAACCCTAAACCTAACACTATCCTAGGGTTTATGTTAACCCTAACCCTAACACTATCCTAGGGCTGATGCTAACCCTAACCCTAAACCTAACACTATCCTAGGGCGGATGCTAACCCTAACCCTAACCCTAACACTATCCTAGGGCTGATGCTAACCCTAACACTAACACTATCCTAGTGCTGATGCTAACCCTAACCCTAACCCTAACACTCTCCAAGAACTGATGCTAACCCTAACCCTAACCCTAACACTATCCTAGGGCTGATGCTAACCCTAACCATAACTCTAACACTATCTTAGGGCTGAGGCTAACCCTAACCCTAACACTATCCTACGGCTGATGCTAACCCTAACCCTAACCCTATCACTATCCTAGGGCTGATGCTAACCCTAACCCTAACACTATCCTAGGCCTGATGCTAACCCTAACCCTAACCCTAACACTATCCTAGGGCTGATGCTAACCCTAACCCTAACACTATCCTAGGGGTGATGCTAACCCTAACCCTAACCCTAACACTATCCTAGGGCTGATGCTAACCCTAACCCTAACACTATCCTAGGCCTGATGATAACCCTAACCCTAACCCTAACACTATCCTAGGGCTGATGCTAACCCTAACCCTAACACTATCCTAGGGCTGATGCTAACCCTAACCCTAACCCTAACACTATCCTAAGTCTGATGCTAACCCTAGCCCTCACACTATCCTAGGCCTGATGATAACCCTAACCCTAACCTTAACACTATCCTAAGGCTGATGCTAACCCTAACCCTAACCCTAACACTATCCTAGAGCTGATGCTAACCCTAACAATAACACTATCCTTGGCCTGATGATAACCCTAACCCTAACCCTAACACTATCCTAGGGCTGATGCTAACCCTAACCCTAACACTATCCTAGGGCTGATGCTAACCCTAACCCTAACCCTAACACTATCCTAGGGCTGATGCTAACCCTAACGCTAAGCCTAACACTATCCTTGAACTGATGCTAACCCTAACCCTAACCCTAACACTATCCTAGGCCTGATGATAACCCTAACACTAACCCTAACACTATCCTAGGGTTTATGTTAACCCTAACTCTAACACTATCCTAGGGCTGATGCTAACCCTAACCCTAATCCTAACACTATCCTAGGGCGGATGCTAACCCTAACCATAACCCTAACACTATCCTAGGGCTGATGCTAACCCTAACCCTAACCCTAACACCATCCTAGGGTTTATGCTAACCCTAACCCTAACTCTAACACTATCTTAGGGCTGAGGCTAACCCTAACCCTAACACTATCCTACGGCTGATGCTAACCCTAACCCTAACCCTAACACTATCCTAGGGCTGATGCTAACCCTAACGCTAACCCTAACACTATCCTAGGGCTCATGCTAACCCTAACCCTAACACTATGCTAGGCCTGATGCTAACCCTAACCCTAACCCAAACACTGTCCTAGGGTTGATGCTAACCCTAACCCTAACACTATCCTAGGGCTGATGCTAACCCTAACCCTAACCCTAACACTATCCTAGGGATGATGCTAACCCTAACCCTAACACTATCCTGGGCCTGATGCTAACCCTAACCCTAACCCTAACACTATCCTAGGGCTGATGCTAACCCTAACCCTAACACTATCCTAGGGCTGATGCTAACCCTAACCCTAACACTATCCTAGGCCTGATGCTAACCCTAACCCTAACCCTAACACTATCCTAGGGCTGATGCTAACCCTAACCCTAACACTATCCTAGGGCTGATGCTAACCCTAACCCTAACCCTAACACTATCCTAGGGCTGATGCTAACCCTAACCCTAACACTATCCTAGGCCTGATCCTAACCCTAACCCTAACCCTAACACTATCCTAGGGCTGATGCTAACCCTAACCCTAACACTATCCTAGGGCTGATGCTAACCCTAACCCTAACCCTAACACTATCCTAGGGCTGATGCTATCCCTAACGTTAACCGTAACACTATCCTTGAAGTGATGCTAACCCTAACCCTAACAATAACACTATCCTAGGCCTGATGATAACCCTAACCCTAAACCTAACACTATCCTAGGGTTTATGTTAACCCTAACCCTAACACTATCCTAGGGCTGATGCTAACCCTAACCCTAAAACTAACACTATCCTAGGGCGGATGCTAACCCTAACCCTAACCCTAACACTATCCTAGTGCTGATGCTAACCCTAACCCTAACCCTAACACTCTCCAAGGACTGATGCTAACCCTAACCCTAACCCTAACACTATCCTAGGGCTGATGCTAACCCTAACCCTAACTCTAACACTATCTTAGGGCTGAGGCTAACCCTAACCCTAACACTATCCTACGGCTGATGCTAACCCTAACCCTAACCCTAACACTATCCTAGGTCTGATGCTAACCCTAACCCTAACACTATCCTAGGCCTGATGCTAACCCTAACCCTAACCCTAACACTATCCTAGGGCTGATGCTAACCCTAACCCTAACACTATCCTAGGGCTGATGCTAACCCTAACCCTAACCCTAACACTATCCTAGGGCTGATGCTAACCCTAACCCTAACACTATCCTAGGCCTGTTGCTAACCCTAACCCTAACCCTAACACTATCCTAGGGCTGATGCTAACCCTAACCCTAACACTATCCTAGGGCTCATGCTAACCCTAACACTAACCCTAACACTATCCTAGGGCTGATGCTAACCCTAACCCTAACACTCTCCTAGGCCTGATGATAACCCTAACCCTAACCCTAACACTATCCTAGGCCTGATGCTAACCCTAACCCTAACACTATCCTAGGGCTGATGCTAACCCTAACCCTAAGCCTAACACTATCCTAGGCCTGATGATAACCCTAACACTAACCCTAACACTATCCTAGGGTTTATGTTAACCCTAAACCTAACACTATCCTAGGGATGATGCTAACCCTAACCCTAATCCTAACACTATCCTAGGGCGGATGCTAACCCTAAGCATAACCCTAACACTATCCTAGGGCTGATGCTAACCCTAACCCTAACCCTAACACTATCCTAGGGCTGATGCTAACCCTAACGCTAACTCTAAAACTATCCTTGAACTGATGCTAACCCTAACCCTAACCCTAACACTATCCTAGGCCTGATGATAACCCTAACCCTAACCCTAACACTATCCTAGGGTTTATGTTAACCCTAACCCTAACACTATCCTAGGGATGATGCTAACCCTAACCCTACCACTATCTTGGGCCTGATGCTAACCCTAACCCTAACACTAACACTATCCTAGGTCTGTTGCTAACCCTAACCCTAACACTATCCTAGGGCTGATGCTATCCCTAACCCTAACCCTAGCACTATCCTAGGGCTGATGCTAACCCTAACGCTAACCCTAACACTATCCTTGAACTAATGCTAACCGTAACCCTAACCCTAACACTATCCTAGGCCTGATGATAACCCTAACCCTAACCCTAACACTATCCTAGGGTTTATGTTAACCCTAACCCTAACACTATCCTAGGGCTGATGCTAACCCTAACGCTAACCCTAACACTATCCTTGAACTAATGCTAACCCTAACCCTAACCCTAACACTATCCTAGGCCTGATGCTAACCATAACCCTAACCCTAACACTATCCTAGGGCTGATGCTAACCCTAACCCTAACCCTAACACTATACTAGGGCTGATGCTAACCCTAACCCTAACACTATCCTAGGCCTGATGCTAACCCTAACCCTAACACTATCCTAGGGCTGATGTGAACCCTAACCCTAACCCTAACACTATCCTAGGGCTGATGCTAACCCTAACCCTAACACTATCCTAGGCCTGATGCTAACCCTAACCCTAACACTATCCTAGGGCTGATGCTAACCCTAACCCTAACCCTAACACTATCCTAGGCCTGATGCTAACCCTATCCCTAACCCTAACACTCTCCTAGGGCTGAGGCTAACCCTAACCCTAACACTATCCTAGGGCTGATGCTAACCCTAACCCTAACCCAAACACTATCCTAGGGTTGATGCTAACAGTAACCCTAACACTTTCCTAGGGCTGATGCTAACCCTAACCCTAACACTATCCTGGGCCTGATGCTAACCCTAACCCTAACCCTAACAGTATCCTAGGGCTGATGCTAACCCTAACACTAACACTATCCTTGGGCTGATGCTAACCCTAACCCTAACCCTAACACTATCCTAGGGCAGATGCTAACCCTAACGCTAACCTTAACACTATCCTTGAACTGATGCTAACCCTAACCCTAACCCTAACACTATCCTAGGCCTGATGATAACCCTAACCCTAACCCTAACACTATCATAGGGTTTATGTTAACCCTAACCCTAACACTATCCTAGGGCTGATGCTAACCCTAACCCTAACCCTAACACTATCCTAGGGCTGATGCTATCCCTAACGATAACCCTAACACTATCCTTGAAGTGATGCTAACCCTAACCCTAACAATAACACTATCCTAGGCCTGATGATAACCCTAACCCTAAACCTAACACTATCCTAGGGTTTATGTTAACCCTAACCCTAACACTATCCTAGGGCTGATGCTAACCCTAACCCTAAAACTAACACTATCCTAGGGCGGATGCTAACCCTAACCCTAACCCTAACCCTAACACTATCCTAGGGCTGATGCTAACCCTAACACTAACACTATCCTAGTGCTGATGCTAACCCTAACCCTAACCCTAACACTCTCCAAGGACTGATGCTAACCCTAACCCTAACCCTAACACTATCCTAGGGCTGATGCTAACCCTAACCCTAACTCTAACACTATCTTAGGGCTGAGGCTAACCCTAACCCTAACACTATCCTACGGCTGATGCTAACCCTAACCCTAACCCTAACACTATCCTAGGTCTGATGCTAACCCTAACCCTGACACTATCCTAGGCCTGATGCTAACCCTAACCCTAACCCTAACACTATCCTAGGGCTGATGCTAACCCTAACCCTAACACTATCCTAGGGCTGATGCTAACCCTAACCCTAACCCTAACACTATCCTAGGGCTGATGCTAACCCTAACCCTAACACTATCCTAGGCCTGTTGCTAACCCTAACCCTAACCCTAACACTATCCTAGGGCTGATGCTAACCCTAACCCTAACACTATCCTAGGGCTCATGCTAACCCTAACGCTAACCCTAACACTATCCTAGGGCTGATGCTAACCCTAACCCTAACACTCTCCTAGGCCTGATGATAACCCTAACCCTAACCCTAACACTATCCTAGGCCTGATGCTAACCCTAACCCTAACACTATCCTAGGGCTGATGCTAACCCTAACCCTAAGCCTAACACTATCCTAGGCCTGATGATAACCCTAACACTAACCCTAACACTATCCTAGGGTTTATGTTAACCCTAACCCTAACACTATCCTAGGGCTGATGCTAACCCTAACCCTAATCCTAACACTATCCTAGGGCGGATGCTAACCCTAACCATAACCCTAACACTATCCTAGGGCTGATGCTAACCCTAACCCTAACCCTAACACTATCCTAGGGCTGATGCTAACCCTAACGCTAACCCTAAAACTATCCTTGAACTGATGCTAACCCTAACCCTAACCCTAACACTATCCTAGGCCTGATGATAACCCTAACCCTAACCCTAACACTATCCTAGGGTTTATGTTAACCCTAACCCTAACACTATCCTAGGGATGATGCTAACCCTAACCCTACCACTATCTTGGGCCTGATGCTAACCCTAACCCTAACACTAACAGTATCCTAGGTCTGTTGCTAACCCTAACCCTAACACTATCCTAGGGCTGATGCTATCCCTAACCATAACCCTAGCACTATCCTAGGGCTGATGCTAACCCTAACGCTAACCCTAACACTATCCTTGAACTAATGCTAACCGTAACCCTAACCCTAACACTATCCTAGGCCTGATGATAACCCTAACCCTAACCCTAACACTATCCTAGGGTTTATGTTAACCCTAACCCTAACACTATCCTAGGGCTGATGCTAACCCTAACGCTAACCCTAACACTATCCTTGAACTAATGCTAACCCTAACCCTAACCCTAACACTATCCTAGGCCTGATGCTAACCATAACCCTAACCCTAACACTATCCTAGGGCTGATGCTAACCCTAACCCTAACCCTAACACTATACTAGGGCTGATGCTAACCCTAACCCTAACACTATCCTAGGGCTGATGTGAACCCTAACCCTAACCCTAACACTATCCTAGGGCTGATGCTAACCCTAACCCTAACACTATCCTAGGCCTGATGCTAACCCTAACCCTAACACTATCCTAGGGCTGATGCTAACCCTAACCCTAACCCTAACACTATCCTAGGCCTGATGCTAACCCTATCCCTAACCCTAACACTCTCCTAGGGCTGAGGCTAACCCTAACCCTAACACTATCCTAGGGCTGATGCTAACCCTAACCCTAACCCAAACACTATCCTAGGGTTGATGCTAACAGTAACCCTAACACTTTCCTAGGGCTGATGCTAACCCTAACCCTAACACTATCCTGGGCCTGATGCTAACCCTAACCCTAACCCTAACAGTATCCTAGGGCTGATGCTAACCCTAACACTAACACTATCCTTGGGCTGATGCTAACCCTAACCCTAACCCTAACACTATCCTAGGGCAGATGCTAACCCTAACGCTAACCTTAACACTATCCTTGAACTGATGCTAACCCTAACCCTAACCCTAACACTATCCTAGGCCTGATGATAACCCTAACCCTAACCCTAACACTATCATAGGGTTTATGTTAACCCTAACCCTAACACTATCCTAGGGCGGATGCTAACCCTAACCCTAACCCTAACACTATCCTAGGGCTGATGCTAACCCTAACACTAACACTATCCTAGGGCTGATGCTAACCCTAACCCTAACCCTAACACCATCCTAGGGCTGATGCTAATCCTAACCCTAACTCTAACACTATCTTAGGGCTGAGGCTAACCCTAACCCTAACACTATCCTACGGCTGATGCTAACCCTAACCCTAACCCTAACACTATCCTAGGGCTGATGCTAACCCTAACCCTAACACTATGCTAGGCCTGATGCTAACCCTAACCCTAACCCTAACACTACCCTAGGGCTGATGCTAACCCTAACCCTAACACTATCCTAGGGCTGATGCTAACCCTAACGCTAACCCTAACACTATCCTAGGGCTGCTGCTAACCCTAACCCTAACACTATCCTAGGCCTGATGCTAACCCTAACCCTAACCCTAACACTATCCTAGGGCTGATGCTAACCCTAACCCTAACACTATCCTAGGGCTGATGCTAACCCTAACCCTAACCCTACCACTATCCTAGGGCTGATGCTAACCCTAACGCTAACCCTAACACTATCCTTGAACTGATGCTAACCCTAACCATAACCCTAACACTATCCTAGGCCTGATGATAACCCTAACCCTAACCCTAACACTATCCTAGGGTTTATGTTAACCCTAACCCTAACACTATCCAAGGGCTGATGCTAACCCTAACCCTAAACCTAACACTATCCTAGGGCGGATGCTAACCCTAACCCTAACCCTAACACTATCCTAGGGCTGATGCTAACCCTAACACTAACACTATCCTAGTGCTGATGCTAACCCTAACCCTAACCCTAACACTCTCCAAGGGCTGATGCTAACCCTAACCCTAACCCTAACACTATCCTAGGGCTGATGCTAACCCTAAGCCTAACTCTAACACTATCTTAGGGCTGAGGCTAACCCTAACCCTAACACTATCCTACGGCTGATGCTAACCCTAACCCTAACCCTAACACTATCCCAGGGCTGATGCTAACCCTAACCCTAACACTATCCTAGGCCTGATGATAACCCTAACCCTAACACTAACACTAAGCTAGGGCTGATGCTAACCCTAACCCTAACACTATCCTAGGGCTGATGCTAACCCTAACCCTAACCCTAACACTATCCTAGGGCTGATGCTAACCCTAACCCCAACACTATCCTAGGCCTGATGATAACCCTAACCCTAACGCTAACACTATCCTAGGGCTGATGCTAACACTAACCCTAACCCTAACACTATCCTAGGGCTGATGCTAACTCTAACGCTAACCCTAACACTATCCTTGAAGTGATGCTAACCCTAACCCTAACAATAACACTATCCTAGGCCTGATGATAACCCTAACCCTAAACCTAACACTATCCTAGGGTTTATGTTAACCCTAACCCTAACACTATCCTAGGGCTGATGCTAACCCTAACCCTAAACCTAACACTATCCTAGGGCGGATGCTAACCCTAACGCTAACCCTAACACTATCCTAGGGCTGATGCTAACCCTAACACTAACACTATCCTAGTGCTGATGCTAACCCTAACCCTAACCCTAACACTCTCCAAGGACTGATGCTAACCCTAACCCTAACCCTAACACTATCCTAGGGCTGATGCTAACCCTAACCATAACTCTAACACTATCTTAGGGCTGAGGCTAACCCTAACCCTAACACTATCCTACGGCTGATGCTAACCCTAACCCTAACCCTATCACTATCCTAGGGCTGATGCTAACCCTAACCCTAACACTATCCTAGGCCTGATGCTAACCCTAACCCTAACCCTAACACTATCCTAGGGCTGATGATAACCCTAACCCTAACACTATCCTAGGGGTGATGCTAACCCTAACCCTAACCCTAACACTATCCTAGGGCTGATGCTAACCCTAACCCTAACACTATCCTAGGCCTGATGATAACCCTAACCCTAACCCTAACACTATCCTAGGGCTGATGCTAACCCTAACCCTAACACTATCCTAGGGCTGATGCTAACCCTAACCCTAACCCTAACACTATCCTAAGTCTGATGCTAACCCTAGCCCTCACACTATCCTAGGCCTGATGATAACCCTAACCCTAACCCTAACACTATCCTAGAGCTGATGCTAACCCTAACAATAACACTATCCTTGGCCTGATGATAACCCTAACCCTAACCCTAACACTATCCTAGGGCTGATGCTAACCCTAACCCTAACACTATCCTAGGGCTGATGCTAACCCTAACCCTAACCCTAACACTATCCTAGGGCTGATGCTAACCCTAACGCTAAGCCTAACACTATCCTTGAACTGATGCTAACCCTAACCCTAACCCTAACACTATCCTAGGCCTGATGATAACCCTAACACTAACCCTAACACTATCCTAGGCTTTATGTTAACCCTAACCCTAACACTATCCTAGGGCTGATGCTAACCCTAACCCTAATCCTAACACTATCCCAGGGCGGATGCTAACCCTAACCATAACCCTAACACTATCCTAGGGCTGATGCTAACCCTAACCCTAACCCTAACACCATCCTAGGGTTGATGCTAACCCTAACCCTAACTCTAACACTATCTTAGGGCTGAGGCTAACCCTAACCCTAACACTATCCTACGGCTGATGCTAACCCTAACCCTAACCCTAACACTATCCTAGGGCTGATGCTAACCCTAACCCTAACACTATGCTAGGACTGATGCTAACCCTAACCCTAACCCTAACACTACCCTAGGGCTGATGCTAACCCTAACCCTAAAACTAACACTATCCTAGGGCGGATGCTAACCCTAACCCTAACCCTAACCCTAACACTATCCTAGGGCTGATGCTAACCCTAACACTAACACTATCCTAGTGCTGATGCTAACCCTAACCCTAACCCTAACACTCTCCAAGGACTGATGCTAACCCTAACCCTAACCCTAACACTATCCTAGGGCTGATGCTAACCCTAACCCTACCTCTAACACTATCTTAGGGCTGAGGCTAACCCTAACCCTAACACTATCCTACGGCTGATGCTAACCCTAACCCTAACCCTAACACTATCCTAGGTCTGATGCTAACCCTAACCCTGACACTATCCTAGGCCTGATGCTAACCCTAACCCTAACCCTAACACTATCCTAGGGCTGATGCTAACCCTAACCCTAACACTATCCTAGGGCTGATGCTAACCCTAACCCTAACCCTAACACTATCCTAGGGCTGATGCTAACCCTAACCCTAACACTATCCTAGGCCTGTTGCTAACCCTAACCCTAACCCTAACACTATCCTAGGGCTGATGCTAACCCTAACCCTAACACTATCCTAGGGCTCATGCTAACCCTAACCCTAACCCTAACACTATCCTAGGGCTGATGCTAACCCTAACCCTAACACTCTCCTAGGCCTGATGATAACCCTAACCCTAACCCTAACACTATCCTAGGCCTGATGCTAACCCTAACCCTAACACTATCCTAGGGCTGATGCTAACCCTAACCCTAAGCCTAACACTATCCTAGGCCTGATGATAACCCTAACACTAACCCTAACACTATCCTAGGGTTTATGTTAACCCTAACCCTAACACTATCCTAGGGCTGATGCTAACCCTAACCCTAATCCTAACACTATCCTAGGGCGGATGCTAACCCTAACCATAACCCTAACACTATCCTAGGGCTGATGCTAACCCTAACCCTAACCCTAACACTATCCTAGGGCTGATGCTAACCCTAACGCTAACCCTAAAACTATCCTTGAACTGATGCTAACCCTAACCCTAACCCTAACACTATCCTAGGCCTGATGATAACCCTAACCCTAACCCTAACACTATCCTAGGGTTTATGTTAACCCTAACCCTAACACTATCCTAGGGATGATGCTAACCCTAACCCTACCACTATCTTGGGCCTGATGCTAACCCTAACCCTAACACTAACAGTATCCTAGGTCTGTTGCTAACCCTAACCCTAACACTATCCTAGGGCTGATGCTATCCCTAACCCTAACCCTAGCACTATCCTAGGGCTGATGCTAACCCTAACGCTAACCCTAACACTATCCTTGAACTAATGCTAACCGTAACCCTAACCCTAACACTATCCTAGGCCTGATGATAACCCTAACCCTAACCCTAACACTATCCTAGGGTTTATGTTAACCCTAACCCTAACACTATCCTAGGGCTGATGCTAACCCTAACGCTAACCCTAACACTATCCTTGAACTAATGCTAACCCTAACCCTAACCCTAACACTATCCTAGGCCTGATGCTAACCATAACCCTAACCCTAACACTATCCCAGGGCTGATGCTAACCCTAACCCTAACCCTAACACTATACTAGGGCTGATGCTAACCCTAACCCTAACACTATCCTAGGCCTGATGCTAACCCTAACCCTAACACTATCCTAGGGCTGATGTGAACCCTAACCCTAACCCTAACACTATCCTAGGGCTGATGCTAACCCTAACCCTAACACTATCCTAGGCCTGATGCTAACCCTAACCCTAACACTATCCTAGGGCTGATGCTAACCCTAACCCTAACCCTAACACTATCCTAGGCCTGATGCTAACCCTATCCCTAACCCTAACACTCTCCTAGGGCTGAGGCTAACCCTAACCCTAACACTATCCTAGGGCTGATGCTAACCCTAACCCTAACCCAAACACTATCCTAGGGTTGATGCTAACAGTAACCCTAACACTTTCCTAGGGCTGATGCTAACCCTAACCCTAACACTATCCTGGGCCTGATGCTAACCCTAACCCTAACCCTAACAGTATCCTAGGGCTGATGCTAACCCTAACACTAACACTATCCTTGGGCTGATGCTAACCCTAACCCTAACCCTAACACTATCCTAGGGCAGATGCTAACCCTAACGCTAACCTTAACACTATCCTTGAACTGATGCTAACCCTAACCCTAACCCTAACACTATCCTAGGCCTGATGATAACCCTAACCCTAACCCTAACACTATCATAGGGTTTATGTTAACCCTAACCCTAACACTATCCTAGGGCGGATGCTAACCCTAACCCTAACCCTAACACTATCCTAGGGCTGATGCTAACCCTAACACTAACACTATCCTAGGGCTGATGCTAACCCTAACCCTAACCCTAACACCATCCTAGGGCTGATGCTAATCCTAACCCTAACTCTAACACTATCTTAGGGCTGAGGCTAACCCTAACCCTAACACTATCCTATGGCTGATGCTAACCCTAACCCTAACCCTAACACTATCCTAGGGCTGATGCTAACCCTAACCCTAACACTATGCTAGGCCTGATGCTAACCCTAACCCTAACCCTAACACTACCCTAGGGCTGATGCTAACCCTAACCCTAACACTATCCTAGGGCTGATGCTAACCCTAACGCTAACCCTAACACTATCCTAGGGCTGCTGCTAACCCTAACCCTAACACTATCCTAGGCCTGATGCTAACCCTAACCCTAACCCTAACACTATCCTAGGGCTGATGCTAACCCTAACCCTAACACTATCCTAGGGCTGATGCTAACCCTAACCCTAACCCTACCACTATCCTAGGGCTGATGCTAACCCTAACGCTAACCCTAACACTATCCTTGAACTGATGCTAACCCTAACCATAACACTAACACTATCCTAGGCCTGATGATAACCCTAACCCTAACCCTAACACTATCCTAGGGTTTATGTTAACCCTAACCCTAACACTATCCAAGGGCTGATGCTAACCCTAACCCTAAACCTAACACTATCCTAGGGCGGATGCTAACCCTAACCCTAACCCTAACACTATCCTAGGGCTGATGCTAACCCTAACACTAACACTATCCTAGTGCTGATGCTAACCCTAACCCTAACCCTAACACTCTCCAAGGGCTGATGCTAACCCTAACCCTAACCCTAACACTATCCTAGGGCTGATGCTAACCCTAAGCCTAACTCTAACACTATCTTAGGGCTGAGGCTAACCCTAACCCTAACACTATCCTACGGCTGATGCTAACCCTAACCCTAACCCTAACACTATCCCAGGGCTGATGCTAACCCTAACCCTAACACTATCCTAGGCCTGATGATAACCCTAACCCTAACACTAACACTAAGCTAGGGCTGATGCTAACCCTAACCCTAACACTATCCTAGGGCTGATGCTAACCCTAACCCTAAACCTAACACTATCCTAGGGCTGATGCTAACCGTAACCCCAACACTATCCTAGGCCTGATGATAACCCTAACCCTAACGCTAACACTATCCTAGGGCTGATGCTAACCCTAACCCTAACCCTAACACTATCCTAGGGCTGATGCTAACTCTAACGCTAACCCTAACACTATCCTTGAAGTGATGCTAACCCTAACCCTAACAATAACACTATCCTAGGCCTGATGATAACCCTAACCCTAAACCTAACACTATCCTAGGGTTTATGTTAACCCTAACCCTAACACTATCCTAGGGCTGATGCTAACCCTAACCCTAAACCTAACACTATCCTAGGGCGGATGCTAACCCTAACGCTAACCCTAACACTATCCTAGGGCTGATGCTAACCCTAACACTAACACTATCCTAGTGCTGATGCTAACCCTAACCCTAACCCTAACACTCTCCAAGGACTGATGCTAACCCTAACCCTAACCCTAACACTATCCTAGGGCTGATGCTAACCCTAACCATAACTCTAACACTATCTTAGGGCTGAGGCTAACCCTAACCCTAACACTATCCTACGGCTGATGCTAACCCTAACCCTAACCCTATCACTATCCTAGGGCTGATGCTAACCCTAACCCTAACACTATCCTAGGCCTGATGCTAACCCTAACCCTAACCCTAACACTATCCTAGAGCTGATGATAACCCTAACCCTAACACTATCCTAGGGGTGATGCTAACCCTAACCCTAACCCTAACACTATCCTAGGGCTGATGCTAACCCTAACCCTAACACTATCCTAGGCCTGATGATAACCCTAACCCTAACCCTAACACTATCCTAGGGCTGATGCTAACCCTAACCCTAACACTATCCTAGGGCTGATGCTAACCCTAACCCTAACCCTAACACTATCCTAAGTCTGATGCTAACCCTAGCCCTCACACTATCCTAGGCCTGATGATAACCCTAACCCTAACCCTAACACTATCCTAGAGCTGATGCTAACCCTAACAATAACACTACCTTGGCCTGATGATAACCCTAACCCTAACCCTAACACTATCCTAGGGCTGATGCTAACCCTAACCCTAACACTATTCTAGGGCTGATGCTAACCCTAACCCTAACCCTAACACTATCCTAGGGCTGATGCTAACCCTAACGCTAAGCCTAACACTATCCTTGAACTGATGCTAACCCTAACCCTAACCCTAACACTATCCTAGGCCTGATGATAACCCTAACACTAACCCTAACACTATCCTAGGCTTTATGTTAACCCTAACCCTAACACTATCCTAGGGCTGATGCTAACCCTAACCCTAATCCTAACACTATCCCAGGGCGGATGCTAACCCTAACCATAACCCTAACACTATCCTAGGGCTGATGCTAACCCTAACCCTAACCCTAACACCATCCTAGGGTTGATGCTAACCCTAACCCTAACTCTAACACTATCTTAGGGCTGAGGCTAACCCTAACCCTAACACTATCCTACGGCTGATGCTAACCCTAACCCTAACCCTAACACTATCCTAGGGCTGATGCTAACCCTAACCCTAACACTATGCTAGGACTGATGCTAACCCTAACACTAACCCTAACACTACCCTAGGGCTGATGCTAACCCTAACCCTAACACTATCCTAGGGCTGATGCTAACCCTAACGCTAACCCTAACACTATCCTAGGGCTCATGCTAACCCTAACCCTAACACTATCCTAGGGCTGATGCTATCCATAACACTAACACTATCCTAGGGCTGATGCTAACCCTAAAGCTAACCCTAACACTATCCTAGGGCTGATGCTAACCCTAACCCTAACTCTAACACTATCTTAGGGCTGAGGCTAACCCTAACCCTAACACTATCCTACGGCTGATGATAACCCTAACCTTAACCCTAACACTATCCTAGGGCTGATGCTAACCCTAACCCTAACACTATCCTAGGCCTGATGCTAACCCTAACCTTAACCCTAACACTATCCTAGGGCTGATGCTAACCCTAACCCTAACACTATCCTAGGGCTGATGCTAACCCTAACCCTAACCCTAACACTATCCTAGGGCTGATGCTAACCCTAACCCTAACACTATCCTAGGCCTGATGCTAACCCTAACCCTAACACTATCCTAGGGCTGATGCTATCCCTAACCCTAACACTAACACTATCCTAGGCCTGATGCTAACCCTATCCCTAACCCTAACACTCTCCTAGGGCTGAGGCTAACCCTAACCCTAACACTATCCTAGGGCTGATGCTAACCCTAACCCTAACCCAAACACTGTCCTAGGGTTGATGCTAACCCTAACCCTAACACTATCCTAGGGCTGATGCTAACCCTAACCCTAACCCTAACACTATCCTAGGGCTGATGCTAACCCTAACCCTAACACTATCCTGGGCCTGATGCTAACCCTAACCCTAACCCTAACACTATCCTAGGGCTGATGCTAACCCTAACCCTAACACTATCCTTGGGCTGATGCTAACCCTAACCCTAACCCTAACACTATCCTAGGGCAGATGCTAACCCTAACGCTAACCCTAACACTATCCTTGAACTGATGCTAACCCTAACCCTAACCCTAACACTATCCTAGGCCTGATGATAACCCTAACCCTACCCCTAACACTATCCTAGGGTTTATGTTAAACCTAACCCTAACACTATCCTAGGGCTGATGCTAACCCTAACCCTAACCCTAACACTATCCTAGGGCTGATGCTAACCCTAACACTAACACTATCGTAGGGCTGATGCTAACCCTAACCCTAACCCTAACACCATCCTAGGGATTATGCTAACCCTAACCCTAACACTATCCTAGGGTTTATGTTAACCCTAACCCTAACACTATCCTAGGGCTGATGCTTTCCTAACCCTAAACCTAACACTATCCTAGGGCGGATGCTAACCCTAACCCTAACCCTAACACTATCCTAGGGCTGATGCTAACCCTAACACTAACACTATCCTAGTGCTGATGCTAACCCTAACCCTAACCCTAACACTCTCCAAGGGCTGATGCTAACCCTAACCCTAACCCTAACACTATCCTAGGGCTGATGCTAACCCTAACCCTAACTCTAACACTATCTTAGGGCTGAGGCTAACCCTAACCCTAACACTATCCTACGGCTGATGCTAACCCTAACCCTAACCCTAACACTATCCCAGGGCTGATGCTAACCCTAACCCTAACACTATCCTAGGCCTGATGCTAACCCTAACCCTAACCCTAACACTATCCTAGGGCTGATGCTAACCCTAACCCTAACACTATCCTAGGGCTGATGCTATCCCTAACCCTAACCCTAACACTATCCTAGGGCTGATGCTAACCCTAACCCTAACACTATCCTAGGCCTGATGATAACCCTAACCCTAACCCTAACACTATGCTAGGGCTGATGCTAACCCTAACCCTAACACTATCCTAGGGCTGATGCTAACCCTAACCCTAACACTATCCTAGGGCTGATGCTAACCCTAACCCTAATCCTAACACTATCCCAGGGCGGATGCTAACCCTAACCATAACCCTAACACTATCCTAGGGCTGATGCTAACCCTAACCCTAACCCTAACACCATCCTAGGGTTGATGCTAACCCTAACCCTAACTCTAACACTATCTTAGGGCTGAGGCTAACCCTAACCCTAACACTATCCTACGGCTGATGCTAACCCTAACCCTAACCCTAACACTATCCTAGGGCTGATGCTAACCCTAACCCTAACACTATGCTAGGACTGATGCTAACCCTAACCCTAACCCTAACACTACCCTAGGGCTGATGCTAACCCTAACCCTAAAACTAACACTATCCTAGGGCGGATGCTAACCCTAACCCTAACCCTAACCCTAACACTATCCTAGGGCTGATGCTAACCCTAACACTAACACTATCCTAGTGCTGATGCTAACCCTAACCCTAACCCTAACACTCTCCAAGGACTGATGCTAACCCTAACCCTAACCCTAACACTATCCTAGGGCTGATGCTAACCCTAACCCTAACTCTAACACTATCTTAGGGCTGAGGCTAACCCTAACCCTAACACTATCCTACGGCTGATGCTAACCCTAACCCTAACCCTAACACTATCCTAGGTCTGATGCTAACCCTAACCCTGACACTATCCTAGGCCTGATGCTAACCCTAACCCTAACCCTAACACTATCCTAGGGCTGATGCTAACCCTAACCCTAACACTATCCTAGGGCTGATGCTAACCCTAACCCTAACCCTAACACTATCCTAGGGCTGATGCTAACCCTAACCCTAACACTATCCTAGGCCTGTTGCTAACCCTAACCCTAACCCTAACACTATCCTAGGGCTGATGCTAACCCTAACCCTAACACTATCCTAGGGCTCATGCTAACCCTAACCCTAACCCTAACACTATCCTAGGGCTGATGCTAACCCTAACCCTAACACTCTCCTAGGCCTGATGATAACCCTAACCCTAACCCTAACACTATCCTAGGCCTGATGCTAACCCTAACCCTAACACTATCCTAGGGCTGATGCTAACCCTAACCCTAAGCCTAACACTATCCTAGGCCTGATGATAACCCTAACACTAACCCTAACACTATCCTAGGGTTTATGTTAACCCTAACCCTAACACTATCCTAGGGCTGATGCTAACCCTAACCCTAATCCTAACACTATCCTAGGGCGGATGCTAACCCTAACCATAACCCTAACACTATCCTAGGGCTGATGCTAACCCTAACCCTAACCCTAACACTATCCTAGGGCTGATGCTAACCCTAACGCTAACCCTAAAACTATCCTTGAACTGATGCTAACCCTAACCCTAACCCTAACACTATCCTAGGCCTGATGATAACCCTAACCCTAACCCTAACACTATCCTAGGGTTTATGTTAACCCTAACCCTAACACTATCCTAGGGATGATGCTAACCCTAACCCTACCACTATCTTGGGCCTGATGCTAACCCTAACCCTAACACTAACAGTATCCTAGGTCTGTTGCTAACCCTAACCCTAACACTATCCTAGGGCTGATGCTATCCCTAACCCTAACCCTAGCACTATCCTAGGGCTGATGCTAACCCTAACGCTAACCCTAACACTATCCTTGAACTAATGCTAACCGTAACCCTAACCCTAACACTATCCTAGGCCTGATGATAACCCTAACCCTAACCCTAACACTATCCTAGGGTTTATGTTAACCCTAACCCTAACACTATCCTAGGGCTGATGCTAACCCTAACGCTAACCCTAACACTATCCTTGAACTAATGCTAACCCTAACCCTAACCCTAACACTATCCTAGGCCTGATGCTAACCATAACCCTAACCCTAACACTATCCTAGGGCTGATGCTAACCCTAACCCTAACCCTAACACTATACTAGGGCTGATGCTAACCCTAACCCTAACACTATCCTAGGCCTGATGCTAACCCTAACCCTAACACTATCCTAGGGCTGATGTGAACCCTAACCCTAACCCTAACACTATCCTAGGGCTGATGCTAACCCTAACCCTAACACTATCCTAGGCCTGATGCTAACCCTAACCCTAACACTATCCTAGGGCTGATGCTAACCCTAACCCTAACCCTAACACTATCCTAGGCCTGATGCTAACCCTATCCCTAACCCTAACACTCTCCTAGGGCTGAGGCTAACCCTAACCCTAACACTATCCTAGGGCTGATGCTAACCCTAACCCTAACCCAAACACTATCCTAGGGTTGATGCTAACAGTAACCCTAACACTTTCCTAGGGCTGATGCTAACCCTAACCCTAACACTATCCTGGGCCTGATGCTAACCCTAACCCTAACCCTAACAGTATCCTAGGGCTGATGCTAACCCTAACACTAACACTATCCTTGGGCCGATGCTAACCCTAACCCTAACCCTAACACTATCCTAGGGCAGATGCTAACCCTAACGCTAACCTTAACACTATCCTTGAACTGATGCTAACCCTAACCCTAACCCTAACACTATCCTAGGCCTGATGATAACCCTAACCCTAACCCTAACACTATCATAGGGTTTATGTTAACCCTAACCCTAACACTATCCTAGGGCGGATGCTAACCCTAACCCTAACCCTAACACTATCCTAGGGCTGATGCTAACCCTAACACTAACACTATCCTAGGGCTGATGCTAACCCTAACCCTAACCCTAACACCATCCTAGGGCTGATGCTAATCCTAACCCTAACTCTAACACTATCTTAGGGCTGAGGCTAACCCTAACCCTAACACTATCCTACGGCTGATGCTAACCCTAACCCTAACCCTAACACTATCCTAGGGCTGATGCTAACCCTAACCCTAACACTATGCTAGGCCTGATGCTAACCCTAACCCTAACCCTAACACTACCCTAGGGCTGATGCTAACCCTAACCCTAACACTATCCTAGGGCTGATGCTAACCCTAACGCTAACCCTAACACTATCCTAGGGCTGCTGCTAACCCTAACCCTAACACAATCCTAGGCCTGATGCTAACCCTAACCCTAACCCTAACACTATCCTAGGGCTGATGCTAACCCTAACCCTAACACTATCCTAGGGCTGATGCTAACCCTAACCCTAACCCTACCACTATCCTAGGGCTGATGCTAACCCTAACGCTAACCCTAACACTATCCTTGAACTGATGCTAACCCTAACCATAACCCTAACACTATCCTAGGCCTGATGATAACCCTAACCCTAACCCTAACACTATCCTAGGGTTTATGTTAACCCTAACCCTAACACTATCCAAGGGCTGATGCTAACCCTAACCCTAAACCTAACACTATCCTAGGGCGGATGCTAACCCTAACCCTAACCCTAACACTATCCTAGGGCTGATGCTAACCCTAACACTAACACTATCCTAGTGCTGATGCTAACCCTAACCCTAACCCTAACACTCTCCAAGGGCTGATGCTAACCCTAACCCTAACCCTAACACTATCCTAGGGCTGATGCTAACCCTAAGCCTAACTCTAACACTATCTTAGGGCTGAGGCTAACCCTAACCCTAACACTATCCTACGGCTGATGCTAACCCTAACCCTAACCCTAACACTATCCCAGGGCTGATGCTAACCCTAACCCTAACACTATCCTAGGCCTGATGATAACCCTAACCCTAACACTAACACTAAGCTAGGGCTGATGCTAACCCTAACCCTAACACTATCCTAGGGCTGATGCTAACCCTAACCCTAACCCTAACACTATCCTAGGGCTGATGCTAACCCTAACCCCAACACTATCCTAGGCCTGATGATAACCCTAACCCTAACGCTAACACTATCCTAGGGCTGATGCTAACACTAACCCTAACCCTAACACTATCCTAGGGCTGATGCTAACTCTAACGCTAACCCTAACACTATCCTTGAAGTGATGCTAACCCTAACCCTAACAATAACACTATCCTAGGCCTGATGATAACCCTAACCCTAAACCTAACACTATCCTAGGGTTTATGTTAACCCTAACCCTAACACTATCCTAGGGCTGATGCTAACCCTAACCCTAAACCTAACACTATCCTAGGGCGGATGCTAACCCTAACGCTAACCCTAACACTATCCTAGGGCTGATGCTAACCCTAACACTAACACTATCCTAGTGCTGATGCTAACCCTAACCCTAACCCTAACACTCTCCAAGGACTGATGCTAACCCTAACCCTAACCCTAACACTATCCTAGGGCTGATGCTAACCCTAACCATAACTCTAACACTATCTTAGGGCTGAGGCTAACCCTAACCCTAACACTATCCTACGGCTGATGCTAACCCTAACCCTAACCCTATCACTATCCTAGGGCTGATGCTAACCCTAACCCTAACACTATCCTAGGCCTGATGCTAACCCTAACCCTAACCCTAACACTATCCTAGAGCTGATGATAACCCTAACCCTAACACTATCCTAGGGGTGATGCTAACCCTAACCCTAACCCTAACACTATCCTAGGGCTGATGCTAACCCTAACCCTAACACTATCCTAGGCCTGATGATAACCCTAACCCTAACCCTAACACTATCCTAGGGCTGATGCTAACCCTAACCCTAACACTATCCTAGGGCTGATGCTAACCCTAACCCTAACCCTAACACTATCCTAAGTCTGATGCTAACCCTAGCCCTCACACTATCCTAGGCCTGATGATAACCCTAACCCTAACCCTAACACTATCCTAGAGCTGATGCTAACCCTAACAATAACACTATCCTTGGCCTGATGATAACCCTAACCCTAACCCTAACACTATCCTAGGGCTGATGCTAACCCTAACCCTAACACTATCCTAGGGCTGATGCTAACCCTAACCCTAACCCTAACACTATCCTAGGGCTGATGCTAACCCTAACGCTAAGCCTAACACTATCCTTGAACTGATGCTAACCCTAACCCTAACCCTAACACTATCCTAGGCCTGATGATAACCCTAACACTAACCCTAACACTATCCTAGGCTTTATGTTAACCCTAACCCTAACACTATCCTAGGGCTGATGCTAACCCTAACCCTAATCCTAACACTATCCCAGGGCGGATGCTAACCCTAACCATAACCCTAACACTATCCTAGGGCTGATGCTAACCCTAACCCTAACCCTAACACCATCCTAGGGTTGATGCTAACCCTAACCCTAACTCTAACACTATCTTAGGGCTGAGGCTAACCCTAACCCTAACACTATCCTACGGCTGATGCTAACCCTAACCCTAACCCTAACACTATCCTAGGGCTGATGCTAACCCTAACCCTAACACTATGCTAGGACTGATGCTAACCCTAACCCTAACCCTAACACTACCCTAGGGCTGATGCTAACCCTAACCCTAACACTATCCTAGGGCTGATGCTAACCCTAACGCTAACCCTAACACTATCCTAGGGCTCATGCTAACCCTAACCGTAACACTATCCTAGGGCTGATGCTATCCATAACACTAACACTATCCTAGGGCTGATGCTAACCCTAAAGCTAACCCTAACACTATCCTAGGGCTGATGCTAACCCTAACCCTAACTCTAACACTATCTTAGGGCTGAGGCTAACCCTAACCCTAACACTATCCTACGGCTGATGATAACCCTAACCTTAACCCTAACACTATCCTAGGGCTGATGCTAACCCTAACCCTAACACTATCCTAGGCCTGATGCTAACCCTAACCTTAACCCTAACACTATCCTAGGGCTGATGCTAACCCTAACCCTAACACTATCCTAGGGCTGATGCTAACCCTAACCCTAACCCTAACACTATCCTAGGGCTGATGCTAACCCTAACCCTAACACTATCCTAGGCCTGATGCTAACCCTAACCCTAACACTATCCTAGGGCTGATGCTATCCCTAACCCTAACCCTAACACTATCCTAGGCCTGATGCTAACCCTATCCCTAACCCTAACACTCTCCTAGGGCTGAGGCTAACCCTAACCCTAACACTATCCTAGGGCTGATGCTAACCCTAACCCTAACCCAAACACTGTCCTAGGGTTGATGCTAACCCTAACCCTAACACTATCCTAGGGCTGATGCTAACCCTAACCCTAACCCTAACACTATCCTAGGGCTGATGCTAACCCTAACCCTAACACTATCCTGGGCCTGATGCTAACCCTAACCCTAACCCTAACACTATCCTAGGGCTGATGCTAACCCTAACCCTAACACTATCCTTGGGCTGATGCTAACCCTAACCCTAACCCTAACACTATCCTAGGGCAGATGCTAACCCTAACGCTAACCCTAACACTATCCTTGAACTGATGCTAACCCTAACCCTAACCCTAACACTATCCTAGGCCTGATGATAACCCTAACCCTACCCCTAACACTATCCTAGGGTTTATGTTAAACCTAACCCTAACACTATCCTAGGGCTGATGCTAACCCTAACCCTAACCCTAACACTATCCTAGGGCTGATGCTAACCCTAACACTAACACTATCGTAGGGCTGATGCTAACCCTAACCCTAACCCTAACACCATCCTAGGGATTATGCTAACCCTAACCCTAACACTATCCTAGGGTTTATGTTAACCCTAACCCTAACACTATCCTAGGGCTGATGCTTTCCTAACCCTAAACCTAACACTATCCTAGGGCGGATGCTAACCCTAACCCTAACCCTAACACTATCCTAGGGCTGATGCTAACCCTAACACTAACACTATCCTAGTGCTGATGCTAACCCTAACCCTAACCCTAACACTCTCCAAGGGCTGATGCTAACCCTAACCCTAACCCTAACACTATCCTAGGGCTGATGCTAACCCTAACCCTAACTCTAACACTATCTTAGGGCTGAGGCTAACCCTAACCCTAACACTATCCTACGGCTGATGCTAACCCTAACCCTAACCCTAACACTATCCCAGGGCTGATGCTAACCCTAACCCTAACACTATCCTAGGCCTGATGCTAACCCTAACCCTAACCCTAACACTATCCTAGGGCTGATGCTAACCCTAACCCTAACACTATCCTAGGGCTGATGCTATCCCTAACCCTAACCCTAACACTATCCTAGGGCTGATGCTAACCCTAACCCTAACACTATCCTAGGCCTGATGATAACCCTAACCCTAACCCTAACACTATGCTAGGGCTGATGCTAACCCTAACCCTAACACTATCCTAGGGCTGATGCTAACCCTAACCCTAACACTATCCTAGGGCTGATGCTAACCCTAACCCTAACCCTAACCCTAACACTATCCTAAGTCTGATGCTAACCCTAGCCCTCACAATATCCTAGGCCTGATGATAACCCTAACACTAACCTTAACACTATCCTAGGGCTGATGCTAACCCTAACCCTAACCCTAACACTATCCTAGGGCTGATGCTAACCCTAACACTAACACTATCCTAGGGTTGATACTAACCCTAAACCTAACCCTAACACTATCCTAGGGCTGACGCTAACCCTAACCCTAACACTATCATAGGCCTGATGATAACCCTAACCCTAACCCTAACACTATCCTAGGGCTGATGCTAACCCTAATCCTAACACTATCCTAGGCCTGATGCTAACCCTAACCCTAACACTAACACTATCCTAGGGCTGATGCTAACCCTAACCCTAACACTATCCTAGGGCTGATGCTAACCCTAACCCTAACACTATCCTTGGGCTGATGCTAACCCTAACCCTAACCCTAACACTATCCTAGGGCAGATGCTAACCCTAACGCTAACCCTAACACTATCCTTGAACTGATGCTAACCCTAACCCTAACCCTAACACTATCCTAGGCCTGATGATAACCCTAACCCTAACCCTAACACTATCCTAGGGTTTATGTTAACCCTAACCCTAACACTATCCTAGGGCTGATGCTAACCCTAACCCTAACCCTAACACTATCCTAGGGCGGATGCTAACCCTAAACCTAACCCTAACACTATCCTAGGGGTGATGCTAACCCTAACACTAACACTATCCTAGGGCTGATGCTAACCCTAACCCTAACCCTAACACTATCCTAGGGCTGATGCTAACCCTAACCCTAACACTATCCTAGGGCTGATACTAACCCTAACCCTAACCCTAACACTATCCTAGGGCTGACGCTAAACCTAACCCTAACACTATCATAGGCCTGATGATAACCCTAACCCTAACCCTAACACTATCCTAGGGCTGACGCTAACCCTAATCCTAACACTATCCTAGGCCTGATGCTAACCCTAACCCTAACCCTAACACTATCCTAGGGCTGATGCTAACCCTAACCCTAACACTATCCTAGGCCTGATGCTAACCCTAACCCTAACCCTAACACTATCCTAGGGCTGATGCTAACCCTAACCCTAACACTATCCTAGGGCTGATGCTAACCCTAACCCTAACCCTAACACTATCCTAGGGCTGATGCTAACCCTAACACTAACACTATCCTAGGTCTGATGATAACCCTAACCCTAACCCTAACACTATCCTAGGGCTGATGCTAACCCTAAGCCTAACACTATCCTAGGGCTGATGCTAACCCTAACCCTAACCCTAACACTATCCTAGGGATGATGCTAACCCTAACGCTAAGCCTAACACTATCCTTGAACTGATGCTAACCCTAACCCTAACCCTAACACTATCCTACTCCTGATGATAACCCTAACACTAACCCTAACACTATCCTAGGGTTTATGTTAACCCTAACCCTAACACTATCCCAGGGCTGATGCTAACCCTAACCCTAACCCTAACACTATCCTAGGGCGGATGCTAACCCTAACGCTAACCCTAAAACTATCCTTGAACTGATGCAAACCCTAACCCTAACCCTAACACTATCCTAGGCCTGATGATAACCCTAACCCTAACCCTAACACTATCCTAGGGTTTATGTTAACCCTAACCCTAACACTATCCTAGGGATGATGCTAACCCTAACCCTACCACTATCTTGGGCCTGATGCTAACCCTAACCCTAACCCTAACACTATCCTAGGGCTGATGCTATCCCTAACCCTAACCCTAACACTATCCTAGGGCTGATGCTAACCCTAACGCTAACCCTAACACTATCCTTGAACTAATGCTAACCCTAACCCTAACCCTAACACTATCCTAGGCCTGATGATAACCCTAACCCTAACCCTAACACTATCCTAGGGTTTATGTTAACCCTAACCCTAACACTATCCTAGGGCTGATGCTAACCCTAACCCTAACCCTAACACTATCCTAGGGCGGATGCTAACCCTAACCCTAATCCTAACACTATCCTAGGGCTGATGCTAACCCTAACACTAACACTATCCTAGGGCTGATGCTAACCCTAACCCTAACCCTAACACCATCCTAGGGCTGATGCTAACCCTAACCCTAACTCTAACACTATCTTAGGGCTGAGGCTAACCCTAACCCTAACACTATCCTACGGCTGGTGCTAACCCTAACCCTAACCCTAACACTATCCTAGGGCTGATGCTAACCCTAACCCTAACACTATGCTAGGCCTGATGCTAACCCTAACCCTAACCCTACCACTATCCTAGGGCTGATGCTAACCCTATCACTAACCCTAACACTATCCTTGAACTGATGCTAACCCTAACCATAACCCTAACACTATCCTAGGCCTGATGATAACCCTAACCCTAACCCTAACACTATCCTAGGGTCTATGTTAACCCTAACCCTAACACTATCCTAGGGCTGATGCTAACCCTAACCCTAAACCTAACACTATCCTAGGGCGGATGCTAACCCTAACCCTAACCCTAACACTATCCTAGGGCTGATGCTAACCCTAACAGTAACACTATCCTAGTGCTGATGCTAACCCTAACCCTAACCCTAACACTCTCCAAGGGCTGATGCTAACCCTAACCCTAACCCTAACACTATCCTAGGGCTGATGCTAACCCTAAGCCTAACTCTAACACTATCTTAGGGCTGAGGCTAACCCTAACCCTAACACTATCCTACGGCTGATGCTAACCCTAACCCTAACCCTAATACTATCCCAGGGCTGATGCTAACCCTAACCCTAACACTATCCTAGGCCTGATGCTAGCCCTAACCCTAACCCTAACACTATCCTAGGGCTGATGCTAACCATAACCCTAACACTATCCTAGGGCTGATGGTAACCCTAACCCTAACCCTAACACTATCCTAGGGCTGATGCTAACCCTAACCCTAACACTATCCTAGGCCTGATGATAACCCTAACCCTAACCCTAACACTATCCTGGGGCTGATGCTAACCCTTACCCTAACACTATCCTAGGGCTGATGCTAACCCTAACCCTAACCCTAACAGTATCCTAGGGCTGATGCTAACCCTAACCCTAACACTATCCTAGGCCTGATGATAACCCTAACCCTAACGCTAACACTATCCGAGGGCTGATGCTAACCCTAACCCTAACCCTAACACTATCCTAGGGCTGATGCTAACCCTAACGCTAACCCTAACACTATCCTTGAACTGATGCTAACCCTAACCCTAACAATAACACTATCCTAGGCCTGATGATAACCCTAACCCTAAACCTAACACTATCCTAGGGTTTATGTTAACCCTAACCCTAACACTATCCTAGGGCTGATGCTAACCCTAACCCTAAACCTAACACTATCCTAGGGCGGATGCTAACCCTAACCTTAACCCTAACACTATCCTAGGGCTGATGCTAACCCTAACCCTAACACTATCCTAGGGCTGATGCTAACCCTAACCCTAACCCTAACACTATCCTAGGGCTGATGCTAACCCTAACCCTAACACTATCCTAGGCCTGATGCTAACCCTAACCCTAACACTATCCTAGGGCTGATGCTATCCCTAACCCTAACCCTAACACTATCCTAGGCCTGATGCTAACCCTATCCCTAACACTAACACTCTCCTAGGGCTGAAGCTAACCCTAACCCTAACACTATCCTAGGGCTGATGCTAACCCTAACCCTAACCCAAACACTGTCCTAGGGTTGATGCTAACCCTAACCCTAACACTATCCTAGGGCTGATGCTAACCCTAACCCTAACCCTAACACTATCCTAGGGCTGATGCTAACCCTAACCCTAACACTATCCTGGGCCTGATGCTAACCCTAACCCTAACCCTAACACTATCCTAGGGCTGATGCTAACCCTAACCCTAACACTATCCTTGGGCTGATGCTAACCCTAACCCTAACCCTAACACTATCCTAGGGCAGATGCTAACCCTAACGCTAACCCTAACACTATCCTTGAACTGATGCTAACCCTAACCCTAACCCTAACACTATCCTAGGCCTGATGATAACCCTAACCCTACCCCTAACACTATCCTAGGGTTTATGTTAAACCTAACCCTAACACTATCCTAGGGCTGATGCTAACCCTAACCCTAACCCTAACACTATCCTAGGGCTGATGCTAACCCTAACACTAACACTATCGTAGGGCTGATGCTAACCCTAACCCTAACCCTAACACCATCCTAGGGATTATGCTAACCCTAACCCTAACACTATCCTAGGGTTTATGTTAACCCTAACCCTAACACTATCCTAGGGCTGATGCTTTCCTAACCCTAAACCTAACACTATCCTAGGGCGGATGCTAACCCTAACCCTAACCCTAACACTATCCTAGGGCTGATGCTAACCCTAACACTAACACTATCCTAGTGCTGATGCTAACCCTAACCCTAACCCTAACACTCTCCAAGGGCTGATGCTAACCCTAACCCTAACCCTAACACTATCCTAGGGCTGATGCTAACCCTAACCCTAACTCTAACACTATCTTAGGGCTGAGGCTAACCCTAACCCTAACACTATCCTACGGCTGATGCTAACCCTAACCCTAACCCTAACACTATCCCAGGGCTGATGCTAACCCTAACCCTAACACTATCCTAGGCCTGATGCTAACCCTAACCCTAACCCTAACACTATCCTAGGGCTGATGCTAACCCTAACCCTAACACTATCCTAGGGCTGATGCTATCCCTAACCCTAACCCTAACACTATCCTAGGGCTGATGCTAACCCTAACCCTAACACTATCCTAGGCCTGATGATAACCCTAACCCTAACCCTAACACTATGCTAGGGCTGATGCTAACCCTAACCCTAACACTATCCTAGGGCTGATGCTAACCCTAACCCTAACACTATCCTAGGGCTGATGCTAACCCTAACCCTAACCCTAACACTATCCTAAGTCTGATGCTAACCCTAGCCCTCACAATATCCTAGGCCTGATGATAACCCTAACACTAACCTTAACACTATCCTAGGGCTGATGCTAACCCTAACCCTAACCCTAACACTATCCTAGGGCTGATGCTAACCCTAACACTAACACTATCCTAGGGTTGATACTAACCCTAAACCTAACCCTAACACTATCCTAGGGCTGACGCTAACCCTAACCCTAACACTATCATAGGCCTGATGATAACCCTAACCCTAACCCTAACACTATCCTAGGGCTGATGCTAACCCTAATCCTAACACTATCCTAGGCCTGATGCTAACCCTAACCCTAACACTAACACTATCCTAGGGCTGATGCTAACCCTAACCCTAACACTATCCTAGGGCTGATGCTAACCCTAACCCTAACACTATCCTTGGGCTGATGCTAACCCTAACCCTAACAATAACACTATCCTAGGGCAGATCCTAACGCTAACGCTAACCCTAACACTATCCTTGAACTGATGCTAACCCTAACCCTAACCCTAACACTATCCTAGGCCTGATGATAACCCTAACCCTAACCCTAACACTATCCTAGGGTTTATGTTAACCCTAACCCTAACACTATCCTAGGGCTGATGCTAACCCTAACCCTAACCCTAACACTATCCTAGGGCGGATGCTAACCCTAAACCTAACCCTAACACTATCCTAGGGGTGATGCTAACCCTAACACTAACACTATCCTAGGGCTGATGCTAACCCTAACCCTAACCCTAACACTATCCTAGGGCTGATGCTAACCCTTACCCTAACACTATCCTAGGGCTGATACTAACCCTAACCCTAACCCTAACACTATCCTAGGGCTGACGCTAAACCTAACCCTAACACTATCATAGGCCTGATGATAACCCTAACCCTAACCCTAACACTATCCTAGGGCTGACGCTAACCCTAATCCTAACACTATCCTAGGCCTGATGCTAACCCTAACCCTAACCCTAACACTATCCTAGGGCTGATGCTAACCCTAACCCTAACACTATCCTAGGCCTGATGCTAACCCTAACCCTAACCCTAACACTATCCTAGGGCTGATGCTAACCCTAACCCTAACACTATCCTAGGGCTGATGCTAACCCTAACCCTAACCCTAACACTATCCTAGGGCTGATGCTAACCCTAACACTAACACTATCCTAGGTCTGATGATAACCCTAACCCTAACCCTAACACTATCCTAGGGCTGATGCTAACCCTAACCCTAACACTATCCTAGGGCTGATGCTAACCCTAACCCTAACCCTAACACTATCCTAGGGCTGATGCTAACCCTAACGCTAAGCCTAACACTATCCTTGAACTGATGCTAACCCTAACCCTAACCCTAACACTATCCTACTCCTGATGATAACCCTAACACTAACCCTAACACTATCCTAGGGTTTATGTTAACCCTAACCCTAACTCTATCCCAGGGCTGATGCTAACCCTAACCCTAACCCTAACACTATCCTAGGGCGGATGCTAACCCTAACGCTAACCCTAAAACTATCCTTGAACTGATGCAAACCCTAACCCTAACCCTAACACTATCCTAGGCCTGATGATAACCCTAACCCTAACCCTAACACTATCCTAGGGTTTATGTTAACCCTAACCCTAACACTATCCTAGGGATGATGCTAACCCTAACCCTACCACTATCTTGGGCCTGATGCTAACCCTAACCCTAACCCTAACACTATCCTAGGGCTGATGCTATCCCTAACCCTAACCCTAACACTATCCTAGGGCTGATGCTAACCCTAACGCTAACCCTAACACTATCCTTGAACTAATGCTAACCCTAACCCTAACCCTAACACTATCCTAGGCCTGATGATAACCCTAACCCTAACCCTAACACTATCCTAGGGTTTATGTTAACCCTAACCCTAACACTATCCTAGGGCTGATGCTAACCCTAACCCTAACCCTAACACTATCCTAGGGCGGATGCTAACCCTAACCCTAATCCTAACACTATCCTAGGGCTGATGCTAACCCTAACACTAACACTATCCTAGGGCTGATGCTAACCCTAACCCTAACCCTAACACCATCCTAGGGCTGATGCTAACCCTAACCCTAACTCTAACACTATCTTAGGGCTGAGGCTAACCCTAACCCTAACACTATCCTACGGCTGGTGCTAACCCTAACCCTAACCCTAACACTATCCTAGGGCTGATGCTAACCCTAACCCTAACACTATGCTAGGCCTGATGCTAACCCTAACCCTAACCCTACCACTATCCTAGGGCTGATGCTAACCCTAACACTAACCCTAACACTATCCTTGAACTGATGCTAACCCTAACCATAACCCTAACACTATCCTAGGCCTGATGATAACCCTAACCCTAACCCTAACACTATCCTAGGGTCTATGTTAACCCTAACCCTAACACTATCCTAGGGCTGATGCTAACCCTAACCCTAAACCTAACACTATCCTAGGGCGGATGCTAACCCTAACCCTAACCCTAACACTATCCTAGGGCTGATGCTAACCCTAACAGTAACACTATCCTAGTGCTGATGCTAACCCTAACCCTAACCCTAACACTCTCCAAGGGCTGATGCTAACCCTAACCCTAACCCTGACACTATCCTAGGGCTGATGCTAACCCTAAGCCTAACTCTAACACTATCTTAGGGCTGAGGCTAACCCTAACCCTAACACTATAATACGGCTGATGCTAACCCTAACCCTAACCCTAATACTATCCCAGGGCTGATGCTAACCCTAACCCTAACACTATCCTAGGCCTGATGCTAGCCCTAACCCTAACCCTAACACTATCCTAGGGCTGATGCTAACCATAACCCTAACACTATCCTAGGGCTGATGGTAACCCTAACCCTAACCCTAACACTATCCTAGGGCTGATGCTAACCCTAACCCTAACACTATCCTAGGCCTGATGATAACCCTAACCCTAACCCTAACACTATCCTGGGGCTGATGCTAACCCTTACCCTAACACTATCCTAGGGCTGATGCTAACCCTAACCCTAACCCTAACAGTATCCTAGGGCTGATGCTAACCCTAACCCTAACACTATCCTAGGCCTGATGATAACCCTAACCCTAACGCTAACACTATCCGAGGGCTGATGCTAACCCTAACCCTAACCCTAACACTATCCTAGGGCTGATGCTAACCCTAACGCTAACCCTAACACTATCCTTGAACTGATGCTAACCCTAACCCTAACAATAACACTATCCTAGGCCTGATGATAACCCTAACCCTAAACCTAACACTATCCTAGGGTTTATGTTAACCCTAACCCTAACACTATCCTAGGGCTGATGCTAACCCTAACCCTAAACCTAACACTATCCTAGGGCGGATGCTAACCCTAACCCTAACCCTAACACTATCCTAGGGCTGATGCTAACCCTAACACTAACACTATCCTAGTGCTGATGCTAACCCTAACCCTAACCCTAACACTCTCCAAGGACTGATGCTTACCCTAACACTAACACTATCCTAGGGTTGATACTAACCCTAAACCTAACCCTAACACTATCCTAGGGCTGACGCTAACCCTAACCCTAACACTATCCTAGGGCGGATGCTAACCCTAACCCTAACCCTAACACTATCCTAGGGCTGATGCTAACCCTAACACTAACACTATCCTAGGGTTGATACTAACCCTAAACCTAACCCTAACACTATCCTAGGGCTGACGCTAACCCTAACCCTAACACTATCATAGGCCTGATGATAAACCTAACCCTAACCCTAACACTATCCTAGGGCTGATGCTAACCCTAATCCTAACACTATCCTAGGCCTGATGCTAACCCTAACCCTAACACTAACACTATCCTAGGGCTGATGCTAACCCTAACCCTAACACTATCCTAGGGCTGATGCTAACCCTAACCCTAACACTATCCTTGGGCTGATGCTAACCCTAACCCTAACCCTAACACTATCCTAGGGCAGATGCTAACCCTAACGCTAACCCTAACACTATCCTTGAACTGATGCTAACCCTAACCCTAACCCTAACACTATCCTAGGCCTGATGATAACCCTAACCCTAACCCTAACACTATCCTAGGGTTTATGTTAACCCTAACCCTAACACTATCCTAGGGCTGATGCTAACCCTAACCCTAACCCTAACACTATCCTAGCGCGGATGCTAACCCTAAACCTAACCCTAACACTATCCTAGGGGTGATGCTAACCCTAACACTAACACTATCCTAGGGCTGATGCTAACCCTAACCCTAACCCTAACACTATCCTAGGGCTGATGCTAACCCTAACCCTAACACTATCCTAGGGCTGACGCTAACCCTAATCCTAACACTATCCTAGGCCTGATGCTAACCCTAACCCTAACCATAACACTATCCTAGGGCTGATGCTAACCCTAACCCTAACACTATCCTAGGCCTGATGCTAACCCTAACCCTAACCCTAACACTATCCTAGGGCTGATGCTAACCCTAACCCTAACACTATCCTAGGGCTGATGCTAACCCTAACCCTAACCCTAACACTATCCTAGGGCTGATGCTAACCCTAACCCTAACACTATCCTAGGCCTGATGATAACCCTAACCCTAACCCTAACACTATCCTAGGGCTGATGCTAACCCTAACCCTAACACTATCCTAGGGCTGATGCTAACCCTAACCCTAACCCTAACACTATCCTAGGGCTGATGCTAACCCTAACGCTAAGCCTAACACTATCCTTGAACTGATGCTAACCCTAACCCTAACCCTAACACTATCCTACTCCTGATGATAACCCTAACACTAACCCTAACACTATCCTAGGGTTTATGTTAACCCTAACCCTAACACTATCCCAGGGCTGATGCTAACCCTAACCCTAACCCTAACACTATCCTAGGGCGGATGCTAACCCTAACCCTAACCCTAACACTCTCCAAGGGCTGATGCTAACCCTAACCCTAACCGTAACACTATCCTAGGGCTGATCCTAACCCTAATGCTAACCCTAAAACTATCCTTGAACTGATGCAAACCCTAACCCTAACCCTAACACTATCCTAGGCCTGATGATAACCCTAACCCTAACCCTAACCCTATCCTAGGGTTTATGTTAACCCTAACCCTAACACTATCCTAGGGATGATGCTAACCCTAACCCTACCACTATCTTGGGCCTGATGCTAACCCTAACCCTAACCCTAACACTATCCTAGGGCTGATGCTATCCCTAACCCTAACCCTAACACTATCCTAGGGCTGATGCTAACCCTAACGCTAACCCTAACACTATCCTTGAACTAATGCTAACCCTAACCCTAACCCTAACAGTATCCTAGGCCTGATGATAACCCTAACCCTAACCCTAACACTATCCTAGGGTTTATGTTAACCCTAACCCTAACACTATCCTAGGGCTGATGCTAACCCTAACCCTAACCCTAAAACTATCCTAGGGCGGATGCTAACCCTAACCCTAACCCTAACACTATCCTAGGGCTGATGCTAACCCTAACACTAACACTATCCTAGGGCTGATGCTAACCCTAACCCTAACCCTAACACCATCCTAGGGCTGATGCTAACCCTAACCCTAACTCTAACACTATCTTAGGGCTGAGGCTAACCCTAACCCTAACACTATCCTACGGCTGATGCTAACCCTAACCCTAACCCTAACACTATCCTAGGGCTGATGCTAACCCTAACCCTAACACTATGCTAGGCCTGATGCTAACCCTAACCCTAACCCTACCACTATCCTAGGGCTGATGCTAACCCTAACGCTAACCCTAACACTATCCTTGAACTGATGCTAACCCTAACCATAACCCTAACACTATCCTAGGCCTGATGATAACCCTAACCCTAACCCTAACACTATCCTAGGGTCTATGTTAACCCTAACCCTAACACTATCCTAGGGCTGATGCTAACCCTAACCCTAAACCTAACACTATCCTAGGGCGGATGCTAACCCTAACCCTAACCCTAACACTATCCTAGGGCTGATGCTAACCCTAACAGTAACACTATCCTAGTGCTGATGCTAACCCTAACCCTAACCCTAACACTCTCCAAGGGCTGATGCTAACCCTAACCCTAACCCTAACACTATCCTAGGGCTGATGCTAACCCTAAGCCTAACTCTAACACTATCTTAGGGCTGAGGCTAACCCTAACCCTAACACTATCCTACGGCTGATGCTAACCCTAACCCTAACCCTAATACTATCCCAGGGCTGATGCTAACCCTAACCCTAACACTATCCTAGGCCTGATGCTAGCCCTAACCCTAACCCTAACACTATCCTAGGGCTGATGCTAACCATAACCCTAACACTATCCTAGGGCTGATGGTAACCCTAACCCTAACCCTAACACTATCCTAGGGCTGATGCTAACCCTAACCCTAACACTATCCTAGGCCTGATGATAACCCTAACCCTAACCCTAACACTATCCTGGGGCTGATGCTAACCCTTACCCTAACACTATCCTAGGGCTGATGCTAACCCTAACCCTAACCCTAACAGTATCCTAGGGCTGATGCTAACCCTAACCCTAACACTATCCTAGGCCTGATGATAACCCTAACCCTAACGCTAACACTATCCGAGGGCTGATGCTAACCCTAACCCTAACCCTAACACTATCCTAGGGCTGATGCTAACCCTAACGCTAACCCTAACACTATCCTTGAACTGATGCTAACCCTAACCCTAACATTAACACTATCCTAGGCCTGATGATAACCCTAACCCTAAACCTAACACTATCCTAGGGTTTATGTTAACCCTAACCCTAACACTATCCTAGGGCTGATGCTAACCCTAACCCTAAACCTAACACTATCCTAGGGCGGATGCTAACCCTAACCCTAACCCTAACACTATCCTAGGGCTGATGCTAACCCTAACACTAACACTATCCTAGTGCTGATGCTAACCCTAACCCTAACCCTAACACTCTCCAAGGACTGATGCTTACCCTAACACTAACACTATCCTAGGGTTGATACTAACCCTAAACCTAACCCTAACACTATCCTAGGGCTGACGCTAACCCTAACCCTAACACTATCCTAGGGCGGATGCTAACCCTAACCCTAACCCTAACACTATCCTAGGGCTGATACTAACCCTAACACTAACACTATCCTAGTGCTGATGCTAACCCTAACCCTAACCCTAACACTATCCTAGGGCTGATGCTAACCCTAACACTAACACTATCCTAGGGTTGATACTAACCCTAAACCTAACCCTAACACTATCCTAGGGCTCACGCTAACCCTAACCCTAACACTATCATAGGCCTGATGATAAACCTAACCCTAACCCTAACACTATCCTAGGGCTGATGCTAACCCTAATCCTAACACTATCCTAGGCCTGATGCTAACCCTAACCCTAACACTAACACTATCCTAGGGCTGATGCTAACCCTAACCCTAACACTATCCTAGGGCTGATGCTAACCCTAACCCTAACACTATCCTTGGGCTGATGCTAACCCTAACCCTAACCCTAACACTATCCTAGGGCAGATGCTAACCCTAACGCTAACCCTAACACTATCCTTGAACTGATGCTAACCCTAACCCTAACCCTAACACTATCCTAGGCCTGATGATAACCCTAACCCTAACCCTAACACTATCCTAGGGTTTATGTTAACCCTAACCCTAACACTATCCTAGGGCTGATGCTAACCCTAACCCTAACCCTAACACTATCCTAGCGCGGATGCTAACCCTAAACCTAACCCTAACACTATCCTAGGGGTGATGCTAACCCTAACACTAACACTATCCTAGGGCTGATGCTAACCCTAACCCTAACCCTAACACTATCCTAGGGCTGATGCTAACCCTAACCCTAACACTATCCTAGGGCTGACGCTAACCCTAATCCTAACACTATCCTAGGCCTGATGCTAACCCTAACCCTAACCATAACACTATCCTAGGGCTGATGCTAACCCTAACCCTAACACTATCCTAGGCCTGATGCTAACCCTAACCCTAACCCTAACACTATCCTAGGGCTGATGCTAACCCTAACCCTAACACTATCCTAGGGCTGATGCTAACCCTAACCCTAACCCTAACACTATCCTAGGGCTGATGCTAACCCTAACCCTAACACTATCCTAGGCCTGATGATAACCCTAACCCTAACCCTAACACTATCCTAGGGCTCATGCTAACCCTAACCCTAACACTATCCTAGGGCTGATGCTAACCCTAACCCTAACCCTAACACTATCCAAGGGCTGATGCTAACCCTAACGCTAAGCCTAACACTATCCTTGAACTGATGCTAACCCTAACCCTAACCCTAACAATATCCTACTCCTGATGATAACCCTAACCCTAACCCTAACACTATCCTAGGGCGGATGCTAACCCTAACCCTAACCCTAACACTCTCCAAGGGCTGATGCTAACCCTAACCCTAACCGTAACACTATCCTAGGGCTGATGCTAACCCTAACGCTAACCCTAAAACTATCCTTGAACTGATGCAAACCCTAACCCTAACCCTAACACTATCCTAGGCCTGATGATAACCCTAACCCTAACCCTAACACTATCCTAGGGTTTATGTTAACCCTAACCCTAACACTATCCTAGGGATGATGCTAACCCTAACCCTACCACTATCTTGGGCCTGATGCTAACCCTAACCCTAACCCTAACACTATCCTAGGGCTGATGCTATCCCTAACCCTAACCCTAACACTATCCTAGGGCTGATGCTAACCCTAACGCTAACCCTAACACTATCCTTGAACTAATGCTAACCCTAACCCTAACCCTAACAATATCCTAGGCCTGATGATAACCCTAACCCTAACCCTAACACTATCCTAGGGTTTATGTTAACCCTAACCCTAACACTATCCTAGGGCTGATGCTAACCCTAACCCTAACCCTAAAACTATCCTAGGGCGGATGCTAACCCTAACCCTAACCCTAACACTATCCTAGGGCTGATGCTAACCCTAACACTAACACTATCCTAGGGCTGATGCTAACCCTAACCCTAACCCTAACACCATCCTAGGGCTGATGCTAACCCTAACCCTAACTCTAACACTATCTTAGGGCTGAGGCTAACCCTAACCCTAACACTATCCTACGGCTGATGCTAACCCTAACCCTAACCCTAACACTATCCTAGGGCTGATGCTAACCCTAACCCTAACACTATGCTAGGCCTGATGCTAACCCTAACCCTAACCCTACCACTATCCTAGGGCTGATGCTAACCCTAACGCTAACCCTAACACTATCCTTGAACTGATGCTAACCCTAACCATAACCCTAACACTATCCTAGGCCTGATGATAACCCTAACCCTAACCCTAACACTATCCTAGGGTCTATGTTAACCCTAACCCTAACACTATCCTAGGGCTGATGCTAACCCTAACCCTAAACCTAACACTATCCTAGGGCTGATGCTAACCATAACCCTAACACTATCCTAGGGCTGATGGTAACCCTAACCCTAACCCTAACACTATCCTAGGGCTGATGCTAACCCTAACCCTAACACTATCCTAGGCCTGATGATAACCCTAACCCTAACCCGAACACTATCCTGGGGCTGATGCTAACCCTAACCCTAACACTATCCTAGGGCTGATGCTAACCCTAACCCTAACCCTAACAGTATCCTAGGGCTGATGCTAACCCTAACCCTAACACTATCCTAGGCCTGATGATAACCCTAACCCTAACGCTAACACTATCCTAGGGCTGATGCTAACCCTAACCCTAACCCTAACACTATCCTAGGGCTGATGCTAACCCTAACGCTAACCCTAACACTATCCTTGAACTGATGCTAACCCTAACCCTAACAATAACACTATCCTAGGCCTGATGATAACCCTAACCCTAAACCTAACACTATCCTAGGGTTTATGTTAACCCTAACCCTAACACTATCCTAGGGCTGATGCTAACCCTAACCCTAAACCTAACACTATCCTAGGGCGGATGCTAACCCTAACCCTAACCCTAACACTATCCTAGGGCTGATGCTAACCCTAACACTAACACTATCCTAGTGCTGATGCTAACCCTAACCCTAACCCTAACACTCTCCAAGGACTGATGCTTACCCTAACCCTAACCCTAACACTATCCTATGGCTGATGCTAACCCTAACCCTAACTCTAACACTATCTTAGGGCTGAGGCTAACCCTAACCCTAACACTATCCTACGGCTGATGCTAACCCTAACCCTAACCCTAACACTATCCTAGGGCTGATGCTAACCCTAACCCTAACACTATCCTAGGCCTGATGATAACCCTAACCCTAACCCTAACACTATCCTAGGGCTGATGCTAACCCTAACCCTAACACTATCCTAAGGCTGATGCTAACCCTAACCCTAACCCTAACACTATCCTAAGTCTGATGCTAACCCTAGCCCTCACACTATCCTAGGCCTGATGATAACCCTAACCCTAACCTTAACACTATCCTAAGGCTGATGCTAACCCTAACCCTAACCCTAACACTATCCTAGAGCTGATGATAACCCTAACAATAACACTATCCTTGGCCTGATGATAACCCTAACCCTAACCCTAACACTATCCTAGGGCTGATGCTAACCCTAACCCTAACACTATCCTAGGGCTGATGCTAACCCTAACGCTAAGCCTAACACTATCCTTGAACTGATGCTAACCCTAACCCTAACCCTAACACTATCCTAGGCCTGATGATAACCCTAACCCTAACCCTAACACTATCCTACCGTTTATGTTAACCCTAACCCTAACACTATCCTAGGGATGATGCTAACCCTAACCCTACCACTATCTTGGACCTGATGCTAACCCTAACCCTAACACTAACACTATCCTCGGGCTGATGCTAACCCTAACCCTAACACTATCCTAGGGCTGATGCTATCCCTAACCCTAACCCTAACACTATCCTAGGGCTGATGCTAACCCTAACGCTAACCCTAACACTATCCTTCAACTAATGCTAACCCTAACCGTAACCCTAACACTATCCTAGGCCTGATGATAACCCTAACCCTAACCCTAACACTATCCTAGGGTTTATGTTAACCCTAACCCTAACACTATCCTAGGGCTGATGCTAACCCTAACCCTAACCCTAACACTACCCTAGGGCTGATGCTAACCCTAACCCTAACCCTAACACTATCCTAGGGCTGAGGCTAACCATAACACTAACACTATCCTAGGGCTGATGCTAACCCTAAAGCTAACCCTAACACTATCCTAGGGCTGATGCTAACCCTAACCCTAACTCTAACACTATCTTAGGGCTGAGGCTAACCCTAACCCTAACACTATCCTACGGCTGATGATAACCCTAACCTTAACCCTAACACTACCCTAGGGCTGATGCTAACCCTAACCCTAACACTATCCTAGGCCTGATGCTAACCCTAACCCTAACCCTAACACTATCCTAGGGCTGATGCTAACCCTATCCCTAACACTATCCTAGGGCTGATGCTAACCCTAACCCTAACCCTAACACTATCCTAGGGCTGATGCTAACCCTAACCCTAACACTACCCTAGGCCTGATGCTAACCCTAACCCTAACACTATCCTAGGGCTGATGCTAACCCTAACCCTAACCCTAACACTATCCTATGCCTGATGCTAACCCTATCCCTAACCCTAACACTCTCCTAGGGCTGAGGCTAACCCTAACCCTAACACTGTCCTAGGGCTGATGCTAACCCTAACCCTAACCCAAACACTATCCTAGGGCTGATGCTAACCCTAACCCTAACACTATCCTAGGGCTGATGCTAACCCTAACCATAACCCTAACACTATCCTAGGGCGGATGCTAAACCTAACCCTAACACTATCCTGGGCCTGATGCTAACCCTAACCCTAACCCTAACACTATCCTAGGGCTGATGCTAACCCTAACCTTAACACTATCCTAGGGCTGATGCTAACCCTAACCCTAACCCTAACACTATCCTAGGGCAGATGCTAACACTAACGCTAACCCTAACACTATCCTTGAACTGATGCTAACCCTAACCCTAACCCTAACACTATCCTAGGCCTGATGATAACCCTAACCCTAACCCTAACACTATCCTAGGGTTTATGTTAACCCTAACCCTAACACTATCCTAGGGCTGATGCTAACCCTAACCCTAACCCTAACACTATCCTAGGGCTGATGCTAACCCTAACACTAACACTATCCTAGGGCTGATGCTAACCCTAACCCTAACCCTAACACCATCCTAGGGCTGATGCTAACCCTAACCCTAACTCTAACACTATCTTAGGGCTGAGGCTAACCCTAACCCTAACACTATCCTACGGCTGATGCTAACCCTAACCCTAACCCTAACACTATCCTAGGGCTGATGCTAACCCTAACCCTAACACTATGCTAGGCCTGATGCTAACCCTAACCCTAACACTAACACTACCCTAGGGCTGATGCTAACCGTAACCCTAACACTATCCTAGGGCTGATGCTAACCCTAACGCTAACCCTAACACTATCCTAGGGCTGATGCTAACCCCAACCCTAACACTATCCTAGGCCTGATGATAACCCTAACCCTAACCCTAACACTATCCTAGGGCTGATGCTAACCCTAACCCTAACACTATCCTAGGGCTGTTGCTAACCCTAACCCTAACCCTACCACTATCCTAGGGCTGATGCTAACCCTAACGCTAACCCTAGCACTATCCTTGAACTGATGCTAACCCTAACCATAAAGCTAGCACTATCCTAGGCCTGATGATAACCCTAACCCTAACCCTAACACTATCCTAGGGTTTATGTTAACCCTAACCCTAACACTATCCTAGGGCTGATGCTAACCCTAACACTAACACTATCCTAGTGCTGATGCTAACCCTAACCCTAACCCTTACACTCTCCAAGGGCTGATGCTAACCCTAACACTAACCCTAACACTATCCTAGGGCTGATGCTAACCCTAACCCTAACTCTAACACTATCTTAGGGCTGAGGCTAACCCTAACCCTAACGCTATCCTACGGCTGATGCTAACCCTAACCCTAACCCTAACACTATCCCAGGGCTGATGCTAACCCTAACCCTAACACTATCCTAGGCCTGATGCTAACCCTAACCCTAACCCTAACACTATCCTAGGGCTGATGCTAACCCTAACCCTAACACTATCCTAGGGCTGATGCTATCCCTAACCCTAACCCTAACACTATCCTAGGGCTGATGCTAACCCTAACCCTAACACTATCCTAGGCCTGATGATAACCCTAACCCTAACCCTAACACTATCCTAGGGCTGATGCCCACCCTAACCCTAACACTATCCTAGGGCTGATGCTAACCCTAACCCTAACCCTAACACTATCCTAAGTCTGATGCTAACCCTAGCCCTCACAATATCCTAGGCCTGATGATAACCCTAACACTAACCTTAACACTGTCCTAGGGCTGATGCTAACCCTAACCCTAACCCTAACACTATCCTAGGGCTGATGCTAACCCTAACACTAACACTATCCTAGGGCTGATACTAACCCTAACCCTAACCCTAACACTATCCTAGGGCTGATGCTAACCCTAACCCTAACACTATCCTAGGGCTGATGCTAACCCTAACCCTAACCCTAACACTATCCTAGGGCTGATGCTAACCCTAACGCTAAGCCTAACACTATCCTTGAACTGATGCTAACCCTAACCCTAACCCTAACACTATCCTAGGCCTGATGATAACCCTAACACTAACCCTAACACTATCCTAGGGTTTATGTTAACCCTAACCCTAACACTATACCAGGGCTGATGCTAACCCTAACCCTAACCCTAACACTATCCTAGGGCGGATGCTAACCCTAACCCTAACCCTAACACTCTCCAAGGGCTGATGCTAACCCTAACCCTAACCCTAACACTATCCTAGGGCTGATGCTAACCCTAACGCTAACCCTAAAACTATCCTTTAAGTGATGCAAACCCTAACCCTAACCCTAACACTATCCTAGGCCTGATGATAACCCTAACCCTAACCCTAACACTATCCTAGGGTTTATGTTAACCCTAACCCTAACACTATCCTAGGGATGATGCTAACCCTAACCCTACCACTATCTTGGGCCTGATGCTAACCCTAACCCTAACACTAACACTATCCTAGGCCTGATGATAACCCTAAACCTAACCCTAACACTATCCTACGGCTGATGCTAACCCTAACCCTAACCCTAACACTACCCTAGGGCTGATGCTAACACTAACCCTAACCCTAACACTATCCTAGGGCTGATGCTAACCATAACACTAACACTATCCTAGGGCTGATGCTAACCCTAACCCTAACCCTAACACTATCCTAGGGCTGATGCTAACCCTAACCCTAACTCTAACACTATCTTAGGGCTGAGGCTAACCCTAACCCTAACACTATCCTAGGCCTGATGCTAACCCTAACCCTAACCCTAACACTATCCTAGGGCTTTTGCTAACCCTAACCCTAACACTATCCTAGGGCTGATGCTAACCCTAACCCTAACCCTAACACTATCCTAGGGCTGATGCTAACCCTAACCCTAACACTATCCTGGGCCTGATGCTAACCCTAACCCTAACCCTAACACTATCCTAGGGCTGATGCTAACCCTAACCCTAACACTATCGTTGGGCTGAAGCTAACCCTAACCCTAACCCTAACACTATCCTAGGGCAGATGCTAACCCTAACGCTAACCCTAACACTATCCTTGAACTGATGCTAACCCTAACCATAACCCTAACACTATCCTAGTCCTGATGATAACCCTAACCCTAACCCTAACACTATCCTAGGGTTTATGTTAACCCTAACCCTAACACTATCCTAGGGCTGATGCTAACCCTAACCCTAACCCTAACACTATCCTAGGGCGGATGCTAACCCTAACCCTAACCCTAACACTATCCTAGGGCTGATGCTAACCCTAACACTAACACTATCCTAGGGCTGATGCTAACCCTAACCCTAACCCTAACACCATCCTAGGGCTGATGCTAACCCTAACCCTAACTCTAACACTATCTTAGGGCTGAGGCTAACCCTAACCCTAACACTATCCTAGGCCTGATGCTAACCCTAACCCTAACCCTAACACTATCCTAGGGCTGATGCTAACCCTAACCCTAACACTATGCTAGGCCTGATGCTAACCCTAACCCTAACCCTACCACTATCCTAGGGCTGATGCTAACCCTAACCCTAACACTATCCTAGGGCTGATGCTAACCCTAACGCTAACCCTAACACTATCCTAGGGCTGATGCTAACCCTAACCCTAACACTATCCTAGGGCTGATGCTAACCCTAACGCTAAGCCTAACACTATCCTTGAACTGATGCTAACCCTAACCCTAACCCTAACACTATCCTAGGCCTGATGATAACCCTAACCCTAACCCTAACACTATCCTAGCGTTTATGTTAACCCTAACCCTAACACTATCCTAGGGATGATGCTAACCCTAACCCTACCACTATCCTGGACCTGATGCTAACCCTAACCCTAACACTAACACTATCCTAGGGCTGATGCTAACCCTAACCCTAACACTATCCTAGGGCTGATGCTATCCCTAACCCTAACCCTAACACTATCCTAGGGCTGATGCTAACCCTAACGCTAACCCTAACACTATCCTTCAACTAATGCTAACCCTAACCGTAACCCTAACACTATCCTAGGCCTGATGATAACCCTAACCCTAACCCTAACACTATCCTAGGGTTTATGTTAACCCTAACCCTAACACTATCCTAGGGCTGATGCTAACCCTAACCCTAACCCTAACACTACCCTAGGGCTGATGCTAACCCTAACCCTAACCCTAACACTATCCTAGGGCTGAGGCTAACCATAACACTAACACTATCCTAGGGCTGATGCTAACCCTAAAGCTAACCCTAACACTATCCTAGGGCTGATGCTAACCCTAACCCTAACTCTAACACTATCTTAGGGCTGAGGCTAACCCTAACCCTAACACTATCCTACGGCTGATGATAACCCTAACCTTAACCCTAACACTACCCTAGGGCTGATGCTAACCCTAACCCTAACACTATCCTAGGCCTGATGCTAACCCTAACCCTAACCCTAACACTATCCTAGGGCTGATGCTAACCCTATCCCTAACACTATCCTAGGGCTGATGCTAACCCTAACCCTAACCCTAACACTATCCTAGGGCTGATGCTAACCCTAACCCTAACACTATCCTAGGCCTGATGCTAACCCTAACCCTAACACTATCCTAGGGCTGATGCTAACCCTAACCCTAACCCTAACACTATCCTATGCCTGATGCTAACCCTATCCCTAACCCTAACACTCTCCTAGGGCTGAGGCTAACCCTAACCCTAACACTGTCCTAGGGCTGATGCTAACCCTAACCCTAACCCAAACACTATCCTAGGGCTGATGCTAACCCTAACCCTAACACTATCCTAGGGCTGATGCTAACCCTAACCATAACCCTAACACTATCCTAGGGCGGATGCTAACCCTAACCCTAACACTATCCTGGGCCTGATGCTAACCCTAACCCTAACCCTAACACTATCCTAGGGCTGATGCTAACCCTAACCTTAACACTATCCTAGGGCTGATGCTAACCCTAACCCTAACCCTAACACTATCCTAGGGCAGATGCTAACACTAACGCTAACCCTAACACTATCCTTGAACTGATGCTAACCCTAACCCTAACACTAACACTATCCTAGGCCTGATGATAACCCTAACCCTAACCCTAACACTATCCTAGGGTTTATGTTAACCCTAACCCTAACACTATCCTAAGGCTGATGCTAACCCTAACCCTAACCCTAACACTATCCTAGGGCTGATGCTAACCCTAACACTAACACTATCCTAGGGCTGATGCTAACCCTAACCCTAACCCTAACACCATCCTAGGGCTGATGCTAACCCTAACCCTAACTCTAACACTATCTTAGGGCTGAGGCTAACCCTAACCCTAACACTATCCTACGGCTGATGCTAACCCTAACCCTAACCCTAACACTATCCTAGGGCTGATGCTAACCCTAACCCTAACACTATGCTAGGCCTGATGCTAACCCTAACCCTAACCCTAACACTACCCTAGGGCTGATGCTAACCGTAACCCTAACACTATCCTAGGGCTGATGCTAACCCTAACGCTAACCCTAACACTATCCTAGGGCTGATGCTAACCCCAACCCTAACACTATCCTAGGCCTGATGATAACCCTAACCCTAACCCTAACACTATCCTAGGGCTGATGCTAACCCAAACCCTAACACTATCCTAGGGCTGTTGCTAACCCTAACCCTAACCCTACCACTATCCTAGGGCTGATGCTAACCCTAACGCTAACCCTAGCACTATCCTTGAACTGATGCTAACCCTAACCATAAAGCTAGCACTATCCTAGGCCTGATGATAACCCTAACCCTAACCCTAACACTATCCTAGGGTTTATGTTAACCCTAACCCTAACACTATCCTAGGGCTGATGCTAACCCTAACACTAACACTATCCTAGTGCTGATGCTAACCCTAACCCTAACCCTTACACTCTCCAAGGGCTGATGCTAACCCTAACACTAACCCTAACACTATCCTAGGGCTGATGCTAACCCTAACCCTAACTCTAACACTATCTTAGGGCTGAGGCTAACCCTAACCCTAACGCTATCCTACGGCTGATGCTAACCCTAACCCTAACCCTAACACTATCCCAGGGCTGATGCTAACCCTAACCCTAACACTATCCTAGGCCTGATGCTAACCCTAACCCTAACCCTAACACTATCCTAGGGCTGATGCTAACCCTAACCCTAACACTATCCTAGGGCTGATGCTATCCCTAACCCTAACCCTAACACTATCCTAGGGCTGATGCTAACCCTAACCCTAACACTATCCTAGGCCTGATGATAACCCTAACCCTAACCCTAACACTATCCTAGGCCTGATGCCCACCCTAACCCTAACACTATCCTAGGGCTGATGCTAACCCTAACCCTAACCCTAACACTATCCTAAGTCTGATGCTAACCCTAGCCCTCACAATATCCTAGGCCTGATGATAACCCTAACACTAACCTTAACACTGTCCTAGGGCTGATGCTAACCCTAACCCTAACCCTAACACTATCCTAGGGCTGATGCTAACCCTAACACTAACACTATCCTAGGGCTGATACTAACCCTAACCCTAACCCTAACACTATCCTAGGGCTGACGCTAACCCTAACCCTAACACTATCCTAGGGCGGATGCTAACCCTAACCCTAACCCTAACACTATCCTAGGGCTGATACTAACCCTAACACTAACACTATCCTAGTGCTGATGCTAACCCTAACCCTAACCCTAACACTATCCTAGGGCTGATGCTAACCCTAACACTAACACTATCCTAGGGTTGATACTAACCCTAAACCTAACCCTAACACTATCCTAGGGCTCACGCTAACCCTAACCCTAACACTATCATAGGCCTGATGATAAACCTAACCCTAACCCTAACACTATCCTAGGGCTGATGCTAACCCTAATCCTAACACTATCCTAGGCCTGATGCTAACCCTAACCCTAACACTAACACTATCCTAGGGCTGATGCTAACCCTAACCCTAACACTATCCTAGGGCTGATGCTAACCCTAACCCTAACACTATCCTTGGGCTGATGCTAACCCTAACCCTAACCCTAACACTATCCTAGGGCAGATGCTAACCCTAACGCTAACCCTAACACTATCCTTGAACTGATGCTAACCCTAACCCTAACCCTAACACTATCCTAGGCCTGATGATAACCCTAACCCTAACCCTAACACTATCCTAGGGTTTATGTTAACCCTAACCCTAACACTATCCTAGGGCTGATGCTAACCCTAACCCTAACCCTAACACTATCCTAGCGCGGATGCTAACCCTAAACCTAACCCTAACACTATCCTAGGGGTGATGCTAACCCTAACACTAACACTATCCTAGGGCTGATGCTAACCCTAACCCTAACCCTAACACTATCCTAGGGCTGATGCTAACCCTAACCCTAACACTATCCTAGGGCTGACGCTAACCCTAATCCTAACACTATCCTAGGCCTGATGCTAACCCTAACCCTAACCATAACACTATCCTAGGGCTGATGCTAACCCTAACCCTAACACTATCCTAGGCCTGATGCTAACCCTAACCCTAACCCTAACACTATCCTAGGGCTGATGCTAACCCTAACCCTAACACTATCCTAGGGCTGATGCTAACCCTAACCCTAACCCTAACACTATCCTAGGGCTGATGCTAACCCTAACCCTAACACTATCCTAGGCCTGATGATAACCCTAACCCTAACCCTAACACTATCCTAGGGCTCATGCTAACCCTAACCCTAACACTATCCTAGGGCTGATGCTAACCCTAACCCTAACCCTAACACTATCCAAGGGCTGATGCTAACCCTAACGCTAAGCCTAACACTATCCTTGAACTGATGCTAACCCTAACCCTAACCCTAACAATATCCTACTCCTGATGATAACCCTAACCCTAACCCTAACACTATCCTAGGGCGGATGCTAACCCTAACCCTAACCCTAACACTCTCCAAGGGCTGATGCTAACCCTAACCCTAACCGTAACACTATCCTAGGGCTGATGCTAACCCTAACGCTAACCCTAAAACTATCCTTGAACTGATGCAAACCCTAACCCTAACCCTAACACTATCCTAGGCCTGATGATAACCCTAACCCTAACCCTAACACTATCCTAGGGTTTATGTTAACCCTAACCCTAACACTATCCTAGGGATGATGCTAACCCTAACCCTACCACTATCTTGGGCCTGATGCTAACCCTAACCCTAACCCTAACACTATCCTAGGGCTGATGCTATCCCTAACCCTAACCCTAACACTATCCTAGGGCTGATGCTAACCCTAACGCTAACCCTAACACTATCCTTGAACTAATGCTAACCCTAACCCTAACCCTAACAATATCCTAGGCCTGATGATAACCCTAACCCTAACCCTAACACTATCCTAGGGTTTATGTTAACCCTAACCCTAACACTATCCTAGGGCTGATGCTAACCCTAACCCTAACCCTAAAACTATCCTAGGGCGGATGCTAACCCTAACCCTAACCCTAACACTATCCTAGGGCTGATGCTAACCCTAACACTAACACTATCCTAGGGCTGATGCTAACCCTAACCCTAACCCTAACACCATCCTAGGGCTGATGCTAACCCTAACCCTAACTCTAACACTATCTTAGGGCTGAGGCTAACCCTAACCCTAACACTATCCTACGGCTGATGCTAACCCTAACCCTAACCCTAACACTATCCTAGGGCTGATGCTAACCCTAACCCTAACACTATGCTAGGCCTGATGCTAACCCTAACCCTAACCCTACCACTATCCTAGGGCTGATGCTAACCCTAACGCTAACCCTAACACTATCCTTGAACTGATGCTAACCCTAACCATAACCCTAACACTATCCTAGGCCTGATGATAACCCTAACCCTAACCCTAACACTATCCTAGGGTCTATGTTAACCCTAACCCTAACACTATCCTAGGGCTGATGCTAACCCTAACCCTAAACCTAACACTATCCTAGGGCTGATGCTAACCATAACCCTAACACTATCCTAGGGCTGATGGTAACCCTAACCCTAACCCTAACACTATCCTAGGGCTGATGCTAACCCTAACCCTAACACTATCCTAGGCCTGATGATAACCCTAACCCTAACCCGAACACTATCCTGGGGCTGATGCTAACCCTAACCCTAACACTATCCTAGGGCTGATGCTAACCCTAACCCTAACCCTAACAGTATCCTAGGGCTGATGCTAACCCTAACCCTAACACTATCCTAGGCCTGATGATAACCCTAACCCTAACGCTAACACTATCCTAGGGCTGATGCTAACCCTAACCCTAACCCTAACACTATCCTAGGGCTGATGCTAACCCTAACGCTAACCCTAACACTATCCTTGAACTGATGCTAACCCTAACCCTAACAATAACACTATCCTAGGCCTGATGATAACCCTAACCCTAAACCTAACACTATCCTAGGGTTTATGTTAACCCTAACCCTAACACTATCCTAGGGCTGATGCTAACCCTAACCCTAAACCTAACACTATCCTAGGGCGGATGCTAACCCTAACCCTAACCCTAACACTATCCTAGGGCTGATGCTAACCCTAACACTAACACTATCCTAGTGCTGATGCTAACCCTAACCCTAACCCTAACACTCTCCAAGGACTGATGCTTACCCTAACCCTAACCCTAACACTATCCTATGGCTGATGCTAACCCTAACCCTAACTCTAACACTATCTTAGGGCTGAGGCTAACCCTAACCCTAACACTATCCTACGGCTGATGCTAACCCTAACCCTAACCCTAACACTATCCTAGGGCTGATGCTAACCCTAACCCTAACACTATCCTAGGCCTGATGATAACCCTAACCCTAACCCTAACACTATCCTAGGGCTGATGCTAACCCTAACCCTAACACTATCCTAAGGCTGATGCTAACCCTAACCCTAACCCTAACACTATCCTAAGTCTGATGCTAACCCTAGCCCTCACACTATCCTAGGCCTGATGATAACCCTAACCCTAACCTTAACACTATCCTAAGGCTGATGCTAACCCTAACCCTAACCCTAACACTATCCTAGAGCTGATGATAACCCTAACAATAACACTATCCTTGGCCTGATGATAACCCTAACCCTAACCCTAACACTATCCTAGGGCTGATGCTAACCCTAACCCTAACACTATCCTAGGGCTGATGCTAACCCTAACGCTAAGCCTAACACTATCCTTGAACTGATGCTAACCCTAACCCTAACCCTAACACTATCCTAGGCCTGATGATAACCCTAACCCTAACCCTAACACTATCCTACCGTTTATGTTAACCCTAACCCTAACACTATCCTAGGGATGATGCTAACCCTAACCCTACCACTATCTTGGACCTGATGCTAACCCTAACCCTAACACTAACACTATCCTCGGGCTGATGCTAACCCTAACCCTAACACTATCCTAGGGCTGATGCTATCCCTAACCCTAACCCTAACACTATCCTAGGGCTGATGCTAACCCTAACGCTAACCCTAACACTATCCTTCAACTAATGCTAACCCTAACCGTAACCCTAACACTATCCTAGGCCTGATGATAACCCTAACCCTAACCCTAACACTATCCTAGGGTTTATGTTAACCCTAACCCTAACACTATCCTAGGGCTGATGCTAACCCTAACCCTAACCCTAACACTACCCTAGGGCTGATGCTAACCCTAACCCTAACCCTAACACTATCCTAGGGCTGAGGCTAACCATAACACTAACACTATCCTAGGGCTGATGCTAACCCTAAAGCTAACCCTAACACTATCCTAGGGCTGATGCTAACCCTAACCCTAACTCTAACACTATCTTAGGGCTGAGGCTAACCCTAACCCTAACACTATCCTACGGCTGATGATAACCCTAACCTTAACCCTAACACTACCCTAGGGCTGATGCTAACCCTAACCCTAACACTATCCTAGGCCTGATGCTAACCCTAACCCTAACCCTAACACTATCCTAGGGCTGATGCTAACCCTATCCCTAACACTATCCTAGGGCTGATGCTAACCCTAACCCTAACCCTAACACTATCCTAGGGCTGATGCTAACCCTAACCCTAACACTACCCTAGGCCTGATGCTAACCCTAACCCTAACACTATCCTAGGGCTGATGCTAACCCTAACCCTAACCCTAACACTATCCTATGCCTGATGCTAACCCTATCCCTAACCCTAACACTCTCCTAGGGCTGAGGCTAACCCTAACCCTAACACTGTCCTAGGGCTGATGCTAACCCTAACCCTAACCCAAACACTATCCTAGGGCTGATGCTAACCCTAACCCTAACACTATCCTAGGGCTGATGCTAACCCTAACCATAACCCTAACACTATCCTAGGGCGGATGCTAAACCTAACCCTAACACTATCCTGGGCCTGATGCTAACCCTAACCCTAACCCTAACACTATCCTAGGGCTGATGCTAACCCTAACCTTAACACTATCCTAGGGCTGATGCTAACCCTAACCCTAACCCTAACACTATCCTAGGGCAGATGCTAACACTAACGCTAACCCTAACACTATCCTTGAACTGATGCTAACCCTAACCCTAACCCTAACACTATCCTAGGCCTGATGATAACCCTAACCCTAACCCTAACACTATCCTAGGGTTTATGTTAACCCTAACCCTAACACTATCCTAGGGCTGATGCTAACCCTAACCCTAACCCTAACACTATCCTAGGGCTGATGCTAACCCTAACACTAACACTATCCTAGGGCTGATGCTAACCCTAACCCTAACCCTAACACCATCCTAGGGCTGATGCTAACCCTAACCCTAACTCTAACACTATCTTAGGGCTGAGGCTAACCCTAACCCTAACACTATCCTACGGCTGATGCTAACCCTAACCCTAACCCTAACACTATCCTAGGGCTGATGCTAACCCTAACCCTAACACTATGCTAGGCCTGATGCTAACCCTAACCCTAACACTAACACTACCCTAGGGCTGATGCTAACCGTAACCCTAACACTATCCTAGGGCTGATGCTAACCCTAACGCTAACCCTAACACTATCCTAGGGCTGATGCTAACCCCAACCCTAACACTATCCTAGGCCTGATGATAACCCTAACCCTAACCCTAACACTATCCTAGGGCTGATGCTAACCCTAACCCTAACACTATCCTAGGGCTGTTGCTAACCCTAACCCTAACCCTACCACTATCCTAGGGCTGATGCTAACCCTAACGCTAACCCTAGCACTATCCTTGAACTGATGCTAACCCTAACCATAAAGCTAGCACTATCCTAGGCCTGATGATAACCCTAACCCTAACCCTAACACTATCCTAGGGTTTATGTTAACCCTAACCCTAACACTATCCTAGGGCTGATGCTAACCCTAACACTAACACTATCCTAGTGCTGATGCTAACCCTAACCCTAACCCTTACACTCTCCAAGGGCTGATGCTAACCCTAACACTAACCCTAACACTATCCTAGGGCTGATGCTAACCCTAACCCTAACTCTAACACTATCTTAGGGCTGAGGCTAACCCTAACCCTAACGCTATCCTACGGCTGATGCTAACCCTAACCCTAACCCTAACACTATCCCAGGGCTGATGCTAACCCTAACCCTAACACTATCCTAGGCCTGATGCTAACCCTAACCCTAACCCTAACACTATCCTAGGGCTGATGCTAACCCTAACCCTAACACTATCCTAGGGCTGATGCTATCCCTAACCCTAACCCTAACACTATCCTAGGGCTGATGCTAACCCTAACCCTAACACTATCCTAGGCCTGATGATAACCCTAACCCTAACCCTAACACTATCCTAGGGCTGATGCCCACCCTAACCCTAACACTATCCTAGGGCTGATGCTAACCCTAACCCTAACCCTAACACTATCCTAAGTCTGATGCTAACCCTAGCCCTCACAATATCCTAGGCCTGATGATAACCCTAACACTAACCTTAACACTGTCCTAGGGCTGATGCTAACCCTAACCCTAACCCTAACACTATCCTAGGGCTGATGCTAACCCTAACACTAACACTATCCTAGGGCTGATACTAACCCTAACCCTAACCCTAACACTATCCTAGGGCTGATGCTAACCCTAACCCTAACACTATCCTAGGGCTGATGCTAACCCTAACCCTAACCCTAACACTATCCTAGGGCTGATGCTAACCCTAACGCTAAGCCTAACACTATCCTTGAACTGATGCTAACCCTAACCCTAACCCTAACACTATCCTAGGCCTGATGATAACCCTAACACTAACCCTAACACTATCCTAGGGTTTATGTTAACCCTAACCCTAACACTATACCAGGGCTGATGCTAACCCTAACCCTAACCCTAACACTATCCTAGGGCGGATGCTAACCCTAACCCTAACCCTAACACTCTCCAAGGGCTGATGCTAACCCTAACCCTAACCCTAACACTATCCTAGGGCTGATGCTAACCCTAACGCTAACCCTAAAACTATCCTTTAAGTGATGCAAACCCTAACCCTAACCCTAACACTATCCTAGGCCTGATGATAACCCTAACCCTAACCCTAACACTATCCTAGGGTTTATGTTAACCCTAACCCTAACACTATCCTAGGGATGATGCTAACCCTAACCCTACCACTATCTTGGGCCTGATGCTAACCCTAACCCTAACACTAACACTATCCTAGGCCTGATGATAACCCTAAACCTAACCCTAACACTATCCTACGGCTGATGCTAACCCTAACCCTAACCCTAACACTACCCTAGGGCTGATGCTAACACTAACCCTAACCCTAACACTATCCTAGGGCTGATGCTAACCATAACACTAACACTATCCTAGGGCTGATGCTAACCCTAACCCTAACCCTAACACTATCCTAGGGCTGATGCTAACCCTAACCCTAACTCTAACACTATCTTAGGGCTGAGGCTAACCCTAACCCTAACACTATCCTAGGCCTGATGCTAACCCTAACCCTAACCCTAACACTATCCTAGGGCTTTTGCTAACCCTAACCCTAACACTATCCTAGGGCTGATGCTAACCCTAACCCTAACCCTAACACTATCCTAGGGCTGATGCTAACCCTAACCCTAACACTATCCTGGGCCTGATGCTAACCCTAACCCTAACCCTAACACTATCCTAGGGCTGATGCTAACCCTAACCCTAACACTATCGTTGGGCTGAAGCTAACCCTAACCCTAACCCTAACACTATCCTAGGGCAGATGCTAACCCTAACGCTAACCCTAACACTATCCTTGAACTGATGCTAACCCTAACCATAACCCTAACACTATCCTAGTCCTGATGATAACCCTAACCCTAACCCTAACACTATCCTAGGGTTTATGTTAACCCTAACCCTAACACTATCCTAGGGCTGATGCTAACCCTAACCCTAACCCTAACACTATCCTAGGGCGGATGCTAACCCTAACCCTAACCCTAACACTATCCTAGGGCTGATGCTAACCCTAACACTAACACTATCCTAGGGCTGATGCTAACCCTAACCCTAACCCTAACACCATCCTAGGGCTGATGCTAACCCTAACCCTAACTCTAACACTATCTTAGGGCTGAGGCTAACCCTAACCCTAACACTATCCTAGGCCTGATGCTAACCCTAACCCTAACCCTAACACTATCCTAGGGCTGATGCTAACCCTAACCCTAACACTATGCTAGGCCTGATGCTAACCCTAACCCTAACCCTACCACTATCCTAGGGCTGATGCTAACCCTAACCCTAACACTATCCTAGGGCTGATGCTAACCCTAACGCTAACCCTAACACTATCCTAGGGCTGATGCTAACCCTAACCCTAACACTATCCTAGGGCTGATGCTAACCCTAACGCTAAGCCTAACACTATCCTTGAACTGATGCTAACCCTAACCCTAACCCTAACACTATCCTAGGCCTGATGATAACCCTAACCCTAACCCTAACACTATCCTAGCGTTTATGTTAACCCTAACCCTAACACTATCCTAGGGATGATGCTAACCCTAACCCTACCACTATCTTGGACCTGATGCTAACCCTAACCCTAACACTAACACTATCCTAGGGCTGATGCTAACCCTAACCCTAACACTATCCTAGGGCTGATGCTATCCCTAACCCTAACCCTAACACTATCCTAGGGCTGATGCTAACCCTAACGCTAACCCTAACACTATCCTTCAACTAATGCTAACCCTAACCGTAACCCTAACACTATCCTAGGCCTGATGATAACCCTAACCCTAACCCTAACACTATCCTAGGGTTTATGTTAACCCTAACCCTAACACTATCCTAGGGCTGATGCTAACCCTAACCCTAACCCTAACACTACCCTAGGGCTGATGCTAACCCTAACCCTAACCCTAACACTATCCTAGGGCTGAGGCTAACCATAACACTAACACTATCCTAGGGCTGATGCTAACCCTAAAGCTAACCCTAACACTATCCTAGGGCTGATGCTAACCCTAACCCTAACTCTAACACTATCTTAGGGCTGAGGCTAACCCTAACCCTAACACTATCCTACGGCTGATGATAACCCTAACCTTAACCCTAACACTACCCTAGGGCTGATGCTAACCCTAACCCTAACACTATCCTAGGCCTCATGCTAACCCTAACCCTAACCCTAACACTATCCTAGGGCTGATGCTAACCCTATCCCTAACACTATCCTAGGGCTGATGCTAACCCTAACCCTAACCCTAACACTATCCTAGGGCTGATGCTAACCCTAACCCTAACACTATCCTAGGCCTGATGCTAACCCTAACCCTAACACTATCCTAGGGCTGATGCTAACCCTAACCCTAACCCTAACACTATCCTATGCCTGATGCTAACCCTATCCCTAACCCTAACACTCTCCTAGGGCTGAGGCTAACCCTAACCCTAACACTGTCCTAGGGCTGATGCTAACCCTAACCCTAACCCAAACACTATCCTAGGGCTGATGCTAACCCTAACCCTAACACTATCCTAGGGCTGATGCTAACCCTAACCATAACCCTAACACTATCCTAGGGCGGATGCTAACCCTAACCCTAACACTATCCTGGGCCTGATGCTAACCCTAACCCTAACCCTAACACTATCCTAGGGCTGATGCTAACCCTAACCTTAACACTATCCTAGGGCTGATGCTAACCCTAACCCTAACCCTAACACTATCCTAGGGCAGATGCTAACACTAACGCTAACCCTAACACTATCCTTGAACTGATGCTAACCCTAACCCTAACACTAACACTATCCTAGGCCTGATGATAACCCTAACCCTAACCCTAACACTATCCTAGGGTTTATGTTAACCCTAACCCTAACACTATCCTAAGGCTGATGCTAACCCTAACCCTAACCCTAACACTATCCTAGGGCTGATGCTAACCCTAACACTAACACTATCCTAGGGCTGATGCTAACCCTAACCCTAACCCTAACACCATCCTAGGGCTGATGCTAACCCTAACCCTAACTCTAACACTATCTTAGGGCTGAGGCTAACCCTAACCCTAACACTATCCTACGGCTGATGCTAACCCTAACCCTAACCCTAACACTATCCTAGGGCTGATGCTAACCCTAACCCTAACACTATGCTAGGCCTGATGCTAACCCTAACCCTAACCCTAACACTACCCTAGGGCTGATGCTAACCGTAACCCTAACACTATCCTAGGGCTGATGCTAACCCTAACGCTAACCCTAACACTATCCTAGGGCTGATGCTAACCCCAACCCTAACACTATCCTAGGCCTGATGATAACCCTAACCCTAACCCTAACACTATCCTAGGGCTGATGCTAACCCAAACCCTAACACTATCCTAGGGCTGTTGCTAACCCTAACCCTAACCCTACCACTATCCTAGGGCTGATGCTAACCCTAACGCTAACCCTAGCACTATCCTTGAACTGATGCTAACCCTAACCATAAAGCTAGCACTATCCTAGGCCTGATGATAACCCTAACCCTAACCCTAACACTATCCTAGGGTTTATGTTAACCCTAACCCTAACACTATCCTAGGGCTGATGCTAACCCTAACACTAACACTATCCTAGTGCTGATGCTAACCCTAACCCTAACCCTTACACTCTCCAAGGGCTGATGCTAACCCTAACACTAACCCTAACACTATCCTAGGGCTGATGCTAACCCTAACCCTAACTCTAACACTATCTTAGGGCTGAGGCTAACCCTAACCCTAACGCTATCCTACGGCTGATGCTAACCCTAACCCTAACCCTAACACTATCCCAGGGCTGATGCTAACCCTAACCCTAACACTATCCTAGGCCTGATGCTAACCCTAACCCTAACCCTAACACTATCCTAGGGCTGATGCTAACCCTAACCCTAACACTATCCTAGGGCTGATGCTATCCCTAACCCTAACCCTAACACTATCCTAGGGCTGATGCTAACCCTAACCCTAACACTATCCTAGGCCTGATGATAACCCTAACCCTAACCCTAACACTATCCTAGGCCTGATGCCCACCCTAACCCTAACACTATCCTAGGGCTGATGCTAACCCTAACCCTAACCCTAACACTATCCTAAGTCTGATGCTAACCCTAGCCCTCACAATATCCTAGGCCTGATGATAACCCTAACACTAACCTTAACACTGTCCTAGGGCTGATGCTAACCCTAACCCTAACCCTAACACTATCCTAGGGCTGATGCTAACCCTAACACTAACACTATCCTAGGGCTGATACTAACCCTAACCCTAACCCTAACACTATCCTAGGGCTGATGCTAACCCTAACCCTAACACTATCCTAGGGCTGATGCTAACCCTAACCCTAACCCTAACACTATCCTAGGGCTGATGCTAACCCTAACGCTAAGCCTAACACTATCCTTGAACTGATGCTAACCCTAACCCTAACCCTAACACTATCCTAGGCCTGATGATAACCCTAACACTAACCCTAACACTATCCTAGGGTTTATGTTAACCCTAACCCTAACACTATACCAGGGCTGATGCTAACCCTAACCCTAACCCTAACACTATCCTAGGGCGGATGCTAACCCTAACCCTAACCCTAACACTCTCCAAGGGCTGATGCTAACCCTAACCCTAACCCTAACACTATCCTAGGGCTGATGCTAACCCTAACGCTAACCCTAAAACTATCCTTTAAGTGATGCAAACCCTAACCCTAACCCTAACACTATCCTAGGCCTGATGATAACCCTAACCCTAACCCTAACACTATCCTAGGGTTTATGTTAACCCTAACCCTAACACTATCCTAGGGATGATGCTAACCCTAACCCTACCACTATCTTGGGCCTGATGCTAACCCTAACCCTAACACTAACACTATCCTAGGCCTGATGATAACCCTAAACCTAACCCTAACACTATCCTACGGCTGATGCTAACCCTAACCCTAACCCTAACACTACCCTAGGGCTGATGCTAACACTAACCCTAACCCTAACACTATCCTAGGGCTGATGCTAACCATAACACTAACACTATCCTAGGGCTGATGCTAACCCTAACCCTAACCCTAACACTATCCTAGGGCTGATGCTAACCCTAACCCTAACTCTAACACTATCTTAGGGCTGAGGCTAACCCTAACCCTAACACTATCCTAGGCCTGATGCTAACCCTAACCCTAACCCTAACACTATCCTAGGGCTTTTGCTAACCCTAACCCTAACACTATCCTAGGGCTGATGCTAACCCTAACCCTAACCCTAACACTATCCTAGGGCTGATGCTAACCCTAACCCTAACACTATCCTGGGCCTGATGCTAACCCTAACCCTAACCCTAACACTATCCTAGGGCTGATGCTAACCCTAACCCTAACACTATCGTTGGGCTGAAGCTAACCCTAACCCTAACCCTAACACTATCCTAGGGCAGATGCTAACCCTAACGCTAACCCTAACACTATCCTTGAACTGATGCTAACCCTAACCATAACCCTAACACTATCCTAGTCCTGATGATAACCCTAACACTAACCCTAACACTATCCTAGGGTTTATGTTAACCCTAACCCTAACACTATCCTAGGGCTGATGCTAACCCTAACCCTAACCCTAACACTATCCTAGGGCGGATGCTAACCCTAACCCTAACCCTAACACTATCCTAGGGCTGATGCTAACCCTAACACTAACACTATCCTAGGGCTGATGCTAACCCTAACCCTAACCCTAACACCATCCTAGGGCTGATGCTAACCCTAACCCTAACTCTCACACTATCTTAGGGCTGAGGCTAACCCTAACCCTAACACTATCCTAGGCCTGATGCTAACCCTAACCCTAACCCTAACACTATCCTAGGGCTGATGCTAACCCTAACCCTAACACTATGCTAGGCCTGATGCTAACCCTAACCCTAACCCTACCACTATCCTAGGGCTGATGCTAACCCTAACCCTAACACTATCCTAGGGCTGATGCTAACCCTAACGCTAACCCTAACACTATCCTAGGGCTGATGCTAACCCTAACTCTAACACTATCCTAGGCCTGATGATAACCCTAACCCTAACCCTAACACTATCCTAGGGCTGATGCTAACCCTAACCCTAACACTATCCTAGGGCTGATGCTAACCCTAACCCTAACCCTACCACTATCCTAGGGCTGATGCTAACCCTAACCCTAACACTATCCTAGGGCTGATGCTAACCCTAACGCTAACCCTAACACTATCCTTGAACTGATGCTAACCCTAACCATAACCCTAACACTATCCTAGGCCTGATGATAACCCTAACCCTAACCCTAACACTATCCTAGGGTTTATGTTAACCCTAACCCTAACACTATCCTAGGGCTGATGCTAACCCTAACCCTAAACCTAACACTATCCTAGGGCGGATGCTAACCCTAACCCTAACCCTAACACTATCCTAGGGCTGATACTAACCCTAACACTAACACTATCCTAGTGCTGATGGTAACCCTAACCCTAACCCTAACACTCTCCAAGGGCTGTTGCTAACCCTAACCCTAACCCTAACACTATCCTAGGGCTGATGCTAACCCTAACCCTAACTCTAACACTATCATAGGGCTGAGGCTAACCCTAACCCTAACACTATCCTACGGCTGATGCTAACCCTAACCCTAACCCTAAAACTAACCCAGGGTTGATGCTAACCCTAACCCTAACACTATCCTAGGCCTCATGCTAACCCTAACCCTAACCCTAACACTATCCTAGGGCTGATGCTAACCTAACCCTAACACTATCCTAGGGCTGATGCTAACCCTAACCCTAACCCTAACACTATCCTAGGGCTGATGCTAACCTTAACCCTAACACTATCCTAGGCCTGATGATAACCCTAACCCTAACCCTAACACTATCCTAGGGCTGATGCTAACCCTAACCCTAACACTATCCTAGGGCTGATGCTAACCCTAACCCTAATCCTAACACTATCCTAGGGCGGATGCTAACCCTAACCATAACCCTAACACTATCCTAGGGCTGATGCTAACCCTAACCCTAACCATAACACTATCCTAGGGCTGATGCTAACCCTAACGCTAACCCTAAAACTATCCTTGAACTGATGCTAACCCTAACCCTAACCCTAACACTATCCTAGGCCTGATGATAACCCTATCCCTAACCCTAACACTATCCTAGCGTTTATGTCAACCCTAACCCTAACACTATCCTAGGGATGATGGTAACCCTAACCCTACCACTATCTTGGACCTGATGCTAACCCTAACCCTAACACTAACACTATCCTAGGGCTGATGCTAACCCTAACCCTAACACTATCCTAGGGCTGATGCTATCCCTAACCCTAACCCTAACACTATCCTAGGGCTGATGCTAAACCTAACGCTAACCCTAACACTATCCTTGAACTAATGCTAACCCTAACCCTAACCCTAACACTATCCTAGGCCTGATGATAACGCTAACCCTAACCCTAACACTATCCTAGGGTTTATGTTAACCCTAACCCTAACACTATCCTAGGGCTGATGCTAACCCTAACCCTAACCCTAACACTACCCTAGGGCTGATGCTAACCCTAACCCTAACCCTAACACTATCCTAGGGCTGATGCTAAACATAACACTAACACTATCCTAGGGTTGATGCTAACCCTAAAGCTAACCCTAACACTATCCTAGGGCTGATGCTAACCCTAACCCTAACTCTAACACTATCTTAGGCCTGAGGCTAACCCTAACCCTAACACTATCCTACGGCTGATGATAACCCTAACCTTAACCCTAACACTATCCTAGGGCTGATGCTAACCCTAACCCTAACACTATCCTAGGCCTGATGCTAACCCTAACCCTAACCCTAACACTATCCTAGGGCTGATGCTAACCCTAACCCTAACACTATCCTAGGGCTGATGCTAACCCTAACCCTAACCCTAACACTATCCTAGGGCTGATGCTAACCCTAACCCTAACACTATCCTAGGCCTGATGCTAACCCTAACCCTAACACTATCCTAGGGCTGATGCTAACCCTAACCCTAACCCTAACACTATCCTAGGCCTGATGCTAACCCTATCCCGAACCCTAACACTCTCCTAGGGCTGAGGCTAACCCTAACGCTAACACTATCCTAGGGCTGATGCTAACCCTAACCCTAACCCAAACACTATCCTAGGGTTGATGCTAACCCTAACCCTAACACTATCCTAGGGCTGATGCTAACCCTAACCATAACCCTAACACTATCCTAGGGCTGATGCTAACCCTAACCCTAACACTATCCTGGGCCTGATGCTAACCCTAACCCTAACCCTAACACTATACTAGGGCTGATGCTAACCCTAACCCTAACACTATCCTTGGGCTGATGCTAACCCTAACCCTAACCCTAACACTATCCTAGGGCAGATGCTAACCCTAACGCTAACCCTAACACTATCCTTGAACTGATGCTAACCCTAACCCTAACCCTAACACTATCCTAGGCCTGATGATAACCCTAACCCTAACCCTAACACTATCCTAGGGTTTATGTTAACCCTAACCCTAACACTATCCTAGGGCTGATGCTAACCCTAACCCTAACCCTAACACTATCCTAGGGCTGATGCTAACCCTAACACTAACACTATCCTAGGGCTGATGCTAACCCTAACCCTAACCCTAACACCATCCTAGGGCTGATGCTAACCCTAACCCTAACTCTAACACTATCTTAGGGCTGAGGCTAACCCTAACCCTAACACTATCCTACGGCTGATGCTAACCCTAACCCTAACCCTAACACTATCCTAGGGCTGATGCTAACCCTAACCCTAACACTATGCTAGGCCTGATGCTAACCCTAACCCTAACCCTAACACTACCCTAGGGCTGATGCTAACCGTAACCCTAACACTATCCTAGGGCTGATGCTAACCCTAACGCTAACCCTAACACTATCCTAGGGCTGATGCTAACCCCAACCCTAACACTATCCTAGGGCTGATGCTAACCCTAACCCTAACCCTACCACTATCCTAGGGCTGATGCTAACCCTAACGCTAACCCTAACACTATCCTTGAACTGATGCTAACCCTAACCATAAAGCTAACACTATCCTAGGCCTGATGATAACCCTAACCCTAACCCTAACACTATCCTAGGGTTTATGTTAACCCTAACCCTAACACTATCCTAGGGCTGATGCTAACCCTAACCCTAAACCTAACACTATCCTAGGGCGGATGCTACCCCTAACCCTAACCCTAACACTATCCTAGGGCTGATGCTAACCCTAACACTAACACTATCCTAGTGCTGATGCTAACCCTAACCCTAACCCTAACACTCTCCAAGGGCTGATGCTAACCCTAACACTAACCCTAACACTATCCTAGGGCTCATGCTAACCCTAACCCTAACTCTAACACTATCTTAGGGCTGAGGCTAACCCTAACCCTAACGCTATCCTACGGCTGATGCTAACCCTAACCTTAACCCTAACACTATCCCAGGGCTGATGCTAACCCTAACCCTAACACTATCCTAGGCCTGATGCTAACCCTAACCCTAACCCTAACACTATCCTAGGGCTGATGCTAACCCTAACCCTAACACTATCCTAGGGCTGATGCTATCCCTAACCCTAACCCTAACACTATCCTAGGGCTGATGCTAACCCTAACCCTAACACTATCCTAGGCCTGATGATAACCCTAACCCTAACGCTAACACTATCCTAGGGCTGATGCTAACCCTAACCCTAACACTATCCTAGGGCTGATGCTAACCCTAACCCTAACCCTAACACTATCCTAAGTCTGATGCTAACCCTAGCCCTCACAATATCCTAGGCCTGATGATAACCCTAACACTAACCTTAACACTATCCTAGGGCTGATGCTAACCCTAACCCTAACCCTAACACTATCCTAGGGCTGATGCTAACCCTAACACTAACACTATCCTAGGGCTGATACTAACCCTAACCCTAACCCTAACACTATCCTAGGGCTGATGCTAACCCTAACACTAACACTATCCTAGGGCTGATGCTAACCCGAACCCTAACCCTAACACTATCCTAGGGCTGATGCTAACCCTAACCCTAACCCTAACACTATCCTAGGGCTGATGCTTACCCTAACGCTAAGCCTAACACTATCCTTGAACTGATGCTAACCCTAACCCTAACCCTAACACTATCCTAGGCCTGATGATAACCCTAACACTAACCCTAACACTATCCTAGGGTTTATGTTAACCCTAACCCTAACACTATCCCAGGGCTGATGCTAACCATAACCCTAACCCTAACACTATCCTAGGGCGGATGCTAACCCTAACCCTAACCCTAACACTCTCCAAGGGCTGATGCTAACCCTAACCCTAACCCTAACACTATCCTAGGGCTGATGATAACCCTAACGCTAACCCTAAAACTATCCTTGAAGTGATGCAAACCCTAACCCTAACCCTAACACTATCCTAGGCCTGATGATAACCCTAACCCTAACCCTAACACTATCCTAGGGTTTATGTTAACCCTAACCCTAACAATATCCTAGGGATGATGCTAACCCTAACCCTACCACTATCTTGGGCCTGATGCTAACCCTAACCCTAACACTAACACTATCCTAGGGCTGATGCTAACCCTAACCCTAACCCTAACACTATCCTAGGGTTTATGTTAACCCTAACCCTAACACTATCCTAGGGCTGATGCTAACCCTAACCCTAACCCTAACACTACCCTAGGGCTGATGCTAACCCTAACCCTAACCCTAACACTATCCTAGGGCTGATGCTAACCATAACACTAACACTATCCTAGGGCTGATGCTAACCCTAACCCTAACCCTAACACTATCCTAGGGCTGATGCTAACCCTAACCGTAACTCTACCACTATCTTAGGGCTGAGGCTAACCCTAACCCTAACACTATCCTAGGCCTGATGCTAACCCTAACCCTAACCCTAACACTATCCTAGGGCTTTTGCTAACCCTAACCCTAACACTATCCTAGGGCTGATGCTAACCCTAACCCTAACCCTAACACTATCCTAGGGCTGATGCTAACCCTAACGCTAACCCTAACACTATCCTAGGGCTGATGCTAACCCTAACCCTAACACTATCCTAGGCCTGATGATAACCCTAACCCTAACCCTAACACTATCCTAGGGCTGATGCTAACCCTAACCCTAACACTATCCTAGGGCTGATGCTAACCCTAACCCTAACCCTGCCACTATCCTAGGGCTGATGCTAACCCTAACGCTAACCCTAACACTATCCTTGAACTGATGCTAACCCTAACCATAACCCTAACACTATCCTAGGCCTGATGATAACCCTAACCCTAACCCTAACACTATCCTAGGGTTTATGTTAACCCTCACCCTAACACTATCCTAGGGCTGATGCTAACCCTAACCCTAAACCTAACACTATCCTAGGGCGGATGCTAACCCTAACCCTAACCCTAACACTATCCTAGGGCTGATGCTAACCCTAACACTAACACTATCCTAGTGCTGATGGTAACCCTAACCCTAACCCTAACACGCTCCAAGGGCTGATGCTAACCCTAACCGTAACCCTAACACTATCCTAGGGCTGATGCTAACCCTAACCCTAACTCTAACACTATCTTAGGGCTGAGGCTAACCCTAACCCTAACACTATCCTACGGCTGATGCTAACCCTAACCCTAACCCTAAAACTATCCCAGGGTTGATGCTAACCCTAACCCTAACACTATCCTAGGCCTCATGCTAACCCTAACCCTAACCCTAACACTATCCTAGGGCTGATGCTAACCTAACCCTAACACTATCCTAGGGCTGATGCTAACCCTAACCCTAACCCTAACACTATCCTAGGGCTGATGCTAACCCTAACCCTAACCCTAACTCTATCCTAGGGCTGATGCTAACCCTAACCCTAACACTATCCTAGGCCTGATGCTAACCCTAACCCTAACACTTACACTATCCTAGGGCTGATGCTAACCCTAACCCTAACCCTAACACTATCCTAGGTCTGATGCTAACCCTAAACCTAACCCTAACACTATCCTAGGTCTGATGCTAACCCTAAACCTAACACTATCCTAGGGCTGATGCTAACCCTATCCCTAACCCTAACACTATCCTAGGGCTGATGCTATCCCTAACCCTAACACTATCCTAGGGCTGATGCTAACCCTAACCCTAACCCTAACACTATCCTAGGGCTGATACTAACCCTAACCCTAACACTATCCTAGAGCTGATGCTAACCCTAATCCTAACCCTAACACTATCCTAGGGCTGATGCTAACCCTAACCATAACACTCTCCTAGGGCTGATGCTAACCCTAACCCTAACCCTAACACTATCCTAGGGCTGATACTAACCCTAACCCTAACACTATCCTAGAGCTGATGCTAACAATAACCCTAACCCTAACACTATCCTAGAGCTGATGCTAACGCTAACCCTAACCCTAACCCTAACCCTAATACTATCCTAGGGTTGATGCTAACCGTAACCCTAACCCTAACACTATCGTAGGGCTGATGGTAACCCTAACACTAACACTATCCTAGGGCTGAAGCTAACCCTAACCCTAACCCTAACACTATCCTAGGGCTGATGCTAACCCTAAACCTAACTCTAACACTATCCTAGGGTTGAGGCTAACCCTAACCCTAACACTATCCTACGGCTGATGCTAACCCTAACCCTAACCCTAACACTATCCTAAGGCTGATGCTAACCCTAACACTAACACTATCCTAGGCCTGGTGCTAACCCTAACCCTAACCCTAACACTATCCTAGGGCTGATGCTAACCCTAACCCTAACACTATCCTAGTGCTGATGGTAACCCTAACCCTAACCCTAACACTCTCCAAGGGCTGATGCTAACCCTAACCCTAACCCTAACACTATCCTAGGGCTGATGCTAACCCTAACCCTAACTCTAACACTATCTTAGGGCTGAGGCTAACAGTAACCCTAACACTATCCTACGGCTGATGCTAACCATAACCCTAACCCTAACACTATCCTAGGGCTGATGCTAACCCTAACCCTAACACTATCCTAGGGCTGATGCTAACCCTAACCCTAACCCTAACACTATCCTAGGGCTGATGCTAACCCTAACCCTAACACTATCCTAGGCCTGATGATAACCCTAACCCTAACCCTAACACTATCCTAGGGCTGATGCTAACCCTAACCCTAACACTATCCTAGGGCTGATGCTAACCCTAACCCTAACCCTAACACTATCCTAAGTCTGATGCTAACCCTAGCCCTCACAATATCCTAGGCCTGATGATAACCCTAACCCTAACCTTAACACTATCCTAGGGCTGATGCTAACCCTAACCTAACCCTAACAGTATCCTAGAGCTGATGCTAACCCTAACACTATCCTAGGCCTTATGATAACCCTAACCCTAACCCTAACACTATCGTAGGGCTGATGCTAACCCTAACCCTAACACTATCCTAGGGCTGATGCTAACCCTAACCCTAACCCTAACACTATCCTAGGGCTGATGCTAACCCTAACGCTAACCCTAACACTATCCTAGGGCTGATGCTAACCCTAACCCTAACACTATCCTAGGCCTGATGATAACCCTAACCCTAACCCTAACACTATCCTAGGGCTGATGCTAACCCTAACCCTAACACTATCCTAGGGCTGATGCTAACCCTAACCCTAACCCTGCCACTATCCTAGGGCTGATGCTAACCCTAACGCTAACCCTAACACTATCCTTGAACTGATGCTAACCCTAACCATAACCCTAACACTATCCTAGGCCTGATGATAACCCTAACCCTAACCCTAACACTATCCTAGGGTTTATGTTAACCCTCACCCTAACACTATCCTAGGGCTGATGCTAACCCTAACCCTAAACCTAACACTATCCTAGGGCGGATGCTAACCCTAACCCTAACCCTAACACTATCCTAGGGCTGATGCTAACCCTAACACTAACACTATCCTAGTGCTGATGGTAACCCTAACCCTAACCCTAACACGCTCCAAGGGCTGATGCTAACCCTAACCGTAACCCTAACACTATCCTAGGGCTGATGCTAACCCTAACCCTAACTCTAACACTATCTTAGGGCTGAGGCTAACCCTAACCCTAACACTATCCTACGGCTGATGCTAACCCTAACCCTAGCCCTAAAACTATCCCAGGGTTGATGCTAACCCTAACCCTAACACTATCCTAGGCCTCATGCTAACCCTAACCCTAACCCTAACACTATCCTAGGGCTGATGCTAACCTAACCCTAACACTATACTAGGGCTGATGCTAACCCTAACCCTAACCCTAACACTATCCTAGGGCTGATGCTAACCCTAACCCTAACCCTAACTCTATCCTAGGGCTGATGCTAACCCTAACCCTAACACTATCCTAGGCCTGATGCTAACCCTAACCCTAACACTTACACTATCCTAGGGCTGATGCTAATCCTAACCCTAACCCTAACACTATCCTAGGTCTGATGCTAACCCTAAACCTAACCCTAACACTATCCTAGGTCTGATGCTAACCCTAAACCTAACACTATCCTAGGGCTGATGCTAACCCTAACATTAACCCTAACACTATCCTAGGGCTGATGTTAACTCTAACCCTAACACTATCCTAGGGCTGATGCTAACCCTAACCCTAACCCTAACACTCTCCTAGGGCTGATGCTAACCCTAACCCTAACACTATCCTAGGCCTGATGCTAACCCTAACCCTAACACTATCCTAGGGCTGATGCTAACCCTAACCCTAACTCTAACACTATCCTAGGCCTGATGCTAACCCTATCACTAACACTAACACTCTCCTAGGGTTGAGGCTAACCCTAACCCTAACACTATCCTAGGGCTGATGCTAACCCTAACCCTAACCCTAACACTATCCTAGGGTTCATGCTAACCCTAACCCTAACACTATCCTAGGGCTGATGGTAACCCTAACCCTAACCCTAACACTATCCTAGGGCTGATGCTAACCCTAACCCTAACCCTAACACTATCCTAGGGCTGATGCTAACCCTATCCCTAACCCTAACACTATCCTAGGGCTGATGCTATCCCTAACCCTAACACTATCCTAGGGCTGATGCTAACCCTAACCCTAACCCTAACACTATCCTAGGGCTGATACTAACCCTAACCCTAACACTATCCTAGAGCTGATGCTAACCCTAATCCTAACCCTAACACTATCCTAGGGCTGATGCTAACCCTAACCATAACACTCTCCTAGGGCTGATGCTAACCCTAACCCTAACCCTAACACTATCCTAGGGCTGATACGAACCCTAACCCTAACACTATCCTAGAGCTGATGCTAACAATAACCCTAACCCTAACACTATCCTAGAGCTGATGCTAACGCTAACCCTAACCCTAACCCTAACCCTAATACTATCCTAGGGTTGATGCTAACCGTAACCCTAACCCTAACACTATCGTAGGGCTGATGGTAACCCTAACACTAACACTATCCTAGGGCTGAAGCTAACCCTAACCCTAACCCTAACACTATCCTAGGGCTGATGCTAACCCTAAACCTAACTCTAACACTATCCTAGGGTTGAGGCTAACCCTAACCCTAACACTATCCTACGGCTGATGCTAACCCTAACCCTAACCCTAACACTATCCTAAGGCTGATGCTAACCCTAACACTAACACTATCCTAGGCCTGGTGCTAACCCTAACCCTAACCCTAACACTATCCTAGGGCTGATGCTAACCCTAACCCTAACACTATCCTAGGGCTGATGGTAACCCTAACCCTAACCCTAACACTCTCCAAGGGCTGATGCTAACCCTAACCCTAACCCTAACACTATCCTAGGGCTGATGCTAACCCTAACCCTAACTCTAACACTATCTTAGGGCTGAGGCTAACAGTAACCCTAACACTATCCTACGGCTGATGCTAACCATAACCCTAACCCTAACACTATCCTAGGGCTGATGCTAACCCTAACCCTAACACTATCCTAGGGCTGATGCTAACCCTAACCCTAACCCTAACACTATCCTAGGGCTGATGCTAACCCTAACCCTAACACTATCCTAGGCCTGATGATAACCCTAACCCTAACCCTAACACTATCCTAGGGCTGATGCTAACCCTAACCCTAACACTATCCTAGGGCTGATGCTAACCCTAACCCTAACCCTAACACTATCCTAAGTCTGATGCTAACCCTAGCCCTCACAATATCCTAGGCCTGATGATAACCCTAACCCTAACCTTAACACTATCCTAGGGCTGATGCTAACCCTAACCTAACCCTAACAGTATCCTAGAGCTGATGCTAACCCTAACACTATCCTAGGCCTTATGATAACCCTAACCCTAACCCTAACACTATCGTAGGGCTGATGCTAACCCTAACCCTAACACTATCCTAGTGCTGATGCTAACCCTAACCGTAACCCTAACACTATCCTAGGGCTGATGCTAACCCTAACGCTAAGCCTAACACTCTCCTTGAACTGATGCTAACCCTAACCCTAACCTTAACACTATCCTAGGCCTGATGATCACCCTAACCCTAACCCTAACACTATCCTAGGGTTTATGTTAACCCTAACCCTAACACTATCCTAGGGCTGATGCTAACCCTAACCCTAACCCTAACACTATCCTAGGGCGGATGCTAACACTAACCCTAACCCTAACACTATCCTAGGGCTGATGCTAACCCTAACACTAACACTATCCTAGGGCTGATGCTAACCCTAACCCTAACCTTAACACTATCCTAGGGCTGATGCTAACCCTAACCCTAACTCTAACACTGTCGTAGGGCTGAGGCTAACCCTAACCCAAACACTATCCTACGGCTGATGCTAACCCTAACCCTAACCCTAACACTATCCTAAGGCTGATGCTAACCCTAACACTAACACTATCCTGGGCCTGGTGCTAACCCTAACCCTAACCCTAACACTATCCTAGGGCTGATGCTAACCCTAACCCTAATACTATCCTAGGGCTGATGCTAACCCTAACCCTAACCCTAACACTATCCTAGGGCTGATGCTAACCCTAACCCTAACCCTAACGCTATCCTAGGGCTGATGCTAACCCTAACCCTAAAACTATCCTAGGCCTGATGCTAACCCTAACCCTAACACTTACACTATCCTAGGGCTGATGCTAACCCTAACCCTAACCCTAACACTATCCTAGGTCTGATGCTAACCCTAAACCTAACAGTATCCTAGGGCTGATGCTAACCCTAACCTTAACCCTAACACTATCCTATGGCTGATGTTAACTCTAACCCTAACACTATCCTAGGGCTGATGTTAACTCTAACCCTAACACTATCCTAGGGCTGATGCTAACCCTAACCCTAATACTATCCTAGGGCTGATGCTAACCCTAACCCTAACCCTAACACTATCCTAGGGCTGATGCTAACCCTAACCCTAACTCTAACACTATCTTAGGGCTGAGGCTAACAGTAACCCTAACACTATCCTACGGCTGATGCTAACCATAACCCTAACCCTAACACTATCCTAGGGCTGATGCTAACCCTAACCCTAACACTATCCTAGGGCTGATGCTAACCCTAACCCTAACCCTAACACTATCCTAGGGCTGATGCTAACCCTAACCCTAACACTATCCTAGGCCTGATGATAACCCTAACCCTAACCCTAACACTATCCTAGGGCTGATGCTAACCCTAACCCTAACACTATCCTAGGGCTGATGCTAACCCTAACCCTAACCCTAACACTATCCTAAGTCTGATGCTAACCCTAGCCCTCACAATATCCTAGGCCTGATGATAACCCTAACCCTAACCTTAACAGTATCCTAGGGCTGATGCTAACCCTAACCTAACCCTAACAGTATCCTAGAGCTGATGCTAACCCTAACACTATCCTAGGCCTTATGATAACCCTAACCCTAACCCTAACACTATCGTAGGGCTGATGCTAACCCTAACCCTAACACTATCCTAGTGCTGATGCTAACCCTAACCCGAACCCTAACACTATCCTAGGGCTGATGCTAACCCTAACGCTAACCCTAACACTATCCTAGGGCTGATGCTAACCCTAACCCTAACACTATCCTAGGCCTGATGATAACCCTAACCCTAACCCTAACACTATCCTAGGGCTGATGCTAACCCTAACCCTAACACTATCCTAGGGCTGATGCTAACCCTAACCCTAACCCTGCCACTATCCTAGGGCTGATGCTAACCCTAACGCTAACCCTAACACTATCCTTGAACTGATGCTAACCCTAACCATAACCCTAACACTATCCTAGGCCTGATGATAACCCTAACCCTAACCCTAACACTATCCTAGGGTTTATGTTAACCCTCACCCTAACACTATCCTAGGGCTGATGCTAACCCTAACCCTAAACCTAACACTATCCTAGGGCGGATGCTAACCCTAACCCTAACCCTAACACTATCCTAGGGCTGATGCTAACCCTAACACTAACACTATCCTAGTGCTGATGGTAACCCTAACCCTAACCCTAACACGCTCCAAGGGCTGATGCTAACCCTAACCGTAACCCTAACACTATCCTAGGGCTGATGCTAACCCTAACCCTAACTCTAACACTATCTTAGGGCTGAGGCTAACCCTAACCCTAACACTATCCTACGGCTGATGCTAACCCTAACCCTAGCCCTAAAACTATCCCAGGGTTGATGCTAACCCTAACCCTAACACTATCCTAGGCCTCATGCTAACCCTAACCCTAACCCTAACACTATCCTAGGGCTGATGCTAACCTAACCCTAACACTATACTAGGGCTGATGCTAACCCTAACCCTAACCCTAACACTATCCTAGGGCTGATGCTAACCCTAACCCTAACCCTAACTCTATCCTAGGGCTGATGCTAACCCTAACCCTAACACTATCCTAGGCCTGATGCTAACCCTAACCCTAACACTTACACTATCCTAGGGCTGATGCTAATCCTAACCCTAACCCTAACACTATCCTAGGTCTGATGCTAACCCTAAACCTAACCCTAACACTATCCTAGGTCTGATGCTAACCCTAAACCTAACACTATCCTAGGGCTGATGCTAACCCTAACATTAACCCTAACACTATCCTAGGGCTGATGTTAACTCTAACCCTAACACTATCCTAGGGCTGATGCTAACCCTAACCCTAACCCTAACACTCTCCTAGGGCTGATGCTAACCCTAACCCTAACACTATCCTAGGCCTGATGCTAACCCTAACCCTAACACTATCCTAGGGCTGATGCTAACCCTAACCCTAACTCTAACACTATCCTAGGCCTGATGCTAACCCTATCACTAACCCTAACACTCTCCTAGGGTTGAGGCTAACCCTAACCCTAACACTATCCTAGGGCTGATGCTAACCCTAACCCTAACCCTAACACTATCCTAGGGTTCATGCTAACCCTAACCCTAACACTATCCTAGGGCTGATGGTAACCCTAACCCTAACCCTAACACTATCCTAGGGCTGATGCTAACCCTAACCCTAACCCTAACACTATCCTAGGGCTGATGCTAACCCTATCCCTAACCCTAACACTATCCTAGGGCTGATGCTATCCCTAACCCTAACACTATCCTAGGGCTGATGCTAACCCTAACCCTAACCCTAACACTATCCTAGGGCTGATACTAACCCTAACCCTAACACTATCCTAGAGCTGATGCTAACCCTAATCCTAACCCTAACACTATCCTAGGGCTGATGCTAACCCTAACCATAACACTCTCCTAGGGCTGATGCTAACCCTAACCCTAACCCTAACACTATCCTAGGGCTGATACTAACCCTAACCCTAACACTATCCTAGAGCTGATGCTAACAATAACCCTAACCCTAACACTATCCTAGAGCTGATGCTAACGCTAACCCTAACCCTAACCCTAACCCTAATACTATCCTAGGGTTGATGCTAACCGTAACCCTAACCCTAACACTATCGTAGGGCTGATGGTAACCCTAACACTAACACTATCCTAGGGCTGAAGCTAACCCTAACCCTAACCCTAACACTATCCTAGGGCTGATGCTAACCCTAAACCTAACTCTAACACTATCCTAAGGCTGATGCTAACCCTAACACTAACACTATCCTAGGCCTGGTGCTAACCCTAACCCTAACACTATCCTACGGCTGATGCTAACCCTAACCCTAACCCTAACACTATCCTAAGGCTGATGCTAACCCTAACACTAACACTATCCTAGGCCTGGTGCTAACCCTAACCCTAACCCTAACACTATCCTAGGGCTGATGCTAACCCTAACCCTAACACTATCCTAGTGCTGATGGTAACCCTAACCCTAACCCTAACACTCTCCAAGGGCTGATGCTAACCCTAACCCTAACCCTAACACTATCCTAGGGCTGATGCTAACCCTAACCCTAACTCTAACACTATCTTAGGGCTGAGGCTAACAGTAACCCTAACACTATCCTACGGCTGATGCTAACCATAACCCTAACCCTAACACTATCCTAGGGCTGATGCTAACCCTAACCCTAACACTATCCTAGGGCTGATGCTAACCCTAACCCTAACCCTAACACTATCCTAGGGCTGATGCTAACCGTAACCCTAACACTATCCTAGGCCTGATGATAACCCTAACCCTAACCCTAACACTATCCTAGGGCTGATGCTAACCCTAACCCTAACACTATCCTAGGGCTGATGCTAACCCTAACCCTAACCCTAACACTATCCTAAGTCTGATGCTAACCCTAGCCCTCACAATATCCTAGGCCTGATGATAACCCTAACCCTAACCTTAACACTATCCTAGGGCTGATGCTAACCCTAACCTAACCCTAACAGTATCCTAGAGCTGATGCTAACCCTAACACTATCCTAGGCCTTATGATAACCCTAACCCTAACCCTAACACTATCGTAGGGCTGAATGCTAACCCTAACCCTAACACTATCCTAGTGTTGATGCTAACCCTAACCCTAACCCTAACACTATCCTAGGGCTGATGCTAACCCTAACGCTAAGCCTAACACTCTCCTTGAACTGATGCTAACCCTAACCCTAACCTTAACACTATCCTAGGCCTGATGATCACCCTAACCCTAACCCTAACACTATCCTAGGGTTTATGTTAACCCTAACCCTAACACTATCCTAGGGCTGATGCTAACCCTAACCCTAACCCTAACACTATCCTAGGGCGGATGCTAACCCTAACACTAACCCTAACACTATCCTAGGGCTGATGCTAACCCTAACACTAACACTATCCTAGGGCTGATGCTAACCCTAACCCTAACCTTAACACTATCCTAGGGCTGATGCTAACCCTAACCCTAACTCTAACACTGTCGTAGGGCTGAGGCTAACCCTAACCCAAACACTATCCTACGGCTGATGCTAACCCTAACCCTAACCCTAACACTATCCTAAGGCTGATGCTAACCCTAACACTAACACTATCCTGGGCCTGGTGCTAACCCTAACCCTAACCCTAACACTATCCTAGGGCTGATGCTAACCCTAACCCTAATACTATCCTAGGGCTGATGCTAACCCTAACCCTAACCCTAACACTATCCTAGGGCTGATGCTAACCCTAACCCTAACCCTAACGCTATCCTAGGGCTGATGCTAACCCGAACCCTAAAACTATCCTAGGCCTGATGCTAACCCTAACCCTAACACTTACACTATCCTAGGGCTGATGCTAACCCTAACCCTAACCCTAACACTATCCTAGGTCTGATGCTAACCCTAAACCTAACAGTATCCTAGGGCTGATGCTAACCCTAACCTTAACCCTAACACTATCCTATGGCTGATGTTAACTCTAACCCTAACACTATCCTAGGGCTGATGTTAACTCTAACCCTAACACTATCCTAGGGCTGATGCTAACCCTAACCCTAACCCTAACACTCTCCTAGGGCTGATGCTAACCCTAACCCTAACACTATCCTAGGCCTGATGCTAACCCTAACCCTAACACTATCCTAGGGCTGATGCTAACCCTAACCCTAACTCTAACACTATCCTAGGCCTGATGCTAACCCTATCACTAACCCTAACACTTTCCTAGGGCTGAGGCTAACCCTAACCCTAACACAATCCTAGTGCTGATCCTAACCCTAACACTATCCTAGGCCTGATGCTAACCCTAACCCTAACACTATCCTAGGGCTGATGCTAACCCTAACACTAACACTATCCTAGTGCTGATGGTAACCCTAACCCTAACCCTAACACGCTCCAAGGGCTGATGCTAACCCTAACCGTAACCCTAACACTATCCTAGGGCTGATGCTAACCCTAACCCTAACTCTAACACTATCTTAGGGCTGAGGCTAACCCTAACCCTAACACTATCCTACGGCTGATGCTAACCCTAACCCTAGCCCTAAAACTATCCCAGGGTTGATGCTAACCCTAACCCTAACACTATCCTAGGCCTCATGCTAACCCTAACCCTAACCCTAACACTATCCTAGGGCTGATGCTAACCTAACCCTAACACTATACTAGGGCTGATGCTAACCCTAACCCTAACCCTAACACTATCCTAGGGCTGATGCTAACCCTAACCCTAACCCTAACTCTATCCTAGGGCTGATGCTAACCCTAACCCTAACACTATCCTAGGCCTGATGCTAACCCTAACCCTAACACTTACACTATCCTAGGGCTGATGCTAATCCTAACCCTAACCCTAACACTATCCTAGGTCTGATGCTAACCCTAAACCTAACCCTAACACTATCCTAGGTCTGATGCTAACCCTAAACCTAACACTATCCTAGGGCTGATGCTAACCCTAACATTAACCCTAACACTATCCTAGGGCTGATGTTAACTCTAACCCTAACACTATCCTAGGGCTGATGCTAACCCTAACCCTAACCCTAACACTCTCCTAGGGCTGATGCTAACCCTAACCCTAACACTATCCTAGGCCTGATGCTAACCCTAACCCTAACACTATCCTAGGGCTGATGCTAACCCTAACCCTAACTCTAACACTATCCTAGGCCTGATGCTAACCCTATCACTAACCCTAACACTCTCCTAGGGTTGAGGCTAACCCTAACCCTAACACTATCCTAGGGCTGATGCTAACCCTAACCCTAACCCTAACACTATCCTAGGGTTCATGCTAACCCTAACCCTAACACTATCCTAGGGCTGATGGTAACCCTAACCCTAACCCTAACACTATCCTAGGGCTGATGCTAACCCTAACCCTAACCCTAACACTATCCTAGGGCTGATGCTAACCCTATCCCTAACCCTAACACTATCCTAGGGCTGATGCTATCCCTAACCCTAACACTATCCTAGGGCTGATGCTAACCCTAACCCTAACCCTAACACTATCCTAGGGCTGATACTAACCCTAACCCTAACACTATCCTAGAGCTGATGCTAACCCTAATCCTAACCCTAACACTATCCTAGGGCTGATGCTAACCCTAACCATAACACTCTCCTAGGGCTGATGCTAACCCTAACCCTAACCCTAACACTATCCTAGGGCTGATACTAACCCTAACCCTAACACTATCCTAGAGCTGATGCTAACAATAACCCTAACCCTAACACTATCCTAGAGCTGATGCTAACGCTAACCCTAACCCTAACCCTAACCCTAATACTATCCTAGGGTTGATGCTAACCGTAACCCTAACCCTAACACTATCGTAGGGCTGATGGTAACCCTAACACTAACACTATCCTAGGGCTGAAGCTAACCCTAACCCTAACCCTAACACTATCCTAGGGCTGATGCTAACCCTAAACCTAACTCTAACACTATCCTAGGGTTGAGGCTAACCCTAACCCTAACACTATCCTACGGCTGATGCTAACCCTAACCCTAACCCTAACACTATCCTAAGGCTGATGCTAACCCTAACACTAACACTATCCTAGGCCTGGTGCTAACCCTAACCCTAACCCTAACACTATCCTAGGGCTGATGCTAACCCTAACCCTAACACTATCCTAGTGCTGATGGTAACCCTAACCCTAACCCTAACACTCTCCAAGGGCTGATGCTAACCCTAACCCTAACCCTAACACTATCCTAGGGCTGATGCTAACCCTAACCCTAACTCTAACACTATCTTAGGGCTGAGGCTAACAGTAACCCTAACACTATCCTACGGCTGATGCTAACCATAACCCTAACCCTAACACTATCCTAGGGCTGATGCTAACCCTAACCCTAACACTATCCTAGGGCTGATGCTAACCCTAACCCTAACCCTAACACTATCCTAGGGCTGATGCTAACCCTAACCCTAACACTATCCTAGGCCTGATGATAACCCTAACCCTAACCCTAACACTATCCTAGGGCTGATGCTAACCCTAACCCTAACACTATCCTAGGGCTGATGCTAACCCTAACCCTAACCCTAACACTATCCTAAGTCTGATGCTAACCCTAGCCCTCACAATATCCTAGGCCTGATGATAACCCTAACCCTAACCTTAACACTATCCTAGGGCTGATGCTAACCCTAACCTAACCCTAACAGTATCCTAGAGCTGATGCTAACCCTAACACTATCCTAGGCCTTATGATAACCCTAACCCTAACCCTAACACTATCGTAGGGCTGATGCTAACCCTAACCCTAACACTATCCTAGTGTTGATGCTAACCCTAACCCTAACCCTAACACTATCCTAGGGCTGATGCTAACCCTAACGCTAAGCCTAACACTCTCCTTGAACTGATGCTAACCCTAACCCTAACCTTAACACTATCCTAGGCCTGATGATCACCCTAACCCTAACCCTAACACTATCCTAGGGTTTATGTTAACCCTAACCCTAACACTATCCTAGGGCTGATGCTAACCCTAACCCTAACCCTAACACTATCCTAGGGCGGATGCTAACCCTAACCCTAACCCTAACACTATCCTAGGGCTGATGCTAACCCTAACACTAACACTATCCTAGGGCTGATGCTAACCCTAACCCTAACCTTAACACTATCCTAGGGCTGATGCTAACCCTAACCCTAACTCTAACACTGTCGTAGGGCTGAGGCTAACCCTAACCCAAACACTATCCTACGGCTGATGCTAACCCTAACCCTAACCCTAACACTATCCTAAGGCTGATGCTAACCCTAACACTAACACTATCCTGGGCCTGGTGCTAACCCTAACCCTAACCCTAACACTATCCTAGGGCTGATGCTAACCCTAACCCTAATACTATCCTAGGGCTGATGCTAACCCTAACCCTAACCCTAACACTATCCTAGGGCTGATGCTAACCCTAACCCTAACCCTAACGCTATCCTAGGGCTGATGCTAACCCTAACCCTAAAACTATCCTAGGCCTGATGCTAACCCTAACCCTAACACTTACACTATCCTAGGGCTGATGCTAACCCTAACCCTAACCCTAACACTATCCTAGGTCTGATGCTAACCCTAAACCTAACAGTATCCTAGGGCTGATGCTAACCCTAACCTTAACCCTAACACTATCCTATGGCTGATGTTAACTCTAACCCTAACACTATCCTAGGGCTGATGTTAACTCTAACCCTAACACTATCCTAGGGCTGATGCTAACCCTAACCCTAACCCTAACACTCTCCTAGGGCTGATGCTAACCCTAACCCTAACACTATCCTAGGCCTGATGCTAACCCTAACCCTAACACTATCCTAGGGCTGATGCTAACCCTAACCCTAACTCTAACACTATCCTAGGCCTGATGCTAACCCTATCACTAACCCTAACACTTTCCTAGGGCTGAGGCTAACCCTAACCCTAACACAATCCTAGTGCTGATCCTAACCCTAACCCTAACCCTAACACTATCCTAGGGCTGATGCTAACCCTATCCCTAACCCTAACACTATCCTAGGGCTGATGCTAACCCTAACCCTAACACTATCGTAGGGCTGATGCTAACCCTAATCCTAACACTAACACTATCCTTGGGCTGATGCTAACCCTAACCATAACACTCTCCTAGGGCTGATGCTAACCCTAACCCTAACCCTAACACTATCCTAGGGCTGATACTAACCCTAACCCTAACACTATCCTAGAGCTGATGCTAACCCTAAGCCTAACCCTAACACTATCCTAGAGCTGATGCTAACGCTAACCCTAACCCTAACCCTAACCCTAACACTATCCTAGGGTTGATGCTAACCCTAACCCTAACCCTAACACTATCCTAGGGCTGATGCTAACCCTAACACTAACACTATCCTAGGGCTGATGCTAACCCTAACCCTAACCCTAACACTCTCCTTGAACTGATGCTAACACTAACCTTAACACTATCCTAGGCCTGATGATAACCCTAACCCTAACCCTAACACTATCCTAGGGTTTATGTTAACCCTAACCCTAACACTATTCTAGGGCTGATGCTAACCCTAACCCTAACCCTAACACTATCCTAGGGCGGATGCTAACCCTAACCCTAACCCTAACACTATCCTAGGGCTGATGCTAACCCTAACCCTAACACTATCCTAGGGCTGATGCTAACCCTAACCCTAACCCTAACACTCTCCAAGGGCTGATTCTAACCCTAACCCTAACCCTAACACTATCCTAGGGCTGATGCTAACCCTAAATCTAACACTAACACTATCCTAGGGCTGAGGCTAACCCTAACCCTAACACTATCCTACGGCTGATGCTAACCCTAACCCTAACCCTAACACTATCCGAAGGCTGATGCTAACCCTAACACTAACACTATCCTAGGCCTGGTGCTAACGCTAACCCTAACCCTAACACTATCCTAGGGCTGATGCTAACCCTAACCCTAACACTATCCTAGTGCTGATGCTAACCCTAACCCTAACCCTAACACTATCCTAGAGCTGATGCTAACGCTAACCCTAACCCTAACCCTAACCCTAATACTATCCTAGGGTTGATGCTAACCCTAACCCTAACCCTAACACTATCCTAGGGCTGATGCTAACCCTAACACTAACACTATCCTAGGGCTGATGCTAACCCTAACCCTAACCATAACACTATCCTAGGGCTGATGCTAACCATAAACCTAACTCTAACACTATCCTAGGGCTGAGGCTAACCCTAATCCTAACACTATCCTACGGCTGATGCTAACCCTAACCCTAACCCTAACACTATCCTAAGGCTGATGCTAACCCTAACACTAACACTATCCTAGCCCTGGTGCTAACCCTAACCCTAACCCTAACACTATCCTAGGCCTGATGCTAACCCTAACCCTAACCCTAACACTATCCTAGGCCTGATGCTAACCCTTTCCCTAACCCTAACACTCTCCTAGGGCTGAGGCTAACCCTAACCCTAACACTATCCTAGGGCTGATGCTAACCCTAACCCTAACCCATACGCTATCCTAGGGTGGATGCTAACCCTAACCCTGACACTATCCTAGGGCTGATGCAAACCCTAACCCTAACACTAACATTATCCTAGGGCTGATGCTAACCCTAACCCTAACAGTATCGTAGTCCTGATGCTAACCCTAACTCTAAACCTAACACTATCCTAGGGCTGATGCTAACCCTAACCCTAACCCTAACACTATCCTAGGGCTGATGCTAACCCTAACCCTAACAATATCCTAGGCCTGATGATATCCATAACCCTAAACCTAACACTATCCTAGGGCTGATGCTAACCCTAACCCTAACCCTAACACTATCCTAGGGCTGATTCTAACCCTAACCCTAACACTATCCTAGGGCTGATGCTAACACTAACACTAACACTATCCTAGGGCTGATGCTAACCCTAACCCTAACCCTAACACTATCCTACGGCTGATGCTAACCCTAACCCTAACCCTAACACTATCCTAGGGCTGATGCTAACCCTAACCATAAAACTATCCTAGGCCTGATGCTAACCCTAACCCTAACCCTAACACTATCCTAGGGCTGATGCTAACCCTAACCCTAACACTATCCTAGGGCTAATGCTAACCCTAACCCTAACCCTAACACTATCCTAGGGCTGATGCTAACCCTAACCCTAACACTATCCTAGGCCTGATGATAACCTTAACCCTAACACAAACACTATCCTAGGGCTGATGCTAACCCTAACCCTAACACTATCCTAGGGTTGATGCTAACCCTAACCCTAACCCTAACACTATCCTAGGGCTGATGCTAACCCTAACGCTAACCCTAACACTATCCTTGAACTGATGCTAACCCTAACCCTAACCATAACACTATCCTAGGCCTGATGATAACCCTAACCCTAACCCTAACACTACCCTAGGGTTTATGTTAACCCTAACCCTAACACTGTCCTAGGGCTGATGCTAACCCTAACCCTAACACTATTCTAGGGCTGATGCTAACCCTAACCCTAAACCTAACACTATCCTAAGTCTGATGCTAACCCTAGCCCTCACACTATCCAAGGCCTGATGATAACCATAACCCTAACCTTAACACTATCCTAGGGCTGATGCTAACCCTAACCCTATCCCTAACACTATCCTAGAGCTGATGCTAACCCTAACCCTAACACTATCCTAGCCCTGATGATAACCCTAACCCTAACCCTGACACTATCCTAGGGCTGATGCTAACCCTAACCCTAACACTATACTAGGACTGATCCTAACCCTAACCCTAACCCTAACACTATCCTAGGGCTGATGCTAACCCTAACGCTAACCCTAACACTATCCTTGAACTGATGCTAACCCTAATCCTAACCCTAACACTATCCTATGCCTGATGATAACCCTAACCTTAACCCTATCACTATCCTAGGGTTTATGTTAACCCTAACCCTAACACTATCCGAGGGCGGATGCTAACCCTAACGCTACCCCTAACACTATGTTAGGGCTGATGCTAACCCTAACACTAACACTATCCTAGGGCTGATGCTAACCCTAACCCTAACTCTAACACTATCCTAGGGCTGATGCTAACCCTAACCCTAACTCTAACACTATCTTAGGGCTGAGGCTAACCCTAACCCAAACGCTATCCTACGGCTGATGCTAACCCTAACCCTAACCTTAACACTATCCTAAGGCTGATGCTAACCCTAACACTAACACTATCCTAGACCTGGTGCTAACCCTAACCCTAACCCTAACACTATCCTAGGGCTGATGCTAACCCTAACCATAATACTATCCTAGGGCTGATGCTAACCCTAACCCTAACCCTAACACTATCCTAGGGCTGATGCTAACCCTATCCCTAACCCTAACACTATCCTAGGGCTGATGCTAACCCTAACCCTAACACTATCCTAGGCCTGATGCTAACCCTAACCCTAACACTTACACTATCCTAGGGCTGATGCTAACCCTAACCCTAACCCTAACACTATCCTAGGTCTGATGCTAACCCTAAACCTAACACTATCCTATGGCTGATGCTAACCCTAACCCTAACCCTAACACTCTCCTAGGGCTGATGCTAACCCTAACGCTAACACTATCCTAGGCCTGATGCTAACCCTAACCCTAACACTATCCTAGGGCTGATGCTAACCCTAACCCTAACCCTAACACTATCCTAGGCCTGATGCTAACCCTATCCCTAACCCTAACACTCTCCTAGGGCTGAGGCTAACCCTAACCCTAACACTATCCTAGGGCTGATGCTAACCCTAACCCTAACCCTAACACTATCCTAGGGCTGATGCTAACCCTAACCCTAACACTATCCTAGGCCTGATGCTAACCCTTTCCCTAACCCTAACACTCTCCTAGGGCTGAGGCTAACCCTAACCCTAACACCATCCTAGGGCTGATGCTAACCCTAACCCTAACCCATACGCTATCCTAGGGTTGATGCTAACCCTAACCCTGACACTATCCTAGGGCTGATGCAAACCCTAACCCTAACACTAACATTATCCTAGGGCTGATGCTAACCCTAACCCTAACAGTATCGTAGTCCTGATGCTAACCCTAACTCTAAACCTAACACTATCCTAGGGCTGATGCTAACCCTAACCCTAAACCTAACACTATCCTAGGGCTGATGCTAACCCTAACCCTAACAATATCCTAGGCCTGATGATATCCATAACCCTAAACCTAACACTATCCTAGGGCTGATGCTAACCCTAACCCTAACCCTAACACTATCCTAGGGCTGATTCTAACCCTAACCCTAACACTATCCTAGGGCTGATGCTAACCCTAACACTAACACTATCCTAGGGCTGATGCTAACCCTAACCCTAACCCTAACACTATCCTACGGCTGATGCTAACCCTAACCCTAACCCTAACACTATCCTAGGGCTGATGCGATCCCTAACCATAACACTATCCTAGGCCTGATGCTAACCCTAACCCTAACCCTAACACTATCCTAGGGCTGATGCTAACCCTAACCCTAACACTATCCTAGGGCTAATGCTAACCCTAACCCTAACCCTAACACTATCCTAGGGCTGATGCTAACCCTAACCCTAACACTATCCTAGGCCTGATGATAACCCTAACCCTAACACAAACACTATCCTAGGGCTGATGCTAACCCTAACCCTAACACTATCCTAGGGTTGATGCTAACCCTAACCCTAACCCTAACAATATCCTAGGGCTGATGCTAACACTAACGCTAACCCTAACACTATCCTTGAACTGATGCTAACCCTAACCCTAACCATAACACTATCCTAGGCCTGATGATAACCCTAACCCTAACCCTAACACTATCCTAGGGTTTATGTTAACCCTAACCCTAACACTATCCTAGGGCTGATGCTAACCCTAACCCTAAACCTAACACTATCCTAAGTCTGATGCTAACCCTAGCCCTCACACTATCCTAGGCCTGATGATAACCCTAACCCTAACCTTAACACTATCCTAGGGCTGATGCTAACCCTAACCCTATCCCTAACACTATCCTAGAGCTGATGCTAACCCTAACCCTAACACTATCCTAGCCCTGATGATAACCCTAACCCTAACCCTGACACTATCCTAGGGCTGAAGCTAACCCTAACCCTAACACTATACTAGGACTGATGCTAACCCTAACCCTAACCCTAACACTATCCTAGGGCTGATGCTAACCCTAACGCTAACCCTAACACTATCCTTGAACTGATGCTAACCCTAATCCTAACACTAACACTATCCTATGCCTGATGATAACCCTAACCTTAACCCTATCACTATCCTAGGGTTTATGTTAACCCTAACCCTAACACTATCCTAGGGCGGATGCTAACCCTAACGCTACCCCTAACACTATGTTAGGGCTGATGCTAACCCTAACACTAACACTATCCTAGGGCTGATGCTAACCCTAACCCTAACTGTAACACTATCCTAGGGCTGATGCTAACCCTAACCCTAACTCTAACACTATCTTAGGGCTGAGGCTAACCCTAACCCAAACGCTATCCTACGGCTGATGCTAACCCTAACCCTAACCTTAACACTATCCTAAGGCTGATGCTAACCCTAACACTAACACTATCCTAGACCTGGTGCTAACCCTAACCCTAACCCTAACACTATCCTAGGGCTGATGCTAACCCTAACCCTAATACTATCCTAGGGCTGATGTTAACCCTAACCCTAACCCTAACACTATCCTAGGGCTGATGCTAACCCTATCCCTAACCCTAACACTATCCTAGGTCTGATGCTAACCCTAAACCTAACACTATCCTAGGGCTGATGCTAACCCTAACCCTAACCCTAACACTCTCCTAGGGCTGATGCTAACCCTAACGCTAACACTATCCTAGGCCTGATGCTAACCCTAACCCTAACACTATCCTAGGGCTGATGCTAACCCTATCCCTAACCCTAACACTATCCTAGGTCTGATGCTAACCCTAACGCTAACACTATCCTAGGCCTGATGCTAACCCTAACCCTAACACTATCCTAGGGCTGATGCTAACCCTAACCCTAACCCTAACACTATCCTAGGCCTGATGCTAACCCTATCCCTAACCCTAACACTCTCCTAGGGCTGAGGCTAACCCTAACCCTAACACTATCCTAGGGCTGATGCTAACCCTAACCCTAACCCTAACACTATCCTAGGGCTGATGCTAACCCTAACCCTAACACTATCCTAGGCCTGATGATAACCCTAACCCTGACCCTAACACTATCCTAGGGCTGATGCTAACCCTAACCCTAACACTATCCTAGGGCTGATGCTAACCCTAACCCTAACCCTAACACTATCCTAAGTCTGATGCTAACCCTAGCCCTCACACTATCCTAGGGCTGATGCTAACCCTACCCCTAACCTTAACACTATCCTAGGGCTGATGCTAACCCTAACCCTAACCCTAACACTATCCTAGAGCTGATGCTAACCCTAACCCTAACACTATCCTAGGCCTGATGATAACCCTAACTCTAACCCTAACACTATCCTAGGGCTGATGCTAACCCTAACGCTAAGCCTAACACTATCCTTGAACTGATGCTAACCCTAACCCTAACCCTAACACTATTCTAGGCATGATGATAACCCTAACCCTAACCCTAACACTATCCTAGGGTTTATGTTAACCCTAACCCTAACACTATCCTAGGGCTGATGCTAACCCTAACCCTAACCCTAACACTATCCTAGGGTTGATGCTAACGCTAACTCTGACACTATCCTAGGCCTGATGCTAACCCTAACCCTAACACTATCCTAGGGCTGATGCTAACCCTAACCCTAACCCTAACACTATCCTAGCCCTGATGATAGCCCTAACCCTAACCCTGACACTATCCTAGGGCTGATGCTAACACTAACCCTAACACTATACTAGGACTGATAACCCTAACCCTAACACTATCCTAGGGCTGATGCTAACCCTAACGCTAACCCTAACACTATCCTTGAACTGATGCTAACCCTAACCCTAACCATAACACTATCCTATGCCTGATGATAACCCTAACCCTAACCCTATCACTATCCTAGGGTTTATGTTAACCCTAACCCTAACACTATCCTAGGGTGGATGCTAACCCTAACGCTACGCCTAACACTATGTTAGGGCTGATGCTAACCCTAACACTAACACTATCCTAGGGCTGATGCTAACCCTAACCCTAACCCTAACACTATCCTAGGGCTGATGCTAACCCTAACCCTAACTCTAACACTATGTTATGGCTGAGGCTAACCCTAACCCAAACGCTATCCTACGGCTGATGCTAACCCTAACCCTAACCTTAACACTATCCTAAGGCTGATGCTAACCCTAACACTAACACTATCCTAGGCCTGGTGCTAACCCTAACCCTAACCCTAACACTATCCTAGGGCTGATGCTAACCCTAACCCTAATACTATCCTAGGGCTGAGGCTAACCCTAACCCTAACCCTAACACTATCCTAGGGCTGATGCTAACCCTATCCCTAACCCTAACACTATCCTAGGGCTGATGCTAACCCTAACCCTAACAATATCCTAGGCCTGATGCTAACCCTAACCCTAACAGTTACACTATCCTAGGGCTGATGCTAACCCTAACCCTAACCCTAACACTATCCTAGGTCTGATGCTAACCCTAAACCTAACAGTATCCTAGGGCTGATGCTAACCCTAACCCTTACCCTAACACTATCCTAGGGCTGATGTTAACCCTAACCCTAACACTATCCTAGGGCTGATGCTAACCCTAACCCTAACCCTAACACTCTCCTAGGGCTGATGCTAACCCTAACGCTAACACTATCATAGGCCTGGTGCTAACCCTAACCCTAACACTATCCTAGGGCTGATGCTAACCCTAACCTTAACCCTAACACTATCCTAGGCCTGATGCTAACCCTATCCCTAACCCTAACACTCTCCTAGGGCTGAGGTTAACCCTAACCCTAACACTATCCTAGGGCTGATGCTAACCCTAACCCTAACCCTAACACTATCCTAGGTCTGATGATAACCCTAACCCTAACCCTAACACTATCCTAGGGCTGATGCTAACCCTAACCCTAACACTATCCTAGGGCTGATGCTAACCCTAACCCTAACCCTAACACTATCCTAGGGCTGATGCTAACCCTAACCCTAACACTATCCTAGGCCTATGATAACCCTAACCCTAACCCTAACACTATCCTAGGGCTGATGCTAACCCTAACCCTAACACTATCCTAGGGCTGATGCTAACCCTAACCCTAACCCTAACACTATCCTAAGTCTGACGCTAACCCTAGCCATTACACTATCCTAGGGCTGATGCTAACCCTAACCCTAACCTTAACACTATCCTAGGGCTGATGCTAACCCTAACGGTAATACTATCCTAGGGCTGATGCTAACCCTAACCCTACCCCTAACACTATCCTAGGGCTGATGTTAACCCTAACCCTAACACTATCCTAGGGCTGATGCTAACCCTAACCCTAACCCTAACACTATCCTAGGGCTGATGCTAACCCTAACCCTGACACTATCCTAGGCCTGATGCTAACCCTAACCCTAACACTATCCTAGGCCTGATGCTAACCCTAACCCTAACACTTACACTATCCTCGGGCTGATGCTAACCCTAACCCTAACCCTAACACTATCCTCGGGCTGATGCTAACCCTAAACCTAACCCTATCCTAGGGCTGATGCTAACCCTAACCCTAACCCTAACACTATCCTAGGGCTGATGTTAACCCTAACCCTAACACTATCCTAGGCCTGATGATATCCCTAACCCTAAACCTAACACTATCCTAGGGCTGATGCTAACCCTAACCCTAACCCTAACACTATCCTAGGGCTGATTCTAACCGTAACCCTAACACTATCCTAGGCCTGATGCTAACCCTAACCCTAACCCTAACACTATCCTAGGGCTGATGCTAACCCTATCCCTAACCCTAACACTATCCTAGGGCTGATGCTAACCCTAACCCTAACACTATCCTAGGCCTGATGCTAACCCTAACCCTAACACTTACACTATCCTAGGGCTGATGCTAACCCTAACCCTAACCCTAACACTATCCTAGGTCTGATGCTAACCCTAAACCTAACACTATCCTAGGGCTGATGCTAACCCTAACCCTAACCCTAACACTCTCCTAGGGCTGATGCTAACCCTAACGCTAACACTATCCTAGGCCTGATGCTAACCCTAACCCTAACACTATCCTAGGGCTGATGCTAACCCTAACCCTAACCCTAACACTATCCTAGGCCTGATGCTAACCCTATCCCTAACCCTAACACTCTCCTAGGGCTGAGGCTAACCCTAACCCTAACACTATCCTATGGCTGATGCTAACCCTAACCCTAACCCTAACACTATCCTAGGGCTGATGCTAACCCTAACCCTAACACTATCCTAGGCCTGATGATAACCCTAACCCTGACCCTAACACTATCCTAGGGCTGATGCTAACCCTAACCCTAACACTATCCTAGGGCTGATGCTAACCCTAACCCTAACCCTAACACTATCCTAAGTCTGATGCTAACCCTAGCCCTCACACTATCCTAGGGCTGATGCTAACCCTACCCCTAACCTTAACACTATCCTAGGGCTGATGCTAACCCTAACCCTAACCCTAACACTATCCTAGAGCTGATGCTAACCCTAACCCTAACACTATCCTAGGCCTGATGATAACCCTAACTCTAACCCTAACACTATCCTAGGGCTGATGCTAACCCTAACGCTAAGCCTAACACTATCCTTGAACTGATGCTAACCCTAACCCTAACCCTAACACTATCCTAGGCATGATGATAACCCTAACCCTAACCCTAACACTATCCTAGGGTTTATGTTAACCCTAACCCTAACACTATCCTAGGGCTGATGCTAACCCTAACCCTAACCCTAACACTATCCTAGGGTTGATGCTAACGCTAACCCTGACACTATCCTAGGCCTGATGCTAACCCTAACCCTAACACTATCCTAGGGCTGATGCTAACCCTAACCCTAACCCTAACACTATCCTAGCCCTGATGATAGCCCTAACCCTAACCCTGACACTATCCTAGGGCTGATGCTAACACTAACCCTAACACTATACTAGGACTGATAACCCTAACCCTAACACTATCCTAGGGCTGATGCTAACCCTAACGCTAACCCTAACACTATCCTTGAACTGATGCTAACCCTAACCCTAACCATAACACTATCCTATGCCTGATGATAACCCTAACCCTAACCCTATCACTATCCTAGGGTTTATGTTAACCCTAACCCTAACACTATCCTAGGGTGGATGCTAACCCTAACGCTACGCCTAACACTATGTTAGGGCTGATGCTAACCCTAACACTAACACTATCCTAGGGCTGATGCTAACCCTAACCCTAACCCTAACACTATCCTAGGGCTGATGCTAACCCTAACCCTAACTCTAACACTATCTTATGGCTGAGGCTAACCCTAACCCAAACGCTATCCTACGGCTGATGCTAACCCTAACCCTAACCTTAACACTATCCTAAGGCTGATGCTAACCCTAACACTAACACTATCCTAGGCCTGGTGCTAACCCTAACCCTAACCCTAACACTATCCTAGGGCTGATGCTAACCCTAACCCTAATACTATCCTAGGGCTGAGGCTAACCCTAACCCTAACCCTAACACTATCCTAGGGCTGATGCTAACCCTATCCCTAACCCTAACACTATCCTAGGGCTGATGCTAACCCTAACCCTAACAATATCCTAGGCCTGATGCTAACCCTAACCCTAACAGTTACACTATCCTAGGGCTGATGCTAACCCTAACCCTAACCCTAACACTATCCTAGGTCTGATGCTAACCCTAAACCTAACAGTATCCTAGGGCTGATGCTAACCCTAACCCTTACCCTAACACTATCCTAGGGCTGATGTTAACCCTAACCCTAACACTATCCTAGGGCTGATGCTAACCCTAACCCTAACCCTAACACTCTCCTAGGGCTGATGCTAACCCTAACGCTAACACTATCATAGGCCTGGTGCTAACCTTAACCCTAACACTATCCTAGGGCTGATGCTAACCCTAACCTTAACCCTAACACTATCCTAGGCCTGATGCTAACCCTATCCCTAACCCTAACACTCTCCTAGGGCTGAGGTTAACCCTAACCCTAACACTATCCTAGGGCTGATGCTAACCCTAACCCTAACCCTAACACTATCCTAGGTCTGATGATAACCCTAACCCTAACCCTAACACTATCCTAGGGCTGATGCTAACCCTAACCCTAACACTATCCTAGGGCTGATGCTAACCCTAACCCTAACCCTAACACTATCCTAGGGCTGATGCTAACCCTAACCCTAACACTATCCTAGGCCTATGATAACCCTAACCCTAACCCTAACACTATCCTAGGGCTGATGCTAACCCTAACCCTAACACTATCCTAGGGCTGATGCTAACCCTAACCCTAACCCTAACACTATCCTAAGTCTGACGCTAACCCTAGCCATTACACTATCCTAGGGCTGATGCTAACCCTAACCCTAACCTTAACACTATCCTAGGGCTGATGCTAACCCTAACGGTAATACTATCCTAGGGCTGATGCTAACCCTAACCCTACCCCTAACACTATCCTAGGGCTGATGTTAACCCTAACCCTAACACTATCCTAGGGCTGATGCTAACCCTAACCCTAACCCTAACACTATCCTAGGGCTGATGCTAACCCTAACCCTGACACTATCCTAGGCCTGATGCTAACCCTAACCCTAACACTATCCTAGGCCTGATGCTAACCCTAACCCTAACACTTACACTATCCTCGGGCTGATGCTAACCCTAACCCTAACCCTAACACTATCCTCGGGCTGATGCTAACCCTAAACCTAACCCTAACACTATCCTAGGGCTGATGTTAACCCTAACCCTAACACTATCCTAGGCCTGATGATATCCCTAACCCTAAACCTAACACTATCCTAGGGCTGATGCTAACCCTAACCCTAACCCTAACACTATCCTAGGGCTGATTCTAACCGTAACCCTAACACTATCCTAGGCCTGATGCTAACCCTAACCCTAACCCTAACACTATCCTAGGCCTGATGCTAACCCTATCCCTAACCCTAACACTCTCCTAGGGCTGAGGCTAACCCTAACCCTAACACTTTCCTAGGGCTGATGCTAACCCTAACCCTAACCCAAACGCTATCCTAGGGTTGATGCTAACCCTAACCCTGACACTATCCTAGGGCTGATGCTAACCCTAACCCTAACCCTAACACTATCCTAGGGCTGATTCTAACCCTAACCCTAACACTATCCTAGGGCTGATGCTAAACTAACACTAACACTATCCTAGGGCTGGTGCTAACCATAACCCTAACCCTAACACTATCCTACGGCTGATGCTAACCCTAACCCTAACCCTAACACTATCCTAGGGCTGATGCTAACCCTAACCCTAACACTATCCTTGCCTGATGCTAACCCTAACACTAACCCTAACACTATCCTAGGGCTGATGCTAACCCTAACCCTAAGACTATCCTAGGGCTAATGCTAACCCTAACCCTAACCCTAACACTATCCTAGGGCTGATGCTAACCCTAACCCTAACACTATCCTAGGTCTGATGATAACCCTAGCCCTAACCCTAACACTATCCTAGGGCTGATGCCAACCCTAACCCTAACACTACCGTAGGGTGGATGCTAACCCTAACCCTAACCCTAACACTATCCTAGGGCTGATGCTAACCCTAACGCTAACCCTAACACTATCCTTGAACTGATGCTAACCCTAACCCTAATCATAACACTATCCTAGGCCTGATGATAACCCTAACCCTAACCCTAACACTATCCTAGGGTTTATGTTAACCCTAACCCTAACACTATCCTAGGGCTGATGCTAACCCTAACCCTAACACTATCCTAGGGCTGATGCTATCAATAACCCTCACCCTAACACTATCCTAAGTCTGATGCTAACCCTAGCCCTCACACTATCCTAGGCCTGATTATAACCCTAACCCTAACCTTAACACTATCCTAGGGCTGATGCTAACCCTAACCCTATCCCTAACACTATCCTAGAGCTGATGCTAACCCTAACCCTAACACTATCCTAGCCCTGATGATAACCCTAACCCTAACCCTGACACTATCCTAGGGCTGATGCTAACCCTAACCCTAACACTATACTAGGACTGATGCTAACCCTAACCCTAACCCTAACACTATCCTAGGGCTGATGCTAACCCTAACGCTAACCCTAACACTATCCTTGAACTGATGCTAACCCTAATCCTAACACTAACACTATCCTATGCCTGATGAAAACCCTAACCTTAACCCTATCACTATCTTAGGGTTTATGTTAACCCTAACCCTAACACTATCCTAGGGCGGATGCTAACCCTAACGCTACCCCTAACACTATGTTAGGGCTGATGCTAACCCTAACACTAACACTATCCTAGGCCTGGTGCTAACCCTAACCCTAACCCTAACACTATCCTAGGGCTGATGCTAACAGTAACCCTAATACTATCCTAGGGCTGATGCTAACCGTAACCCTAACCCTAACACTATCCTAGGGCTGATTCTAACCCTATCCCTAACCCTAACACTATCCTAGGGCTGATGCTAACCCTAACCCTAACACTATCCTAGGTCTGATGCTAACCCTAACCCTAACACTTACACTATCCTAGGGCTGATGCTAACCCTAACCCTAACCCTAACACTCTCCTAGGGCTGATGTGAACCCTAACGCTAACACTATCCTAGGCCTGATGCTAACCCTAACCCTAACACTATCCTAGGGCTGATGCTAACCCTAACCCTAACCCTAACACTATCCTAGGCCTGATGCTAACCCTATCCCTAACCCTAACACTCTCCTAGGGCTGAGGCTAACCCTAACTCTAACACTATCCTGGGGCTGATGCTAACCCTAACCCTAACCCTAACACTATCCTAGGGCTGATGCTAACCCTAACCCTAACACTATCCTAGGCCTGATTATAACCCTAACCCTGACCCTAACACTATCCTAGGGCTGATGCTAACCCTAACCCTAACACTATCCTAGGGCTGATGCTAACCCTAACCCTAACCCTAACACTATCCTAAGTCTGATGCTAACCCTAGCCCTCACACTATCCTAGGGCTGATGCTAACCCTACCCCTAACCTTAACACTATCCTAGGGCTGATGCTAACCCTAACCCTAACCCTAACACTATCCTAGAGCTGATGCTAACCATAACCCTAACACTATCCTAGGCCTGATGATAACCCTAACTCTAACCCTAACACTATCCTAGGGCTGATGCTAACCCTAACGCTAACACTATCCTAGGACTGATGCTAACTCTAACCCTAACCCTAACACTATCCTAGGGCTGATGCTAACCCTAACGCTAAGCCTAACACTATCCTTGAACTGATGCTAACCCTAACCCTAACCCTAACACTATCCGAGGCCTGATGATAACCCTAACCCTAACCCTAACACTATCCTAGGGTTTATGTTAACCCTAACCCTAACACTGCCCTAGGGCGGATGCTAACCCTTACCCTAATCCTAACACTATCCTAGGGCTGATGCTAACCCTAACACTAACACTATCCTAGGGCTGATGCTAACCCTAACCCTAACCCTAACACTATCCTAGGGCTGATGCTAACCCTAACCCTAACTCTACCACTATCTTAGCGCTGAGGCTAACATTAACCCAAACACTATCCTACGGCTGATGCTAACCCTAACCCTAAACCAAACACTATCCTAAGGCTGAGGCTAACCCTAACAGTAACACTATCCTGGGCCTGGTGCTTACCCTAACCCTAACCTTAACACTATCCTAGGGCTGATGCTAACCCTAACGCTAATACTATCCTAGGGCTGATGCTAACCCTAACACTAACCCTAACACTATCCAAGGGTGATGCTAACCCTAACCCTAACCCTAACACTATCCTAGCGCTGATGCTAACCCTAACCCTAACACTATCCTAGGCCTGATGCTAACCCTAACCCTAACACTTACACTATCCTAGGGCTGATGCTAACCCTAACCCTAACCCTAACACTATCCTAGGTCTGATGCTAACCCTAAACCTAACCCTATCCTAGGGCTGATGCTAACCCTAACAATAACCCTAACACTATCCTAGGGCTGATGTTAACCCTAACCCTAACACTATCCTAGGGCTGATGCTAACCCTAACCCTAACCCTAACACTATCCTAGGGCTGATGCTAACCCTAACCCTAACACTATCCTAGGCCTGATGCTAACCCTAACCCTAACACTATCCTAGGGCTGATGCTAACCCTAACCCTAACCCTAACACTATCCTAGGCCTGATGCTAACCCTGTCCCTAACCCTAACACTCTCCTAGGGCTGAGGCTAACCCTAAACCTAACACTATCCTAGGGCTGATGCTAACCCTAACCCAAACCCTAACACTATCCTAGGGTTGATGCTAACGCTAACCCTGACACTATCCTAGGCCTGATGCTAACCCTAACCCTAACACTATCCTAGGGCTGATGCTAACCCTAACCCTAACCCTAACACTATCCTAGCCCTGATGATAGCCCTAACCCTAACCCTGACACTATCCTAGGGCTGATACTAACCCTAACCCTAACACTATACTAGGACTGATAACCCTAACCCTAACACTATCCTAGGGCTGATGCTAACCCTAACGCTAACCCTAACACTATCCTTGAACTGATGCTAACCCTAACCCTAACCATAACACTATCGTATGCCTGATGATAACCCTAACCCTAACCCTATCACTATCCTAGGGGTTATGTTAACCCTAACCCTAACACTATCCTAGGGTGGATGCTAACCCTAACGCTACGCCTAACACTATGTTAGGGCTGATGCTAACCCTAACACTAACACTATCCTAGGGCTGATGCTAACCCTAACCCTAACCCTAACACTATCCTAGGGCTGATGCTAACCCTAACCCTAACTCTAACACTATCTTATGGCTGAGGCTAACCCTAACCCAAACGCTATCCTCGGCTGATGCTAACCCTAACCCTAACCTTAACACTATCCTAAGGCTGATGCTAACCCTAACACTAACACTATCCTAGGCCTGGTGCTAACCCTAACCCTAACCCTAACACTATCCTAGGGCTGATGCTAACCCTAACCCTAATACTATCCTAGGGCTGAGGCTAACCCTAACCCTAACCCTAACACTATCCTAGGGCTGATGCTAACCCTATCCCTAACCCTAACACTATCCTAGGGCTGATGCTAACCCTAACCCTAACAATATCCTAGGCCTGATGCTAACCCTAACTCTAACACTTACACTATCCTAGGGCTGATGCTAACCCTAACCCTAACCCTAACACTATCCTAGGTCTGATGCTAACCCTAAACCTAACAGTATCCTAGGGCTGATGCTAACCCTAACCCTTACCCTAACACTATCCTAGGGCTGATGTTAACCCTAACCCTAACACTATCCTAGGGCTGATGCTAACCCTAACCCTAACCCTAACACTCTCCTAGGGCTGATGCTAACCCTAACGCTAACACTATCCTAGGCCTGGTGCTAACCCTAACCCTAACACTATCCTAGGGCTGATGCTAACCCTAACCTTAACCCTAACACTATCCTAGGCCTGATGCTAACCCTATCCCTAACCCTAACACTATCCTAGGGCTGAGGCTAACCCTAACCCTAACACTATCCTAGGGCTGATGCTAACCCTAACCCTAACACTATCCTAGGCCTGATGATAACCCTAACCCTAACCCTAACACTATCCTAGGGCTGATGCTAACCCTAACCCTAACACTATCCTATGGCTGATGCTAACCCTAACCCTAACCCTAACACTATCCTAGGGCTGATGCTAACCCTAACCCTAACACTATCCTAGGCCTATGATAACCCTAACCCTAACCCTAACACTATCCTAGGGCTGATGCTAACCCTAACCCTAACACTATCCTAGGGCTGATGCTAACCCTAACCCTAACCCTAACACTATCCTAAGTCTGACGCTAACCCTAGCCATCACACTATCCTAGGGCTGATGCTAACCCTAACCCTAACCTTAACACTATCCTAGGGCTGATGCTAACCCTAACGCTAATACTATCCTAGGGCTGATGCTAACCCTAACACTAACCCTAACACTATCCTAGGGCTGATGCTAACCCTAACCCTAACCCTAACACTATCCTAGGGCTGATGTTAACCCTAACACTATCCTAGGGCTGATGCTAACCCTAACCCTAACCCTAACACTATCCTAAGGCTGATGCTAACCCTAACCCTAACACTATCCTAGGCCTGATGCTAACCCTAACCCTAACACTATCCTAGGGCTGATGCTAACCCTAACCCTAACCCTAACACTATCCTAGGCCTGATGCCAACCCTGTCCCTAACCCTAACACTCTCCTAGGGGTGAGGCTAACCCTAACCCTAACACAATCCTAGGGCTGATGCTAACCCTAACCCTAACCCTAACACTATCCTAGGGTTGATGCTAACCCTAACCCTAACACTATCCTAGGGCTGATGCTAACCCTAACGCTAACCCTAACACTATCCTTGAACTGATGCTAACCCTAATCCTAACCCTAACACTATCCTATGCCTGATGATAACCCTAACCTTAACCCTATCACTATCCTAGGGTTTATGTTAACCCTAACCCTAACACTATCCTAGGGCGGATGCTAACCCTAACGCTACCACTAACACTATGTTAGGGCTGATGCTAACCCTAACGCTAACACTATCCTAGGGCTGATGCTAACCCTAACCCTAACACTATCCTAGGGCTGATGCTAACCCTAACCCTAACTCTAACACTATCTTAGGGCTGAGGCTAACCCTAACCCAAACGCTATCCTACGGCTGATGCTAACCCTAACCATAACCTTAACACTATCGTAAGGCTGATGCTAACCCTAACACTAACACTATCCTAGACCTGGTGCTAACCCTAACCCTAACCCTAACACTATCCTAGGGCTGATGCTAACCCTAACCCTAATACTATCCTAGGGCTGATGCTAACCCTAACCCTAACCCTAACACTATCCTAGGCCTGATGATATCCCTAACCCTAAACCTAACACTATCCTAGGGCTGATGCTAACCCTAACCCTAACCCTAACACTATCCTAGGGCTGATTCTAACCGTAACCCTAACACTATCCTAGGCCTGATGCTAACCCTAACCCTAACCCTAACACTATCCTAGGCCTGATGCTAACCCTATCCCTAACCCTAACACTCTCCTAGGGCTGAGGCTAACCCTAACCCTAACACTTTCCTAGGGCTGATGCTAACCCTAACCCTAACCCAAACGCTATCCTAGGGTTGATGCTAACCCTAACCCTGACACTATCCTAGGGCTGATGCTAACCCTAACCCTAACCCTAACACTATCCTAGGGCTGATTCTAACCCTAACCCTAACACTATCCTAGGGCTGATGCTAAACTAACACTAACACTATCCTAGGGCTGGTGCTAACCATAACCCTAACCCTAACACTATCCTACGGCTGATGCTAACCCTAACCCTAACCCTAACACTATCCTAGGGCTGATGCTAACCCTAACCCTAACACTATCCTTGCCTGATGCTAACCCTAACACTAACCCTAACACTATCCTAGGGCTGATGCTAACCCTAACCCTAAGACTATCCTAGGGCTAATGCTAACCCTAACCCTAACCCTAACACTATCCTAGGGCTGATGCTAACCCTAACCCTAACACTATCCTAGGTCTGATGATAACCCTAGCCCTAACCCTAACACTATCCTAGGGATGATGCTAACCCTAACCCTAACACTATCGTAGGGTGGATGCTAACCCTAACCCTAACCCTAACACTATCCTAGGGCTGATGCTAACCCTAACGCTAACCCTAACACTATCCTTGAACTGATGCTAACCCTAACCCTAACCATAACACTATCCTAGGCCTGATGATAACCCTAACCCTAACCCTAACACTATCCTAGGGTTTATGTTAACCCTAACCCTAACACTATCCTAGGGCTGATGCTAACCCTAACCCTAACACTATCCTAGGGCTGATGCTATCCCTAACCCTCACCCTAACACTATCCTAAGTCTGATGCTAACCCTAGCCCTCACACTATCCTAGGCCTGATTATAACCCTAACCCTAACCTTAACACTATCCTAGGGCTGATGCTAACCCTAACCCTATCCCTAACACTATCCTAGAGCTGATGCTAACCCTAACCCTAACACTATCCTAGCCCTGATGATAACCCTAACCCTAACCCTGACACTATCCTAGGGCTGATGCTAACCCTAACCCTAACACTATACTAGGACTGATGCTAACCCTAACCCTAACCCTAACACTATCCTAGGGCTGATGCTAACCCTAACGCTAACCCTAACACTATCCTTGAACTGATGCTAACCCTAATCCTAACACTAACACTATCCTATGCCTGATGAAAACCCTAACCTTAACCCTATCACTATCTTAGGGTTTATGTTAACCCTAACCCTAACACTATCCTAGGGTGGATGCTAACCCTAACGCTACCCCTAACACTATGTTAGGGCTGATGCTAACCCTAACACTAACACTATCCTAGGCCTGGTGCTAACCCTAACCCTAACCCTAACACTATCCTAGGGCTGATGCTAACAGTAACCCTAATACTATCCTAGGGCTGATGCTAACCGTAACCCTAACCCTAACACTATCCTAGGGCTGATTCTAACCCTATCCCTAACCCTAACACTATCCTAGGGCTGATGCTAACCCTAACCCTAACACTATCCTAGGTCTGATGCTAACCCTAACCCTAACACTTACACTATCCTAGGGCTGATGCTAACCCTAACCCTAACCCTAACACTCTCCTAGGGCTGATGTGAACCCTAACGCTAACACTATCCTAGGCCTGATGCTAACCCTAACCCTAACACTATCCTAGTGCCGATGCTAACCCTAACCCTAACCCTAACACTATCCTAGGCCTGATGCTAACCCTATCCCTAACCCTAACACTCTCCTAGGGCTGAGGCTAACCCTAACTCTAACACTATCCTGGGGCTGATGCTAACCCTAACCCTAACCCTAACACTATCCTAGGGCTGATGCTAACCCTAACCCTAACACTATCCTAGGCCTGATTATAACCCTAACCCTGACCCTAACACTATCCTAGGGCTGATGCTAACCCTAACCCTAACACTATCCTAGGGCTGATGCTAACCCTAACCCTAACCCTAACACTATCCTAAGTCTGATGCTAACCCTAGCCCTCACACTATCCTAGGGCTGATGCTAACCCTACCCCTAACCTTAACACTATCCTAGGGCTGATGCTAACCCTAACCCTAACCCTAACACTATCCTAGAGCTGATGCTAACCATAACCCTAACACTATCCTAGGCCTGATGATAACCCTAACTCTAACCCTAACACTATCCTAGGGCTGATGCTAACCCTAACGCTAACACTATCCTAGGACTGATGCTAACTCTAACCCTAACCCTAACACTATCCTAGGGCTGATGCTAACCCTAACGCTAAGCCTAACACTATCCTTGAACTGATGCTAACCCTAACCCTAACCCTAACACTATCCGAGGCCTGATGATAACCCTAACCCTAACCCTAACACTATCCTAGGGTTTATGTTAACCCTAACCCTAACACTGCCCTAGGGCGGATGCTAACCCTTACCCTAATCCTAACACTATCCTAGGGCTGATGCTAACCCTAACACTAACACTATCCTAGGGCTGATGCTAACCCTAACCCTAACCCTAACACTATCCTAGGGCTGATGCTAACCCTAACCCTAACTCTACCACTATCTTAGCGCTGAGGCTAACCCTAACCCAAACACTATCCTACGGCTGATGCTAACCCTAACCCTAAACCAAACACTATCCTAAGGCTGAGGCTAACCCTAACAGTAACACTATCCTGGGCCTGGTGCTTACCCTAACCCTAACCTTAACACTATCCTAGGGCTGATGCTAACCCTAACGCTAATACTATCCTAGGGCTGATGCTAACCCTAACACTAACCCTAACACTATCCAAGGGTGATGCTAACCCTAACCCTAACCCTAACACTATCCTAGCGCTGATGCTAACCCTAACCCTAACACTATCCTAGGCCTGATGCTAACCCTAACCCTAACACTTACACTATCCTAGGGCTGATGCTAACCCTAACCCTAACCCTAACACTATCCTAGGTCTGATGCTAACCCTAAACCTAACCCTATCCTAGGGCTGATGCTAACCCTAACAATAACCCTAACACTATCCTAGGGCTGATGTTAACCCTAACCCTAACACTATCCTAGGGCTGATGCTAACCCTAACCCTAACCCTAACACTATCCTAGGGCTGATGCTAACCCTAACCCTAACACTATCCTAGGCCTGATGCTAACCCTAACCCTAACACTATCCTAGGGCTGATGCTAACACTAACCCTAACCCTAACACTATCCTAGGCCTGATGCTAACCCTGTCCCTAACCCTAACACTCTCCTAGGGCTGAGGCTAACCCTAAACCTAACACTATCCTAGGGCTGATGCTAACCCTAACCCAAACCCTAACACTATCCTAGGGTTGATGCTAACGCTAACCCTGACACTATCCTAGGCCTGATGCTAACCCTAACCCTAACCCTAACACTATCCTAGCCCTGATGATAGCCCTAACCCTAACCCTGACACTATCCTAGGGCTGATACTAACCCTAACCCTAACACTATACTAGGACTGATAACCCTAACCCTAACACTATCCTAGGGCTGATGCTAACCCTAACGCTAACCCTAACACTATCCTTGAACTGATGCTAACCCTAACCCTAACCATAACACTATCGTATGCCTGATGATAACCCTAACCCTAACCCTATCACTATCCTAGGGGTTATGTTAACCCTAACCCTAACACTATCCTAGGGTGGATGCTAACCCTAACGCTACGCCTAACACTATGTTAGGGCTGATGCTAACCCTAACACTAACACTATCCTAGGGCTGATGCTAACCCTAACCCTAACCCTAACACTATCCTAGGGCTGATGCTAACCCTAACCCTAACTCTAACACTATCTTATGGCTGAGGCTAACCCTAACCCAAACGCTATCCTACGGCTGATGCTAACCCTAACCCTAACCTTAACACTATCCTAAGGCTGATGCTAACCCTAACACTAACACTATCCTAGGCCTGGTGCTAACCCTAACCCTAACCCTAACACTATCCTAGGGCTGATGCTAACCCTAACCCTAATACTATCCTAGGGCTGAGGCTAACCCTAACCCTAACCCTAACACTATCCTAGGGCTGATGCTAACCCTATCCCTAACCCTAACACTATCCTAGGGCTGATGCTAACCCTAACCCTAACAATATCCTAGGCCTGATGCTAACCCTAACTCTAACACTTACACTATCCTAGGGCTGATGCTAACCCTAACCCTAACCCTAACACTATCCTAGGTCTGATGCTAACCCTAAACCTAACAGTATCCTAGGGCTGATGCTAACCCTAACCCTTACCCTAACACTATCCTAGGGCTGATGTTAACCCTAACCCTAACACTATCCTAGGGCTGATGCTAACCCTAACCCTAACCCTAACACTCTCCTAGGGCTGATGCTAACCCTAACGCTAACACTATCCTAGGCCTGGTGCTAACCCTAACCCTAACACTATCCTAGGGCTGATGCTAACCCTAACCTTAACCCTAACACTATCCTAGGCCTGATGCTAACCCTATCCCTAACCCTAACACTATCCTAGGGCTGAGGCTAACCCTAACCCTAACACTATCCTAGGGCTGATGCTAACCCTAACCCTAACACTATCCTAGGCCTGATGATAACCCTAACCCTAACCCTAACACTATCCTAGGGCTGATGCTAACCCTAACCCTAACACTATCCTATGGCTGATGCTAACCCTAACCCTAACCCTAACACTATCCTAGGGCTGATGCTAACCCTAACCCTAACACTATCCTAGGCCTATGATAACCCTAACCCTAACCCTAACACTATCCTAGGGCTGATGCTAACCCTAACCCTAACACTATCCTAGGGCTGATGCTAACCCTAACCCTAACCCTAACACTATCCTAAGTCTGACGCTAACCCTAGCCATCACACTATCCTAGGGCTGATGCTAACCCTAACCCTAACCTTAACACTATCCTAGGGCTGATGCTAACCCTAACGCTAATACTATCCTAGGGCTGATGCTAACCCTAACACTAACCCTAACACTATCCTAGGGCTGATGCTAACCCTAACCCTAACCCTAACACTATCCTAGGGCTGATGTTAACCCTAACACTATCCTAGGGCTGATGCTAACCCTAACCCTAACCCTAACACTATCCTAAGGCTGATGCTAACCCTAACCCTAACACTATCCTAGGCCTGATGCTAACCCTAACCCTAACACTATCCTAGGGCTGATGCTAACCCTAACCCTAACCCTAACACTATCCTAGGCCTGATGCCAACCCTGTCCCTAACCCTAACACTCTCCTAGGGGTGAGGCTAACCCTAACCCTAACACTATCCTAGGGCTGATGCTAACCCTAACCCTAACCCTAACACTATCCTAGGGTTGATGCTAACCCTAACCCTAACACTATCCTAGGGCTGATGCTAACCCTAACGCTAACCCTAACACTATCCTTGAACTGATGCTAACCCTAATCCTAACCCTAACACTATCCTATGCCTGATGATAACCCTAACCTTAACCCTATCACTATCCTAGGGTTTATGTTAACCCTAACCCTAACACTATCCTAGGGCGGATGCTAACCCTAACGCTACCACTAACACTATGTTAGGGCTGATGCTAACCCTAACGCTAACACTATCCTAGGGCTGATGCTAACCCTAACCCTAACACTATCCTAGGGCTGATGCTAACCCTAACCCTAACTCTAACACTATCTTAGGGCTGAGGCTAACCCTAACCCAAACGCTATCCTACGGCTGATGCTAACCCTAACCATAACCTTAACACTATCGTAAGGCTGATGCTAACCCTAACACTAACACTATCCTAGACCTGGTGCTAACCCTAACCCTAACCCTAACACTATCCTAGGGCTGATGCTAACCCTAACCCTAATACTATCCTAGGGCTGATGCTAACCCTAACCCTAACCCTAACACTATCCTAGGGCTGATGCTAACCCTATCCCTAACCCTAACACTATCCTAGGGCTGATGCTAACCCTAACCCTAACACTATCCTAGGCCTGATGCTAACCCTAACCCTAACACTTACACTATCCTAGGGCTGATGCTAACCCTAACCCTAACCCTAACACTATCCTAGGTCTGATGCTAACCCTAAACCTAACACTATCCTAGTGCTGATGCTAACCCTAACCCTAACCCTAACACTCTCCTAGGGCTGATGCTAACCCTAACGCTAACACTAATCTCGGCCTGATGCTAACCCTAACCTTAACACTATCCTATGGCTGATGCTAACCCTAACCCTAACCCTAACACTATCCTAGGCCTGATGCTAACCCTATCCCTAACCCTAACACTCTCCTAGGGCTGAGGCTAACCCTAACCCTAACACTATCCTAGGGCTGATGCTAACCCTAACCCTAACCCTAACACTATCCTAGGGCTGATGCTAACCCTAACCCTAACACTATCCTAGGCCTGATTATAACCCTAACCCTGACCCTAACACTATCCTAGGGCTGATGCTAACCCTACCCTGAAACTTAACACTATCCTAGGGCTGATGCTAACCCTAACCCTAACCCTAACACTATCCTAGAGCTGATGCTAACCCTAACCCTAACACTATCCTAGGCCTGATGATAACCCTAACTCTAACCCTAACACTATCCTAGGGCTGATGCCAACCCTAACGCTAACACTATCCTAGGACTGATGCTAACTCTAACCCTAACCCTAACACTATCCTAGGGCTGATGCTAACCCTAACGCTAAGCCTAACACTATCCTTGAACTGATGCTAACCCTAACCCTAACCCTAACACTATCCTAGGCCTGATGATAACCCTAACCCTAACCCTAACACTATCCTAGGGTTTATGTTAACCCTAACCCTAACACTATCCTAGGGCTGATGCTAACCCTAACCCTAACCCTAACACTATCCTAGGGCGGATGCTAACCCTAACCCTAATCCTAACACTATCCTAGGGCTGATGCTAACCCTAACACTAACACTATCCTAGGGCTGATGCTAACCCTAACCCTAACCCTAACACTATCCCAGGGCTGATGCTAACCCTAACCCTAACTCTACCACTATCTTAGGGCTGAGGCTAACCCTAACCCAAACACTATCCTACGGCTGATGCTAACCCTAACCCTAAACCAAACACCATCCTAAGGCTGATGCTAACCCTAACAGTAACACTATCCTGGGCCTGGTGCTTACCCTAACCCTAACCTTAACACTATCCTAGGGCTGATGCTAACCCTAACGCTAATACTATCCTAGGGCTGATGCTAACCCTAACACTAACCCTAACACTATCCTAGGGCTGATGCTAACCCTAACCCTAACCCTAACACTATCCTAGCGCTGATGCTAACCCTAACCCTAACACTATCCTAGGCCTGATGCTAACCCTAACCCTAACACTTACACTGTCCTAGGGTTGATGCTAACCCTAACCCTAACCCTAACACTATCCTAGGTCTGATGCTAACCCTAAACCTAACCCTATCCTAGGGCTGATGCTAACCCTAACCCTAACCCTAACACTATCCTAGGGCTGATGTTAACCCTAACCCTAACACTATCCTAGGGCTGATGCTAACCCTAACCCTAACCCTAACACTATCCTAGGGCTGATGCTAACCCTAACCCTAACACTATCCTAGGCCTGATGCTAACCCTAACCCTAACACTATCCTAGGGCTGATGCTAACCCTAACCCTAACCCTAACACTATCCTAGGGTTGATGCTAACGCTAACCCTGACACTATCCTAGGCCTGATGCTAACCCTAACCCTAACACTATCCTAGGGCTGATGCTAACCCTAACCCTAACCCTAACACTATCCTAGCCCTGATGATAGCCCTAACCCTAACCCTGACACTATCCTAGGGCTGATGCTAACCCTAACCCTAACACTGTACTAGGACTGATGCTAACCCTAACCCTAACCCTAACACTATCCTAGGGCTGATGCTAACCCTAACGCTAACCCTAACACTATCCTTGAACTGATGCTAACCCTAACCCTAACCCTAACACTATCCTATGCCTGATGATAACCCTAACCCTAACCCTAACACTATCCTAGGGTGGATGCTAACCCTAACGCTACGCCTAACACTATGTTAGGGCTGATGCTAACCCTAACACTAACACTATCCTAGGGCTGATGCTAACCCTAACCCTAACCCTAACACTATCCTAGGGCTGATGCTAACCCTAACCCTAACTCTAACACTATCTTAGGGCTGAGGCTAACCCTAACCCAAACGCTATCCTACGGCTGATGCTAACCCTAACCCTAACCTTAACACTATCGTAAGGCTGATGCTAACCCTAACACTAACACTATCCTAGGCCTGGTGCTAACCCTAACCCTAATACTATCCTAGGGCTGATGCTAACCCTAACCCTAACCCTAACACTATCCTAGGGCTGATGCTAACCCTATCCCTAACCCTAACACTATCCTAGGGCTGATGCTAACCCTAACCCTAACACTATCCTAGGCCTGATGCTAACCCTAACCCTAACACTTACACTATCCTAGGGCTGATGCTAACCCTAACCCTAACCCTAACACTATCCTAGGTCTGATGCTAACCCTAAACCTAACACTATCCTAGGGCTGATGTTAACCCTAACAATTACCCTAACACTATCCTAGGGCTGATGTTAACCCTAACCCTAACACTATCCTAGGGCTGATGCTAACCCTAACCCTAACCCTAACACTCTCCTAGGGCTGATGCTAACCCTAACGCTAACACTATCCTAGGCCTGGTGCTAACCCTAACCCTAACACTATCCTAGGGCTGATGTTAACCCTAACAATTACCCTAACACTATCCTAGGGCTGATGTTAACCCTAACCCTAACACTATCCTAGGGCTGATGCTAACCCTAACCCTAACCCTAACACTATCCTAGGGCTGATGCTAACCCTAACGCTAACCCTAACACTATCCTTGAACTGATGCTAACCCTAATCCTAACACTAACACTATCCTATGCCTGATGAAAACCCTAACCTTAACCCTATCACTATCTTAGGGTTTATGTTAACCCTAACCCTAACACTATCCTAGGGCGGATGCTAACCCTAACGCTACCCCTAACACTATGTTAGGGCTGATGCTAACCCTAACACTAACACTATCCTAGGCCTGGTGCTAACCCTAACCCTAACCCTAACACTATCCTAGGGCTGATGCTAACAGTAACCCTAATACTATCCTAGGGCTGATGCTAACCGTAACCCTAACCCTAACACTATCCTAGGGCTGATTCTAACCCTATCCCTAACCCTAACACTATCCTAGGGCTGATGCTAACCCTAACCCTAACACTATCCTAGGTCTGATGCTAACCCTAACCCTAACACTTACACTATCCTAGGGCTGATGCTAACCCTAACCCTAACCCTAACACTCTCCTAGGGCTGATGTGAACCCTAACGCTAACACTATCCTAGGCCTGATGCTAACCCTAACCCTAACACTATCCTAGGGCTGATGCTAACCCTAACCCTAACCCTAACACTATCCTAGGCCTGATGCTAACCCTATCCCTAACCCTAACACTCTCCTAGGGCTGAGGCTAACCCTAACTCTAACACTATCCTGGGGCTGATGCTAACCCTAACCCTAACCCTAACACTATCCTAGGGCTGATGCTAACCCTAACCCTAACACTATCCTAGGCCTGATTATAACCCTAACCCTGACCCTAACACTATCCTAGGGCTGATGCTAACCCTAACCCTAACACTATCCTAGGGCTGATGCTAACCCTAACCCTAACCCTAACACTATCCTAAGTCTGATGCTAACCCTAGCCCTCACACTATCCTAGGGCTGATGCTAACCCTACCCCTAACCTTAACACTATCCTAGGGCTGATGCTAACCCTAACCCTAACCCTAACACTATCCTAGAGCTGATGCTAACCATAACCCTAACACTATCCTAGGCCTGATGATAACCCTAACTCTAACCCTAACACTATCCTAGGGCTGATGCTAACCCTAACGCTAACACTATCCTAGGACTGATGCTAACTCTAACCCTAACCCTAACACTATCCTAGGGCTGATGCTAACCCTAACGCTAAGCCTAACACTATCCTTGAACTGATGCTAACCCTAACCCTAACCCTAACACTATCCGAGGCCTGATGATAACCCTAACCCTAACCCTAACACTATCCTAGGGTTTATGTTAACCCTAACCCTAACACTGCCCTAGGGCGGATGCTAACCCTTACCCTAATCCTAACACTATCCTAGGGCTGATGCTAACCCTAACACTAACACTATCCTAGGGCTGATGCTAACCCTAACCCTAACCCTAACACTATCCTAGGGCTGATGCTAACCCTAACCCTAACTCTACCACTATCTTAGCGCTGAGGCTAACCCTAACCCAAACACTATCCTACGGCTGATGCTAACCCTAACCCTAAACCAAACACTATCCTAAGGCTGAGGCTAACCCTAACAGTAACACTATCCTGGGCCTGGTGCTTACCCTAACCCTAACCTTAACACTATCCTAGGGCTGATGCTAACCCTAACGCTAATACTATCCTAGGGCTGATGCTAACCCTAACACTAACCCTAACACTATCCAAGGGTGATGCTAACCCTAACCCTAACCCTAACACTATCCTAGCGCTGATGCTAACCCTAACCCTAACACTATCCTAGGCCTGATGCTAACCCTAACCCTAACACTTACACTATCCTAGGGCTGATGCTAACCCTAACCCTAACCCTAACACTATCCTAGGTCTGATGCTAACCCTAAACCTAACCCTATCCTAGGGCTGATGCTAACCCTAATAATAACCCTAACACTATCCTAGGGCTGATGTTAACCCTAACCCTAACACTATCCTAGGGCTGATGCTAACCCTAACCCTAACCCTAACACTATCCTAGGGCTGATGCTAACCCTAACCCTAACACTATCCTAGGCCTGATGCTAACCCTAACCCTAACACTATCCTAGGGCTGATGCTAACCCTAACCCTAACCCTAACACTATCCTAGGCCTGATGCTAACCCTGTCCCTAACCCTAACACTCTCCTAGGGCTGAGGCTAACCCTAAACCTAACACTATCCTAGGGCTGATGCTAACCCTAACCCAAACCCTAACACTATCCTAGGGTTGATGCTAACGCTAACCCTGACACTATCCTAGGCCTGATGCTAACCCTAACCCTAACACTATCCTAGGGCTGATGCTAACCCTAACCCTAACCCTAACACTATCCTAGCCCTGATGATAGCCCTAACCCTAACCCTGACACTATCCTAGGGCTGATACTAACCCTAACCCTAACACTATACTAGGACTGATAACCCTAACCCTAACACTATCCTAGGGCTGATGCTAACCCTAACGCTAACCCTAACACTATCCTTGAACTGATGCTAACCCTAACCCTAACCATAACACTATCGTATGCCTGATGATAACCCTAACCCTAACCCTATCACTATCCTAGGGGTTATGTTAACCCTAACCCTAACACTATCCTAGGGTGGATGCTAACCCTAACGCTACGCCTAACACTATGTTAGGGCTGATGCTAACCCTAACACTAACACTATCCTAGGGCTGATGCTAACCCTAACCCTAACCCTAACACTATCCTAGGGCTGATGCTAACCCTAACCCTAACTCTAACACTATCTTATGGCTGAGGCTAACCCTAACCCAAACGCTATCCTACGGCTGATGCTAACCCTAACCCTAACCTTAACACTATCCTAAGGCTGATGCTAACCCTAACACTAACACTATCCTAGGCCTGGTGCTAACCCTAACCCTAACCCTAACACTATCCTAGGGCTGATGCTAACCCTAACCCTAATACTATCCTAGGGCTGAGGCTAACCCTAACCCTAACCCTAACACTATCCTAGGGCTGATGCTAACCCTATCCCTAACCCTAACACTATCCTAGGGCTGATGCTAACCCTAACCCTAACAATATCCTAGGCCTGATGCTAACCCTAACTCTAACACTTACACTATCCTAGGGCTGATGCTAACCCTAACCCTAACCCTAACACTATCCTAGGTCTGATGCTAACCCTAAACCTAACAGTATCCTAGGGCTGATGCTAACCCTAACCCTTACCCTAACACTATCCTAGGGCTGATGTTAACCCTAACCCTAACACTATCCTAGGGCTGATGCTAACCCTAACCCTAACCCTAACACTCTCCTAGGGCTGATGCTAACCCTAACGCTAACACTATCCTAGGCCTGGTGCTAACCCTAACCCTAACACTATCCTAGGGCTGATGCTAACCCTAACCTTAACCCTAACACTATCCTAGGCCTGATGCTAACCCTATCCCTAACCCTAACACTATCCTAGGGCTGAGGCTAACCCTAACCCTAACACTATCCTAGGGCTGATGCTAACCCTAACCCTAACACTATCCTAGGCCTGATGATAACCCTAACCCTAACCCTAACACTATCCTAGGGCTGATGCTAACCCTAACCCTAACACTATCCTATGGCTGATGCTAACCCTAACCCTAACCCTAACACTATCCTAGGGCTGATGCTAACCCTAACCCTAACACTATCCTAGGCCTATGATAACCCTAACCCTAACCCTAACACTATCCTAGGGCTGATGCTAACCCTAACCCTAACACTATCCTAGGGCTGATGCTAACCCTAACCCTAACCCTAACACTATCCTAAGTCTGACGCTAACCCTAGCCATCACACTATCCTAGGGCTGATGCTAACCCTAACCCTAACCTTAACACTATCCTAGGGCTGATGCTAACCCTAACGCTAATACTATCCTAGGGCTGATGCTAACCCTAACACTAACCCTAACACTATCCTAGGGCTGATGCTAACCCTAACCCTAACCCTAACACTATCCTAGGGCTGATGTTAACCCTAACACTATCCTAGGGCTGATGCTAACCCTAACCCTAACCCTAACACTATCCTAGGGCTGATGCTAACCCTAACCCTAACACTATCCTAGGCCTGATGCTAACCCTAACCCTAACACTATCCTAGGGCTGATGCTAACCCTAACCCTAACCCTAACACTATCCTAGGCCTGATGCCAACCCTGTCCCTAACCCTAACACTCTCCTAGGGGTGAGGCTAATCCTAACCCTAACACTATCCTAGGGCTGATGCTAACCCTAACCCTAACCCTAACACTATCCTAGGGTTGATGCTAACCCTAACCCTAACACTATCCTAGGACTGATGCTAACCCTAACGCTAACCCTAACACTATCCTTGAACTGATGCTAACCCTAATCCTAACCCTAACACTATCCTATGCCTGATGATAACCCTAACCTTAACCCTATCACTATCCTAGGGTTTATGTTAACCCTAACCCTAACACTATCCTAGGGCGGATGCTAACCCTAACGCTACCACTAACACTATGTTAGGGCTGATGCTAACCCTAACGCTAACACTATCCTAGGGCTGATGCTAACCCTAACCCTAACACTATCCTAGGGCTGATGCTAACCCTAACCCTAACTCTAACACTATCTTAGGGCTGAGGCTAACCCTAACCCAAACGCTATCCTACGGCTGATGCTAACCCTAACCATAACCTTAACACTATCGTAAGGCTGATGCTAACCCTAACACTAACACTATCCTAGACCTGGTGCTAACCCTAACCCTAACCCTAACACTATCCTAGGGCTGATGCTAACCCTAACCCTAATACTATCCTAGGGCTGATGCTAACCCTAACCCTAACCCTAACACTATCCTAGGGCTGATGCTAACCCTATCCCTAACCCTAACACTATCCTAGGGCTGATGCTAACCCTAACCCTAACACTATCCTAGGCCTGATGCTAACCCTAACCCTAACACTTACACTATCCTAGGGCTGATGCTAACCCTAACCCTAACCCTAACACTATCCTAGGTCTGATGCTAACCCTAAACCTAACACTATCCTAGTGCTGATGCTAACCCTAACCCTAACCCTAACACTCTCCTAGGGCTGATGCTAACCCTAACGCTAACACTAATCTCGGCCTGATGCTAACCCTAACCTTAACACTATCCTATGGCTGATGCTAACCCTAACCCTAACCCTAACACTATCCTAGGCCTGATGCTAACCCTATCCCTAACCCTAACACTCTCCTAGGGCTGAGGCTAACCCTAACCCTAACACTATCCTAGGGCTGATGCTAACCCTAACCCTAACCCTAACACTATCCTAGGGCTGATGCTAACCCTAACCCTAACACTATCCTAGGCCTGATTATAACCCTAACCCTGACCCTAACACTATCCTAGGGCTGATGCTAACCCTACCCTGAAACTTAACACTATCCTAGGGCTGATGCTAACCCTAACCCTAACCCTAACACTATCCTAGAGCTGATGCTAACCCTAACCCTAACACTATCCTAGGCCTGATGATAACCCTAACTCTAACCCTAACACTATCCTAGGGCTGATGCCAACCCTAACGCTAACACTATCCTAGGACTGATGCTAACTCTAACCCTAACCCTAACACTATCCTAGGGCTGATGCTAACCCTAACGCTAAGCCTAACACTATCCTTGAACTGATGCTAACCCTAACCCTAACCCTAACACTATCCTAGGCCTGATGATAACCCTAACCCTAACCCTAACACTATCCTAGGGTTTATGTTAACCCTAACCCTAACACTATCCTAGGGCTGATGCTAACCCTAACCCTAACCCTAACACTATCCTAGGGCGGATGCTAACCCTAACCCTAATCCTAACACTATCCTAGGGCTGATGCTAACCCTAACACTAACACTATCCTAGGGCTGATGCTAACCCTAACCCTAACCCTAACACTATCCCAGGGCTGATGCTAACCCTAACCCTAACTCTACCACTATCTTAGGGCTGAGGCTAACCCTAACCCAAACACTATCCTACGGCTGATGCTAACCCTAACCCTAAACCAAACACCATCCTAAGGCTGATGCTAACCCTAACAGTAACACTATCCTGGGCCTGGTGCTTACCCTAACCCTAACCTTAACACTATCCTAGGGCTGATGCTAACCCTAACGCTAATACTATCCTAGGGCTGATGCTAACCCTAACACTAACCCTAACACTATCCTAGGGCTGATGCTAACCCTAACCCTAACCCTAACACTATCCTAGCGCTGATGCTAACCCTAACCCTAACACTATCCTAGGCCTGATGCTAACCCTAACCCTAACACTTACACTGTCCTAGGGTTGATGCTAACCCTAACCCTAACCCTAACACTATCCTAGGTCTGATGCTAACCCTAAACCTAACCCTATCCTAGGGCTGATGCTAACCCTAACCCTAACCCTAACACTATCCTAGGGCTGATGTTAACCCTAACCCTAACACTATCCTAGGGCTGATGCTAACCCTAACCCTAACCCTAACACTATCCTAGGGCTGATGCTAACCCTAACCCTAACACTATCCTAGGCCTGATGCTAACCCTAACCCTAACACTATCCTAGGGCTGATGCTAACCCTAACCCTAACCCTAACACTATCCTAGGGTTGATGCTAACGCTAACCCTGACACTATCCTAGGCCTGATGCTAACCCTAACCCTAACACTATCCTAGGGCTGATGCTAACCCTAACCCTAACCCTAACACTATCCTAGCCCTGATGATAGCCCTAACCCTAACCCTGACACTATCCTAGGGCTGATGCTAACCCTAACCCTAACACTGTACTAGGACTGATGCTAACCCTAACCCTAACCCTAACACTATCCTAGGGCTGATGCTAACCCTAACGCTAACCCTAACACTATCCTTGAACTGATGCTAACCCTAACCCTAACCCTAACACTATCCTATGCCTGATGATAACCCTAACCCTAACCCTAACACTATCCTAGGGTGGATGCTAACCCTAACGCTACGCCTAACACTATGTTAGGGCTGATGCTAACCCTAACACTAACACTATCCTAGGGCTGATGCTAACCCTAACCCTAACCCTAACACTATCCTAGGGCTGATGCTAACCCTAACCCTAACTCTAACACTATCTTAGGGCTGAGGCTAACCCTAACCCAAACGCTATCCTACGGCTGATGCTAACCCTAACCCTAACCTTAACACTATCGTAAGGCTGATGCTAACCCTAACACTAACACTATCCTAGGCCTGGTGCTAACCCTAACCCTAATACTATCCTAGGGCTGATGCTAACCCTAACCCTAACCCTAACACTATCCTAGGGCTGATGCTAACCCTATCCCTAACCCTAACACTATCCTAGGGCTGATGCTAACCCTAACCCTAACACTATCCTAGGCCTGATGCTAACCCTAACCCTAACACTTACACTATCCTAGGGCTGATGCTAACCCTAACCCTAACCCTAACACTATCCTAGGTCTGATGCTAACCCTAAACCTAACACTATCCTAGGGCTGATGTTAACCCTAACAATTACCCTAACACTATCCTAGGGCTGATGTTAACCCTAACCCTAACACTATCCTAGGGCTGATGCTAACCCTAACCCTAACCCTAACACTCTCCTAGGGCTGATGCTAACCCTAACGCTAACACTATCCTAGGCCTGGTGCTAACCCTAACCCTAACACTATCCTAGGGCTGACGCTAACCCTAACCCTAACCCTAACACTATCCTAGGCCTGATGCTAACCCTATCCCTAACCCTAACACTCTCCTAGGGCTGAGGCTAACCCTAACCCTAACACTATCCTAGGGCTGATGCTAACCCTAACCCTAACCCTAACACTATCCTAGGGCTGATGCTAACCCTAACCCTAACACTATCCTAGGCCTGATGATAACCCTAACCCTAACACTAACACTATCCTAGGGCTGATGCTAACCCTAACCCGAACACTATCCTAGGGCTGATGCTAACCCTATCCCTAACCCTAACACTATCCTAGGGCTGATGCTAACCCTAACCCTAACACTATCCTAGGCCTGATGCTAACCCTAACCCTAACACTTACACTATCCTAGGGCTGATGCTAACCCTAACCCTAACCCTAACACTATCCTAGGTCTGATGCTAACCCTAAACCTAACACTATCCTAGTGCTGATGCTAACCCTAACCCTAACCCTAACACTCTCCTAGGGCTGATGCTAACCCTAACGCTAACACTATCCTAGGCCTGATGCTAACCCTATCCCTAACCCTAACACTCTCCTAGGGCTGAGGCTAACCCTAACCCTAACACTATCCTAGGGCTGATGCTAACCCTAACCCTAACCCTAACACTATCCTAGGGCTGATGCTAACCCTAACCCTAACACTATCCTAGGCCTGATTATAACCCTAACCCTGACCCTAACACTATCCTAGGGCTGATGCTAACCCTAACACTAACACTATCTTAGGGCTGATGCTAACCCTAACCCTAACCCTAACACTATCCTAAGTCTGATGCTAACCCTAGCCCTCACACTATCCTAGGGTGATGCTAACTCTACCCCTAACCTTAACAGTATCCTAGGGCTGATGCTAACCCTAACCCTAACCCTAACACTATCCTAGGGCGGATGCTAACCCTAACCCTAATCCTAACACTATCCTAGGGCTGATGCTAACCCTAACACTAACACTATCCTAGGGCTGATGCTAACCCTAACCCTAACCTTAACACTACCCTAGGGCTGATGCTAACCCTAACCCTAACTCTACCACTATCTTAGGGCTGAGGCTAACCCTAACCCAAACACTATCCTACGGCTGATGCTAACCCTAACCCTAAACCAAACACCATCCTAAGGCTGATGCTAACCCTAACAGTAACACTATCCTGGGCCTGGTGCTTACCCTAACCCTAACCTTAACACTATCCTAGGGCTGATGCTAACCCTAACGCTAATACTATCCTAGGGCTGATGCTAACCCTAACACTAACCCTAACACTATCCTAGGGCTGATGCTAACCCTAACCCTAACCCTAACACTATCCTAGCACTGATGCTAACCCTAACCCTAACACTATCCTAGGCCGGATGCTAACCCTAACCCTAACACTTACACTATCCTAGGGCTGATGCTAACCCTAACCCTAACCCTAACACTATCCTAGGTCTGATGCTAACCCTAAACCTAACCCTATCCTAGGGCTGATGCTAACCCTAACCCTAACCCTAACACTATCCTAGGGCTGATGCTAACCCTAACGCTAACACTATCCTAGGACTGATGCTAACTCTAACCCTAACCCTAACACTATCCTAGGGCTGATGCTAACCCTAACGCTAAGCCTAACACTATCCTTGAACTGATGCTAACCCTAACCCTAACCCTAACACTATCCGAGGCCTGATGATAACCCTAACCCTAACCCTAACACTATCCTAGGGTTTATGTTAACCCTAACCCTAACACTGCCCTAGGGCTGATGCTAACCCTAACCCTAACCCTAACACTATCCTAGGGCGGATCCTAACCCTTACCCTAATCCTAACACTATCCTAGGGCTGATGCTAACCCTAACACTAACACTATCCTAGGGCTGATGCTAACCCTAACCCTAACCCTAACACTATCCTAGGGCTGATGCTAACCCTAACCCTAACTCTACCACTATCTTAGCGCTGAGGCTAACCCTAACCCAAACACTATCCTACGGCTGATGCTAACCCTAACCCTAAACCAAACACTATCCTAAGGCTGAGGCTAACCCTAACAGTAACACTATCCTGGGCCTGGTGCTTACCCTAACCCTAACCTTAACACTATCCTAGGGCTGATGCTAACCCTAACGCTAATACTATCCTAGGGCTGATGCTAACCCTAACACTAACCCTAACACTATCCAAGGGTGATGCTAACCCTAACCCTAACCCTAACACTATCCTAGCGCTGATGCTAACCCTAACCCTAACACTATCCTAGGCCTGATGCTAACCCTAACCCTAAAACTTACACTATCCTAGGGCTGATGCTAACCCTAACCCTAACCCTAACACTATCCTAGGTCTGATGCTAACCCTAAACCTAACCCTATCCTAGGGCTGATGCTAACCCTAACAATAACCCTAACACTATCCTAGGGCTGATGTTAACCCTAACCCTAACACTATCCTAGGGCTGATGCTAACCCTAACCCTAACCCTAACACTATCCTAGGGCTGATGCTAACCCTAACCCTAACACTATCCTAGGCCTGATGCTAACCCTAACCCTAACACTATCCTAGGGCTGATGCTAACCCTAACCCTAACCCTAACACTATCCTAGGCCTGATGCTAACCCTGTCCCTAACCCTAACACTCTCCTAGGGCTGAGGCTAACCCTAAACCTAACACTATCCTAGGGCTGATGCTAACCCTAACCCTAACCCTAACACTATCCTAGGGTTGATGCTAACGCTAACCCTGACACTATCCTAGGCCTGATGCTAACCCTAACCCTAACACTATCCTAGGGCTGATGCTAACCCTAACCCTAACCCTAACACTATCCTAGCCCTGATGATAGCCCTAACCCTAACCCTGACACTATCCTAGGGCTGATACTAACCCTAACCCTAACACTATACTAGGACTGATAACCCTAACCCTAACACTATCCTAGGGCTGATGCTAACCCTAACGCTAACCCTAACACTATCCTTGAACTGATGCTAACCCTAACCCTAACCATAACACTATCGTATGCCTGATGATAACCCTAACCCTAACCCTATCACTATCCTAGGGGTTATGTTAACCCTAACCCTAACACTATCCTAGGGTGGATGCTAACCCTAACGCTACGCCTAACACTATGTTAGGGCTGATGCTAACCCTAACACTAACACTATCCTAGGGCTGATGCTAACCCTAACCCTAACCCTAACACTATCCTAGGGCTGATGCTAACCCTAACCCTAACTCTAACACTATCTTATGGCTGAGGCTAACCCTAACCCAAACGCTATCCTACGGCTGATGCTAACCCTAACCCTAACCTTAACACTATCCTAAGGCTGATGCTAACCCTAACACTAACACTATCCTAGGCCTGGTGCTAACCCTAACCCTAACCCTAACACTATCGTAGGGCTGATGCTAACCCTAACCCTAATACTATCCTAGGGCTGAGGCTAACCCTAACCCTAACCCTAACACTATCCTAGGGCTGATGCTAACCCTATCCCTAACCCTAACACTATCCTAGGGCTGATGCTAACCCTAACCCTAACAATATCCTAGGCCTGATGCTAACCCTAACTCTAACACTTACACTATCCTAGGGCTGATGCTAACCCTAACCCTAACCCTAACACTATCCTAGGTCTGATGCTAACCCTAAACCTAACAGTATCCTAGGGCTGATGCTAACCCTAACCCTTACCCTAACACTATCCTAGGGCTGATGTTAACCCTAACCCTAACACTATCCTAGGGCTGATGCTAACCCTAACCCTAACCCTAACACTCTCCTAGGGCTGATGCTAACCCTAACGCTAACACTATCCTAGCCCTGGTGCTAACCCTAACCCTAACACTATCCTAGGGCTGATGCTAACCCTAACCTTAACCCTAACACTATCCTAGGCCTGATGCTAACCCTATCCCTAACCCTAACACTATCCTAGGGCTGAGGCTAACCCTAACCCTAACACTATCCTAGGGCTGATGCTAACCCTAACCCTAACACTATCCTAGGCCTGATGATAACCCTAACCCTAACCCTAACACTATCCTAGGGCTGATGCTAACCCTAACCCTAACACTATCCTATGGCTGATGCTAACCCTAACCCTAACCCTAACACTATCCTAGGGCTGATGCTAACCCTAACCCTAACACTATCCTAGGCCTATGATAACCCTAACCATAACCCTAACACTATCCTAGGGCTGATGCTAACCCTAACCCTAACACTATCCTAGGGCTGATGCTAACCCTAACCCTAACCCTAACACTATCCTAAGTCTGACGCTAACCCTAGCCATCACACTATCCTAGGGCTGATGCTAACCCTAACCCTAACCTTAACACTATCCTAGGGCTGATGCTAACCCTAACGCTAATACTATCCTAGGGCTGATGCTAACCCTAACACTAACCCTAACACTATCCTAGGGCTGATGCTAACCCTAACCCTAACCCTAACACTATCCTAGGGCTGATGTTAACCCTAACACTATCCTAGGGCTGATGCTAACCCTAACCCTAACCCTAACACTATCCTAAGGCTGATGCTAACCCTAACCCTAACACTATCCTAGGCCTGATGCTAACCCTAACCCTAACACTATCCTAGGGCTGATGCTAACCCTAACCCTAACCCTAACACTATCCTAGGCCTGATGCTAACCCTGTCCCTAACCCTAACACTCTCCTAGGGGTGAGGCTAACCCTAACCCTAACACTATCCTAGGGCTGATGCTAACCCTAACCCTAACCCTAACACTATCCTAGGGCTGATGCTAACCCTAACGCTAACCCTAACACTATCCTTGAACTGATGCTAACCCTAATCCTAACCCTAACACTATCCTATGCCTGATGATAACCCTAACCTTAACCCTATCACTATCCTAGGGTTTATGTTAACCCTAACCCTAACACTATCCTAGGGCGGATGCTAACCCTAACGCTACCACTAACACTATGTTAGGGCTGATGCTAACCCTAACACTAACACTATCCTAGGGCTGATGCTAACCCTAACCCTAACACTATCCTAGGGCTGATGCTAACCCTAACCCTAACTCTAACACTATCTTAGGGCTGAGGCTAACCCTAACCCAAACGCTATCCTACGGCTGATGCTAACCCTAACCATAACCTTAACACTATCGTAAGGCTGATGCTAACCCTAACACTAACACTATCCTAGACCTGGTGCTAACCCTAACCCTAACCCTAACACTATCCTAGGGCTGATGCTAACCCTAACCCTAATACTATCCTAGGGCTGATGCTAACCCTAACCCTAACCCTAACACTATCCTAGGGCGGATGCTAACCCTAACCCTAATCCTAACACTATCCTAGGGCTGATGCTAACCCTAACACTAACACTATCCTAGGGCTGATGCTAACCCTAACCCTAACCTTAACACTACCCTAGGGCTGATGCTAACCCTAACCCTAACTCTACCACTATCTTAGGGCTGAGGCTAACCCTAACCCAAACACTATCCTACGGCTGATGCTAACCCTAACCCTAAACCAAACACCATCCTAAGGCTGATGCTAACCCTAACAGTAACACTATCCTGGGCCTGGTGCTTACCCTAACCCTAACCTTAACACTATCCTAGGGCTGATGCTAACCCTAACGCTAATACTATCCTAGGGCTGATGCTAACCCTAACACTAACCCTAACACTATCCTAGGGCTGATGCTAACCCTAACCCTAACCCTAACACTATCCTAGCACTGATGCTAACCCTAACCCTAACACTATCCTAGGCCGGATGCTAACCCTAACCCTAACACTTACACTATCCTAGGGCTGATGCTAACCCTAACCCTAACCCTAACACTATCCTAGGTCTGATGCTAACCCTAAACCTAACCCTATCCTAGGGCTGATGCTAACCCTAACCCTAACCCTAACACTATCCTAGGGCTGATGCTAACCCTAACGCTAACACTATCCTAGGACTGATGCTAACTCTAACCCTAACCCTAACACTATCCTAGGGCTGATGCTAACCCTAACGCTAAGCCTAACACTATCCTTGAACTGATGCTAACCCTAACCCTAACCCTAACACTATCCGAGGCCTGATGATAACCCTAACCCTAACCCTAACACTATCCTAGGGTTTATGTTAACCCTAACCCTAACACTGCCCTAGGGCTGATGCTAACCCTAACCCTAACCCTAACACTATCCTAGGGCGGATCCTAACCCTTACCCTAATCCTAACACTATCCTAGGGCTGATGCTAACCCTAACACTAACACTATCCTAGGGCTGATGCTAACCCTAACCCTAACCCTAACACTATCCTAGGGCTGATGCTAACCCTAACCCTAACTCTACCACTATCTTAGCGCTGAGGCTAACCCTAACCCAAACACTATCCTACGGCTGATGCTAACCCTAACCCTAAACCAAACACTATCCTAAGGCTGAGGCTAACCCTAACAGTAACACTATCCTGGGCCTGGTGCTTACCCTAACCCTAACCTTAACACTATCCTAGGGCTGATGCTAACCCTAACGCTAATACTATCCTAGGGCTGATGCTAACCCTAACACTAACCCTAACACTATCCAAGGGTGATGCTAACCCTAACCCTAACCCTAACACTATCCTAGCGCTGATGCTAACCCTAACCCTAACACTATCCTAGGCCTGATGCTAACCCTAACCCTAACACTTACACTATCCTAGGGCTGATGCTAACCCTAACCCTAACCCTAACACTATCCTAGGTCTGATGCTAACCCTAAACCTAACCCTATCCTAGGGCTGATGCTAACCCTAACAATAACCCTAACACTATCCTAGGGCTGATGTTAACCCTAACCCTAACACTATCCTAGGGCTGATGCTAACCCTAACCCTAACCCTAACACTATCCTAGGGCTGATGCTAACCCTAACCCTAACACTATCCTAGTCCTGATGCTAACCCTAACCCTAACACTATCCTAGGGCTGATGCTAACCCTAACCCTAACCCTAACACTATCCTAGGCCTGATGCTAACCCTGTCCCTAACCCTAACACTCTCCTAGGGCTGAGGCTAACCCTAAACCTAACACTATCCTAGGGCTGATGCTAACCCTAACCCTAACCCTAACACTATCCTAGGGTTGATGCTAACGCTAACCCTGACACTATCCTAGGCCTGATGCTAACCCTAACCCTAACACTATCCTAGGGCTGATGCTAACCCTAACCCTAACCCTAACACTATCCTAGCCCTGATGATAGCCCTAACCCTAACCCTGACACTATCCTAGGGCTGATACTAACCCTAACCCTAACACTATACTAGGACTGATAACCCTAACCCTAACACTATCCTAGGGCTGATGCTAACCCTAACGCTAACCCTAACACTATCCTTGAACTGATGCTAACCCTAACCCTAACCATAACACTATCGTATGCCTGATGATAACCCTAACCCTAACCCTATCACTATCCTAGGGGTTATGTTAACCCTAACCCTAACACTATCCTAGGGTGGATGCTAACCCTAACGCTACGCCTAACACTATGTTAGGGCTGATGCTAACCCTAACACTAACACTATCCTAGGGCTGATGCTAACCCTAACCCTAACCCTAACACTATCCTAGGGCTGATGCTAACCCTAACCCTAACTCTAACACTATCTTATGGCTGAGGCTAACCCTAACCCAAACGCTATCCTACGGCTGATGCTAACCCTAACCCTAACCTTAACACTATCCTAAGGCTGATGCTAACCCTAACACTAACACTATCCTAGGCCTGGTGCTAACCCTAACCCTAACCCTAACACTATCGTAGGGCTGATGCTAACCCTAACCCTAATACTATCCTAGGGCTGAGGCTAACCCTAACCCTAACCCTAACACTATCCTAGGGCTGATGCTAACCCTATCCCTAACCCTAACACTATCCTAGGGCTGATGCTAACCCTAACCCTAACAATATCCTAGGCCTGATGCTAACCCTAACTCTAACACTTACACTATCCTAGGGCTGATGCTAACCCTAACCCTAACCCTAACACTATCCTAGGTCTGATGCTAACCCTAAACCTAACAGTATCCTAGGGCTGATGCTAACCCTAACCCTTACCCTAACACTATCCTAGGGCTGATGTTAACCCTAACCCTAACACTATCCTAGGGCTGATGCTAACCCTAACCCTAACCCTAACACTCTCCTAGGGCTGATGCTAACCCTAACGCTAACACTATCCTAGGCCTGGTGCTAACCCTAACCCTAACACTATCCTAGGGCTGATGCTAACCCTAACCTTAACCCTAACACTATCCTAGGCCTGATGCTAACCCTATCCCTAACCCTAACACTATCCTAGGGCTGAGGCTAACCCTAACCCTAACACTATCCTAGGGCTGATGCTAACCCTAACCCTAACACTATCCTAGGCCTGATGATAACCCTAACCCTAACCCTAACACTATCCTAGGGCTGATGCTAACCCTAACCCTAACACTATCCTATGGCTGATGCTAACCCTAACCCTAACCCTAACACTATCCTAGGGCTGATGCTAACCCTAACCCTAACACTATCCTAGGCCTATGATAACCCTAACCATAACCCTAACACTATCCTAGGGCTGATGCTAACCCTAACCCTAACACTATCCTAGGGCTGATGCTAACCCTAACCCTAACCCTAACACTATCCTAAGTCTGACGCTAACCCTAGCCATCACACTATCCTAGGGCTGATGCTAACCCTAACCCTAACCTTAACACTATCCTAGGGCTGATGCTAACCCTAACGCTAATACTATCCTAGGGCTGATGCTAACCCTAACACTAACCCTAACACTATCCTAGGGCTGATGCTAACCCTAACCCTAACCCTAACACTATCCTAGGGCTGATGTTAACCCTAACACTATCCTAGGGCTGATGCTAACCCTAACCCTAACCCTAACACTATCCTAAGGCTGATGCTAACCCTAACCCTAACACTATCCTAGGCCTGATGCTAACCCTAACCCTAACACTATCCTAGGGCTGATGCTAACCCTAACCCTAACCCTAACACTATCCTAGGCCTGATGCTAACCCTGTCCCTAACCCTAACACTCTCCTAGGGGTGAGGCTAACCCTAACCCTAACACTATCCTAGGGCTGATGCTAACCCTAACCCTAACCCTAACACTATCCTAGGGCTGATGCTAACCCTAACGCTAACCCTAACACTATCCTTGAACTGATGCTAACCCTAATCCTAACCCTAACACTATCCTATGCCTGATGATAACCCTAACCTTAACCCTATCACTATCCTAGGGTTTATGTTAACCCTAACCCTAACACTATCCTAGGGCGGATGCTAACCCTAACGCTACCACTAACACTATGTTAGGGCTGATGCTAACCCTAACACTAACACTATCCTAGGGCTGATGCTAACCCTAACCCTAACACTATCCTAGGGCTGATGCTAACCCTAACCCTAACTCTAACACTATCTTAGGGCTGAGGCTAACCCTAACCCAAACGCTATCCTACGGCTGATGCTAACCCTAACCATAACCTTAACACTATCGTAAGGCTGATGCTAACCCTAACACTAACACTATCCTAGACCTGGTGCTAACCCTAACCCTAACCCTAACACTATCCTAGGGCTGATGCTAACCCTAACCCTAATACTATCCTAGGGCTGATGCTAACCCTAACCCTAACCCTAACACTATCCTAGGGCTGATGCTAACCCTATCCCTAACCCTAACACTATCCTAGGGCTGATGCTAACCCTAACCCTAACACTATCCTAGGCCTGATGCTAACCCTAACCCTAACACTTACACTATCCTAGGGCTGATGCTAACCCTAACCCTAACCCTAACACTATCCTAGGTCTGATGCTAACCCTACACCTAACATTATCCTAGTGCTGATGCTAACCCTAACCCTAACCCTAACACTCTCCTAGGGCTGATGCTAACCCTAACGCTAACACTAATCTCGGCCTGATGCTAACCCTAACCTTAACACTATCCTAGGGCTGATGCTAACCCTAACCCTAACCCTAACACTATCCTAGGCCTGATGCTAACCCTATCCCTAACCCTAACACTCTCCTAGGGCTGAGGCTAACCCTAACCCTAACACTATCCTAGGGCTGATGCTAACCCTAACCCTAACCCTAACACTATCCTAGGGCTGATGCTAACCCTAACCCTAACACTATCCTAGGCCTGATTATAACCCTAACCCTGACCCTAACACTATCCTAGGGCTGATGCTAACCCTACCCTGAAACTTAACACTATCCTAGGGCTGATGCTAACCCTAACCCTAACCCTAACACTATCCTAGAGCTGATGCTAACCCTAACCCTAACACTATCCTAGGCCTGATGATAACCCTAACTCTAACCCTAACACTATCCTAGGGCTGATGCTAACCCTAACGCTAACACTATCCTAGGACTGATGCTAACTCTAACCCTAACCCTAACACTATCCTAGGGCTGATGCTAACCCTAACGCTAAGCCTAACACTATCCTTGAACTGATGCTAACCCTAACCCTAACCCTAACACTATCCTAGGCCTGATGATAACCCTAACCCTAACCCTAACACTATCCTAGGGTTTATGTTAACCCTAACCCTAACACTATCCTAGGGCTGATGCTAACCCTAACCCTAACCCTAACACTATCCTAGGGCGGATGCTAACCCTAACCCTAATCCTAACACTATCCTAGGGCTGATGCTTACCCTAACACTAACACTATCCTAGGGCTGATGCTAACCCTAACCCTAACCCTAACACTATCCCAGGGCTGATGCTAACCCTAACCCTAACTCTACCACTATCTTAGGGCTGAGGCTAACCCTAACCCAAACACTATCCTACGGCTGATGCTAACCCTAACCCTAAACCAAACACCATCCTAAGGCTGATGCTAACCCTAACAGTAACACTATCCTGGGCCTGGTGCTTACCCTAACCCTAACCTTAACACTATCCTAGGGCTGATGCTAACCCTAACGCTAATACTATCCTAGGGCTGATGCTAACCCTTACAGTAACCCTAACACTATCCTAGGGCTGATGCTAACCCTAACCCTAACCCTAACACTATCCTAGCGCTGATGCTAACCCTAACCCTAACACTATCCTAGGCCTGATGCTAACCCTAACCCTAACACTTACACTGTCCTAGGGCTGATGCTAACCCTAACCCTAACCCTAACACTATCCTAGGTCTGATGCTAACCCTAAACCTAACCCTATCCTAGGGCTGATGCTAACCCTAACCCTAACCCTAACACTATCCTAGGGCTGATGTTAACCCTAACCCTAACACTATCCTAGGGCTGATGCTAACCCTAACCCTAACCCTAACACTATCCTAGGGCTGATGCTAACCCTAACCCTAACACTATCCTAGGCCTGATGCTAACCCTAACCCTAACACTATCCTAGGGCTGATGCTAACCCTAACCCTAACCCTAACACTATCCTAGGGTTGATGCTAACGCTAACCCTGACCCTATCCTAGGCCTGATGCTAACCCTAACCCTAACACTATCCTAGGGCTGATGCTAACCCTAACCCTAACCCTAACACTATCCTAGCCCTGATGATAGCCCTAACCCTAACCCTGACACTATCCTAGGGCTGATGCTAACCCTAACCCTAACACTGTACTAGGACTGATGCTAACCCTAACCCTAACCCTAACACTATCCTAGGGCTGATGCTAACCCTAACGCTAACCCTAACACTATCCTTGAACTGATGCTAACCCTAACCCTAACCCTAACACTATCCTATGCCTGATGATAACCCTAACCCTAACCCTAACACTATTCTAGGGTGGATGCTAACCCTAACGCTACGCCTAACACTATGTTAGGGCTGATGCTAACCCTAACACTAACACTATCCTAGGGCTGATGCTAACCCTAACCCTAACCCTAACACTATCCTAGGGCTGATGCTAACCCTAACCCTAACTCTAACACTATCTTAGGGCTGAGGCTAACCCTAACCCAAACGCTATCCTACGGCTGATGCTAACCCTAACCCTAACCTTAACACTATCGTAAGGCTGATGCTAACCCTAACACTAACACTATCCTAGGCCTGGTGCTAACCCTAACCCTAATACTATCCTAGGGCTGATGCTAACCCTAACCCTAACCCTAACACTATCCTAGGGCTGATGCTAACCCTATCCCTAACCCTAACACTATCCTAGGGCTGATGCTAACCCTAACCCTAACACTATCCTAGGCCTGATGCTAACCCTAACCCTAACACTTACACTATCCTAGGGCTGATGCTAACCCTAACCCTAACCCTAACACTATCCTAGGTCTGATGCTAACCCTAAACCTAACACTATCCTAGGGCTGATGTTAACCCTAACAATTACCCTAACACTATCCTAGGGCTGATGTTAACCCTAACCCTAACACTATCCTAGGGCTGATGCTAACCCTAACCCTAACCCTAACACTCTCCTAGGGCTGATGCTAACCCTAACGCTAACACTATCCTAGGCCTGGTGCTAACCCTAACCCTAACACTATCCTAGGGCTGACGCTAACCCTAACCCTAACCCTAACACTATCCTAGGCCTGATGCTAACCCTATCCCTAACCCTAACACTCTCCTAGGGCTGAGGCTAACCCTAACCCTAACACTATCCTAGGGCTGATGCTAACCCTAACCCTAACCCTAACACTATCCTAGGGCTGATGCTAACCCTAACCCTAACACTATCCTAGGCCTGATGATAACCCTAACCCTAACACTAACACTATCCTAGGGCTGATGCTAACCCTAACCCGAACACTATCCTAGGGCTGATGCTAACCCTATCCCTAACCCTAACACTATCCTAGGGCTGATGCTAACCCTAACCCTAACACTATCCTAGGCCTGATGCTAACCCTAACCCTAACACTTACACTATCCTAGGGCTGATGCTAACCCTAACCCTAACCCTAACACTATCCTAGGTCTGATGCTAACCCTAAACCTAACACTATCCTAGTGCTGATGCTAACCCTAACCCTAACCCTAACACTCTCCTAGGGCTGATGCTAACCCTAACGCTAACACTATCCTAGGCCTGATGCTAACCCTAACCTTAACACTATCCTAGGGCTGATGCTAACCCTAACCCTAACCCTAACACTATCCTAGGCCTGATGCTAACCCTATCCCTAACCCTAACACTCTCCTAGGGCTGAGGCTAACCCTAACCCTAACACTATCCTAGGGCTGATGCTAACCCTAACACTAACCCTAACACTATCCTAGGGCTGATGCTAACCCTAACCCTAACACTATCCTAGGCCTGATTATAACCCTAACCCTGACCCTAACACTATCCTAGGGCTGATGCTAACCCTAACCCTAACACTATCCTAGGGCTGATGCTAACCCTAACCCTAACCCTAACACTATCCTAAGTCTGATGCTAACCCTAGCCCTCACACTATCCTAGGGTGATGCTAACTCTACCCCTAACCTTAACAGTATCCTAGGGCTGATGCTAACCCTAACCCTAACCCTAACACTATCCTAGGGCGGATGCTAACCCTAACCCTAATCCTAACACTATCCTAGGGCTGATGCTAACCCTAACACTAACACTATCCTAGGGCTGATGCTAACCCTAACCCTAACCTTAACACTACCCTAGGGCTGATGCTAACCCTAACCCTAACTCTACCACTATCTTAGGGCTGAGGCTAACCCTAACCCAAACACTATCCTACGGCTGATGCTAACCCTAACCCTAAACCAAACACCATCCTAAGGCTGATGCTAACCCTAACAGTAACACTATCCTGGGCCTGGTGCTTACCCTAACCCTAACCTTAACACTATCCTAGGGCTGATGCTAACCCTAACGCTAATACTATCCTAGGGCTGATGCTAACCCTAACACTAACCCTAACACTATCCTAGGGCTGATGCTAACCCTAACCCTAACCCTAACACTATCCTAGCACTGATGCTAACCCTAACCCTAACACTATCCTAGGCCGGATGCTAACCCTAACCCTAACACTTACACTATCCTAGGGCTGATGCTAACCCTAACCCTAACCCTAACACTATCCTAGGTCTGATGCTAACCCTAAACCTAACCCTATCCTAGGGCTGATGCTAACCCTAACCCTAACCCTAACACTATCCTAGGGCTGATGTTAACCCTAACCCTAACACTATCCTAGGGCTGATGCTAACCCTAACCCTAACCCTAACACTATCCTAGGGCTGATGCTAACCCTAACCCTAACACTATCCTAGGCCTGATGCTAAGCCTAACCCAGCACTATCCTAGGGCTGATGCTAACCCTAACCCTAACCCTAACACTATCCTAGGGTTGATGCTAACGCTAACCCTGACACTATCCTAGGCCTGATGCTAACCCTAACCCTAACACTATCCTAGTGCTGATGCTAACCCTAACCCTAACCCTAACACTATCCTAGCCCTGATGATAGCCCTAACCCTAACCCTGACACTATCCTAGGGCTGATGCTAACCCTAACCCTAACACTATACTAGGACTGATGCTAACCCTAACCCTAAACCTAACACTATCCTAGGGCTGATGCTAACCCTAACGCTAACCCTAACACTATCCTTGAACTGATGCTAACCCTAACCCTAACCCTAACACTATCCTATGCCTGATGATAACCCTAACCCTAACCCTATCACTATCCTAGGGTTTATGTTAACCCTAACCCTAACACTATCCTAGGGTGGATGCTAACCCTAACGCTACGCCTAACACTATGTTAGGGCTGATGCTAACCCTAACAGTAACACTATCCTAGGGCTGATGCTAACCCTAACCCTAAGCCTAACACTATCCTAGGGCTGATGCTAACCCTAACCCTAACTCTAACACTATCTTAGGGCTGAGGCTAACCCTAACCCAAACGCTATCCTATGGCTGATGCTAACCCTAACCCTAACCTTAACACTATCCTAAGGCTGATGCTAACCCTAACACTAACACTATCCTAGGCCTGGTGCTAATCCTAACACTAACCCTAACACTATCCTAGGGCTGATGCTAACCCTAACCCTAATACTATCCTAGGGCTGATGCTAACCCTAACCCTAACCCTAACACTATCATAGGGCTGATGCTAACCCTATCCCTAACCCTAACACTATCCTAGGGCTGATGCTAACCCTAACCCTAACACTATCCTAGGCCTGATGCTAACCCTAACCCTAACACTTACACTATCCTAGGGCTGATGCTAACCCTAACCCTAACCCTAACACTATCCTAGGTCTGATGCTAACCCTAAACCTAACACTATCCTAGGGCTGATGTTAACCCTAACCCTTACCCTAACACTATCCTAGGGCTGATGTTAACCCTAACCCTAACACTATCCTAGGGCTGATGCTAACCCTAACCCTAACCCTAACACTCTCCTGGGCTGATGCTAACCCTAACGCTAACACTATCCTAGGCCTGGTGCTAACCCTAACCCTAACACTATCCTAGGGCTGATGTTAACCCTAACCCTAACCCTAACACTATCCTAGGCCTGATGCTAACCCTATCCCTAACCCTAACACTCTCCTAGGGCTGAGGCTAACCCTAACCCTAACACTATCCTAGGGCTGATGCTAACCCTAACCCTATCCCTAACACTATCCTAGGGCTGATGCTAACCCTAACCCTAACACTATCCTAGGCCTGATGATAACCCTAACCCTAACCCTAACACTATCCTAGGGCTGATGCTAACCCTAACCCTAACACTATCCTAGGGCTGATGCTAACCCTAACCCTAACCCTAACACTATCCTAGGGCTGATGCTAACCCTAACCCTAACACTATCCTGGGCCTGATGATAACCCTAACCCTAACCCTAACACTATCCTAGGGCTGATGCTAACCCTAACCCTAACACTATCCTAGGGCTGATGCTAACCCTAACCCTAACCCTAACACTATCCTAAGTCTGATGCTAACCGTAGCCCTCACACTATCCTAGGGCTGATGCTAACCCTAACCCTAACCTTAACACTATCCTACGGCTGATGCTAACCCTAACCCTAACCCTAACACTATCCTAGAGCTGATGCTAACCCTAACCCTAACACTATCCTAGGCCTGATGATAACCCTAACTCTAACCCTAACACTATCCTAGGGCTGATGCTAACCCTAACGCTAACACTATCCTAGGGCTGATGCTAACTCTAACCCTAACCCTAACACTATCCTAGGGCTGATGCTAACCCTAACGCTAAGCCTAACACTATCATTGAACTGATGCTAACCCTAACCCTAACCCTAACACTATCCTAGGCCTGATGATAACCCTAACCCTAACCCTAACACTATCCTAGGGTTTATGTTAACCCTAAACCTAACACTATCCTAGGGCTGATGCTAACTCTAACCCTAACCCTAACACTATCCTAGGGCTGATGCTAACCCTAACGCTAAGCCTAACACTATCATTGAACTGATGCTAACCCTAACCCTAACCCTAACACTATCCTAGGCCTGATGATAACCCTAACCCTAACCCTAACACTATCCTAGGGTTTATGTTAACCCTAAACCTAACACTATCCTAGGGCTGATGCTAACTCTAACCCTAACCCTTACACTATCCTAGGGCTGATGCTAACCCTAACGCTAAGCCTAACACTATCATTGAACTGATGCTAACCCTAACCCTAACCCTAACACTATCCTAGGCCTGATGATAACCCTAACCCTAACACTATCCTAGGCCTGATGCTAACCCTAACCCTAACACTTACACTATCCTAGGGCTGATGCTAACCCTAACCCTAACCCTAACACTATCCTAGGTCTGATGCTAACCCTAAACCTAACACTATCCTAGGGCTGATGTTAACCCTAACAATTACCCTAACACTATCCTAGGGCTGATGTTAACCCTAACCCTAACACTATCCTAGGGCTGATGCTAACCCTAACCCTAACCCTAACACTCTCCTAGGGCTGATGCTAACCCTAACGCTAACACTATCCTAGGCCTGGTGCTAACCCTAACCCTAACACTATCCTAGGGCTGACGCTAACCCTAACCCTAACCCTAACACTATCCTAGGCCTGATGCTAACCCTATCCCTAACCCTAACACTCTCCTAGGGCTGAGGCTAACCCTAACCCTAACACTATCCTAGGGCTGATGCTAACCCTAACCCTAACCCTAACACTATCCTAGGGCTGATGCTAACCCTAACCCTAACACTATCCTAGGCCTGATGATAACCCTAACCCTAACACTAACACTATCCTAGGGCTGATGCTAACCCTAACCCGAACACTATCATAGGGCTGATGCTAACCCTATCCCTAACCCTAACAGTATCCTAGGGCTGATGCTAACCCTAACCCTAACACTATCCTAGGCCTGATGCTAACCCTAACCCTAACACTTACACTATCCTAGGGCTGATGCTAACCCTAACCCTAACCCTAACACTATCGTAGGTCTGATGCTAACCCTAAACCTAACACTATCTTAGTGCTGATGCTAACCCTAACCCTAACCCTAACACTCTCCTAGGGCTGATGCTAACCCTAACGCTAACACTATCCTAGGCCTGATGCTAACCCTAACCTTAACACTATCCTAGGGCTGATGCTAACCCTAACCCTAACCCTAACACTATCCTAGGCCTGATGCTAACCCTATCCCTAACCCTAACACTCTCCTAGGGCTGAGGCTAACCCTAACCCTAACACTATCCTAGGGCTGATGCTAACCCTAACCCTAACCCTAACACTATCCTAGGGCTGATGCTAACCCTAAGCCTAACACTATCCTAGGCCTGATTATAACCCTAACCCTGACCCTAACACTATCCTAGGGCTGATGCTAACCCTAACCCTAACACTATCCTAGGGCTGATGCTAACCCTAACCCTAACCCTAACACTATCCTAAGTCTGATGCTAACCCTAGCCCTCACACTATCCTAGGGTGATGCTAACTCTACCCCTAACCTTAACACTATCCTAGGGCTGATGCTAACCCTAACCCTAACCCTAACACTATCCTAGGGCGGATGCTAACCCTAACCCTAATCCTAACACTATCCTAGGGCTGATGCTAACCCTAACACTAACACTATCCTAGGGCTGATGCTAACCCTAACCCTAACCTTAACACTACCCTAGGGCTGATGCTAACCCTAACCCTAACTCTACCACTATCTTAGGGCTGAGGCTAACCCTAACCCAAACACTATCCTACGGCTGATGCTAACCCTAACCCTAAACCAATCACCATCCTAAGGCTGATGCTAACCCTAACAGTAACACTATCCTGGGCCTGGTGCTTACCCTAACCCTAACCTTAACACTATCCTAGGGCTGATGCTAACCCTAACGCTAATACTATCCTAGGGCTGATGCTAACCCTAACACTAACCCTAACACTATCCTAGGGCTGATGCTAACCCTAACCCTAACCCTAACACTATCCTAGCACTGATGCTAACCCTAACCCTAACACTATCCTAGGCCGGATGCTAACCCTAACCCTAACACTTACACTATCCTAGGGCTGATGCTAACCCTAACCCTAACCCTAACACTATCCTAGGTCTGATGATAACCCTAAACCTAACCCTATCCTAGGGCTGATGCTAACCCTAACCCTAACCCTAACACTATCCTAGGGCTGATGTTAACCCTAACCCTAACACTATCCTAGGGCTGATGCTAACCCTAACCCTAACCCTAACACTATCCTAGGGCTGATGCTAACCCTAACCCTAACACTATCCTAGGCCTGATGCTAAGCCTAACCCAGCACTATCCTAGGGCTGATGCTAACCCTAACCCTAACCCTAACACTATCCTAGGGTTGATGCTAACGCTAACCCTGACACTATCCTAGGCCTGATGCTAACCCTAACCCTAACACTATCCTAGGGCTGATGCTAACCCTAACCCTAACCCTAACACTATCCTAGCCCTGATGATAGCCCTAACCCTAACCCTGACACTATCCTAGGGCTGATGCTAACCCTAACCCTAACACTATACTAGGACTGATGCTAACCCTAACCCTAACCCTAACACTATCCTAGGGCTGATGCTAACCCTAACGCTAACCCTAACACTATCCTTGAACTGATGCTAACCCTAACCCTAACCCTAACACTATCCTATGCCTGATGATAACCCTAACCCTAACCCTATCACTATCCTAGGGTTTATGTTAACCCTAACCCTAACACTATCCTAGGGTGGATGCTAACCCTAACGCTACGCCTAACACTATGTTAGGGCTGATGCTAACCCTAACACTAACACTATCCTAGGGCTGATGCTAACCCTAACCCTAAGCCTAACACTATCCTAGGGCTGATGCTAACCCTAACCCTAACTCTAACACTATCTTAGGGCTGAGGCTAACCCTAACCCAAACGCTATCCTATGGCTGATGCTAACCCTAACCCTAACCTTAACACTATCCTAAGGCTGATGCTCACCCTAACACTAACACTATCGTAGGCCTGGTGCTAATCCTAACCCTAACCCTAACACTATCCTAGGGCTGATGCTAACCCTAACCCTAATACTATCCTAGGGCTGATGCTAACCCTAACCCTAACCCTAACACTATCATAGGGCTGATGCTAACCCTATCCCTAACCCTAACACTATCCTAGGGCTGATGCTAACCCTAACCCTAACACTATCCTAGGCCTGATGCTAACCCTAACCCTAACACTTACACTATCCTAGGGCTGATGCTAACCCTAACCCTAACCCTAACACTATCCTAGGTCTGATGCTAACGCTAAACCTAACACTATCCTAGGGCTGATGTTAACCCTAACCCTTACCCTAACACTATCCTAGGGCTGATGTTAACCCTAACCCTAACACTCTCCTGGGCTGATGCTAACCCTAACGCTAACACTATCCTAGGCCTGGTGCTAACCCTAACCCTAACACTATCCTAGGGCTGATGTTAACCCTAACCCTAACCCTAACACTATCCTAGGCCTGATGCTAACCCTATCCCTAACCCTAACACTCTCCTAGGGCTGAGGCTAACCCTAACCCTAACACTATCCTAGGGCTGATGCTAACCCTAACCCTAACCCTAACACTATCCTAGGGCTGATGCTAACCCTAACCCTAACACTATCCTAGGCCTGATGATAACCCTAACCCTAACCCTAACACTATCCTAGGGCTGATGCTAACCCTAACCCTAACACAATCCTAGGGCTGATGCTAACCCTAACCCTAACCCTAACACTATCCTAGGGCTGATGCTAACCCTAACCCTAACACTATCCTGGGCCTGATGATAACCCTAACCCTAACCCTAACACTATCCTAGGGCTGATGCTAACCCTAACCCTAACACTATCCTAGGGCTGATGCTAACCCTAACCCTAACCCTAACACTATCCTAAGTCTGATGCTAACCCTAGCCCTCACACTATCCTAGGGCTGATGCTAACCCTAACCCTAACCTTAACACTATCCTACGGCTGATGCTAACCCTAACCCTAACCCTAACACTATCCTAGAGCTGATGCTAACCCTAACCCTAACACTATCCTAGGCCTGATGATAACACTAACTCTAACCCTAACACTATCCTAGGGCTGATGCTAACCCTAACGCTAACACTATCCTAGGGCTGATGCTAACTCTAACCCTAACCCTAACACTATCCTAGGGCTGATGCTAACCCTAACGCTAAGCCTAACACTATCATTGAACTGATGCTAACCCTAACCCTAACCCTAACACTATCCTAGGCCTGATGATAACCCTAACCCTAACCCTAACACTATCCTAGGGTTTATGTTAACCTTAAACCTAACACTATCCTAGGGCTGATGCTAACCCTAACTCTAACCCTAACACTATCCTAGGGCGGATGCTAACCCTAACCTTAATCCTAACACTATCCTAGGGCTGATGCTAACCCTAACACTAACACTATCCTAGGGCTGATGCTAACCCTAACCCTAACCCTAACACTATCCTAGGGCTGATGCTAACCCTAACCCTAACTCTGCCACTATCTTAGGGCTGAGGCTAACCCTAACCCAAACACTATCTTATGGCTGATGCTAACCATAACCCTAAACCAAACACTATCCTAAGGCTGATGCTAACCCTAACAGTAACACTATCCTGGGCGTGGTGCTTACCCTAACCCTAACCTTAACACTATCCTAGGGCTGATGCTAACCCTAACGCTAATACTATCCTAGGGCTGATGCTAACCCTAACACTAACACTAACACTATCCTAGGGCTGATGCTAACCCTAACCCTAACCCTAAAACTATCCTAGCGCTGATGCTAACCCTAACCCTAACACTATCCTAGGCCTGATGCTAACCCTAACCCTAACACTTACACTATCCTAGGGCTGATGCTAATCCTAACCCTAACCCTAACACTATCCTAGGTCTGATGCTAACACTAAACCTAACCCTATCCTAGGGCTGATGCTAACCCTAACCCTAACCCTAACACTATCCTAGGGCTGATGTTAACCCTAACCCTAACACTATCCTAGGGCTGATGCTAACCCTAACCCTAACCCTAACACTATCCTAGGGCTGATGCTAACCCTAACCCTAACACTATCCTAGGCCTGATGCTAACCCTAACCCTAACACTATCCTAGGGTTGATGCTAACCCTAACCCTAACCCTAACACTATAATAGGCCTGATGCTAACCCTGTCCCTAACCCTATCACTCTCCTAGGGCTGAGGCTAACCCTAACCCTAACACTATCCTAGGGCTTATTCTAACCCTAACCCTAACCCTAACACTATCCTAGGGTTGATGCTAACCCTAACCCTAACACTATCCTAGGGCTGATGCTAACCCTAACACTAACCCTAACACTATCCTAGGGCTGATGCTAACCCTAACCCTAACTCTATCCTAGGGCTGATGCTAACCCTATCCTTAACCCTAACACTTTCATAGGGCTGATGCTAACCCTAACCGTAACACTATCCTAGGGCTGATGCTAACCCTAACCCTAACCCTAACACTATCCTAGGGCAGATGCTAACCCTAACCCTAACATTATCCTAGGGCTGATGTTAACCCTAACCCTAACCCTAACAGTATCCTAGGCCTGATGCTAACCCTATCCCTAACCCTAACACTCTCCTAGGGCTGAGGCTAACCCTAACCCTAACACTATCCTAGGGCTGATGCTAACCCTAACCTTAACCCTAACACTATCCTAGGGCTGATGCTAACCCTAACCCTAACACTATCCTAGGCCTGATGATAACCCTAACCCTAACCCTAACACTATCCTAGGGCTGATGCTAACCCTAACCCTAACAATATCCTAGGGCTGATGCTAACCCTAACCCTAACCCTAACACTATCCTAGGGCTGATGCTAACCCTAACCCTAACACTATCCTAGGCCTGATGATAACCCCAACCCTAACCCTAACACTATCCTAGGGCTGATGCTAACCCTAACCCTAACACTATCCTAGGGCTGATGCTAACCCTAACCCTAACTCAAACACTATCCTAAGTCTGATGCTAACCCTAGCCCTCACACTATCCTAGGGCTGATGCTAACCCTAACCCTAACCTTAACACTATCCTAGGGCTGATGCTAACCCTAACCCTAACCCTAACACTATCCTAGAGCTGATGCTAACCCTAACCCTAACACTATCCTAGGCCTGATGATAACCCTAACTCTAACCCTAACACTATCCTAGGGCTGATGCTAACCCTAAAGCTAACACTATCCTAGGGCTGATGCTAACTCTAACCCTAACCCTAACAGTATCCTCGGGCTGATGCTAACCCTAACGCTAAGCCTAACACTATCCTTGAACTGATGCTAACCCTAACCCTAACCCTAACACTATCCTAGGCCTGATGATAACCCTAACCCTAACGCTAACACTATCCTAGGGTTTATGTTAACCCTAACCCTAACACTATCCTAGGGCTGATGCTAACCCTAACCCTAACCCTAACACTATCCTAGGGCGGATGCTAACCCTAACCCAAATCCTAACACTATCCTAGGGCTGATGCTAACGCTAACACTAACACTATCCTAGGGCTGATGCTAACCCTAACACTAACCCTAACACTATCCTCGGGCTGATGCTAACCCTAACCCTAACTCTACCACTATCTTAGGCCTGAGGCTAACCCTAACCCAAACACTATCCAACGGCTGATGCTAACCCTAACCCTAAACCAAACACTATCCTAAGGCTGATGCTAACCCTGACAGTAACACTATCCTGGGCCTGGTGCTTACCCTAACCCTAACCTTAACACTATCCTAGGGCTGATGCTAACCCTAACGCTAATACTATCCTAGGGCTGATGCTAACCCTAACACTAACCCTAACACTATCGTAGGGCTGATGCTAACCCTAACCCTAACCCTAACAGTATCCTAGCGCTGATGCTACCCCTAACCCTAACACTATCCTAGGCCTCATGCTAACCCTAACCCTAACACTTACACTATCCTCGGGCTGATGCTAACCCTAACCCTAACCCTAACACTATCCTAGGGCTGATGCTAACCCTAAACCTAACCCTATCCTAGGGCTGATGCTAACCCTAACCCTAACCCTAACACTATCCTAGGGCTGATGTTAACCCTAACCCTAACACTATCCTAGGGCTGATGCTAACCCTAACCCTAACCCTAACACTATCCTAGGGCTGATGCTAACCCTAACCCTAACACTATCCTAGGCCTGATGCTAACCCTAACCCTAACACTATCCTAGGGCTGATGCTAACCCTAACCCTAACCCTAACACTATCCTAGGCCTGATGCTAACCCTGTCCCTAACCCTAACACTCTCCTAGGGCTGAGCCTAACCCTAACCCTAACACTATCCTAGGGCTGATGCTAACCCTAACCCTAACCCTAACACTATCCTAGGGTTGATGCTAACCCTAACCCTAACACTATCCTAGGGCTGATGCTAACCCTAACACTAACCCTAACTCTATCCTAGGGCTGATGCTAACCCTAACCCTAACACTATCCTAGGGCTGATGCTAACCCTATCACTAACCCTAACACTTTCCTAGGGCTGATGCTAACCCTAACCCTAACAGTATCCTAGGGCTGATGCTAACCCTAACCCTAACCCTAACACTATCCTAGGGCTGATGCTAAACCTAACCCTAACACTATCCTAGGGCTGATGCTAACCCTAACCCTAACCCTAACACTTATCCTAGGGCTGATGCTAACCATAACCCTAACCCTAACACTATCCTAGAGCTGATGCTAACGCTAACCCTAACCCTAACCCTAACCCTAATACTATCCTAGGGCTAATGCTAACCCTAACCCTAACCTTAACACTATCCTAGGGCTGATGCTAACCCTAACCCTAACTCTAACACTATCCTAGGGCTGAGGCTAACCCTATCCCTAACACTATCCTACGGCTGATGCTAACCCTAACCCTAACCCTAACACTATCCTAAGGCTGATGCTAACCCTAACACTAACACTATCCTAGGCCTGGTGCTAACCCTAACCCTAACCCTAACACTATCCTAGGGCTGATGCTAACCCTAACCCTAACAATATCCTTGGCCTGATGATATCCCTATCCCTAAACCTAACACTATCCTAGGGCTGATGCTAACCCTAACCCTAACCCTAACACTATCCTAGGACTGATTCTAACCGTAATCCTAACACTATCCTAGGCCTGATGCTAACCCTAACTCTAACCCTAACACTATCCTAGGCCTGATGCTAACCCTATCCCTAACCCTAACACTCTCCTAGGGCCCAGACTAACCCTAACCCTAACACTATCCTAGGGCTGATGCTAACCCTAACCCTATCCCAAACACTATCCTAGGGTTGATGCTAACCCTAACCCTGACACTATCCTAGGGCTGATGCTAACCCTAACCCTAACCCTAACACTATGCTAGGGCTGATGCTAACCCTAACCCTAACACTATCCTAGGCCTGATGCTAACCCTAACCCTAACCCTAACACTATCCTAGGGTTTATGTTAACCCTAACCCTAACACTATCATAGGGCTGATGCTAACCCTAACCCTAACCCTAACACTATCCTAGGGCGGATGCTAACCCTAACCCTAATCCTAACACTATCCTAGGGCTGATGCTAACCCTAACACTGACACTATCGTAGGGCTGATGCTAACCCTAACCCTAACCCTAACACTGTCCTAGGGCTGATGCTAACCCTAACCCTAACTCTACCACTATCTTAGGGCTGAGGCTAACCCTAACCCAAACACTATCCTACGGCTGATGCTAACCCTAACCCTAAACCAAACACTATCCTAAGGCTGATGCTAACCCTAACAGTAACACTATCCTGGGCCTGGTGCTTACCCTAACCCTAACCTTAACACTATCCTAGGGCTGATGCTAACCCTAACGCTAATACTATCCTAGGGCTGATGCTAACCCTAACACTAACCCTAACACTATCCTAGGGCTGATGCTAACCCTAACCCTAACCCTAACACTATCCTAGCGCTGATGCTAACCCTAACCCTAACACTATCCTAGGCCTGATGCTAACCCTAACCCTAACACTTACACTATCCTAGGGCTGATGCTAACCCTAACCCTAACACTATCCTAGGCCTGATGCTAACCCTAACCCTAACCCTAACACTATTCTAGGGCTGATGCTAACCATAACCCTAACCCTAACACTATCCTAGAGCTGATGCTAACGCTAACCGTAACCCTAACCCTAACCCTAATACTATCCTAGGGCTGATGCTAACCCTAACCCTAACCCTAACACTATCCTAGGGCTGATGCTAACCCTAACACTAACACTATCCTAGGGCTGATGCTAACCCTAACCCTAACTCTAACACTATCCTAGGGCTGAGGCTAACCCTATCCCTAACACTATCCTACGGCTGATGCTAACCCTAACCCTAACCCTAACACTATCCTAAGGCTGATGCTAACCCTAACACTAACACTATCCTAGGCCGGGTGTTAACCCTAACCCTAACTCTAACACTATCCTAGGGCTGATGCTAACCCTAACCCTAACAATATCCTAGGCCTGATGATATCCCTATCCCTAAACCTAACACTATCCTAGGGCTGATGCTAACCCTAACCCTAACCCTAACACTATCCTAGGACTGATTCTAACCGTAATCCTAACACTATCCTAGGCCTGATTCTAACCCTAACTCTAACCCTAACACTATCCTAGGCCTGATGCTAACCCTATCCCTAACCCTAACACTCTCCTAGGGCTCAGACTAACCCTAACCCTAACACTATCCTAGGGCTGATGCTAACCCTAACCCTAACCCAAACACTCTCCTAGGGTTGGTGCTAACCCTATCCCTGACACTATCCTAGGGCTGATGCTAACCCTAACCCTAACCCTAACACTATGCTAGGGCTGATGCTATCCCTAACCCTAACACTATCCTAGGGCTGATGCTAACCCTAACACTAACCCTAACACTATCCTAGGGCTGATGCTAACCCTAACCCTAACACTATCCTAGGGCTGATGCTAACCCTATCCCTAACCCTAACACTTTCCTAGGGCTGATGCTAACCCTAACCCTCACACTATCCTAGGGCTGATGCTAACCCTAACTCTAACACTATCCTAGGGCTGATGCTAACCATAACCCAAACCCTAACACTATCCTACGGCTGATGCTAACCCTAACCCTAACCCTAACACTATCCTAGGGCTGATGATAACCCTAACCCTAACACTATCCTAGGCCTGATGCTAACCCTAACACTAACCCTAACACTATCCTAGGGCTGATGCTAACCCTAACCTTAACACTATCCTAGGGCTAATGCTAACCATAACCCTAACCCTAACACTATCCTAGGGCTGATGCTAACCCTAACCCTAACACTATCCTAGGCCTGATGATAACCCTAACCCTAACCCTAACACTATCCTAGGGCTGATGCTATCCCTAACCCTAACACTATCCTAGGGTTGATGCTAACCATAACCCTAACCCTAACACTATCCTAGGGCTGATGCTAACCCTAAAGCTAACCCTAACAATATCCTTGAACTGATGCTAACCCTAACCCTAACCATAACACTATCCTAGGCCTGATGATAACCCTAACCCTAACCCTAACACTATCCTAGGGTTTATGTTAACCCTAACCCTAACACTATCCTAGGGCTGATGCTAACCCTAACCCTAACACTATCCTAGGGCTGATGCTAACCCTAGCCCTCACACTATCCTAGGCCTGATGATAACCCTAACCCTAACCTTAACACTATCCTAGGGCTGATGCTAACCCTAACCCTATCCCTAACACTATCCTAGAGCTGATGCTAACCATAACCCTAACACTATCCTAGCCCTGATGATAACCCTAACCCTAACCCTGACACTATCCTAGGGCTGATGCTAACCCTAACCCTAACACTATACTAGGACTGATGCTAACCCTAACCCTAACCCTAACACTATCCTAGGGCTGATGCTAACCCTATCCCTAACCCTAACACTATCCTAGGGCTGATGCTAACCCTAACCCTAACACTATCCTAGGCCTGATGCTAACCCTAACCCTAACACTTACACTATCCTAGGGCTGATGCTAACCCTAACCCTAACCCTAACACTATCCTAGGTCTGATGCTAACCCTAAACCTAACACTATCCTAGGGCTGATGCTAACCCTAACCCTAACCCTAACACTCTCCTAGGGCTGATGCTAACCCTAACGCTAACACTATCCTAGGCCTGATGCTAACCCTAACCCTAACACTATCCTAGGGCTGATGCTAACCCTAACCCTAACCCTAACACTATCCTAGGCCTGATGCTAACCCTAACCCTAACAATATCCTAGGCCTGATGCTAACCCTAACCCTAACCCTAACACTATCCTAGGGCTGATGCTAACCCTAACGCTAACACTATCCTAGGCCTGATGCTAACCCTAACCCAAACGCTATCCTACGGCTGATGCTATCCCTAACCCTAACCTTAACACTATCCTAAGGCTGATGCTAACCCTAACACTAACACTATCCTAGGCCTGGTGCTAACCCTAACCCTAACCCTAACACTATCCTAGGGCTGATGCTAACCCTAACCCTAATACTATCCTAGGGCTGATGCTAACCCTAACCCTAACCCTAACACTATCCTAGGGCTGATGCTAACCCTATCCCTAACCCTAACACTATCCTAGGGCTGATGCTAACCCTAACCCTAACAATATCCTAGGCCTGATGCTAACCCTAACCCTAACACTTACACTACCCTAGGGCTGATGCTAACCCTAACCCTAACCCTAACACTATCCTAGGTCTGATGCTAACCCTAAACCTAACAGTATCCTAGGGCTGATGCTAACCCTAACCCTTACCCTAACACTATCCTAGGGCTGATGTTAACCCTAACCCTAACACTATCCTAGGGCTGATGCTAACCCTAACGCTAACACTATCCTAGGCCTGGTGCTAACCCTAACCCTAACACTATCCTAGGAATGATGCTAACCCTAACCCTAACCCTAACACTATCCTAGGCCTAATGCTAACCCTATCCCTAACCCTAACACTCTCCTAGGGCTGAGGGTAACCCTAACCCTAACACTATCCTAGGGCTGATGCTAACCCTAACCCTAACCCTAACACTATCCTAGGCCTGATGATAACCCTAACCCTAAACCTAACACTATCCTAGGGCTGATGCTAACCCTAACCCTAACACTATCCTAGGGCTGATGCTAACCCTAACCCTAACACTAATACTATCCTAGGGCTGATGCTAACCCTAACCCTAACACTATCCTAGGCCTGATGATAACCCTAACCCTAACCCTAACACTATCCTAGGGCTGATGCTAACCCTAACCCTAACACTATCCTAGGGCTGATGCTAACCCTAACCCTAACCCTAACACTATCCTAAGTCTGTTGCTAACCCTAGCCCTCACACTATCCTAGGGCTGATGCTAACCCTAACCGTAACCTTAACACTATCCTAGGGCTGATGCTAACCCTAACCCTAACCCTAACACTATCCTGGAGCTGATGCTAACCCTAACCCTAACACTATCCTAGGCCTGATGATAACCCTAACTCTAACCCTAACACTATCCTAGGGCTGATGCTAACCCTAACGCTAACACTATCCTAGGGCTGATGCTAACTCTAACCCAAACCCTAACACTATCCTAGGGCTGATGCTAACCCTAAAGCTAAGCATAACACTATCCTTGAACTGATGCTAACCCTAACCCTAACCCTAACACTATCCTAGGCCTGATGATAACCCTAACCATAACCCTAACACTATCCTAGGGTTTATGTTAACCCTAACCCTAACACTGTCCTAGGGCTGATGCTAACCCTAACCCTAACCCTAACACTATCCTAGGGCGGATGCTAACCCTAACCCTAATCCTAACACTATCCTAGGGCTGATGCTAACCCTAACACTAACACTATCCTAGGGCTGATGCTAACCCTAACCCTAACCCTAACACTATCCTAGGGCTGATGCTAACCCTAACCCTAACTCTACCACTATCTTAGGGCTGAGGCTAACCCTAACCCAAACACTATCTTACGGCTGATGCTAACCCTAACCCTAAACCAAACACTATCCTAAGGCTGATGCTAACCCTAACAGTAACACTATCCTGGGCGTGGTGCTTACCCTAACCCTAACCTTAACACTATCCTATGGCTGATGCTAACCCTAACGCTAATATTATCCTAGGGATGATGCTAACCCTAACACTAACCCTAACACTATCCTAGGGCTGATGCTAACCCTAACCCTAACCCTAACACTATCCTAGCGCTGATGCTAACCCTAACCCTAACACTATCGTAGGCCTGATGCTAACCCTAACCCTAACACTTACACTATCCTAGGGCTGATGCTAACCCTAACCCTAACCCTAACACTATCCTAGGTCTGATGCTAACCCTAAACCTAACCCTATCCTAGGGCTGATGCTAACCCTAACCCTAACCCTAACACTATCCTAGGGCTGATGTTAACCCTAACCCTAACACTATCCTAGGGCTGATGCTAACCCTAACCCTAACCCTAACACTATCCTAGGGCTGATGCTAACCCTAACCCTAACACTATCCTAGGCCTGATGCTAACCCTAACCCTAACACTATCCTAGGGCTGATGCTAACCCTAACCCTAACCCTAACACTATCCTAGGCCTGATGCTAACCCTGTCCCTAACCCTAACACTCTCCTAGGGCTGAGGCTAACCCTAACCCTAACACTATCCTAGGGCTGATGCTAACCCTAACCCTAACCCTAACACTATCCTAGGGTTGATGCTAACCCTAACACTAACACTATCCTAGGGCTGATGCTAACCCTAACGCTAACCCTAACACTATCCTTGAACTGATGCTAACCCTAATCCTAACCCTAACACTATCCTATGCCTGATGATAACCCTAACCTTAACCCTATCACTATCCTAGGGTTTATGTTAACCCTAACCCTAACACTATCCTAGGGCGGATGCTAACCCTAACGCTACCCCTAACACTATGTTAGGGCTGATGCTAACCCTAACACTAACACTATCCTAGGGCTGATGCTAACCCTAACCCTAACCCTAACACTATCCTAGGGCTGATGCTAACCCTAACCCTAACAATATCCTAGGCCTGATGTAACCCTAACCCTAACACTTACACTATCCTAGGGCTGATGCTAACCCTAACCCTAACCCTAACACTATCCTAGGGCTGATGCTAACCCTAACCCTTACCCTAACACTATCCTAGGGCTGATGTTAACCCTAACCCTAACCCTATCCTAGGGCTGATGCTAACCCTAACCCTAACCCTAACACTCTCCTAGGGCTGATGCTAACCCTAACGCTAACACTATCCTAGGCCTGGTGCTAACCCTAACCCTAACACTATCCTAGGAATGATGCTAACCCTAACCCTAACCCTAACACTATCCTAGGCCTGATGCTAACCCTATCCCTAACCCTAACACTCTCCTAGGGCTGAGGGTAACCCTAACCCTAACACTATCCTAGGGCTGATGCTAACCCTAACCCTAACCCTAACACTATCCTAGGCCTGATGATAACCCGAACCCTAAACCTAACACTATCCTAGGGCTGATGCTAACCCTAACCCTAACACTATCCTAGGGCTGATGCTAACCCTAAACCTAACCCTAACACTATCCTAGGGCTGATGCTAACCCTAACCCTAACACTATCCTAGGCCTGATGATAACCCTAACCCTAACCCTAACACTAACCTAGGGCTGATGCTAACCCTAACCCTAACACTATCCTAGGGCTGATGCTAACCCTAACCCTAACCCTAACACTATCCTAAGTCTGATGCTAACCCTAGCCCTCACGCTATCCTAGGGCTGATGCTAACCCTAACCCTAACCTTAACACTATCCTAGGGCTGATGCTAACCCTAACCCTAACCCTAACACTATCCTAGAGCTGATGCTAACCCTAACCCTAACACTATCCTAGGCCTGATGATAACCCTAACTCTAACCCTAACACTATCCTAGGGCTGATGCTAACCCTAACGCTAACACTATCCTAGGGCTTATGCTAACTCTAACCCAAACCCTAACACTATCCTAGGGCTGATGCTAACCCTAACGCTAAGCCTAACACTATCCTTGAACTGATGCTAACCCTAACCCTAACCCTAACACTATCCTAGGCCTGATGATAACCCTAACCATAACCCTAACACTATCCTAGGGTTTATGTTAACCCTAACCCTAACACTGTCCTAGGGCTGATGCTAACCCTAACCCTAACCCTAACACTATCCTAGGGCGGATGCTAACCCTAACCCTAACCCTAACACTATCCTAGGGCGGATGCTAACCCTATCCCTAATCCTAACACTATCCTAGGGCTGATGCTAACCCTAACACTAACACTATCCTAGGGCTGATGCTAACCCTAACCCTAACCCTAACACTATCCTAGGGCTGATGCTAACCCTAACCTTAACTCTACCACTATCTTAGGGCTGAGGCTAACCCTAACCCAAACACTATCTTACGGCTGATGCTAACCCTAACCCTAAACCAAACACTATCCTAAGGCTGATGCTAACCCTAACAGTAACACTATCCTGGGCGTGGTGCTTACCCTAACCCTAACCTTAACACTATCCTAGGGCTGATGCTAACCCTAACGCTAATATTATCCTAGGGATGATGCTAACCCTAACACTAACCCTAACACTATCCTAGGGCTGATGCTAACCCTAACCCTAACCCTAACACTATCCTAGCGCTGATGCTAACCCTAACCCTAACACTATCCTAGGCCTGATGCTAACCCTAACCCTAACACTTACACTATCCTAGGGCTGATGCTAACCCTAACCCTAACCCTAACACTATCCTAGGTCTGATGCTAACCCTAAACCTAACCCTATCCTAGGGCTGATGCTAACCCTAACCCTAACCCTAACACTATCCTAGGGCTGATGTTAACCCTAACCCTAACACTATCCTAGGGCTGATGCTAACCCTAACCCTAACCCTAACACTATCCTAGGGCTGATGCTAACCCTAACCCTAACACTATCCTAGGCCTGATGCTAACCCTAACCCTAACACTATCCTAGGGCTGATGCTAACCCTAACCCTAACCCTAACACTATCCTAGGCTTGATGCTAACCCTGTCCCTAACCCTAACACTCTCCTAGGGCTGAGGCAAACCCTAACCCTAACACTATCCTAGGGCTGATGCTAACCCTAACCCTAACCCTAACACTATCCTAGGGTTGATGCTAACCCTAACCCTAACACTATCCTAGGGCTGATGCTAACCCTAACGCTAACCCTAACACTATCCTTGAACTGATGCTAACCCTAATCCTAACCCTAACACTATCCTATGCCTGATGATAACCCTAACCTTAACCCTATCACTATCCTAGGTTTTATGTTAACCCTAACCCTAACACTATCCTAGGGCGGATGCTAACCCTAACGCTACCCCTAACACTATGTTAGGGCTGATGCTAACCCTAACACTAACACTATCCTAGGGCTGATGCTAACCGTAACCCTAACCCTAACACTATCCTAGGGCTGATGCTAACCCTAACCCTAACAATATCCTAGGCCTGATGCTAACCCTAACCCTAACACTTACACTATCCTAGGGCTGATGCTAACCCTAACCCTAACCCTAACACTATCCTAGGGCTGATGCTAACCCTAACCCTTACCCTAACACTATCCTAGGGCTGATGTTAACCCTAACCCTAACACTATCCTAGGGCTGATGCTAACCCTAACCCTAACCCTAACACTCTCCTAGGGCTGATGCTAACCCTAACGCTAACACTATCCTAGACCTGGTGCTAACCCTAACCCTAACACTATCCTAGGAATGATGCTAACCCTAACCCTAACCCTAACACTATCCTAGGCCTGATGCTAACCCTATCCCAAACCCTAACACTCTCCTAGGGTTGAGGGTAACCCTAACCCTAACACTATCCTAGGGCTGATGCTAACCCTAACCCTAACCCTAACACTATCCTAGGCCTGATGATAACCCGAACCCTAAACCTAACACTATCCTAGGGCTGATGCTAACCCTAACCCTAACACTATCCTAGGGCTGATGCTAACCCTAACCCTAACCCTAACACTATCCTAGGGCTGATGCTAACCCTAACCCTAACACTATCCTAGGCCTGATGATAACCCTAACCCTAACCCTAACACTAACCTAGGGCTGATGCTAACCCTAACCCTAACACTATCCTAGGGCTGATGCTAACCCTAACCCTAACCCTAACACTATCCTAAGTCTGATGCTAACCCTAGCCCTCACAGTATCCTAGGGCTGATGCTAACCCTAACCCTAACCTTAACACTATCCTAGGGCTGATGCTAACCCTAACCCTAACCCTAACACTATCCTAGAGCTGATGCTAACCCTAACCCTAACACTATCCTAGGCCTGATGATAACCCTAACTCTAACCCTAACACTATCCTAGGGCTGATGCTAACCCTAACGCTAACACTATCCTAGGGCTGATGCTAACTCTAACCCAAACCCTAACACTATCCTAGGGCTGATGCTAACCCTAACGCTAAGCCTAACACTATCCTTGAACTGATGCTAACCCTAACCCTAACCCTAACACTATCCTAGGCCTGATGATAACCCTAACCATAACCCTAACACTATCCTAGGGTTTATGTTAACCCTAACCCTAACACTGTCCTAGGGCTGATGCTAACCCTAACCCTAACCCTAACACTATCCTAGGGCGGATGCTAACCCTAACCCAAATCCTAACACTATCCTAGGGCTGATGCTAACCCTAACACTAACACTATCCTAGGGCTGATGCTAACCCTAACCCTAACCCTAACACTATCCTAGGGCTGATGCTAACCCTAACCTTAACTCTACCACTATCTTAGGGCTGAGGCTAACCCTAACCCAAACACTATCTTACGGCTGATGCTAACCCTAACCCTAAACCAAACACTATCCTAAGGCTGATGCTAACCCTAACAGTAACACTATCCTGGGCGTGGTGCTTACCCTAACCCTAACCTTAACACTATCCTAGGGCTGATGCTAACCCTAACGCTAATATTATCCTAGGGATGATGCTAACCCTAACACTAACCCTAACACTATCCTAGGGCTGATGCTAACCCTAACCCTAACCCTAACACTATCCTAGCGCTGATGCTAACCCTAACCCTAACACTATCCTAGGCCTGATGCTAACCCTAACCCTAACACTTACACTATCCTAGGGCTGATGCTAACCCTAACCCTAACCCTAACACTATCCTAGGTCTGATGCTAACCCTAAACCTAACCCTATCCTAGGGCTGATGCTAACCCTAACCCTAACCCTAACACTATCCTAGGGCTGATGTTAACCCTAACCCTAACACTATCCTAGGGCTGATGCTAACCCTAACCCTAACCCTAACACTATCCTAGGGCTGATGCTAACCCTAACCCTAACACTATCCTAGGCCTGATGCTAACCCTAACCCTAACACTATCCTAGGGCTGATGCTAACCCTAACCCTAACCCTAACACTATCCTAGGCCTGATGCTAACCCTGTCCCTAACCCTAACACTCTCCTACGGCTGAGGCTAACCCTAACCCTAACACTATCCTAGGGCTGATGCTAACCCTAACCCTAACCCTAACACTATCCTAGGGTTGACGCTAACCCTAACCCTAACACTATCCTAGGGCTGATGCTAACCCTAACGCTAACCCTAACACTATCCTTGAACTGATGCTAACCCTAATCCTAACCCTAACACTATCCTATGCCTGATGATAACCCTAACCTTAACCCTATCACTATCCTAGGGATTATGTTAACCCTAACCCTAACACTATCCTAGGGCGGATGCTAACCCTAACGCTACCCCTAACACTATGTTAGGGCTGATGCTAACCCTAACACTAACACTATCCTAGGGCTGATGCTAACCCTAACCCTAACCCTAACACTATCCTAGGGCTGATGCTAACCCTAACCCTAACTCTAACACTATCTTAGGGCTGAGGCTAACCCTAACCCAAACGCTATCCTACGGCTGATGCTAACCCTAACCATAACCTTAACACTATCCTAAGGCTGATGCTAACCCTAACACTAACACTATCCTAGGCCTGGTGCTAACCCTAACCCTAACCCTAACACTATCGTAGGGCTGATGCTAACCCTAACCCTAATACTATCCTAGGGCTGATGCTAACCCTAACCCTAACCCTAACACTATCCTAGGGCTGATGCTAACCCTATCCCTAACACTAACACTATCCTAGGGCTGATGCTAACCCTAACCCTAACACTATCCTAGGCATGATGCTAACCCTAACCCTAACACTTACACTATCCTAGGGCTGATGCTAACCCTAACCCTAACCCTAACACTATCCTAGGTCTGATGCTAACCCTAAACCTAACACTATCCTAGTGCTGATGCTAACCCTAACCCTAACCCTAACACTCTCCTAGGGCTGATGCTAACCCTAACGCTAACACTATCCTAGGCCTGATGCTAACCCTAACCTTAACACTATCCTAGGGCTGATGCTAACCCTAACCCTAACCCTAACACTATCCTAGGCCTGATGCTAACCCTATCCCTAACCCTAACACTCTCCTAGGGCTGAGGCTAACCCTAACCCTAACACTATCCTAGGGCTGATGCTAACCCTAACCCTAACCCTAACAGTATCCTAGGGCTGATGCTAACCCTAACCCTAACACTATCGTAGGCCTGATTATAACCCTAACCCTGACCCTAACACTATCCTAGGGCTGATGCTAACCCTAACCCTAACACTATCCTAGGGCTGATGCTAACCCTAACCCTAACCCTAACACTATCCTAAGTCTGATGCTAACCCTAGCCCTCACACTATCCTAGGGCTGATGCTAACCCTACCCCTAACCTTAACACTACCCTAGGGCTGATGCTAACCCTAACCCTAACCCTAACACTATCCTAGAGCTGATGCTAACCCTAACCCTAACACTATCCTAGGCCTGATGATAACCCTAACTCTAACCCTAACACTATTCTAGGGCTGATGCTAACCCTAACGCTAACACTATCCTAGGACTGATGCTAACTCTAACCCTAAACCTAACACTATCCTAGGGCTGATGCTAACCCTAACGCTAAGCCTAACACTATCCTTGAACTGATGCTAACCCTAACCCTAACCCTAACACTATCCTAGGCCTGATTATAACCCTAACCCTAACACTAACACTATCCTAGGGTTTATGTTAACCCTAACCCTAACACTATCCTAGGGCTGATGCTAACCCTAACCCTAACCCTAACACTATCCTAGGGCGGATGCTAACCCTAACCCTAATGCTAACACTATCCTAGGGCTGATGCTAACCCTAACACTAACACTACCCTAGGGCTGATGCTAACCCTAACCCTAACCCTAACACTATCCTAGGGCTGATGCTAACCCTAACCCTAACTCTACCACTATCTTAGGGCTGAGGCTAACCCTAACCCAAACACTATCCTACGGCTGATGCTAACCCTAACCCTAAACCAAACACCATCCTAAGGCTGATGCTAACCCTAACAGTAACACTATCCTGGGCCTGGTGCTTACCCTAACCCTAACCTTAACACTATCCTAGGGCTGATGCTAACCCTAACGCTAATACTATCCTAGGGCTGATGCTAACCCTAACACTAACCCTAACACTATCCTAGGGCTGATGCTAACCCTAACCCTCACCCTAACACTATCATAGCGCTGATGCTAACCCTAACCCTAACACTATCCTAGGCCTGATGCTAACCCTAACGCTAACACTTACACTATCCTAGGGCTGATGCTAACCCTAACCCTAACCCTAACACTATCCTAGGTCTGATGCTAACCCTAAACCTAACCCTATCCTAGGGCTGATGCTAACCCTAACCCTAACCCTAACACTATCCTAGGGCTGATGTTAACCCTAACCCTAACACTATCCTAGGGCTGATGCTAACCCTAACCCTAACCCTAACACTATCCTAGGGCTGATGCTAACCCTAACCCTAACACTATCCTAGGCCTGATGCTAACCCTAACCCTAACACTATCCTAGGGCTCATGCTAACCCTAACCCTAACACTATCCTAGGGTTGATGCTAACGCTAACCCTGACAGTATCCTAGGCCTGATGCTAACCCTAACCCTAACACTATCCTAGGGCTGATGCTAACCCTAACCCTAACCCTAACACTATCCTAGCCCTGATGATAGCCCTAACCCTAACCCTGACACTATCCTAGGGCTGATGCTAACCCTAACCCTAACACTATACTAGGACTGATGCTAACCCTAACCCTAACCCTAACACTATCCTTGAACTGATGCTAACCCTAACCCTAACCCTAACACTATCCTATGCCTGATGATAACCCTAACCCTAACCCTATCACTATCCTAGGGTTTATGTTAACCCTAACCCTATCAGTATCCTAGGGTGGATGCTAACCCTAACGCTACGCCTAACACTATGTTAGGGCTGATGCTAACCCTAACACTAACACTATCCTAGGGCTGATGCTAACCCTAACCCTAACCCTAACACTATCCTAGGGCTCATGCTAACCCTAACCCTAACTCTAACACTATCTTAGGGCTGAGGCTAACCCTAACCCAAACGCTATCCTACGGCTGATGCTAACCCTAACCCTAACCTTAACACTATCCTAAGGCTGATGCTAACCCTAACACTAACACTATCCTAGGCCTGGTGCTAACCCTAACCCTAACCCTAACACTATCCTAGGGCTGATGCTAACCCTAACCCTAATACTATCCTAGGGCTGATGCTAACCCTAACCCTAACCCTAACACTATCCTAGGGCTGATGCTAACCCTATCCCTAACCCTAACACTATCCTAGGGCTGATGCTAACCCTAACCCTAACACTATCCTAGGCCTGATGCTAACCCTAACCCTAACACTTACACTATCCTAGGGCTGATGCTAACCCTAACCCTAACCCTAACACTATCCTAGGTCTGATGCTAACCCTAAAGCTAACACTATCCTAGGGCTGATGCTAACCCTAACCCTTACCCTAACACTATCCTAGGGCTGATGCTAACCCTAACCCTAACACTATCCTTGGGCTGATGCTAACCCTAACCCTAACCCTAACACTATCCTAAGTCTGATGCTAACCCTAGCCCTCACACTATCCTAGGCCTGATGATAACCCTAACCCTAACCTTAACACTATCCTAGGGCTGATGCTAACCCTAACCCTAACCCTAACACTATCCTAGAGCTGATGCTAACCCTAACCCTAACACTATCCTAGGCCTGATGATAACCCTAACTCTAACCCTAACACTATCCTAGGGCTGATGCTAACCCTAACGCTAACACTATCCTAGGACTCATGCTAACTCTAACCCTAACCCTAACACTATCCTAGGGCTGATGCTAACCCTAACGCTAAGCCTAACACTATCCTTGAACTGATGCTAACACTAACCCTAACCCTAACACTATCCTAGGCCTGATGATAACCCTAACCCTAACCCTAACACTATCCTAGGGTTTATGTTAACCCTAACCCTAACACTATCCTAGGGCTGATGCTAACCCTAACCCTAACCCTAACACTATCCTAGGGCGGATGCTAACCCTAACCCTAATGCTAACACTATCCTAGGGCTGATGCTAACCCTAACACTAACACTACCCTAGGGCTGATGCTAACCCTAACCCTAACCCTAACACTATCCTAGGGCTGATGCTAACCCTAACCCTAACTCTACCACTATCTTAGGGCTGAGGCTAACCCTAACCCAAACACTATCCTACGGCTGATGCTAACCCTAACCCTAAACCAAACACCATCCTAAGGCTGATGCTAACCCTAACAGTAACACTATCCTGGGCCTGGTGCTTACCCTAACCCTAACCTTAACACTATCCTAGGGCTGATGGTAACCCTAACGCTAATACTATCCTAGGGCTGATGCTAACCCTAACACTAACCCTAACACTATCCTAGGGCTGATGCTAACCCTAACCCTCACCCTAACACTATCCTAGCGCTGATGCTAACCCTAACCCTAACACTATCCTAGGACTGATGCTAACCCTAACGCTAACACTTACACTATCCTAGGGCTGATGCTAACCCTAACCCTAACCCTAACACTATCCTAGGTCTGATGCTAACCCTAAACCTAACCCTATCCTAGGGCTGATGCTAACCCTAACCCTAACCCTAACACTATCCTAGGGCTGATGTTAACCCTAACCCTAACACTATCCTAGGGCTGATGCTAACCCTAACCCTAACCCTAACACTATCCTAGGGCTGATGCTAACCCTAACCCTAACACTATCCTAGGCCTGATGCTAACCCTAACCCTAACACTATCCTAGGGCTGATGCTAACCCTAACCCTAACACTATCCTAGGGTTGATGCTAACGCTAACCCTGACACTATCCTAGGGCTGATGCTAACCCTAACGCTAAGCCTAACACTATCCTTGAACTGATGCTAACCCTAACCCTAACCCTAACACTATCCTAGGCCTGATGATAACCCTAACCATAACCCTAACACTATCCTAGGGTTTATGTTAACCCTAACCCTAACACTGTCCTAGGGCTGATGCTAACCCTAACCCTAACCCTAACACTATCCTAGGGCGGATGCTAACCCTAACCCAAATCCTAACACTATCCTAGGGCTGATGCTAACCCTAACACTAACACTATCCTAGGGCTGATGCTAACCCTAACCCTAACCCTAACACTATCCTAGGGCTGATGCTAACCCTAACCTTAACTCTACCACTATCTTAGGGCTGAGGCTAACCCTAACCCAAACACTATCTTACGGCTGATGCTAACCCTAACCCTAAACCAAACACTATCCTAAGGCTGATGCTAACCCTAACAGTAACACTATCCTGGGCGTGGTGCTTACCCTAACCCTAACCTTAACACTATCCTAGGGCTGATGCTAACCCTAACGCTAATATTATCCTAGGGATGATGCTAACCCTAACACTAACCCTAACACTATCCTAGGGCTGATGCTAACCCTAACCCTAACCCTAACACTATCCTAGCGCTGATGCTAACCCTAACCCTAACACTATCCTAGGCCTGATGCTAACCCTAACCCTAACACTTACACTATCCTAGGGCTGATGCTAACCCTAACCCTAACCCTAACACTATCCTAGGTCTGATGCTAACCCTAAACCTAACCCTATCCTAGGGCTGATGCTAACCCTAACCCTAACCCTAACACTATCCTAGGGCTGATGTTAACCCTAACCCTAACACTATCCTAGGGCTGATGCTAACCCTAACCCTAACCCTAACACTATCCTAGGGCTGATGCTAACCCTAACCCTAACACTATCCTAGGCCTGATGCTAACCCTAACCCTAACACTATCCTAGGGCTGATGCTAACCCTAACCCTAACCCTAACACTATCCTAGGCCTGATGCTAACCCTGTCCCTAACCCTAACACTCTCCTACGGCTGAGGCTAACCCTAACCCTAACACTATCCTAGGGCTGATGCTAACCCTAACCCTAACCCTAACACTATCCTAGGGTTGACGCTAACCCTAACCCTAACACTATCCTAGGGCTGATGCTAACCCTAACGCTAACCCTAACACTATCCTTGAACTGATGCTAACCCTAATCCTAACCCTAACACTATCCTATGCCTGATGATAACCCTAACCTTAACCCTATCACTATCCTAGGGATTATGTTAACCCTAACCCTAACACTATCCTAGGGCGGATGCTAACCCTAACGCTACCCCTAACACTATGTTAGGGCTGATGCTAACCCTAACACTAACACTATCCTAGGGCTGATGCTAACCCTAACCCTAACCCTAACACTATCCTAGGGCTGATGCTAACCCTAACCCTAACTCTAACACTATCTTAGGGCTGAGGCTAACCCTAACCCAAACGCTATCCTACGGCTGATGCTAACCCTAACCATAACCTTAACACTATCCTAAGGCTGATGCTAACCCTAACACTAACACTATCCTAGGCCTGGTGCTAACCCTAACCCTAACCCTAACACTATCGTAGGGCTGATGCTAACCCTAACCCTAATACTATCCTAGGGCTGATGCTAACCCTAACCCTAACCCTAACACTATCCTAGGGCTGATGCTAACCCTATCCCTAACACTAACACTATCCTAGGGCTGATGCTAACCCTAACCCTAACACTATCCTAGGCATGATGCTAACCCTAACCCTAACACTTACACTATCCTAGGGCTAATGCTAACCCTAACCCTAACCCTAACACTATCCTAGGTCTGATGCTAACCCTAAACCTAACACTATCCTAGTGCTGATGCTAACCCTAACCCTAACCCTAACACTCTCCTAGGGCTGATGCTAACCCTAACGCTAACACTATCCTAGGCCTGATGCTAACCCTAACCTTAACACTATCCTAGGGCTGATGCTAACCCTAACCCTAACCCTAACACTATCCTAGGCCTGATGCTAACCCTATCCCTAACCCTAACACTCTCCTAGGGCTGAGGCTAACCCTAACCCTAACACTATCCTAGGGCTGATGCTAACCCTAACCCTAACCCTAACACTATCCTAGGGCTGATGCTAACCCTAACCCTAACACTATCGTAGGCCTGATTATAACCCTAACCCTGACCCTAACACTATCCTAGGGCTGATGCTAACCCTAACCCTAACACTATCCTAGGGCTGATGCTAACCCTAACCCTAACCCTAACACTATCCTAAGTCTGATGCTAACCCTAGCCCTCACACTATCCTAGGGTGATGCTAACCCTACCCCTAACCTTAACACTACCCTAGGGCTGATGCTAACCCTAACCCTAACCCTAACACTATCCTAGAGCTGATGCTAACCCTAACCCTAACACTATCCTAGGCCTGATGATAACCCTAACTCTAACCCTAACACTATTCTAGGGCTGATGCTAACCCTAACGCTAACACTATCCTAGGACTGATGCTAACTCTAACCCTAAACCTAACACTATCCTAGGGCTGATGCTAACCCTAACGCTAAGCCTAACACTATCCTTGAACTGATGCTAACCCTAACCCTAACCCTAACACTATCCTAGGCCTGATTATAACCCTAACCCTAACACTAACACTATCCTAGGGTTTATGTTAACCCTAACCCTAACACTATCCTAGGGCTGATGCTAACCCTAACCCTAACCCTAACACTATCCTAGGGCGGATGCTAACCCTAACCCTAATGCTAACACTATCCTAGGGCTGATGCTAACCCTAACACTAACACTACCCTAGGGCTGATGCTAACCCTAACCCTAACCCTAACACTATCCTAGGGCTGATGCTAACCCTAACCCTAACTCTACCACTATCTTAGGGCTGAGGCTAACCCTAACCCAAACACTATCCTACGGCTGATGCTAACCCTAACCCTAAACCAAACACCATCCTAAGGCTGATGCTAACCCTAACAGTAACACTATCCTGGGCCTGGTGCTTACCCTAACCCTAACCTTAACACTATCCTAGGGCTGATGCTAACCCTAACGCTAATACTATCCTAGGGCTGATGCTAACCCTAACACTAACCCTAACACTATCCTAGGGCTGATGCTAACCCTAACCCTCACCCTAACACTATCATAGCGCTGATGCTAACCCTAACCCTAACACTATCCTAGGCCTGATGCTAACCCTAACGCTAACACTTACACTATCCTAGGGCTGATGCTAACCCTAACCCTAACCCTAACACTATCCTAGGTCTGATGCTAACCCTAAACCTAACCCTATCCTAGGGCTGATGCTAACCCTAACCCTAACCCTAACACTATCCTAGGGCTGATGTTAACCCTAACCCTAACACTATCCTAGGGCTGATGCTAACCCTAACCCTAACCCTAACACTATCCTAGGGCTGATGCTAACCCTAACCCTAACACTATCCTAGGCCTGATGCTAACCCTAACCCTAACACTATCCTAGGGCTCATGCTAACCCTAACCCTAACACTATCCTAGGGTTGATGCTAACGCTAACCCTGACAGTATCCTAGGCCTGATGCTAACCCTAACCCTAACACTATCCTAGGGCTGATGCTAACCCTAACCCTAACCCTAACACTATCCTAGCCCTGATGATAGCCCTAACCCTAACCCTGACACTATCCTAGGGCTGATGCTAACCCTAACCCTAACACTATACTAGGACTGATGCTAACCCTAACCCTAACCCTAACACTATCCTTGAACTGATGCTAACCCTAACCCTAACCCTAACACTATCCTATGCCTGATGATAACCCTAACCCTAACCCTATCACTATCCTAGGGTTTATGTTAACCCTAACCCTATCAGTATCCTAGGGTGGATGCTAACCCTAACGCTACGCCTAACACTATGTTAGGGCTGTTGCTAACCCTAACACTAACACTATCCTAGGGCTGATGCTAACCCTAACCCTAACCCTAACACTATCCTAGGGCTCATGCTAACCCTAACCCTAACTCTAACACTATCTTAGGGCTGAGGCTAACCCTAACCCAAACGCTATCCTACGGCTGATGCTAACCCTAACCCTAACCTTAACACTATCCTAAGGCTGATGCTAACCCTAACACTAACACTATCCTAGGCCTGGTGCTAACCCTAACCCTAACCCTAACACTATCCTAGGGCTGATGCTAACCCTAACCCTAATACTATCCTAGGGCTGATGCTAACCCTAACCCTAACCCTAACACTATCCTAGGGCTGATGCTAACCCTATCCCTAACCCTAACACTATCCTAGGGCTGATGCTAACCCTAACCCTAACACTATCCTAGGCCTGATGCTAACCCTAACCCTAACACTTACACTATCCTAGGGCTGATGCTAACCCTAACCCTAACCCTAACACTATCCTAGGTCTGATGCTAACCCTAAAGCTAACACTATCCTAGGGCTGATGCTAACCCTAACCCTTACCCTAACACTATCCTAGGGCTGATGCTAACCCTAACCCTAACACTATCCTTGGGCTGATGCTAACCCTAACCCTAACCCTAACACTATCCTAAGTCTGATGCTAACCCTAGCCCTCACACTATCCTAGGCCTGATGATAACCCTAACCCTAACCTTAACACTATCCTAGGGCTGATGCTAACCCTAACCCTAACCCTAACACTATCCTAGAGCTGATGCTAACCCTAACCCTAACACTATCCTAGGCCTGATGATAACCCTAACTCTAACCCTAACACTATCCTAGGGCTGATGCTAACCCTAACGCTAACACTATCCTAGGACTCATGCTAACTCTAACCCTAACCCTAACACTATCCTAGGGCTGATGCTAACCCTAACGCTAAGCCTAACACTATCCTTGAACTGATGCTAACACTAACCCTAACCCTAACACTATCCTAGGCCTGATGATAACCCTAACCCTAACCCTAACACTATCCTAGGGTTTATGTTAACCCTAACCCTAACACTATCCTAGGGCTGATGCTAACCCTAACCCTAACCCTAACACTATCCTAGGGCGGATGCTAACCCTAACCCTAATGCTAACACTATCCTAGGGCTGATGCTAACCCTAACACTAACACTACCCTAGGGCTGATGCTAACCCTAACCCTAACCCTAACACTATCCTAGGGCTGATGCTAACCCTAACCCTAACTCTACCACTATCTTAGGGCTGAGGCTAACCCTAACCCAAACACTATCCTACGGCTGATGCTAACCCTAACCCTAAACCAAACACCATCCTAAGGCTGATGCTAACCCTAACAGTAACACTATCCTGGGCCTGGTGCTTACCCTAACCCTAACCTTAACACTATCCTAGGGCTGATGGTAACCCTAACGCTAATACTATCCTAGGGCTGATGCTAACCCTAACACTAACCCTAACACTATCCTAGGGCTGATGCTAACCCTAACCCTCACCCTAACACTATCCTAGCGCTGATGCTAACCCTAACCCTAACACTATCCTAGGACTGATGCTAACCCTAACGCTAACACTTACACTATCCTAGGGCTGATGCTAACCCTAACCCTAACCCTAACACTATCCTAGGTCTGATGCTAACCCTAAACCTAACCCTATCCTAGGGCTGATGCTAACCCTAACCCTAACCCTAACACTATCCTAGGGCTGATGTTAACCCTAACCCTAACACTATCCTAGGGCTGATGCTAACCCTAACCCTAACCCTAACACTATCCTAGGGCTGATGCTAACCCTAACCCTAACACTATCCTAGGCCTGATGCTAACACTAACCCTAACACTATCCTAGGGCTGATGCTAACCCTAACCCTAACACTATCCTAGGGTTGATGCTAACGCTAACCCTGACACTATCCTAGGCCTGATGCTAACCCTAACCCTAACACTATCCTAGGGCTGATGGTAACCCTAACCCTAACCCTAACACTATCCTAGCCCTGATGATAGCCCTAACCCTAACCCTGACACTATCCTAGGGCTGATGCTAACCCTAACCCTAACACTATACTAGGACTGATGCTAACCCTAACCCTAACCCTAACACTATCCTAGGGCTGATGCTAACCCTAACGCTAACCCTAACACTATCCTTGAACTGATGCTAACCCTAACCCTAACCCTAACACTATCCTATGCCTGATGATAACCCTAACCCTAACCCTATCACTATCCTAGGGTTTATGTTAACCCTAACCCTAACACTATCCTAGGGTGGATGCTAACCCTAACGCTACGCCTAACACTATGTTAGGGCTGATGCTAACCCTAACCCTAACACTATCCTAGGGCTGATGCTAACCCTAACCCTAACCCTAACACTATCCTAGGTCTGATGCTAACCCTAAACCTAACCCTATCCTAGGGCTGATGCTAACCCTAACCCTAACCCTAACACTATCCTAGGGCTGATGTTAACCCTAACCCTAACACTATCCTAGGGCTGATGCTAACCCTAACCCTAACCCTAACACTATCCTAGGGCTGATGCTAACCCTAACCCTAACACTATCCTAGGCCTGATGCTAACCCTAACCCTAACACTATCCTAGGGCTGATGCTAACCCTAACCCTAACACTATCCTAGGGTTGATGCTAACGCTAACCCTGACAGTATCCTAGGCCTGATGCTAACCCTAACCCTAACACTATCCTAGGGCTGATGCTAACCCTAACCCTAACCCTAACACTATCCTAGCCCTGATGATAGCCCTAACCCTAACCCTGACACTATCCTAGGGCTGATGCTAACCCTAACCCTAACACTATACTAGGACTGATGCTAACCCTAACCCTAACCCTAACACTATCCTTGAACTGATGCTAACCCTAACCCTAACCCTAACACTATCCTATGCCTGATGATAACCCTAACCCTAACCCTATCACTATCCTAGGGTTTATGTTAACCCTAACCCTATCAGTATCCTAGGGTGGATGCTAACCCTAACGCTACGCCTAACACTATGTTAGGGCTGATGCTAACCCTAACACTAACACTATCCTAGGGCTGATGCTAACCCTAACCCTAACCCTAACACTATCCTAGGGCTCATGCTAACCCTAACCCTAACTCTAACACTATCTTAGGGCTGAGGCTAACCCTAACCCAAACGCTATCCTACGGCTGATGCTAACCCTAACCCTAACCTTAACACTATCCTAAGGCTGATGCTAACCCTAACACTAACACTATCCTAGGCCTGGTGCTAACCCTAACCCTAACCCTAACACTATCCTAGGGCTGATGCTAACCCTAACCATAATACTATCCTAGGGCTGATGCTAACCCTAACCCTAACACTATCCTAGGCCTGATGCTAACCCTAACCCTAACACTTACACTATCCTAGGGCTGATGCTAACCCTATCCCTAACCCTAACACTATCCTAGGGCTGATGCTAACCCTATCCCTAACCCTAACACTATCCTAGGGCTGATGCTAACCCTAACCCTAACACTATCCTAGGCCTGATGCTAACCCTAACCCTAACACTTACACTATCCTAGGGCTGATGCTAACCCTAACCCTAACCCTAACACTATCCTAGGTCTGATGCTAACCCTAAAGCTAACACTATCCTAGGGCTGATGCTAACCCTAACCCTTACCCTAACACTATCCTAGGGCTGATGCTAACCCTAACCCTAACACTATCCTTGGGCTGATGCTAACCCTAACCCTAACCCTAACACTATCCTAAGTCTGATGCTAACCCTAGCCCTCACACTATCCTAGGCCTGATGATAACCCTAACCCTAACCTTAACACTATCCTAGGGCTGATGCTAACCCTAACCCTAACCCTAACACTATCCTAGAGCTGATGCTAACCCTAACCCTAACACTATCCTAGGCCTGATGATAACCCTAACTCTAACCCTAACACTATCCTAGGGCTGATGCTAACCCTAACGCTAACACTATCCTAGGACTCATGCTAACTCTAACCCTAACCCTAACACTATCCTAGGGCTGATGCTAACCCTAACGCTAAGCCTAACACTATCCTTGAACTGATGCTAACACTAACCCTAACCCTAACACTATCCTAGGCCTGATGATAACCCTAACCCTAACCCTAACACTATCCTAGGGTTTATGTTAACCCTAACCCTAACACTATCCTAGGGCTGATGCTAACCCTAACCCTAACCCTAACACTATCCTAGGGCGGATGCTAACCCTAACCCTAATGCTAACACTATCCTAGGGCTGATGCTAACCCTAACACTAACACTACCCTAGGGCTGATGCTAACCCTAACCCTAACCCTAACACTATCCTAGGGCTGATGCTAACCCTAACCCTAACTCTACCACTATCTTAGGGCTGAGGCTAACCCTAACCCAAACACTATCCTACGGCTGATGCTAACCCTAACCCTAAACCAAACACCATCCTAAGGCTGATGCTAACCCTAACAGTAACACTATCCTGGGCCTGGTGCTTACCCTAACCCTAACCTTAACACTATCCTAGGGCTGATGGTAACCCTAACGCTAATACTATCCTAGGGCTGATGCTAACCCTAACACTAACCCTAACACTATCCTAGGGCTGATGCTAACCCTAACCCTCACCCTAACACTATCCTAGCGCTGATGCTAACCCTAACCCTAACACTATCCTAGGACTGATGCTAACCCTAACGCTAACACTTACACTATCCTAGGGCTGATGCTAACCCTAACCCTAACCCTAACACTATCCTAGGTCTGATGCTAACCCTAAACCTAACCCTATCCTAGGGCTGATGCTAACAATAACCCTAAACCTAACACTATCCTAGGGCTGATGTTAACCCTAACCCTAACACTATCCTAGGGCTGATGCTAACCCTAACCCTAACCCTAACACTATCCTAGGGCTGATGCTAACCCTAACCCTAACACTATCCTAGGCCTGATGCTAACCCTAACCCTAACACTATCCTAGGGCTGATGCTAACCCTAACCCTAACACTATCCTAGGGTTGATGCTAACGCTAACCCTGACACTATCCTAGGCCTGATGCTAACCCTAACCCTAACACTATCCTAGGGCTGATGGTAACCCTAACCCTAACCCTAACACTATCCTAGCCCTGATGATAGCCCTAACCCTAACCCTGACACTATCCTAGGGCTGATGCTAACCCTAACCCTAACACTATACTAGGACTGATGCTAACCCTAACCCTAACCCTAACACTATCCTAGGGCTGATGCTAACCCTAACGCTAACCCTAACACTATCCTTGAACTGATGCTAACCCTAACCCTAACCCTAACACTATCCTATGCCTGATGATAACCCTAACCCTAACCCTATCACTATCCTAGGGTTTATGTTAACCCTAACCCTAACACTATCCTAGGGTGGATGCTAACCCTAACGCTACGCCTAACACTATGTTAGGGCTGATGCTAACCCTAACCCTAACACTATCCTAGGGCTGATGCTAACCCTAACCCTAACTCTAACACTATCTTAGGGCTGAGGCTAACCCTAACCCAAACGCTATCCTACGGCTGATGCTAACCCTAACCCTAACCTTAACACTATCCTAAGGCTGATGCTAACCCTAACACTAACACTATCCTAGGCCTGGTGCTAACCCTAACCCTAACCCTAACACTATCCTAGGGCTGATGCTAACCCTAACCCTAATACTATCCTAGGGCTGATGCTAACCCTAACCCTAACCCTAACACTATCCTAGGGCTGATACTAACCCTATCCCTAACCCTAACACTATCCTAGGGCTGATGCTAACCCTAACCCTAACACTATCCTAGGCCTGATGCTAACCCTAACCCTAACACTTGCACTATCCTAGGGCTGATGCTAACCCTAACCCTAACCCTAACACTATCCTAGGTCTGATGCTAACCCTAAACCTAACACTATCCTAGGGCTGATGCTAACCCTAACCCTTACCCTAACACTATCCTAGGGCTGATGTTAACCCTAACCCTAACACTATCCTAGGGCTGATGCTAACCCTAACCCTAACCCTAACACTCTCCAAGGGCTGATGCTAACCCTAACGTTAACACTATCCTAGGCCTGGTGCTAACCCTAACCCTAACACTATCCTAGGGCTGATGCTAACCCTAACCCTAACCCTAGCACTATCCTAGGCCTGATGCTAACCCTATCCCTAACCCTAACACTCTCCTAGGGCTGAGGCTAACCCTAACCCTAACACTATCCTAGGGCTGATGCTAACCCTAACCCTAACCCTAACACTATCCTAGGGCTGATGCTAACCCTAACCCTAACACTATCCTAGGCCTGATGATAACACTAACCCTAACCCTGACACTATCCTAGGGCTGATGCTAACCCTAACCCTAACACTATCCTAGGGCTGATGCTAACCCTATACCTAACCCTAACACTATCCTAGGGCTGATGCTAACCCTAACGCTAACACTATCCTAGGCCTGATGATAACCCTAACCCTAACCCTAACACTATCCTAGGGCTGATGCTAACCCTAACCCTAACACTATCCTAGGGCTGATGCTAACCCTAACCCTAACCCTAACACTATCCTAAGTCTGATGCTAACCCTAGCCCTCACACTATCCTAGGGCTGATGCTAACCCTAACACTAACCTTAACACTATCCTACGGCTGATGCTAACCCTAACCCTAACCCTAACACTATCCTAGAGCTGATGCTAACCCTAACCCTAACACTATCCTAGGCCTGATGATAACCCTAACTCTAACCCTAACACTATCCTAGGGCTGAAGCTAACCCTAACGCTAACACTATCCTTGGGCTGATGCTAACTCTAACCCTAACCCTAACACTATCCTAGGGCTGATGCTAACTCTAACGCTAAGCCTAACACTATCCTTGAACTGATGCTAACCCTAACCCTAACCCTAACACTATCCTAGGCCTGATGATAACCCTAACCCTAACGCTAACACTATCCTAGGGTTTATGTTAACCCTAACCCTAACACTATCCTAGGGCTGATGCTAACCCTAACCCTAACCCTAACACTATCCTAGGGCGGATGCTAACCCTAACCCTAATCCTAACACTATCCTAGGGCTGATGCTAACCCTAACACTAACACTATCCTAGGGCTGATGCTAACCCTAACCCTAACCCTAACACTATCCTAGGGCTGATGCTAACCCTAACCCTAACTCTACCACTATCTTAGGGCTGAGGCTAACCCTAACCCAAACACTATCCTACGGCTGATGCTAACCCTAACCCTAAACCAAACACCATCCTAAGGCTGATGCTAACCCTAACAGTAACACTATCCTGGGCCTGGTGCTTATCCTAACCCTAACCTTAACACTATCCTAGGGCTGATGCTAACCCTAACGCTAATACTATCCTAGGGCTGATGCTAACCCTAACACTAACCCTAACACTATCCTAGGGCTGATGCTAACCCTAACCCTCACCCTAACACTATTCTAGCGCTGATGCTAACCCTAACCCTAACACTATCCTAGGCCTGATGCTAACCCTAACGCTAACACTTACACTATCCTAGGGCTGATGCTAACCCTAACCCTAACCCTAACACTATCCTAGGTCTGATGCTAACCCTAAACCTAACCCTATCCTAGGGCTGATGCTAACCCTAACACTAACCCTAACACTATCCTAGGGCTGATGTTAACCCTAACCCTAACACTATCCTAGGGCTGATGCTAACCCTAACCCTAACCCTAACACTATCCTAGGGCTGATGCTAACTCTAACCCTAACACTATCCTAGGCCTGATGCTAACCCTAACCCTAACCTTAACACTATCCTAAGGCTGATGCTAACCCTAACACTAACACTATCCTAGGCCTGGTGCTAACCCTAACCCTAACCCTAACACTATCCTAGGGCTGATGCTAACCCTAACCCTAATACTATCCTAGGGCTCATGCTAACCCTAACCCTAACCCTAACACTATCCTAGGGCTGATGCTAACCCTATCCCTAACCCTAACACTATCCTAGGGCTGATGCTAACCCTAACCCTAACACTATCCTAGGCCTGATGCTAACCCTAACGCTAACACTTACACTATCCTAGGGCTGATGCTAACCCTAACCCTAACACTAACACTATCCTAGGTCTGATGCTAACCCTAAACCTAACACTATCCTAGGGCTGATGCTAACCCTAACCCTTACCCTAACACTATCCTAAGTCTGATGCTAACCCTAGCCCTCACACTATCCTAGGGCTGATGCTAACCCTAACCCTAACCTTAACACTATCCTACGGCTGATGCTAACCCCAACCCTAACCCTAACACTATCCTAGAGCTGATGCTAACCCTAACCCTAACACTATCCTAGGCCTGATGATAACCCTAACTCTAACCCTAACACTATCCTAGGGCTGATGCTAACCCTAACGCTAACACTATCCTTCGGCTGATGCTAACTCTAACCCTAACCCTAACACTATCCTAGGGCTGATGCTAACTCTAACGCTAAGCCTAACACTATCCTTGAACTGATGCTAACCCTAACCCTAACCCTAACACTATCCTAGGCCTGATGATAACCCTAACCCTAACGCTAACACTATCCTAGGGTTTATGTTAACCCTAACCCTAACACTATCCTAGGGCTGATGCTAACCCTAACCCTAACCCTAACACTATCCTAGGGCGGATGCTAACCCTAACCCTAATCCTAACACTATCCTAGGGCTGATGCTAACCCTAACACTAACACTATCCTAGGGCTGATGCTAACCCTAACCCTAACCCTAACACTATCCTAGGGCTGATGCTAACCCTAACCCTAACTCTACCACTATCTAAAGGCTTAGGCTAACCCTAACCCAAACACTATCCTACGGCTGATGTTAACCCTAACCCTAAACCAAACACCATCCTAAGGCTGATGCTAACCCTAACAGTAACACTATCCTGGGCCTGGTGCTTACCCTAACCCTAACCTTAACACTATCCTAGGGCTGATGCTAACCCTAACGCTAATACTATCCTAGGGCTGATGCTAACCCTAACACTAACCCTAACACTATCCTAGGGCTGATGCTAACCCTAACCCTAACCCTAACACTATCCTAGTGCTGATGCTAACCCTAACCCTAACACTATCCTAGGCCTGATGCTAACCCTAACCCTAACACTTACACTATCCTAGGGCTGATGCTAACCCTAACCCTAACCGTAACACTATCCTAGGTCTGATGATAACCCTAAACCTAACCCTATCCTAGGGCTGATGCTAACCCTAACCCTAACCCTAACACTATCCTAGGGCTGATGTTAACCCTAACCCTAACACTATCCTAGGGCTGATGCTAACCCTAACCCTAACCCTAACACTATCCTAGGGCTGATGCTAACCCTAACCCTAACACTATCCTAGGCCTGATGCTAACCCTAACCCTAACACTATCCTAGGGCTGATGCTAACCCTAACCCTAACCCTAACACTATCCTAGGCCTGATGCTAACCCTGTCCCTAACCCTAACACTCTCCTAGGGCTGAGGCTAACCCTAACCCTAACACTATCCTAGGGCTGATGCTAACCCTAACCCTAACCCTAACACTATCCTAGGGTTGATGCTAACCCTAACCCTAACACTATCCTAGGGCTGATGATAACCCTAACACTAACCCTAACACTATCCTAGGGCTGATGCTAACCCTAACCCTAACACTATCCTAGGGCTGATGCTAACCCTATCCCTAACCCTAACACTTTCCTAGGGCTGATGCTAACCCTAACCCAAATACTATCCTAGGGCTGATGCTAACCCTAACCCTAACCCTAACACTATCCTAGGGCTTATGCTAACCCTAACCCTAACACTATCCTATGGCTGATGCTAACCCTAACCCTAACCCTAACACTATCCTAGGGATGATGCTAACCCTAACCCTAACACTATCCTAGGGCTGATGCTAACCGTAACCCTAACCCTAACACTATCCTAGGGCTGATGCTAACCATAACCCTAACCCTAACACTATCCTAGAGCTGATGCTAACGCTAACCCTAACCCTAACCCTAACCCTAATACTATCCAAGGCTGATGCTAACCCTAACCCTAACCCTAACACTATCATAGGGCTGATGCTAACCCTAACACTATCCTAGGGCTGATGCTAACCCTAACCCTAACCCTAACACTATCCTAGGGCAGATGCTAACCCTAACCCTAACTCTAACACTATCCTAGGGCTGAGGTTAACCCTATCCCTAACACTATCCTACGGCTGATGCTAACCCTAACCCTAACCCTAACACTATCCTAAGGCTGATGCTAAGCCTAACACTAACACTATCCTAGGCCTGGTGCTAACCCTAACCGTAACCCTAACACTATCCTAGGGCTGATGCTAACCCTAACCGGAACAATATCCTTGGCCTGATGATATCCCTATCCCTAAACCTAACACTATCCTAGGGCTGATGCTAACCCTAACCCTAACCCTAACACTATCCTAGGACTGATTCTAACCGTTATCCTAACACTTTCCTAGGCCTGATGCTAACCCTAACTCTAACCCTAACACTATCCTAGGCCTGATGCTAACCCTATCCCTAACCCTAACACTCTCCTAGGGCTCAGACCAACCCTAACCCTAACACTATCCTAGGGCTGACGCTAACCCTAACCCTAACCCAAACACTATCCTAGGGTTGATGCTAACCCTAACCCTGACACTATCCTAGGGCTGATGCTAACCCTAACCCTAACCCTAACACTATGCTAGGGCTGATGCTAACCCTAACCCTAACACTATCCTAGGCCTGATGCTAACCCTAACCCTAACCCTAACACTATCCTAGGGTTTATGTTAACCCTAACCCTAACACTATCATAGGGCTGATGCTAACCCTAACCCTAACCCTAACACTATCCTAGGGCGGATGCTAACCCTAACCCTAATCCTAACACTATCCTAGGGCTGATGCTAACCCTAACACTAACACTATCCTAGGGCTGATGCTAACCCTAACCCTAACCCTAACACTATCCTAGGGCTGATGCTAACCCTAACCCAAACTCTACCACTATCTTAGGGCTGAGGCTAACCCTAACCCAAACACTATCCTACGGCTGATGCTAACCCTAACCCTAAACCAAACACTATCCTAAGGCTGATGCTAACCCTAACAGTAACACTATCCTGGGCCTGGTGCTTACCCTAACCCTAACCTTAACACTATCCTAGGGCTGATGCTAACCCTAACGCTAATACTATCCTAGGGCTGATGCTAACCCTAACACTAACCCTAACACTATCCTAGGGCTGATGCTAACCCTAACCCTAACCCTAACACTATCCTAGCGCTGATGCTAACCCTAATCCTAACACTATCCTAGGCCTGATGATAACCCTAACGCTAACACTTACACTATCCTAGGGCTGATGCTAACTCTAACCCTAACCCTAACACTATCCTAGGTCTGATGCTAACCCTAAACCTAACCCTATCCTAGGGCTGATGCTAACCCTAACCCTAACCCTAACACTATCCTAGGGATGATGTTAACCGTAACCCTAACACTATCCTAGGGCTGATGCTAACCCTAACCCTAACCCTAACACTATCCTAGGGCTGATGCTAACCCTAACCCTAACACTATCCTAGGCCTGATGCTAACCCTAACCCTAACACTATCCTAGGGCTGATGCTAACCCTAACCCTAACCCTAACACTATCCTAGGCCTGTTGCTAACCCTGTCCCTAACCCTAACACTCTCCTAGGGCTGAGGCTAACCCTAACCCTAACACTATCCTAGCACTGATGCTAACCCTAACCCTAACCCTAACACTATCCTAGGGTTGATGCTAACCCTAACCATAACACTACCCTAGGGCTGATGCTAACCCTAACCCTAACCCTAACACTATCCTAGGGCTGATGCTAACCCTAACCCTAACACTATCCTAGGGCTGATGCTAACCCTATCCCTAACCCTAACACTTTCCTAGGGCTGATGCTAACCCTAACACTAACACTATCCTAGGGATGATGCTAACCCTAACCCTAACCCTAACACTATCCTAGGGCTGATGCTAACCCTAACCCTAACACTATCCTATGGCTGATGCTAACCGTAACCCTAACCCTAACACTATCCTAGGGCTGATGCTAACCCTAACCCTAACACTATCCTAGGGCTGATGCTAACCCTAACCCTAACCCTAACACTATTCTAGGGCTGATGCTAACCATAACCCTAACCCTAACACTGTCCTAGAGCTGATGCTAACGCTAACCCTAACCCTAACCCTAACCCTAATACTATCCTAGGGCTGATGCTAACCCTAACCCTAACCCTAACAATATCCTAGGGCTGATGCTAACCCTAACACTAACACTATCCTAGGGCTGATGCTAACCCTAACCCTAACTCTAACACTATCCTAGGGCTGAGGCTAACCCTATCCCTAACACTATCCTACGGCTGATGCTAATTCTAACCCTAACCCTAACACTATCCTAAGGCTGATGCTAACCCTAACACTAACACTATCCTGGCCCTGGTGTTAACCCTAACCCTAACTCTAACACTATCCTAGGGCTGATGCTAACCCTAACCCTAACAATATCCTAGGCCTGATGATATCCCTATCCCTAAACCTAACACTATCCTAGGGCTGATGCTAACCCTAACCCTAACCCTAACACTATCCTAGGACTGATTCTAACCGTAACCCTAACACTATCCTAGGCCTGATGCTAACCCTAACTCTAACCCTAACACTATCCTAGGCCTGATGCTAACCCTGTCCCTAACCCTAACACTCTCCTAGGGCTCAGACTAACCCTAACCCTAACACTATCCTAGGGCTGATGCTAACCCTAACCCTAACCCAAACACTATCCTAGGGTTGATGCTAACCCTAACCCTGACACTATCCTAGGGCTGATGCTAACCCTAACCCTAACCCTAACACTATGCTAGGGCTGATGCTAACCCTAACCCTAACACTATCCTAGGGCTGATGCTAACCCTAACCCTAACCCTAACACTCTCCTAGGGCTCAGACTAACCCTAACCCTAACACTATCCTAGGGCTGATGCTAACCCTAACCCTAACCCAAACACTATCCTAGGGTTGATGCTAACCCTAACCCTGACACTATCCTAGGGCTGATGCTAACCCTAACCCTAACGCTAACACTATGCTAGGGCTGATGCTAACCCTAACCCTAACACTATCCTAGGGCTGATGCTAACCCTAACCCTAACAATATCCTAGGCCTGATGATATCCATAACCCTAAACCTAACACTATCCTAGGGCTGATGCTAACCCTAACCCTAACCCTAACACTATCCTAGGGCTGATTCTAACCGTAACCCTAACACTATCCTAGGCCTGATGCTAACCCTAACCCTTACCCTAACACTATCCTAGGGCTGATGCTAACCCTATCCCTAACCCTAACACTATCCTAGGGCTGATGCTAACCCTAACCCTAACCCTAACACTATCCTAGGGCTGATGCTAACCCTAACCCTAACTCTACCACTATCTAAAGGCTGAGGCTAACCCTAACCCAAACACTATCCTACGGCTGATGTTAACCCTAACCCTAAACCAAACACCATCCTAAGGCTGATGCTAACCCTAACAGTAACACTATCCTGGGCCTGGTGCTTACCCTAACCCTAACCTTAACACTATCCTAGGGCTGATGCTAACGCTAACGCTAATACTATCCTAGGGCTGATGCTAACCCTAACACTAACCCTAACACTATCCTAGGGCTGATGCTAACCCTAACCCTAACCCTAACACTATCCTAGTGCTGATGCTAACCCTAACCCTAACACTATCCTAGGCCTGATGCTAACCCTAACCCTAACACTTACACTATCCTAGGGCTGATGCTAACCCTAACCCTAACCGTAACACTATCCTAGGTCTGATGATAACCCTAAACCTAACCCTATCCTAGGGCTGATGCTAACCCTAACCCTAACCCTAACACTATCCTAGGGCTGATGTTAACCCTAACCCTAACACTATCCTAGGGCTGATGCTAACCCTAACCCTAACCCTAACACTATCCTAGGGCTGATGCTAACCCTAACCCTAACACTATCCTAGGCCTGATGCTAACCCTAACCCTAACACTATCCTAGGGCTGATGCTAACCCTAACCCTAACCCTAACACTATCCTAGGCCTGATGCTAACCCTGTCCCTAACCCTAACACTCTCCTAGGGCTGAGGCTAACCCTAACCCTAACACTATCCTAGGGCTGATGCTAACCCTAACCCTAACCCTAACACTATCCTAGGGTTGATGCTAACCCTAACCCTAACACTATCCTAGGGCTGATGATAACCCTAACACTAACCCTAACACTATCCTAGGGCTGATGCTAACCCTAACCCTAACACTATCCTAGGGCTGATGCTAACCCTATCCCTAACCCTAACACTTTCCTAGGGCTGATGCTAACCCTAACCCAAATACTATCCTAGGGCTGATGCTAACCCTAACCCTAACCCTAACACTATCCTAGGGCTTATGCTAACCCTAACCCTAACACTATCCTATGGCTGATGCTAACCCTAACCCTAACCCTAACACTATCCTAGGGATGATGCTAACCCTAACCCTAACACTATCCTAGGGCTGATGCTAACCGTAACCCTAACCCTAACACTATCCTAGGGCTGATGCTAACCATAACCCTAACCCTAACACTATCCTAGAGCTGATGCTAACGCTAACCCTAACCCTAACCCTAACCCTAATACTATCCAAGGCTGATGCTAACCCTAACCCTAACCCTAACACTATCATAGGGCTGATGCTAACCCTAACACTATCCTAGGGCTGATGCTAACCCTAACGCTAACCCTAACACTATCCTAGGGCAGATGCTAACCCTAACCCTAACTCTAACACTATCCTAGGGCTGAGGTTAACCCTATCCCTAACACTATCCTACGGCTGATGCTAACCCTAACCCTAACCCTAACACTATCCTAAGGCTGATGCTAAGCCTAACACTAACACTATCCTAGGCCTGGTGCTAACCCTAACCGTAACCCTAACACTATCCTAGGGCTGATGCTAACCCTAACCGGAACAATATCCTTGGCCTGATGATATCCCTATCCCTAAACCTAACACTATCCTAGGGCTGATGCTAACCCTAACCCTAACCCTAACACTATCCTAGGACTGATTCTAACCGTAATCCTAACACTTTCCTAGGCCTGATGCTAACCCTAACTCTAACCCTAACACTATCCTAGGCCTGATGCTAACCCTATCCCTAACCCTAACACTCTCCTAGGGCTCAGACCAACCCTAACCCTAACACTATCCTAGGGCTGATGCTAACCCTAACCCTAACCCAAACACTATCCTAGGGTTCATGCTAACCCTAACCCTGACACTATCCTAGGGCTGATGCTAACCCTAACCCTAACCCTAACACTATGCTAGGGCTGATGCTAACCCTAACCCTAACACTATCCTAGGCCTGATGCTAACCCTAACCCTAACCCTAACACTATCCTAGGGTTTATGTTAACCCTAACCCTAACACTATCATAGGGCTGATGCTAACCCTAACCCTAACCCTAACACTATCCTAGGGCGGATGCTAACCCTAACCCTAATCCTAACACTATCCTAGGGCTGATGCTAACCCTAACACTAACACTATCCTAGGGCTGATGCTAACCCTAACCCTAACCCTAACACTATCCTAGGGCTGATGCTAACCCTAACCCTAACTCTACCACTATCTTAGGGCTGAGGCTAACCCTAACCCAAACACTATCCTACGGCTGATGCTAACCCTAACCCTAAACCAAACACTATCCTAAGGCTGATGCTAACCCTAACAGTAACACTATCCTGGGCCTGGTGCTTACCCTAACCCTAACCTTAACACTATCCTTGGGCTGATGCTAACCCTAACGCTAATACTATCCTAGGGCTGATGCTAACCCTAACACTAACCCTAAAACTATCCTAGGGCTGATGCTAACCCTAACCCTAACCCTAACACTATCCTAGCGCTGATGCTAACCCTAATCCTAACACTATCCTAGGCCTGATGATAACCCTAACGCTAACACTTACACTATCCTAGGGCTGATGCTAACCCTAACCCTAACCCTAACACTATCCTAGGTCTGATGTTAACCCTAAACCTAACCCTATCCTAGGGCTGATGCTAACCCTAACCCTAACCCTAACACTATCCTAGGGATGATGTTAACCGTAACCCTAACACTATCCTAGGGCTGATGCTAACCCTAACCCTAACCCTAACACTATCCTAGGGCTGATGCTAACCCTAACCCTAACACTATCCTAGGCCTGATGCTAACCCTAACCCTAACACTATCCTAGGGCTGATGCTAACCCTAACCCTAACCCTAACACTATCCTAGGCCTGTTGCTAACCCTGTCCCTAACCCTAACACTCTCCTAGGGCTGAGGCTAACCCTAACCCTAACACTATCCTAGCACTGATGCTAACCCTAACCCTAACCCTAACACTATCCTAGGGTTGATGCTAACCCTAACCATAACACTACCCTAGGGCTGATGCTAACCCTAACCCTAACCCTAACACTATCCTAGGGCTGATGCTAACCCTAACCCTAACACTATCCTAGGGCTGATGCTAACCCTATCCCTAACCCTAACACTTTCCTAGGGCTGATGCTAACCCTAACACTAACACTATCCTAGGGATGATGCTAACCCTAACCCTAACCCTAACACTATCCTAGGGCTGATGCTAACCCTAACCCTAACACTATCCTATGGCTGATGCTAACCCTAACCCTAACCCTAACACTATCCTAGGGCTGATGCTAACCCTAACCCTAACACTATCCTAGGGCTGATGCTAACCCTAACCCTAACCCTAACACTATTCTAGGGCTGATGCTAACCATAACCCTAACCCTAACACTATCCTAGAGCTGATGCTAACGCTAACCCTAACCCTAACCCTAACCCTAACCCTAATACTATCCTAGGGCTGATGCTAACCCTAACCCTAACCCTAACAATATCCTAGGGCTGATGCTAACCCTAACACTAACACTATCCTAGGGCTGATGCTAACCCTAACCCTAACTCTAACACTATCCTAGGGCTGAGGCTAACCCTATCCCTAACACTATCCTACGGCTGATGCTAATTCTAACCCTAACCCTAACACTATACTAAGGCTGATGCTAACCCTATCCCTAACACTATCCTACGGCTGATGCTAATTCTAACCCTAACCCTAACACTATCCTAAGGCTGATGGTAACCCTAACACTAACACTATCCTGGCCCTGGTGTTAACCCTAACCCTAACTCTAACACTCTCCTAGGGCTGATGCTAACCCTAACCCTAACAATATCCTAGGCCTGATGATATCCCTATCCCTAAACCTAACACTATCCTAGGGCTGATGCTAACCCTAACCCTAACCCTAACACTATCCTAGGACTGATTCTAACCGTAACCCTAACACTATCCTAGGCCTGATGCTAACCCTAACTCTAACCCTAACACTATCCTAGGCCTGATGCTAACCCTGTCCCTAACCCTAACACTCTCCTAGGGCTCAGACTAACCCTAACCCTAACACTATCCTAGGGCTGATGCTAACCCTAACCCTAACCCAAACACTATCCTAGGGTTGATGCTAACCCTAACCCTGACACTATCCTAGGGCTGATGCTAACCCTAACCCTAACCCTAACACTATGCTAGGGCTGCTGCTAACCCTAACCCTAACACTATCCTAGGGCTGATGCTAACCCTAACCCTAACCCTAACACTCTCCTAGGGCTCAGACTAACCCTAACCCTAACACTATCCTAGGGCTGATTCTAACCCTAACCCTTACCCTAACACTATCCTAGGGCTGATGCTAACCCTATCCCTAACCCTAACACTATCCTAGGTCGGATGCTAACCCTAACCCTAACCCTAACACTATCCTAGGGCTGATGCTAACCATAACCCTAACCCTAACACTATCCTAGGGCTGATGCTAACCCTAACCCTAGCCCTAACACTATCCTAGGGCTGATGCTAACCCTAAACCTAACACTATCCTAGGCCTGATGTTAACCCTAACCCTAACACTATCCTAGGGCTGATGCTAACCCTAACCCTAACCCTAACACTATCCTAGGCCTGTTGCTAACCCTGTCGCTAACCCTAACACTCTCCTAGGGCTGAGGCTAACCCTAACCCTAACACTATCCTAGCGCTGATGCTAACCCTAACCCTAACCCTAACACTATCCTAGGGTTGATGCTAACCCTAACCCTAACACTATCCTAGGGCTGATGCTAACCCTAACCCTAACCCTAACACTATCCTAGGGCTGATGCTAACCCTAACCCTAACACTATCCTAGGGCTGATGCTAACCCTATCCCTAACCCTAACACTTTCCTAGGGCTGATGCTAACCCTAACACTAACACTATCCTAGGGATGATGCTAACCCTAACCCTAACCCTAACACTATCCTAGGGCTGATGCTAACCCTAACCCTAACACTATCCTATGGCTGATGCTAACCCTAACCCTAACCCTAACACTATCCTAGGGCTGATGCTAACCCTAACCCTAACACTATCCTAGGGCTGATGCTAACCCTAACCCTAACCCTAACACTATTCTAGGGCTGATGCTAACCATAACCCTAACCCTAACACTATCCTAGAGCTGATGCTAACGCTAACCCTAACCCTATCCCTAACCCTAATACTATCCTAGGGCTGATGCTAACCCTAACCCTAACCCTAACACTATCCTAGGGCTGATGCTAACCCTAACACTAACACTATCCTAGGGCTGATGCTAACCCTAACCCTAACTCTAACACTATCCTAGGGCTGAGGCTAACCCTATCCCTAACACTATCCTACGGCTGATGCTAACTCTAACCCTAACCCTAACACTATCCTAAGGCTGATGCGAACCCTAACACTAACACTATCCTAGGCCTGGTGTTAACCCTAACCCTAACTCTAACACTATCCTAGGGCTGATGCTAACCCTAACCCTAACAATATCCTAGGCCTGATGATATCCCTATCCCTAAACCTAACACTATCCTAGGGCTGATGCTAACCCTAACCCTAACCCTAACACTATCCTAGGACTGATTCTAACCGTAACCCTAACACTATCCTAGGCCTGATACTAACCCTAACTCTAACCCTAACACTATCCTAGGCCTGATGCTAACCCTATCCCTAACCCTAACACTCTCCTAGGGCTCAGACTAACCCTAACCCTAACACTGTCCTAGGGCTGATGCTAACCCTAACCCTAACCCAAACACTATCCTAGGGTTGATGCTAACCCTAACCCTGACACTCTCCTAGGGCTGATGCTAACCCTAACCCTAACCCTAACACTATGCTAGGGCTGATGCTAACCCTAACCCTAACACTATCCTAGGGCTGATGCTAACCCTAACCCTAACCCTAACACTATCCTAGGGCTGATGCTAACCCTAACCCTAACCCTAACACTATCCTAGGGCTGATGCTAACCCTAACCCTAACCCTAACACTATCCTAGGGCTGATGCTAACCCTAACCCTAACAATATCCTAGGCCTGATGATATCCATAACCCTAAACCTAACACTATCCTAGGGCTGATGCTAACCCTAACCCTAACCCTAACACTATCCTAGGGCTGATTCTAACCGTAACCCTAACACTATCCTAGGCCTGATGCTAACCCTAACCCTTACCCTAACACTATCCTAGGGCTGATGCTAACCCTATCCCTAACCCTAACACTATCCTAGGGCGGATGCTAACCCTAACCCTAACCCTAACACTATCCTAGGGCTGATGCTAACCCTAACACTAACACTATCCTAGGGCTGATGCTAACCATAACCCTAACCCTAACACTATCCTAGGGCTGATGCTAACCCTAACCCTAACTCTAACACTATCTTAGGGCTGAGGCTAACCCTAACCCTAACACTATCCTACGGCTGATGCTAACCCTAACCCTAACCCAAACACTATCCTAGGGCTGATGCTAACCCTAACCCTAACACTATCCTTGGCCTGATGCTAACCCTAACCCTAACCCTAACACTATCCTAGGGCTGATGCTAACCCTAACCCTAACACTATCCTAGGCCTGATGATAACCCAAACCCTAACCCTAACACTATCCTAGGGCTGATGCTAACCCTAAACCTAACACTATCCCAGGGCTGATGCTAACCCTAACCCTAACCCTAACACTATCCTCGGGCTGATGCTAAACCTAACGCTAACCCTAACACTATCCTTGAACTGATGCTAACCCTAACCCTAACCCTAACACTATCCTAGGCCTGATGATAACCCTAACACTAACCCTAACACTATCCTAGGGTTTATGTTAACCCGAACCCTAACACTATCCTAGGGCTGATGCTAACCCTAACCCTAACACTATCCTAGGGCTGATGCTAACCCTAACCCTAACCCTAACACTATCCTAAGTCTGATGCTAACCCTAGCCCTCACACTATCCTAGGCCTGATGATAACCCTAACCCTAACCTTAACACTATCCTAGGGCTGATGCTAACCCTAACCCTATCCCTAACACTATCCTAGAGGTGATGCTAACCCTAACACTAACACTATCCTAGGCCTGATGATAACCCTAACCCTAACCCTAACACTATCCTAGGGCTGATGCTAACCCTAACCCTAACACTATCCTAGGGCTGATGCTAACCCTATCCCTAACCCTAACACTTTCCTAGGGCTGATGCTAACCCTAACACTAACACTATCCTAGGGATGATGCTAACCCTAACCCTAACCCTAACACTATCCTAGGGCTGATGCTAACCCTAACCCTAACACTATCCTATGGCTGATGCTAACCCTAACCCTAACCCTAACACTATCCTAGGGCTGATGCTAACCCTAACCCTAACACTATCCTAGGGCTGATGCTAACCCTAACCCTAACCCTAACACTATTCTAGGGCTGATGCTAACCATAACCCTAACCCTAACACTATCCTAGAGCTGATGCTAACGCTAACCCTAACCCTAACCCTAACCCTAATACTATCCTAGGGCTGATGCTAACCCTAACCCTAACCCTAACAATATCCTAGGGCTGATGCTAACCCTAACACTAACACTATCCTAGGGCTGATGCTAACCCTAACCCTAACTCTAACACTATCCTAGGGCTGAGGCTAACCCTATCCCTAACACTATCCTACGGCTGATGCTAATTCTAACCCTAACCCTAACACTATACTAAGGCTGATGCTAACCCTATCCCTAACACTATCCTACGGCTGATGCTAATTCTAACCCTAACCCTAACACTATCCTAAGGCTGATGCTAACCCTAACACTAACACTATCCTGGCCCTGGTGTTAACCCTAACCCTAACTCTAACACTCTCCTAGGGCTGATGCTAACCCTAACCCTAACAATATCCTAGGCCTGATGATATCCCTATCCCTAAACCTAACACTATCCTAGGGCTGATGCTAACCCTAACCCTAACCCTAACACTATCCTAGGACTGATTCTAACCGTAACCCTAACACTATCCTAGGCCTGATGCTAACCCTAACTCTAACCCTAACACTATCCTATGCCTGATGCTAACCCTGTCCCTAACCCTAACACTCTCCTAGGGCTCAGACTAACCCTAACCCTAACACTATCCTAGGGCTGATGCTAACCCTAACCCTAACCCAAACACTATCCTAGGGTTGATGCTAACCCTAACCCTGACACTATCCTAGGGCTGATGCTAACCCTAACCCTAACCCTAACACTATGCTAGGGCTGCTGCTAACCCTAACCCTAACACTATCCTGGGGCTGATGCTAACCCTAACCCTAACCCTAACACTCTCCTAGGGCTCAGACTAACCCTAACCCTAACACTATCCTAGGGCTGATTCTAACCCTAACCCTAACCCAAACACTATCCTAGGGTTGATGCTAACCCTAACCCTGACACTATCCTAGGGCTGATGCTAACCCTAACCCTAACGCTAACACTATGCTAGGGCTGATGCTAACCCTAACCCTAACACTATCCTAGGGCTGATGCTAACCCTAACCCTAACCCTAACACTATCCTAGGGCTGATGCTAACCCTAACCCTAACCCTAACACTATCCTAGGGCTGATGCTAACCCTAACCCTAACCCTAACACTATCTTAGGGCTGATGCTAACCCTAACCCTAACAATATCCTAGGCCTGATGATATCCATAACCCTAAACCTAACACTATCCTAGGGCTGATGCTAACCCTAACCCTAACCCTAACACTATCCTAGGGCTGATTCTAACCGTAACCCTAACACTATCCTAGGCCTGATGCTAACCCTAACCCTTACCCTAACACTATCCTAAGGCTGATGCTAACCCTATCCCTAACCCTAACTCTATCCTAGGTCGGATGCTAACCCTAACCCTAACCCTAACACTATCCTAGGGCTGATGCTAACCATAACCCTAACCCTAACACTATCCTAGGGCTGATGCTAACCCTAACCCTAGCCCTAACACTATCCTAGGGCTGATGCTAACCCTAACCCTAACACTATCCTAGGGCTGATGCTAACCCTAACCCTAACCCTAACACTATCCTAGGGCTGATGCTAACCCTAACCCTAACACTATCCTAGGGCTGATGCTAACCCTATCCCTAACCCTAACACTTTCCTAGGGCTGATGCTAACCCTAACACTAACACTATCCTAGGGATGATGCTAACCCTAACCCTAACCCTAACACTATCCTAGGGCTGATGCTAACCCTAACCCTAACACTATCCTATGGCTGATGCTAACCCTAACCCTAACCCTAACACTATCCTAGGGCTGATGCTAACCCTAACCCTAACACTATCCTAGGGCTGATGCTAACCCTAACCCTAACCCTAACACTATTCTAGGGCTGATGCTAACCATAACCCTAACCCTAACACTATCCTAGAGCTGATGCTAACGCTAACCCTAACCCTATCCCTAACCCTAATACTATCCTAGGGCTGATGCTAACCCTAACCCTAACCCTAACACTATCCTAGGGCTGATGCTAACCCTAACACTAACACTATCCTAGGGCTGATGCTAACCCTAACCCTAACTCTAACACTATCCTAGGGCTGAGGCTAACCCTATCCCTAACACTATCCTACGGCTGATGCTAACTCTAACCCTAACCCTAACACTATCCTAAGGCTGATGCGAACCCTAACACTAACACTATCCTAGGCCTGGTGTTAACCCTAACCCTAACTCTAACACTATCCTAGGGCTGATGCTAACCCTAACCCTAACAATATCCTAGGCCTGATGATATCCCTATCCCTAAACCTAACACTATCCTAGGGCTGATGCTAACCCTAACACTAACCCTAACACTATCCTAGGACTGATTCTAACCGTAACCCTAACACTATCCTAGGCCTGATGCTAACCCTAACTCTAACCCTAACACTATCCTAGGCCTGATGCTAACCCTATCCCTAACCCTAACACTCTCCTAGGGCTCAGACTAACCCTAACCCTAACACTGTCCTAGGGCTGATGCTAACCCTAACCCTAACCCAAACACTATCCTAGGGTTGATGCTAACCCTAACCCTGACACTCTCCTAGGGCTGATGCTAACCCTAACCCTAACCCTAACACTATGCTAGGGCTGATGCTAACCCTAACCCTAACACTATCCTAGGGCTGATGCTAACCCTAACCCTAACCCTAACACTATCCTAGGGCTGATGCTAACCCTAACCCTAACCCTAACACTATCCTAGGGCTGATGCTAACCCTAACCCTAACCCTAACACTATCCTAGGGCTGATGCTAACCCTAACCCTAACAATATCCTAGGCCTGATGATATCCATAACCCTAAACCTAACACTATCCTAGGGCTGATGCTAACCCTAACCCTAACCCTAACACTATCCTAGGGCTGATTCTAACCGTAACCCTAACACTATCCTAGGCCTGATGCTAACCCTAACCCTTACCCTAACACTATCCTAGGGCTGATGCTAACCCTATCCCTAACCCTAACACTATCCTAGGGCGGATGCTAACACTAACCCTAACCCTAACCCTAACACTATCCTAGGGCTGATGCTAACCCTAACACTAACACTATCCTAGGGCTGATGCTAACCATAACCCTAACCCTAACACTATCCTAGGGCTGATGCTAACCCTAACCCTAACTCTAACACTATCTTAGTGCTGAGGCTAACCCTAACCCTAACACTATCCTACGGCTGATGCTAACCCTAACCCTAACCCAAACACTATCCTAGGGCTGATGCTAACCCTAACCCTAACACTATCCTTGGCCTGATGCTAACCCTAACCCTAACCCTAACACTATCCTAGGGCTGATGCTAACCCTAACCCTAACACTATCCTAGGCCTGATGATAACCCAAACCCTAACCCTAACACTATCCTAGGGCTGATGCTAACCCTAAACCTAACACTATCCCAGGGCTGATGCTAACCCTAACCCTAACCCTAACACTATCCTCGGGCTGATGCTAAACCTAACGCTAACCCTAACACTATCCTTGAACTGATGCTAACCCTAACCCTAACCCTAACACTATCCTAGGCCTGATGATAACCCTAACACTAACCCTAACACTATCCTAGGGTTTATGTTAACCCTAACCCTAACACTATCCTAGGGCTGATGCTAACCCTAACCCTAACACTATCCTAGGGCTGATGCTATCCCTAACCCTAACCCTAACACTATCCTAAGTCTGATGCTAACCCTAGCCCTCACACTATCCTAGGCCTGATGATAACCCTAACCCTAACCTTAACACTATCCTAGGGCTGATGCTAACCCTAACCCTATCCCTAACACTATCCTAGAGGTGATGCTAACCCTAACACTAACACTATCCTAGGCCTGATGATAACCCTAACCCTAACCCTAACACTATCCTAGGGCTGATGCTAACCCTAACCCTAACACTATCCTAGGGCTGATGATAACCCTAACCCTAACCCTAACACTATCCTAGGGTTTATGTTAACCCTAACCCTAACACTATCCTAGGGCTGATGCTAACCCTAACCCTAACACTATCCTAGGGGTGATGCTAACCCTAACCCTAACCCTAACACTATCCTAAGTCTGATGCTAACCCTAGCCCTCACACTATCCTAGGCCTGATGATAACCCTAACCATAACCTTAACACTATCTTAGGGCTGATGCTAACCCAAACCCTAACCCTAACACTATCCTAGGGCTGATGCTAACCCTAACCCTAACACTATCCTAGGGCTGATGCTAACCCTAACCCTAACCCTAACACTATCCTAGGGCTGATGCTAACCCTAACTCTAACCCTAACACTATCCTTGAACTGATGCTAATCCTAATCCTAACCCTAACACTATCCTAGGCCTGATGATAACCCTAACCCTAACCCTAACACTATCCTAGGGTTTATGTTAACCCTAACCCTAACACTATCCTAGGGCTGATGCTAAACCTAACCCTAACCCTAACACTATCCTAGGGCTGATGCTAACCCTAACACTAACACTCTCCTAGGGCTGATGCTAACCCTAACCCTAACACTATCCCAGGCCTGATGCTAACCCTAACCCTAACACTATCCTAAAGCTGATGCTAACCATTACCCTAACCCTAACACTATCCTAGGCCTGATGCTAACCCTATCCCTAACCCTAACACTCTCCTAGGGCTGAGGCTAACCCTAAACCAAACACTATCCTAGGGCTGATGCTAACCCTAACCATAACACTAACACTATCCTAGGGTTGATGCTAACCCTAACCCTAACACTATCCTAGGCCTGATGCTAACCCTAACCCTAACCCTAACACTATCCTAGGGCTGATGCTAACCCTAACCCTAACACTATCCTAGGGCTAATGCTAACCCTAACCCTAACCCTAACCTTATCCTAGGGCTGATGCTAACCCTCACCCTAACACTATCCTAGGCCTGATGATAACCCTAACCCTAACCCTAACACTATCCTAGGGCTGATGTTAACCCTAACCCTAACACTATCCTAGGGTTGATGCTAACCCTAACCCTAACCCTAACACTATCCTAGGGCTGATGCTAAACCTAACGCTAACCCTAACACTATCCTTGAACTGATGCTAACCCTAACCCTAACCATAACACTATCCTAGGCCTGATGATAACCCTAACCCTAACCCTAACACTCTCCTAGGGTTTATGTTAACCCTAACCCTAACACTATCCTAGGGCTGATGCTAACCCTAACCCTAACCCTAACACTATCCTAGGGCGGATGCTAACCCTAACCCTAATCCTAACACTATCCTAGGGCTGATGCTAATCCTAACACTAACACTATCCTAGGGCTGATGCTAACCCTAACCCTAACCCTAACACTATCCTAGGGCTGATGCTAACCCTAACCCTAACTCTACCACTATCTAAAGGCTGAGGCTAACCCTAACCCAAACACTATCCTACGGCTGATGCTAACCCTAACCCTAAACCAAACACTATCCTAAGGCTGATGCTAACCCTAACAGTAACACTATCCTGGGCCTGGTGCTTACCCTAACCCTAACCTTAACACTATCCTAGGGCTGATGCTAACCTTAACGCTAATACTATCCTAGGGCTGATGCTACCCCTAACACTAACCCTAACACTATCCTAGGTCTGATGCTAACCCTAACCCTAACCCTAACACTATCCTAGCGCTGATGCTAACCCTAACCCTAACACTATCCTAGGCCTGATGCTAACCCTAACCCTAACACTTACACTATCCTAGGGCTGATGCTAACCCTAACCCTAACCCTAACACTATCCTAGGTCTGATGCTAACCCTAAACCTAACCCTATCCTATGGCTGATGCTAACCCTAACCCACCCCTAACACTATCCTAGGGCTGATGTTAACCCTAACCCTAACACTATCCTAGGGCTGATGCTAACCCTAACCCTAACCGTAACACTATCCTAGGGCTGATGCTAACCCTAACCCTAACACTATCCTAGGCCTGATGCTAACCCTAACCCTAACACTATCCTAGGGCTGATGCTAACCCTAACCCTAACCCTAACACTATCCTAGGCCTGATGCTAACCCTGTCCCTAACCCTAACACTCTCCTAGGGCTGAGGCTAACCCTAACCCTAACACTATCCTAGGGCTGATGCTAACCCTAACCCTAACCCTAACACTATCCTAGGGTTGATGCTAACCCTAACCCTAACACTATCCTAGGGCTGATGCTAACCCTAACACTAACCCTAACAGTATCCTAGGGCTGATGCTAACCCTAACCCTAACACTATCCTAGGGCTGATGCTAACCCTATCCCTAACCCTAACACTTTCCTAGGGCTGATGCTAACCCTAACCCTAACACTATCCTAGGGCTGATGCTAACCCTACCCCTAACCCTAACACTATCCTAGGGCTGATGCTAACCCTAACCCTAACACTATCCTATGGCTGATGCTAACGCTAACCCTAACCCTAACACTATCCTAGGGCTGATGCTAACCCTAACCCTAACACTATCCTAGGGCTGATGCTAACCCTAACCCTAACCCTAACACTATCCTAGGGCTGATGCTAACCATAACCCTAACCCTAACACTATCCTAGAGCTGATGCTAACGCTAACCCTAACCCTAACCCTAACCTTAATACTATCCTAGGGCTGATGCTAACCCTAACCCTAACCCTAACACTATCCTAGGGCTGATGCTAACCCTAACACTAACACTATCCTAGGGCTGATGCTAACCCTAACCCTAATCCTAACACTATCCTAGGGCTGATGCTAACCCTAACCCTAACTCTAACACTATCCTAGGGCTGAGGCTAACCCTATCCCTAACACTATCCTACGGCTGATGCTAACCCTAACCCTAACCCTAACACTATCCTAAGGCTGATGCTAACCCTAACACTAACACTATCCTAGGCCTGGTGCTAACCCTAACCCTAACCCTAACACTATCCTAGGGCTGATGCTAACCCTAACCCTAACAATATCCTTGGCCTGATGATATCCCTATCCCTAAACCTAACACTATCCTAGGGCTGATGCTAACCCTAACCCTAACCCTAACACTATCCTAGGACTGATTCTAACCGTAATCCTAACAATATCCTAGGCCTGATGCTAACCCTATCCCCAACCCTAACACTCTCCTAGGGCTCAGACTAACCCTAACCCTAACACTATCCTACGGCTGATGCTAACCCTAACCCTAACCCAAACACTATCCTAGGGTTGATGCTAACCCTAACCCTGACACTATCCTAGGGCTGATGCTAACCCTAACCCTAACCCTAACACTATGCTAGGGCTGATGCTAACCCTAACCCTAACACTATCCTAGGCCTGATGCTAACCCTAACCCTAACCCTAACACTATCCTAGGGTTTATGTTAACCCTAACACTAACACTATCATAGGGCTGATGCTAACCCTAACCCTAACCCTAACACTATCCTAGGGCGGATGCTAACAATAATCCTAATCCTAACACTATCCTAGGGCTGATGCTAACCCTAACACTAAAACTATCCTAGGGCTGAGGCTAACCCTAACCCTAACCCTAACACTATCCTAGGGCTGATGCTAACCCTAACCCTAACTCTACCACTATCTTAGGGCTGAGGCTAACCCTAACCCAAACACTATCCTACGGCTGATGCTAACCCTAACCCTAAACCAAACACTATCGTAAGGCTGATGCTAACCCTAACAGTAACACTATCTGGGGCCTGGTGCTTACCCTAACCCTAACCTTAACACTATCCTAGGGCTGATGCTAACCCTAACGCTAATACTATCCTAGGGCTGATGGTAACCCTAACACTAACCCTAACACTATCCTAGGGCTGATGCTAACCCTAACCCTAACCCTAACACTATCCTAGCGCTGATGCTAACCCTAACCCTAACACTATCCTAGGCCTGATGCTAACCCTAACCTTAACACATACACTATCCTAGGGCTGATGCTAACCCTAACCCTAACCCTAACACTATCCTAGGTCTGATGCTTACCCTAAACCTAACCCTATCCTAGGGCTGATGCTAACCCTAACCCTAACCCTAACACTACCCTAGGGATGATGTTAACCCTAACCCTAACACTATCCTAGGGCTGATGCTAACCCTAACCCTAACCCTAACACTATCCTAGGGCTGATGATAACGCTAACACTAACACTATCCTAGGGCTGATGCTAACCATAACACTAACACTATCCTAGGGCTGATGCTAACCATAACCCTAACCCTAACACTATCCTAGGACTGATTCTAACCGTAACCCTAACACTATCCTAGGCCTGATGCTAATCCTAACTCTAACCCTAACACTATCCTAGGCCTGATGCTAACCCTATCCCTATCCCTAACACTCTCCTAGGGTTGATGCTAACCCTAACCCTGACACTATCCTAGGGCTGATGCTAACCCTAACCCTAACGCTAACACTATGCTAGGGCTGATGCTAACCCTAACCCTAACACTATCCTAGGCCTGATGCTAACCCTAACCCTAACCCTAACACTATCCTAGGGCTGATGCTAACCCTAACCCTAACCCTAACACTATCCTAGAGCTGATGCTAACCCTAACCCTAACGCTAACACTATCCTAGGGCTGATGCTAACCCTAACCCTAACAATATCCTAGGCCTGATGATATCCATAACCCTAAACCTAGCACTATCCTAGGGCTGATGCTAACCCTAACCCTAACCCTAACACTATCCTAGGGCTGATTCTAACCGTAACCCTAACACTATCCTAGGCCTGATGCTAACCCTAACCCTTACCCTAACACTATCCTAGGGCTGATGCTAACCCTATCCCTATCCCTAACACTATCCTAGGGCGGATGCTAACCCTAACCCTAACCCTAACACTATCCTAGGGCTGATGCTAAACCTAACACTAACACTATCCTAGGGCTGATGCTAACCATAACCCTAACCCTAACACTATCCTAGGGCTGATGCTAACCCTAACCCTAACTCTAACACTATCTTAGGGCTGAGGCTAACCCTAACCCTAACACTATCCTACGGCTGATGCTAACCCTAACCCTAACCCAAACACTGTCCTAGGGCTGATGCTAACCCTAACCCTAACACTATCCTTGGCCTGATGCTAACCCTAACCCTAACCCTAACACTATCCTAGGGCTGATGCTAACCCTAACCCTAACACTATCCCAGGGCTGATGCTAACCCTAACCCTAACACTATCCCAGGGCTGATGCTAACCCTACCCTAACTCTAACACTATCCTAGGGCTGATGCTAACCCTAACGCTAACACTATCCTAGGCCTGATGATAACCCAAACCCTAACCCTAACACTATCCTAGGGCTGATGCTAACCCTAAACCTAACACTAACCCAGGGCTGATGCTAACCCTAACCCTAACCCTAACACTATCCTCGGGCTGATGCTAACCCTAACGCTAACCCTAACACTATCCTTGAACTGATGCTAACCCTAACCCTAACCCTAACACTATCCTAGGCCTGATGATAACCCTAACAATAACCCTAACACTATCCTAGGGTTTATGTTAACCCTAACCCTAACACTATCCTAGGGCTGATGCTAACCCTAAACCTAACACTATCCTAGGGCTGATGCTAACCCTAACCCTAACACTATCCTAGGGCTGATGCTAACCCTAACCCTAACTCTAACACTATCCTAAGTCTGATGCTAACCCTAGCCCTCACACTATCCTAGGCCTGATGATAACCCTAAACCTAACCTTAACACTATCCTACGGCTGATGCTAACCCTAGCCCTATCCCTAACACTATCCTAGAGGTGATGCTAACCCTAACCCTAACACTATCCTAGGCCTGATGATAACCCTAACCCTAACCCTAACACTATCCTAGGGCTGATGCTAACCCTAATGCTAACCCTAACACTATCCTTGAACTGATGCTAACCCTAACCCTAACCCTAACACTATCCTAGGCCTAATGATAACCCTAACCCTAACCCTAACACTATCCTAGGGTTTATGTTAACCCTAACCGTAACACTATCCTACGGCTGATGCTAACCCTAACCGTAAACCTAACACTATCCTAGGGCAGATGCTAACCCTAACCCTAACCCTAACACTATCCTAGGGCTGATGCTAACCCTAACACTAACACTCTCCTAGGGCTGATGCTAACCCTAACCCTAACACTATCCTAGGCCTGATGCTAACCCTATCCCTAACCCTAACACTCCCTAGGGCTGAGGCTAACCCTAAACCTAACACTATCCTAGGGCTGATGCTAACCCTAACCATAACACTAACACTATCCTAGGATTAATGCTAACCCTAACCCTAACACTATCCTAGGCCTGATGCTAACCCTAACCCTAACCCTAACACTATCCTAGGGCTGATGCTAACCCTAACCCTAACACTATCCTAGGGCTAATGCTAACCCTAACCCTAACACTAACACTTTCCTAGGGCTGATGCTAACCCTAACCCTAACACTATCCTAGGCCTGATGATAACCCTAACCCTAACCCTAACACTATCCTAGGGCTGATGTTAACCCTAAGCCTAACACTATCCTAGGGTTGATGCTAACCCTAACGCTAACCCTAACACTATTCTTGAACTGATGCTCACCCTAACCCTAACCATAACACTATCCTAGGCCTGATGATAACCCTAACCCTAACCCTAACACTATCCTAGGGTTTATGTTAACCCTATCCCTAACACTATCCTAGCGCTGATGCTAACCCTAACACTAACACTATCCTAGGGCTGATGCTAACCCTAACCCTAACCCTAACACTATCCTAAGTCTGATGCTAACCCTAGCCCTCACACTATCCTAGGCCTGATGATAACCCTAACCCTAACCTTAACACTATCCTAGGGCTGATGCTAACCCTAACCCTATCCCTAACACTATCCTAGAGCTGATGCTAACCCTAACCCTAACACTATCCTAGCCCTGATGATAACCCTAACCCTAACCCTGACACTATCCTAGGGCTGATGCTAACCCTAACCCTAACACTATACTAGGACTTATGCTAACCCTAACGCTAACCCTAACACTATCCTAGGGCTGATGCTAACCCTAACCCTAACCCTAACACTATCCTATGCCTGATGATAACCCTAACCCTAACCCTATAACTATCATAGGGTTTATGTTAACCCTAACCCTAACACTATCCTAGGGCTGATGCTAACCCTAACACTAACACTATCCTAGGGCTGATGCTAACCCTAACCCTAACTCTAACACTATCCTAGGGCTGAGGCTAACCCTATCCCTAACACTATCCTACGGCTGATGCTAATTCTAACCCTAACCCTAACACTATCCTAAGGCTGATGCTAACCCTAACACTAACACTATCCTAGGCCTGGTGTTAACCCTAACCCTAACTCTAACACTATCCTAGGGCTGATGCTAACCCTAACCCTAACAATATCCTAGGCCTGATGATATCCCTATCCCTAAACCTAACACTATCCTAGGGCTGATGCTAACCCTAACCCTAACCCTAACACTATCCTAGGACTGATTCTAACCGTAACCCTAACACTATCCTAGGCCTGATGCTAACCCTAACTCTAACCCTAACACTATCCTAGGCCTGATGCTAACCCTATCCCTAACCCTAACACTCTCCTAGGGCTCAGACTAACCCTAACCCTAACACTATCCTTGGGCTGATGCTAACCCTAACCCTAACCCAAACACTATCCTAGGGTTGATGCTAAGCCTAACCCTGACACTATCCTAGGGCTGATGCTAACCCTAACCCTAACCCTAACACTATCCTAGGGCTGATTCTAACCGTAACCCTAACACTATCCTAGGCCTGATGCTAACCCTAACCCTTACCCTAACACTATCCTAGGGCTGATGCTAACCCTATCCCTATCCCTAACACTATCCTAGGGCGGATGCTAACCCTAACCCTAACCCTAACACTAACCTAGGGCTGATGCTAACCCTAACACTAACACTATCCTAGGGCTGATGCTAACCATAACCCTAACCCTAACACTATCCTAGGGCTGATGCTAACCCTAACCCTAACTCTAACACTATCTTAGGGCTGAGGCTAACCCTAACCCTAACACTGTCCTAGGGCTGATGCTAACCCTAACCCTAACACTATCCTTGGCCTGATGCTAACCCTAACCCTAACCCTAACACTATCCTAGGGCTGATGCTAACCCTAACCCTAACACTATCCCAGGGCTGATGCTAACCCTAACCCTAACACTATCCCAGGGCTGATGCTAACCCTACCCTAACTCTAACACTATCCTAGGGCTGATGCTAACCCTAACGCTAACACTATCCTAGGCCTGATGATAACCCAAACCCTAACCCTAACACTATCCTAGGGCTGATGCTAACCCTAAACCTAACACTAACCCAGGGCTGATGCTAACCCTAACCCTAACCCTAACACTATCCTCGGGCTGATGCTAACCCTAACGCTAACCCTAACACTATCCTTGAACTGATGCTAACCCTAACCCTAACCCTAACACTATCCTAGGCCTGATGATAACCCTAACAATAACCCTAACACTATCCTAGGGTTTATGTTAACCCTAACCCTAACACTATCCTAGGGCTGATGCTAACCCTAAACCTAACACTATCCTAGGGCTGATGCTAACCCTAACCCTAACACTATCCTAGGGCTGATGCTAACCCTAACCCTAACTCTAACACTATCCTAAGTCTGATGCTAACCCTAGCCCTCACACTATCCTAGGCCTGATGATAACCCTAAACCTAACCTTAACACTATCCTACGGCTGATGCTAACCCTAGCCCTATCCCTAACACTATCCTAGAGGTGATGCTAACCCTAACCCTAACACTATCCTAGGCCTGATGATAACCCTAACCCTAACCCTAACACTATCCTAGGGCTGATGCTAACCCTAATGCTAACCCTAACACTATCCTTGAACTGATGCTAACCCTAACCCTAACCCTAACACTATCCTAGGCCTAATGATAACCCTAACCCTAACCCTAACACTATCCTAGGGTTTATGTTAACCCTAACCGTAACACTATCCTACGGCTGATGCTAACCCTAACCGTAAACCTAACACTATCCTAGGGCAGATGCTAACCCTAACCCTAACCCTAACACTATCCTAGGGCTGATGCTAACCCTAACACTAACACTCTCCTAGGGCTGATGCTAACCCTAACCCTAACACTATCCTAGGCCTGATGCTAACCCTAACCCTAACACTATCCTAAAGCTGATGCTAACCATTACCCTAACCCTAACACTATCCTAGGCCTGATGCTAACCCTATCCCTAACCCTAACACTCTCCTAGGGCTGAGGCTAACCCTAAACCTAACACTATCCTAGGGCTGATGCTAACCCTAACCATAACACTAACACTATCCTAGGATTAATGCTAACCCTAACCCTAACACTATCCTAGGCCTGATGCTAACCCTAACCCTAACCCTAACACTATCCTAGGGCTGATGCTAACCCTAACCCTAACACTATCCTAGGGCTAATGCTAACCCTAACCCTAACACTAACACTTTCCTAGGGCTGATGCTAACCCTAACCCTAACACTATCCTAGGCCTGATGATAACCCTAACCCTAACCCTAACACTATCCTAGGGCTGATGTTAACCCTAAGCCTAACACTATCCTAGGGTTGATGCTAACCCTAACGCTAACCCTAACACTATTCTTGAACTGATGCTCACCCTAACCCTAACCATAACACTATCCTAGGCCTGATGATAACCCTAACCCTAACCCTAACACTATCCTAGGGTTTATGTTAACCCTATCCCTAACACTATCCTAGCGCTGATGCTAACCCTAACACTAACACTATCCTAGGGCTGATGCTAACCCTAACCCTAACCCTAACACTATCCTAAGTCTGATGCTAACCCTAGCCCTCACACTATCCTAGGCCTGATGATAACCCTAACCCTAACCTTAACACTATCCTAGGGCTGATGCTAACCCTAACCCTATCCCTAACACTATCCTAGAGCTGATGCTAACCCTAACCCTAACACTATCCTAGCCCTGATGATAACCCTAACCCTAACCCTGACACTATCCTAGGGCTGATGCTAACCCTAACCCTAACACTATACTAGGACTTATGCTAACCCTAAATCTAACCCTAACACTATCCTAGGGCTGATGCTAACCCTAACCCTAACCCTAACACTATCCTATGCCTGATGATAACCCTAACCCTAACCCTATAACTATCATAGGGTTTATGTTAACCCTAACCCTAACACTATCCTAGGGCTGATGCTAACCCTAACACTAACACTATCCTAGGGCTGATGCTAACCCTAACCCTAACTCTAACACTATCCTAGGGCTGAGGCTAACCCTATCCCTAACACTATCCTACGGCTGATGCTAATTCTAACCCTAACCCTAACACTATCCTAAGGCTGATGCTAACCCTAACACTAACACTATCCTAGGCCTGGTGTTAACCCTAACCCTAACTCTAACACTATCCTAGGGCTGATGCTAACCCTAACCCTAACAATATCCTAGGCCTGATGATATCCCTATCCCTAAACCTAACACTATCCTAGGGCTGATGCTAACCCTAACCCTAACCCTAACACTATCCTAGGACTGATTCTAACCGTAACCCTAACACTATCCTAGGCCTGATGCTAACCCTAACTCTAACCCTAACACTATCCTAGGCCTGATGCTAACCCTATCCCTAACCCTAACACTCTCCTAGGGCTCAGACTAACCCTAACCCTAACACTATCCTTGGGCTGATGCTAACCCTAACCCTAACCCAAACACTATCCTAGGGTTGATGCTAAGCCTAACCCTGACACTATCCTAGGGCTGATGCTAACCCTAACCCTAACCCTAACACTATGCTAGGGCTGATGCTAACCCTAACCCTAACACTATCCTAGGGCTGATGCTAACCCTAACCCTAACCCTAACACTATCCTAGGGCTGATGCTAACCCTAACCCTAACCCTAACACTATCCTAGGGCTGATGCTAACCCTAACCCTAACCCTAACACTATCTTAGGGCTGATGCTAACCCTAACCCTAACAATATCCTAGGCCTGATGATATCCATAACCCTAAACCTAACACTATCCTAGGGCTGATGCTAACCCTAACCCTAACCCTAACACTATCCTAGGGCTGATTCTAACCGTAACCCTAACACTATCCTAGGCCTGATGCTAACCCTAACCCTTACACTAACACTATCCTAGGGCTGATGCTAACCCTATCCCTAACCCTAACACTATCCTAGGGCGGATGCTAACCCTAACCCTAACCCTAACACTATCCTAGGGCTGATGCTAACCCTAACACTAACACTATCCTAGGGCTGATGCTAACCATAACCCTAACCCTAACACTATCCTAGGGCTGAGGCTAACCCTAACCCTAACACTATCCTAGGGCTGATGCTAACCCTAACCCTAACCCTAACACTATCCTAGGCCTGTTGCTAACCCTGTCCCTAACCCTAACACTCTCCTAGGGCTGAGGCTAACCCTAACCCTAACACTATCCTAGGGCTGATGCTAACCCTAACCCTAACCCTAACACTATCCTAGGACTGATTCTAACCGTAACCCTAACACTATCCTAGGCCTGATGCTAACCCTAACTCTAACCCTAACACTATCCTAGGCCTGATGCTAACCCTATCCCTAACACTAACACTCTCCTAGGGCTCAGACTAACCCTAACCCTAACACTATCCTAGGGCTGATGCTAACCCTAACCCTAACCAAAACACTATCCTAGGGTTGATGCTAACCCTAACCCTGACACTATCCTAGGGCTGATGCTAACCCTAACCCTAACCCTAACACTATGCTAGGGCTGATGCTAACCCTAACCCTAACACTATCCTAGGGCTGATGCTAACCCTAACCCTAACCCTAACACTATCCTAGGGCTGATGCTAACCCTAACCCTAACCCTAACACTATCCTAAGGCTGATGCTAACCCTAACCCTAACCCTAACACTATCCTAGGGCTCATGATAACCCTAACCGTAACTCTAACACTATCTTAGGGCTGAGGTTAACCCTAACCCAAACACTATCCTACGGCTGATGCTAACCCTAACCCTAACCTTAACACTATCCTAAGGCTGATGCTAACCCTAACACTAACACTATCCTAGGCCTGGTGCAAACCCTAACCCTAACCCTAACACTATCCTAGGGCTGATTCTAACCCTAACCCTAATACTATCCTAGGGCTGATGCTAACCCTAACCCTAACCCTCACACTATCCTAGGGCTGATGCTAACCCTATCCCTAACCCTAACACTATCCTAGGGCTGATGCTAACCCTAACCCTAACACTATCCTAGGCCTGATGCTAACCCTAACCCTAACACTTACACTATCCTAGGGCTGATGCTAACCCTAACCCTAACCCTAACACTATCCTAGGTCTGATGCTAACCCTAAACCTAACACTATCCTAGGGCTGATGCTAACCCTAACCCTAACCCTAACACTATCCTAGGGCTGATGTTAACCCTAACCCTAACACTATCCTAGGGCTGATGCTAACCCTAACCCTAACCCTAACACTCTCCTAGGGCTCATGCTAACCCTAACGCTAACACTATCCTAGGCCTGAAGCTAACCCTAACCCTATCACTCTCCTAGGGCTGATGCTAACCCTAACCCTAACGCTAACACTATCCTAGGCTGGATGCTAAACCTATCCCTAACCCTAACACTCTCCTAGGGCTGAGGCTAACCCTAACCCTAACACTATCCTAGGGCTGATGCTAACCCTAACCCTAACCCTAACACTATCTTAGGGCTGATGCTAACCCTAACCCTAACACTATCCTAGGCCTGATGATAACCCTAACACTAACCCTAACACTATCCTAGGGCGGATGCTAACCCTAACCCTAACACTATCCTAGGGCTGATGCTAACCCTAACCCTAACCATAACACTATCCGAAGTCTGATGCTAACCCTAGCCCTCACACTATCCTAGGCCTGATGCTAACCCTAACCCTAACCTTAACACTATCCTAGGGCTGATGCTAACCCTAACCCTAACCCTAACACTATCCTAGAGCTGATGCTAACCCTAACCCTAACACTATCCTAGGCCTGATGATAACCCTAACTCTAACCCTAACACTATCCTAGGGCTGATGCTAACCATAACGCTAACACTATCCTAGGGCTGATGCTAACTCTAACCCTAACCCTAACACTATCCTAGGGCTGATGCTAACCCTAACGCTAAGCCTAACACTATCCTTGAACTGATGCTAACCCTAACCCTAACCCTAACACTATCCTAGGCCTGATGATAACCCTAACACTAACCCTAACACTATCCTAGGGTTTATGTTAACCCTAACCCTAACACTATCCTAGGGTTGATGCTAACCCTAACCCTAACCCTAACACTATCCTAGGGCGGATGCTAACCCTAACCCTAATCCTAACACTATCCTAGGGCTGATGCTAACCCTAACACTAACACTATCCTAGGGCTGATGCTAACCCTAACCCTAACCCTAATACTATCCTAGGGCTGATGCTAACCCTAACCCTAACTCTACCACTATCTTAGGGCTGAGGCTAACCCTAACCCAAACACTATCCTACGGCTGATGCTAACCCTAACCCTAAACCAAACACTATCCTAAGGCTGATGCTAACCCTAACAGTAACACTATCCTGGGCCTGGTGCTTACCCTAACCCTAACCTTAACACTATCCTTGGGCTGATGCTAACCCTAACCCTAACCCTAACACTATCCTAGGGCTGATGCTAACCCTAACCCTAACCCTAACACTATCATAAGGCTGATGCTAACCCTAACCCTAACACTATCCTAGGCCTGATGCTAACCCTAACCCTAACACTTACACTATCCTAGGGCTGATGCTAACCCTAACGCTAACCCTAACACTATCCTAGTTCTGATGCTAACCCTAAACCTAACCCTATCCTAGGGCTGATGCTAACCCTAACCCTAACCCTAACACTATCCTTGGGCTCATGCTAACCCTAACCCTAACTCTAACACTATCTTAGGGCTGAGGCTAACCCTAACCCAAACACTATCCTACGGCTGATGCTAACCCTAACCCTAACCTTAACACTATCCTAAGGCTGATGATATCCCTAACACTAAAACTATCCTAGGCCTGGTGCTAACCCTAACCCTAACCCTAACACTGTCCTAGGGCTGATGCTAACCCTAACCCTAATACTATCCTAGGGCTGATGCTAACCCTAACCCTAACCCTAACACTATCCTAGGGCTGATGCTAACCCTATCCCTAACCCTAACACTATCCTAGGGCTGATGCTAACCCTAACCCTAACACTATTCTAGGCCTGATGCTAACCCTAACCCTAACACTTACACTATCCTAGGGCTGATGCTAACCCTAACCCTAACCCTAACACTATCCTAGGTCTGATGCTAACCCTAAACCTAACACTATCCTAGGGCTGATGCTAACCCTAACCCTAACCCTAACACTATCCTAGGGCTGATGTTAACCCTAACCCTAACACTATCCTAGGGCTGATGTTAACCCTAACCCTAACCTTAACACTCTCCTAGGGCTGATGCTAACCCTAACGCTAACACTATCCTAGGCCTGATGCTAACCCTAACCCTAACACTATCCTAGGGCTGATGCTAACCCTAACCCTAACCCTAACACTATCCTAGGCCTGATGCTAACCCTATCCCTAACCCTAACACTCTCCTAGGGCTGAGGCTAACCCTAACCCTAACACTATCCTAGGGCTGATGCGAACCCTAACCCTAACCCTAACACTATCCTAGAGCTGATGCTAACCCTAACCCTAACACTATCCTAGGCCTGATGATAACCCTAACCCTAACCCTAACACTATCCTAGGGCTGATGCTAACCCTAACCCTAACACTATCCTAAGTCTGATGCTAACCCTAGCCCTCACACTCTCCTAGAGCTGATGCTAACCCTAACCCTAACCTTAACACTATCCTAGGGCTGATGCTAACCCTAACCCTAACCCTAACACTATCCTAGAGCTGATGCTAACCCTAACCCTAACACTATCCTAGGCCTGATGATAACCCTAACTCTAACCCTAACACTATCCTAGGGCTGATGCTAACCCTAACCCTAACCCTAACACTATCCTAGAGCTGATGCTAACCCTAACCCTAACACTATCCTAGGCCTGATGATAACCCTAACCCTAACCCTAACACTATCCTAGGCCTGATGATAACCCTAACCCTAACCCTAACACTATCCTAGGGCTGATGTTAACCCTAACCCTAACACTATCGTAGGGTTGATGCTAACCCTAACCCTAACCATAACACTATCCTAGGGCTGATGCTAACCCTAACGCTAACCCTAACACTATCCTTGAACTGATGCTAACCCTAACCCTAACCTTAACACTATCCTAGGCCTGATGATAACCCTAACCCTAACCCTAACACTATCCTAGGGTTTATGTTAACCCTATCCCTAACACTATCCTAGGGCTGATGCTAACCCTAACCCTAACACTATCCTAGGGCTGATGCTAACCCTAACCCTAACCCTAACACTATCCTAAGTCTGATGCTAACCCTAGCCCTCACACTATCCTAGGCCTGATGATAACCCTAACCCTAACCTTAACACTATCCTAGGGCTGATGCTAACCCTAACCCTATCCCTAACACTATCCTAGAGCTGATGCTAACCCTAACCCTAACAATATCCTAGCCCTGATGATAACCCTAACCCTAACCCTGACACTATCCTAGGGCTGATGCTAACCCTAACCCTAACACTATACTAGGACTGATGCTAACCCTAACCCTAACCCTAACACTATCCTAGGGCTGATGCTAACCCTAACGCTAACCCTAACACTATCCTTGAACTGATGCTAACCCTAACCCTAACCCTAACACTATCCTATGCCTGATGATAACCCTAACCCTAACCATATCACTATCCTAGGGTTTATGTTAACCCTAACCCTAACACTATCCTAGGGCTGATGCTAACCCTAACCCTAACCCTAACACTATCCTTGGGCGGATGCTAACCCTAACGCTACCCCTAACACTATGTTAGGGCTGATGCTAACCCTAACACTAACACTATCCTAGGGCTGATGCTAACCCTAACCCTAACCCTAACACTATCCTAGGGCTCATGCTAACCCTAACCCTAACTCTAACACTATCTTAGGGCTGACGCTAACCCTAACCCAAACACTATCCTACGGCTGATGCTAACCCTAACCCTAACCTTAACACTATCCTAAGGCTGATGCTAACCCTAACACTAACAATATCCTAGGCCTGGTGCTAACCCTAACCCTAACCCTAACACTATCCTAAGGCTGATGCTAACCCTAACACTAACACTATCCTAGGCCTGGTGCTAACCCTAACCCTAACCCTAACACTATCCTAGGGCTGATGCTAACCCTAACCCTAATACTATCCTAGGGCTGATGCTATCCCTAACCCTAACACTAACACTATCCTAGGGCGGATGCTAACCCTAACGCTACCCCTAACACTATGTTAGGGCTGATGCTAACCCTAACACTAACACTATCCTAGGGCTGATGCTAACCCTAACCCTAACCCTAACACTATCCTAGGGCTCATGCTAACCCTAACCCTAACTCTAACACTATCTTAAGGCTGAGGCTAACCCTAACCCAAACACTATCCTACGGCTGATGCTAACCCTAACCCTAACCCTAACACTCTCCTAGGGCTGATGCTAACCCTAACGCTAACACTATCCTAGGCCTGATGCTAACCCTAACCCTAACACTATCCTAGGGCTGATGCTAACCCTAACCCTAACCCTAACACTATCCTAGGCCTGATGCTAACCCTATCCCTAACCCTAACACTCTCCTAGGGCTGAGGCTAACCCTAACCCTAACACTATCCTAGGGCTGATGCTAACCCTAACCCTAACCCTAACACTATCGTAGGGCTGATGCTAACCCTAACCCTAACACTATCCTAGGCCTGATGATAACCCTAACCCTAACCCTAACACTATCCTAGGGCTGATGCTAACCCTAAACCTAACACTATCCTAGGGCTGATGCTAACCCTAACCCTAACCCTAACACTATCCTAAGTCTGATGCTAACCCTAGCCCTCACACTATCCTAGGGCAGGTGCTAACCCTAACCCTAACCTTAACACTATCCTAGGGCTGATGCTAACCCTAACCCCAACCCTAACACTATCCTAGAGCTGATGCTAACCCTAACCCTAACACTATCCTAGGCCTGATGATAACCCTATCTCTAACCCTAACACTATCCTAGGGCTGATGCTAACCATAACGCTAACACTATCCTAGGGCTGATGCTAACTCTAACCCTAACCCTAACACTATCCTAGGGCTGATGCTAACCCTAACGCTAAGCCTAACACTATCCTTGAACTGATGCTAACCCTAACCCTAACCCTAACACTATCCTAGGCCTGATGATAACCCTAACCCTAACCCTAACACTATCCTAGGGTTTATGTTAACCCTAACCCTAACTCTACCACTATCTTAGGGCTGAGGCTAACCCTAACCCAATCACTATCCTACGGCTGATGCTAACCCTAACCCTAAACCAAACACTCTCCTAAGGCTGATGCTAACCCTAACAGTAACACTATCCTGATCCTGATGCTTACCCTAACCCTAACCTTAACACTATCCTAGGGCTGATGCTAACCCTAACCCTAACCCTAACACTATCCTTGAACTGATGCTAACCCTAACCCTAACCATAACACTATCCTAGGAGAGATGATAACCCTAACCCTAACCCTAACACTATCCTAGGGTTTATGTTAACCCTATCCCTAACACTATCCTAGGGCTGATGCTAACCCTAACCCTAACACTATCCTAGGGCTGATGCTAACCCTAACCCTAACCCTAACACTATCCTAGGTCTGATGCTAACCCTAAACCTAACCCTATCCTATGGCTGATGCTAACCCTAACCCACCCCTAACACTATCCTAGGGCTGATGTTAACCCTAACCCTAACACTATCCTAGGGCTGATGCTAACCCTAACCCTAACCGTAACACTATCCTAGGGCTGATGCTAACCCTAACCCTAACACTATCCTAGGCCTGATGCTAACCCTAACCCTAACACTATCCTAGGGCTGATGCTAACCCTAACCCTAACCCTAACACTATCCTAGGCCTGATGCTAACCCTGTCCCTAACCCTAACACTCTCCTAGGGCTGAGGCTAACCCTAACCCTAACACTATCCTAGGGCTGATGCTAACCCTAACCCTAACCCTAACACTATCCTAGGGTTGATGCTAACCCTAACCCTAACACTATCCTAGGGCTGATGCTAACCCTAACACTAACCCTAACAGTATCCTAGGGCTGATGCTAACCCTAACCCTAACACTATCCTAGGGCTGATGCTAACCCTATCCCTAACCCTAACACTTTCCTAGGGCTGATGCTAACCCTAACCCTAACACTATCCTAGGGCTGATGCTAACCCTACCCCTAACCCTAACACTATCCTAGGGCTGATGCTAACCCTAACCCTAACACTATCCTATGGCTGATGCTAACGCTAACCCTAACCCTAACACTATCCTAGGGCTGATGCTAACCCTAACCCTAACACTATCCTAGGGCTGATGCTAACCCTAACCCTAACCCTAACACTATCCTAGGGCTGATGCTAACCATAACCCTAACCCTAACACTATCCTAGAGCTGATGCTAACGCTAACCCTAACCCTAACCCTAACCTTAATACTATCCTAGGGCTGATGCTAACCCTAACCCTAACCCTAACACTATCCTAGGGCTGATGCTAACCCTAACACTAACACTATCCTAGGGCTGATGCTAACCCTAACCCTAATCCTAACACTATCCTAGGGCTGATGCTAACCCTAACCCTAACTCTAACACTATCCTAGGGCTGAGGCTAACCCTATCCCTAACACTATCCTACGGCTGATGCTAACCCTAACCCTAACCCTAACACTATCCTAAGGCTGATGCTAACCCTAACACTAACACTATCCTAGGCCTGGTGCTAACCCTAACCCTAACCCTAACACTATCCTAGGGCTGATGCTAACCCTAACCCTAACAATATCCTTGGCCTGATGATATCCCTATCCCTAAACCTAACACTATCCTAGGGCTGATGCTAACCCTAACCCTAACCCTAACACTATCCTAGGACTGATTCTAACCGTAATCCTAACAATATCCTAGGCCTGATGCTAACCCTATCCCCAACCCTAACACTCTCCTAGGGCTCAGACTAACCCTAACCCTAACACTATCCTACGGCTGATGCTAACCCTAACCCTAACCCAAACACTATCCTAGGGTTGATGCTAACCCTAACCCTGACACTATCCTAGGGCTGATGCTAACCCTAACCCTAACCCTAACACTATGCTAGGGCTGATGCTAACCCTAACCCTAACACTATCCTAGGCCTGATGCTAACCCTAACCCTAACGCTAACACTATCCTAGGGTTTATGTTAACCCTAACACTAACACTATCATAGGGCTGATGCTAACCCTAACCCTAACCCTAACACTATCCTAGGGCGGATGCTAACAATAATCCTAATCCTAACACTATCCTATGCCTGATGCTAACCCTAACACTAAAACTATCCTAGGGCTGAGGCTAACCCTAACCATAACCCTAACACTATCCTAGGGCTGATGCTAACCCTAACCCTAACTCTACCACTATCTTAGGGCTGAGGCTAACCCTAACCCAAACACTATCCTACGGCTGATGCTAACCCTAACCCTAAACCAAACACTATCCTAAGGCTGATGCTAACCCTAACAGTAACACTATCCGGGGCCTGGTGCTTACCCTAACCCTAACCTTAACACTATCCTAGGGCTGATGCTAACCCTAACGCTAATACTATCCTAGGGCTGATGGTAACCCTAACACTAACCCTAACACTATCCTAGGGCTGATGCTAACCCTAACCCTAACCCTAACACTATCCTAGCGCTGATGCTAACCCTAACCCTAACACTATCCTAGGCCTGATGCTAACCCTAACCTTAACACATACACTATCCTAGGGCTGATGCTAACCCTAACCCTAACCCTAACACTATCCTAGGTCTGATGCTTACCCTAAACCTAACCCTATCCTAGGGCTGATGCTAACCCTAACCCTAACCCTAACACTACCCTAGGGATGATGTTAACCCTAACCCTAACACTATCCTAGGGCTGATGCTAACCCTAACCCTAACCCTAACACTATCCTAGGGCTGATGATAACGCTAACACTAACACTATCCTAGGGCTGATGCTAACCATAACACTAACACTATCCTAGGGCTGATGCTAACCATAACCCTAACCCTAACACTATCCTAGGACTGATTCTAACCGTAACCCTAACACTATCCTAGGCCTGATGCTAATCCTAACTCTAACCCTAACACTATCCTAGGCCTGATGCTAACCCTATCCCTATCCCTAACACTCTCCTAGGGTTGATGCTAACCCTAACCCTGACACTATCCTAGGGCTGATGCTAACCCTAACCCTAACGCTAACACTATGCTAGGGCTGATGCTAACCCTAACCCTAACACTATCCTAGGCCTGATGCTAACCCTAACCCTAACCCTAACACTATCCTAGGGCTGATGCTAACCCTAACCCTAACCCTAACACTATCCTAGAGCTGATGCTAACCCTAACCCTAACGCTAACACTATCCTAGGGCTGATGCTAACCCTAACCCTAACAATATCCTAGGCCTGATGATATCCATAACCCTAAACCTAGCACTATCCTAGGGCTGATGCTAACCCTAACCCTAACCCTAACACTATCCTAGGGCTGATTCTAACCGTAACCCTAACACTATCCTAGGCCTGATGCTAACCCTAACCCTTACCCTAACACTATCCTAGGGCTGATGCTAACCCTATCCCTATCCCTAACACTATCCTAGGGCGGATGCTAACCCTAACCCTAACCCTAACACTATCCTAGGGCTGATGCTAACCCTAACACTAACACTATCCTAGGGCTGATGCTAACCATAACCCTAACCCTAACACTATCCTAGGGCTGATGCTAACCCTAACCCTAACTCTAACACTATCTTAGGGCTGAGGCTAACCCTAACCCTAACACTATCCTACGGCTGATGCTAACCCTAACCCTAACCCAAACACTGTCCTAGGGCTGATGCTAACCCTAACCCTAACACTATCCTTGGCCTGATGCTAACCCTAACCCTAACCCTAACACTATCCTAGGGCTGATGCTAACCCTAACCCTAACACTATCCCAGGGCTGATGCTAACCCTAACCCTAACACTATCCCAGGGCTGATGCTAACCCTACCCTAACTCTAACACTATCCTAGGGCTGATGCTAACCCTAACGCTAACACTATCCTAGGCCTGATGATAACCCAAACCCTAACCCTAACACTATCCTAGGGCTGATGCTAACCCTAAACCTAACACTAACCCAGGGCTGATGCTAACCCTAACCCTAACCCTAACACTATCCTCGGGCAGATGCTAAACCTAACGCTAACCCTAACACTATCCTTGAACTGATGCTAACCCTAACCCTAACCCTAACACTATCCTAGGCCTGATGATAACCCTAACAATAACCCTAACACTATCCTAGGGTTTATGTTAACCCTAACCCTAACACTATCCTAGGGCTGATGCTAACCCTAAACCTAACACTATCCTAGGGCTGATGCTAACCCTAACCCTAACACTATCCTAGGGCTGATGCTAACCCTAACCCTAACTCTAACACTATCCTAAGTCTGATGCTAACCCTAGCCCTCACACTATCCTAGGCCTGATGATAACCCTAACCCTAACCTTAACACTATCCTACGGCTGATGCTAACCCTAGCCCTATCCCTAACACTATCCTAGAGGTGATGCTAACCCTAACCCTAACACTATCCTAGGCCTGATGATAACCCTAACCCTAACCCTAACACTATCCTAGGGCTGATGCTAACCCTAATGCTAACCCTAACACTATCCTTGAACTGATGCTAACCCTAACCCTAACCCTAACACTATCCTAGCCCTAATGATAACCCTAACCCTAACCCTAACACTATCCTAGGGTTTATGTTAACCCTAACCGTAACACTATCCTACGGCTGATGCTAACCCTAACCGTAAACCTAACACTATCCTAGGGCAGATGCTAACCCTAACCCTAACCCTAACACTATCCTAGGGCTGATGCTAACCCTAACACTAACACTCTCCTAGGGCTGATGCTAACCCTAACCCTAACACTATCCTAGGCCTGATGCTAACCCTAACCCTAACACTATCCTAAAGCTGATGCTAACCATTACCCTAACCCTAACACTATCCTAGGCCTGATGCTAACCCTATCCCTAACCCTAACACTCTCCTAGGGCTGAGGCTAACCCTAAACCTAACACTATCCTAGGGCTGATGCTAACCCTAACCATAACACTAACACTATCCTAGGATTAATGCTAACCCTAACCCTAACACTATCCTAGGCCTGATGCTAACCCTAACCCTAACACTAACACTATCCTAGGGCTGATGCTAACCCTAACCCTAACACTATCCTAGGGCTAATGCTAACCCTAACCCTAACACTAACACTATCCTAGGGCTGATGCTAACCCTAACCCTAACACTATCCTAGGCCTGATGATAACCCTAACCCTAACCCTAACACTATCCTAGGGCTGATGTTAACCCTAAGCCTAACACTATCCTAGGGTTGATGCTAACCCTAACGCTAACCCTAACACTATTCTTGAACTGATGCTCACCCTAACCCTAACCATAACACTATCCTAGGCCTGATGATAACCCTAACCCTAACCTTAACACTATCCTAGGGTTTATGTTAACCCTATCCCTACCACTATCCTAGCGCTGATGCTAACCCTAACACTAACACTATCCTAGGGCTGATGCTAACCCTAACCCTAACCCTAACACTATCCTAAGTCTGATGCTAACCCTAGCCCTCACACTATCCTAGGCCTGATGATAACCCTAACCCTAACCTTAACACTATCCTAGGGCTGATGCTAACCCTAACCCTATCCCTAACACTATCCTAGAGCTGATGCTAATCCTAACCCTAACACTATCCTAGCCCTGATGATAACCCTAACCCTAACCCTGACACTATCCTAGGGCTGATGCTAACCCTAACCCTAACACTATACTAGGACTTATGCTAACCCTAACGCTAACCCTAACACTATCCTAGGGCTGATGCTAACCCTAACCCTAACCCTAACACTATCCTATGCCTGATGATAACCCTAACCCTAACCCTATAACTATCATAGGGTTTATGTTAACCCTAACCCTAACACTATCCTAGGGCTGATGCTAACCCTAACACTAACACTATCCTAGGGCTGATGCTAACCCTAACCCTAACTCTAACACTATCCTAGGGCTGAGGCTAACCCTATCCCTAACACTATCCTACGGCTGATGCTAATTCTAACCCTAACCCTAACACTATCCTAAGGCTGATGCTAACCCTAACACTAACACTATCCTAGGCCTGGTGTTAACCCTAACCCTAACTCTAACACTATCCTAGGGCTGATGCTAACCCTAACCCTAACAATATCCTAGGCCTGATGATATCCCTATCCCTAAACCTAACACTATCCTAGGGCTGATGCTAACCCTAACCCTAACCCTAACACTATCCTAGGACTGATTCTAACCGTAACCCTAACACTATCCTAGGCGTGATGCTAACCCTAACTCTAACCCTAACACTATCCTAGGCCTGATGCTAACCCTATCCCTAACCCTAACACTCTCCTAGGGCTCAGACTAACCCTAACCCTAACACTATCCTTGGGCTGATGCTAACCCTAACCCTAACCCAAACACTATCCTAGGGTTGATGCTAAGCCTAACCCTGACACTATCCTAGGGCTGATGCTAACCCTAACCCTAACCCTAACACTATGCTAGGGCTGATGCTAACCCTAACCCTAACACTATCCTAGGGCTGATGCTAACCCTAACCCTAACCCTAACACTATCCTAGGGCTGATGCTAACCCTAACCCTAACCCTAACACTATCCTAGGGCTGATGCTAACCCTAACCCTAACCCTAACACTATCTTAGGGCTGATGCTAACCCTAACCCTAACAATATCCTAGGCCTGATGATATCCATAACCCTAAACCTAACACTATCCTAGGGCTGATGCTAACCCTATCCCTAACCCTAACACTATCCTAGGGCGGATGCTAACCCTAACCCTAACCCTAACACTATCCTAGGGCTGATGCTAACCCTAACACTAACACTATCCTAGGGCTGATGCTAACCATAACTCTAACCCTAACACTATCCTAGGGCTGAGGCTAACCCTAACCCTAACACTATCCTAGGGCTGATGCTAACCCTAACCCTAACCCTAACACTATCCTAGGCCTGTTGCTAACCCTGTCCCTAACCCTAACACTCTCCTAGGGCTGAGGCTAACCCTAACCCTAACACTATCCTAGGGCTGATGCTAACCCTAACCCTAACCCTAACACTATCCTAGGACTGATTCTAACCGTAACCCTAACACTATCCTAGGCCTGATGCTAACCCTAACTCTAACCCTAACACTATCCTAGGCCTGATGCTAACCCTATCCCTAACCCTAACACTCTCCTAGGGCTCAGACTAACCCTAACCCTAACACTATCCTAGGGCTGATGCTAACCCTAACCCTAACCAAAACACTATCCTAGGGTTGATGCTAACCCTAACCCTGACACTATCCTAGGGCTGATGCTAACCCTAACCCTAACCCTAACACTATGCTAGGGCTGATGCTAACCCTAACCCTAACACTATCCTAGGGCTGATGCTAACCCTAACCCTAACCCTAACACTATCCTAGGGCTGATGCTAACCCTAACCCTAACCCTAACACTATCCTAAGGCTGATGCTAACCCTAACCCTAACCCTAACACTATCCTAGGGCTCATGATAACCCTAACCGTAACTCTAACACTATCTTAGGGCTGAGGTTAACCCTAACCCAAACACTATCCTACGGCTGATGCTAACCCTAACCCTAACCTTAACACTATCCTAAGGCTGATGCTAACCCTAACACTAACACTATCCTAGGCCTGGTGCAAACCGTAACCCTAACCCTAACCCTAACCCTAACCCTCACACTATCCTAGGGCTGATGCTAACCCTATCCCTAACCCTAACACTATCCTAGGGCTGATGCTAACCCTAACCCTAACACTATCCTAGGCCTGATGCTAACCCTAACCCTAACACTTACACTATCCTAGGGCTGATGCTAACCCTAACCCTAACCCTAACACTATCCTAGGTCTGATGCTAACCCTAAACCTAACACTATCCTAGGGTTGATGCTAACCCTAACCCTAACCCTAACACTATCCTAGGGCTGATGTTAACCCTAACCCTAACACTATCCTAGGGCTGATGCTAACCCTAACCCTAACCCTAACACTCTCCTAGGGCTCATGCTAACCCTAACGCTAACACTATCCTAGGCCTGAAGCTAACCCTAACCCTATCACTCTCCTAGGGCTGATGCTAACCCTAACCCTAACGCTAACACTATCCTAGGCTGGATGCTAAACCTATCCCTAACCCTAACACTCTCCTAGGGCTGAGGCTAACCCTAACCCTAACACTATCCTAGGGCTGATGCTAACCCTAACCCTAACCCTAACACTATCTTAGGGCTGATGCTAACCCTAACCCTAACACTATCCTAGGCCTGATGATAACCCTAACACTAACCCTAACACTATCCTAGGGCTGATGCTAACCCTAACCCTAACACTATCCTAGGGCTGATGCTAACCCTAACCCTAACCATAACACTATCCGAAGTCTGATGCTAACCCTAGCCCTCACACTATCCTAGGCCTGATGCTAACCCTAACCCTAACCTTAACACTATCCTAGGGCTGATGCTAACCCTAACCCTAACCCTAACACTATCCTAGAGCTGATGCTAACCCTAACCCTAACACTATCCTAGGCCTGATGATAACCCTAACTCTAACCCTAACACTATCCTAGGGCTGATGCTAACCATAACGCTAACACTATCCTAGGGCTGATGCTAACTCTAACCCTAACCCTAACACTATCCTAGGGCTGATGCTAACCCTAACGCTAAGCCTAACACTATCCTTGAACTGATGCTAACCCTAACCCTAACCCTAACACTATCCTAGGCCTGATGATAACCCTAACACTAACCCTAACACTATCCTAGGGTTTATGTTAACCCTAACCCTAACACTATCCTAGGGTTGATGCTAACCCTAACCCTAACCCTAACACTATCCTAGGGCGGATGCTAACCCTAACCCTAATCCTAACACTATCCTAGGGCTGATGCTAACCCTAACACTAACACTATCCTAGGGCTGATGCTAACCCTAACCCTAACCCTAATACTATCCTAGGGCTGATGCTAACCCTAACCCTAACTCTACCACTATCTTAGGGCTGAGGCTAACCCTAACCCAAACACTATCCTACGGCTGATGCTAACCCTAACCCTAAACCAAACACTATCCTAAGGCTGATGCTAACCCTAACAGTAACACTATCCTGGCCCTGGTGCTTACCCTAACCCTAACCTTAACACTATCCTTCGGCTGATGCTAACCCTAACCCTAACCCTAACACTATCCTAGGGCTGATGCTAACCCTAACCCTAACCCTAACACTATCATAAGGCTGATGCTAACCCTAACCCTAACACTATCCTAGGGCTGATGCTAACCCTAACCCTAACCCTAACACTATCATAAGGCTGATGCTAACCCTAACACTTACACTATCCTAGGGCTGATGCTAACCCTAACGCTAACCCTAACACTATCCTAGTTCTGATGCTAACCCTAAACCTAACCCTATCCTAGGGCTGATGCTAACCCTAACCCTAACCCTAACACTATCCTAGGGCGGATGCTAACCCTAACGCTACCCCTAACACTATGTTAGGGCTGATGCTAACCATAACACTAACAGTATCCTAGGGCTGATGCTAACCCTAACCCTAACCCTAACACTATCCTTGGGCTCATGCTAACCCTAACCCTAACTCTAACACTATCTTAGGGCTGAGGCTAACCCTAACCCAAACACTATCCTACGGCTGATGCTAACCCTAATCCTAACCTTAACACTATCCTAAGGCTGATGATATCCCTAACACTAAAACTATCCTAGGCCTGGTGCTAACCCTAACCCTAACCCTAACACTGTCCTAGGGCTGATGCTAACCCTAACCCTAATACTATCCTAGGGCTGATGCTAACCCTAACCCTAACCCTAACACTATCCTAGGGCTGATGCTAACCCTTTCCCTAACCCTAACACTATCCTAGGGCTGATGCTAACCCTAACCCTAACACTATCCTAGGCCTGATGCTAACCCTAACCCTAACACTTACACTATCCTAGGGCTGATGCTAACCCTAACCCTAACCCTAACACTATCCTAGGTCTGATGCTAACCCTAAACCTAACACTATCCTAGGGCTGATGCTAACCCTAACCCTAACCCTAACACTATCCTAGGGCTGATGTTAACCCTAACCCTAACACTATCCTAGGGCTGATGTTAACCCTAACCCTAACCTTAACACTCTCCTAGGGCTGATGCTAACCCTAACGCTAACACTATCCTAGGCCTGATGCTAACCCTAACCCTAACACTATCCTAGGGCTGATGCTAACCCTAACCCTAACCCTAACACTATCCTAGGCCTGATGCTAACCCTATCCCTAACCCTAACACTCTCCTAGGGCTGAGGCTAACCCTAACCCTAACACTATCCTAGGGCTGATGCGAACCCTAACCCTAACCCTAACACTATCCTAGAGCTGATGCTAACCCTAACCCTAACACTATCCTAGGCCTGATGATAACCCTAACCCTAACCCTAACACTATCCTAGGGCTGATGCTAACCCTAACCCTAACACTATCCTAAGTCTGATGCTAACCCTAGCCCTCACACTCTCCTAGAGCTGATGCTAACCCTAACCCTAACCTTAACACTATCCTAGGGCTGATGCTAACCCTAACCCTAACCCTAACACTATCCTAGAGCTGATGCTAACCCTAACCCTAACACTATCCTAGGCCTGATGATAACCCTAACTCTAACCCTAACACTATCCTAGGGCTGATGCTAACCCTAACCCTAACCCTAACACTATCCTAGAGCTGATGCTAACCCTAACCCTAACACTATCCTAGGCCTGATGATAACCCTAACCCTAACCCTAACACTATCCTAGGCCTGATGATAACCCTAACCCTAACCCTAACACTATCCTAGGGCTGATGTTAACCCTAACCCTAACACTATCGTAGGGTTCATGCTAACCCTAACCCTAACCATAACACTATCCTAGGGCTGATGCTAACCCTAACGCTAACCCTAACACTATCCTTGAACTGATGCTAACCCTAACCCTAACCTTAACACTATCCTAGGCCTGATGATAACCCTAACCCTAACCCTAACACTATCCTAGGGTTTATGTTAACCCTATCCCTAACACTATCCTAGGGCTGATGCTAACCCTAACCCTAACACTATCCTAGGGCTGATGCTAACCCTAACCCTAACCCTAACACTATCCTAAGTCTGATGCTAACCCTAGCCCTCACACTATCCTAGGCCTGATGATAACCCTAACCCTAACCTTAACACTATCCTAGGGCTGATGCTAACCCTAACCCTATCCCTAACACTATCCTAGAGCTGATGCTAACCCTAACCCTAACAATATCCTAGCCCTGATGATAAACCTAACCCTAACCCTGACACTATCCTAGGGCTGATGCTAACCCTAACCCTAACACTATCCTAGGACTGATGCTAACCCTAACCCTAACCCTAACACTATCCTAGGGCTGATGCTAACCCTAACGCTAACCCTAACACTATCCTTGAACTGATGCTAACCCTAACCCTAACCCTAACACTATCCTATGCCTGATGATAACCCTAACCGTAACCATATCACTATCCTAGGGTTTATGTTAACCCTAACCCTAACACTATCCTAGGGCTGATGCTAACCCTAACCCTAACCCTAACACTATCCTTGGGCGGATGCTAACCCTAACGCTACCCCTAACACTATGTTAGGGCTGATGCTAACCCTAACACTAACACTATCCTAGGGCTGATGCTAACCCTAACCCTAACCCTAACACTATCCTAGGGCTCATGCTAACCCTAACCCTAACTCTAACACTATCCTAGAGCTGATGCTAACCCTAACCCTAACACTATCCTAGTCCTGATGATAACCCTAACTCTAACCCTAACACTATCCTAGGGCTGATGCTAACCATAACGCTAACACTATCCTAGGGCTGATGCTAACTCTAACCCTAACCCTAACACTATCCTAGGGCTGATGCTAACCCTAACGCTAAGCCTAACACTATCCTTGAACTGATGCTAACCCTAACCCTAACCCTAACACTATCCTAGGCCTGATGATAACCCTAACACTAACCCTAACACTATCCTAGGGTTTATGTTAACCCTAACCCTAACACTATCCTAGGGTTGATGCTAACCCTAACCCTAACCCTAACACTATCCTAGGGCGGATGCTAACCCTAACCCTAATCCTAACACTATCCTAGGGCTGATGCTAACCCTAACACTAACACTATCCTAGGGCTGATGCTAACCCTAACCCTAACCCTAATACTATCCTAGGGCTGATGCTAACCCTAACCCTAACTCTACCACTATCTTAGGGCTGAGGCTAACCCTAACCCAAACACTATCCTACGGCTGATGCTAACCCTAACCCTAAACCAAACACTATCCTAAGGCTGATGCTAACCCTAACAGTAACACTATCCTGGGCCTGGTGCTTACCCTAACCCTAACCTTAACACTATCCTTGGGCTGATGCTAACCCTAACCCTAACCCTAACACTATCCTAGGGCTGATGCTAACCCTAACCCTAACACTATCCTAGGCCTGATGCTAACCCTAACCCTAACACTTACACTATCCTAGGGCTGATGCTAACCCTAACGCTAACCCTAACACTATCCTAGTTCTGATGCTAACCCTAAACCTAACCCTATCCTAGGGCTGATGCTAACCCTAACCCTAACCCTAAAACTATCCTAGGGCGGATGCTAACCCTAACGCTACCCCAAACACTATGTTAGGGCTGATGCTAACCATAACACTAACAGTATCCTAGGGCTGATGCTAACCCTAACCCTAACCCTAACACTATCCTTGGGCTCATGCTAACCCTAACCCTAACTCTAACACTATCTTAGGGCTGAGGCTAACCCTAACCCAAACACTATCCTACGGCTGATGCTAACCCTAACCCTAACCTTAACACTATCCTAAGGCTGATGATATCCCTAACACTAAAACTATCCTAGGCCTGGTGCTAACCCTAACCCTAACCCTAACACTGTCCTAGGGCTGATGCTAACCCTAACCCTAATACTATCCTAGGGCTGATGCTAACCATAACCCTAACCCTAACACTATCCTAGGGCTGATGCTAACCCTATCCCTAACCCTAACACTATCCTAGGGCTGATGCTAACCCTAACCCTAACACTATCCTAGGCCTGATGCTAACCCTAACCCTAACACTTACACTATCCTAGGGCTGATGCTAACCCTAACCCTAACCCTAACACTATCCTAGGTCTGATGCTAACCCTAAACCTAACACTATCCTAGGGCTGATGCTAACCCTAACCCTAACCCTAACACTATCCTAGGGCTGATGTTAACCCTAACCCTAACACTATCCTAGGGCTGATGTTAACCCTAACCCTAACCTTAACACTCTCCTAGGGCTGATGCTAACCCTAACGCTAACACTATCCTAGGCCTGATGCTAACCCTAACCCTAACACTATCCTAGGGCTGACGCTAACCCTAACCCTAACCCTAACACTATCCTAGGCCTGATGCTAACCCTATCCCTAACCCTAACACTCTCCTAGGGCTGAGGCTAACCCTAACCCTAACACTATCCTAGGGCTGATGCGAACCCTAACCCTAACCCTAACACTATCCTAGAGCTGATGCTAACCCTAACCCTAACACTGTCCTAGGCCTGATGATAACCCTAACCCTAACCCTAACACTATCCTAGGGCTGATGCTAACCCTAACCCTAACACTATCCTAAGTCTGATGCTAACCCTAGCCCTCACACTCTCCTAGAGCTGATGCTAACCCTAACCCTAACCTTAACACTATCCTAGGGCTGATGCTAACCCTAACCCTAACCCTAACACTATCCTAGAGCTGATGCTAACCCTAACCCTAACACTATCCTAGGCCTGATGATAACCCTAACTCTAACCCTAACACTATCCTAGGGCTGATGCTAACCCTAACCCTAACCCTAACACTATCCTAGAGCTGATGCTAACCCTAACCCTAACACTATCCTAGGCCTGATGATAACCCTAACCCTAACCCTAACACTATCCTAGGCCTGATGATAACCCTAACTCTAACCCTAACACTATCCTAGGGCTGATGTTAACCCTAACCCTAACACTATCGTAGGGTTGATGCTAACCCTAACCCTAACCATAACACTATCCTAGGGCTGATGCTAACCCTAACGCTAACCCTAACACTATCCTTGAACTGATGCTAACCCTAACCCTAACCTTAACACTATCCTAGGCCTGATGATAACCCTAACCCTAACCCTAACACTATCCTAGGGTTTATGTTAACCCTATCCCTAACACTATCCTAGGGCTGATGCTAACCCTAACCCTAACACTATCCTAGGGCTGATGCTAACCCTAACCCTAACCCTAACACTATCCTAAGTCTGATGCTAACCCTAGCCCTCACACTATCCTAGGCCTGATGATAACCCTAACCCTAACCTTAACACTATCCTAGGGCTGATGCTAACCCTAACCCTATCCCTAACACTATCCTAGAGCTGATGCTAACCCTAACCCTAACAATATCCTAGCCCTGATGATAACCCTAACCCTAACCCTGACACTATCCTAGGGCTGATGCTAACCCTAACCCTAACACTATACTAGGACTGATGCTAACCCTAACCCTAACCCTAACACTATCCTAGGGCTGATGCTAACCCTAACGCTAACCCTAACACTATCCTTGAACTGATGCTAACCCTAACCCTAACCCTAACACTATCCTATGCCTGATGATAACCCTAACCCTAACCATATCACTATCCTAGGGTTTATGTTAACCCTAACCCTAACACTATCCTAGGGCTGATGCTAACCCTAACCCTAACCCTAACACTATCCTTGGGCGGATGCTAACCCTAACGCTACCCCTAACACTATGTTAGGGCTGATGCTAACCCTAACACTAACACTATCCTAGGGCTGATGCTAACCCTAACCCTAACTCTAACACTATCTTAGGGCTGACGCTAACCCTAACCCAAACACTATCCTACGGCTGATGCTAACCCTAACCCTAACCTTAACACTATCCTAAGGCTGATGCTAACCCTAACACTAACAATATCCTAGGCCTGGTGCTAACCCTAACCCTAACCCTAACACTATCCTAAGGCTGATGCTAACCCTAACACTAACACTATCCTAGGCCTGGTGCTAACCCTAACCCTAACCCTAACACTATCCTAGGGCTGATGCTAACCCTAACCCTAATACTATCCTAGGGCTGATGCTAACCCTAACCCTAACACTAACACTATCCTAGGGCGGATGCTAACCCTAACGCTACCCCTAACACTATGTTAGGGCTGATGCTAACCCTAACACTAACACTATCCTAGGGCTGATGCTAACCCTAACCCTAACCCCAACACTATCCTAGGGCTCATGCTAACCCTAACCCTAACTCTAACACTATCTTAAGGCTGAGGCTAACCCTAACCCAAACACTATCCTACGGCTGATGCTAACCCTAACCCTAACCCTAACACTCTCCTAGGGCTGATGCTAACCCTAACGCTAACACTATCCTAGGCCTGATGCTAACCCTAACCCTAACACTATCCTAGGGCTGATGCTAACCCTAACCCTAACCCTAACACTATCCTAGGCCTGATGCTAACCCTATCCCTAACCCTAACACTCTCCTAGGGCTGAGGCTAACCCTAACCCTAACACTATCCTAGGGCTGATGCTAACCCTAACCCTAACCCTAACACTATCGTAGGGCTGATGCTAACCCTAACCCTAACACTATCCTAGGCCTGATGATAACCCTAACCCTAACCCTAACACTATCCTAGGGCTGATGCTAACCCTAAACCTAACACTATCCTAGGGCTGATGCTAACCCTAACCCTAACCCTAACACTATCCTAAGTCTGATGCTAACCCTAGCCCTCACACTATCCTAGGGCAGGTGCTAACCCTAACCCTAACCTTAACACTATCCTAGGGCTGATGCTAACCCTAACCCCAACCCTAACACTATCCTAGAGCTGATGCTAACCCTAACCCTAACACTATCCTAGGCCTGATGATAACCCTATCTCTAACCCTAACACTATCCTAGGGCTGATGCTAACCATAACGCTAACACTATCCTAGGGCTGATGCTAACTCTAACCCTAACCCTAACACTATCCTAGGGCTGATGCTAACCCTAACGCTAAGCCTAACACTATCCTTGAACTGATGCTAACCCTAACCCTAACCCTAACACTATCCTAGGCCTGATGATAACCCTAACCCTAACCCTAACACTATCCTAGGGTTTATGTTAACCCTAACCCTAACTCTACCACTATCTTAGGGCTGAGGCTAACCCTAACCCAATCACTATCCTACGGCTGATGCTAACCCTAACCCTAAACCAAACACTCTCCTAAGGCTGATGCTAACCCTAACAGTAACACTATCCTGATCCTGGTGCTTACCCTAACCCTAACCTTAACACTATCCTAGGGCTGATGCTAACCCTAACCCTAACCCTAACACTATCCTTGAACTGATGCTAACCCTAACCCTAACCATAACACTATCCTAGGAGAGATGATAACCCTAACCCTAACCCTAACACTATGCTAGGGTTTATGTTAACCCTATCCCTAACACTATCCTAGGGCTGATGCTAACCCTAACCCTAACACTATCCTAGGGCTGATGCTAACCCTAACCCTAACCCTAACACTATCCTAAGTCTGATGCTAACCCTAGCCCTCACACTATCCTAGGCCTGATGATAACCCTAACCTTAACACTATCCTAGGGCTGATGCTAACCCTAACCCTATCCCTAACACTATCCTAGAGCTGATGCTAACCCTAACCCTAACAATATCCTAGCCCTGATGATAACCCTAACCCTAACCCTGACACTATCCTAGGGCTGATGCTAACCCTAACCCTAACACTATACTAGGACTGATGCTAACCCTAACCCTAACCCTAACACTATCCTAGGCCTGATGCTAACCCTAACGCTAACCCTAACACTATCCTAGGGCTGATGCTAACCCTAACCCTAACACTATCCTAGGGCTGATGCTAACCCTAACCCTAACACTAACACTATCCTAGGGCGGATGCTAACCCTAACCCTAATACTATCCTAGGTCTGATGCTAACCCTAACCCTAACCCTAACACTATCCTAGGGCTGATGCTAACCCTATCCCTAACCCAAACACTATCCTAGGGCTGATGCTAACCCTAACCCTAACACTATCCTAGGCCTGATGCTAACCCTAACCCTAACACTTACACTATCCTAGGGCTGATGCTAACCCTAACCCTAACCCTAACACTATCCTAGGTCTGATGCTAACCCTAAACCTAACACTATCCTAGGGCTGATGCTAACCCTAACCCTAACCCTAACACTATCCTAGGGCTGATGTTAACCCTAACCCTAACACTATCCTAGGGCTGATGCTAACCCTAACCCTAACCCTAACACTCTCCTAGGGCTGATGCTTACCCTAACGCTAACACTATCCTAGGCCTGAAGCTAACCCTAACCCTATCACTATCCTAGGGCTGATGCTAACCCTAACCCTAACGCTAACACTATCCTAGGCTGGATGCTAAACCTATCCCTAACCCTAACACTCTCCTAGGGCTGAGGCTAACCCTAACCCTAACACTATCCTAGGGCTGATGCTAACCCTAACCCTAACCCTAACACTATCTTAGGGCTGATGCTAACCCTAACCCTAACACTATCCTAGGCGTGATGATAACCCTAACACTAACCCTAACACTATCCTACGGCTGATGCTAACCCTAACCCTAACACTATCCTAGGGCTGATGCTAACCCTAACCCTAACCCTAACACTATCCGAAGTCTGATGCTAACCCTAGCCCTCACACTATCCTAGGCCTGATGCTAACCCTAACCCTAACCTTAACACTATCCTAGGGCTGATGCTAACCCTAACCCTAACCCTAACACTATCCTAGAGCTGATGCTAACCCTAACCCTAACACTATCCTAGGCCTGATGATAACCCTAACTCTAACCCTAACACTATCCTAGGGCTGATGCTAACCATAACGCTAACACTATCCTAGGGCTGATGCTAACTCCAACCCTAACCCTAACACTATCCTAGGGCTGATGCTAACCCTAACGCTAAGCCTAACACTATCCTTGAACTGATGCTAACCCTAACCCTAACCCTAACACTATCCTAGGGCTGATGCTAACCCTAACCCTAACACTATCATTGGGCTGATGCTAACCCTAACCCTAACCCTAACACTATCCTACGGCGGATGCTAACCCTAACCCTAACCCTAACAATATCCTAGGGCAGATGCTAACCCTAACCCTAACCCTAACACTATCCTTGGGCTCATGCTAACCCTAACCCTAACACTATCCTGGGCCTGATGCTAACCCTAACCCTAACCCTAACACTATCCTAGGGCTGATGCTAACCCTAACACTAACACTATCCTTGGGCTGATGCTAACCCTAACCCTAACACTAACACTATCCTAGGGCGGATGCTAACCCTAACCCTAACCCTAACACTATCCTAGGGCTGATGCTAACCCTAACACTAACACTATCCTAGGGCTGATGTTAACCCTAACCCTAACCCTAACATTATCCTAGGGCTGATGCTAACCCTAACCCTAACTCTAACACTATCTTAGGGCTGAGGCTAACCCTAACGCTAACACTATCCTACGGCTGATGCTAACCCTAACCCTAAACCTAACACTATCCTAGGGCTGATGCTAACCCTAACCCCAACACTATCCTAGGGCTGATGCTAACCCTAACCCTAACCCTAACACTGTCCTAGGGCTGATGCTAACCCTAACCCTAAAACTATCCTAGGCCTGATGATAACCCTAACCCTAACCCTAACACTATCCTAGGGCTGATGCTAACCCTAACCCTAACACTATCCTAGGGCTGATTCTAACCCTAACACTAACCCTAACACTATCCTAGGGCTGATGCTAAGCCTAACGCTAACCCTAACACTATCCTTGAACTGATGCTAACCCTAACCCTAACCCTAACACTATCCTAGGCCTGATGATAACCCTAACCCTAACCCTAACACTATCCTAGGGCGGATGCTAACCCTAACCCTAACCCTAACACTATCCTAGGGCTGATGCTAACCCTAACACTAACACTATCCTAGGGCTGAAGCTAACCCTAACCCTAACCCTAACACTCTCCAAGGGCTGATGCTAACCCTAACCCTAACCCTAACACTATCCTAGGGCTGATGCTAACCCTAACAGTAACACTATCCTAGGGCTGATGCTAACCCTAACCCTAACCCCAACACTATCCTAGGGCTGATGCTAACCCTAACCCTAACCCAAACACTATCCTAGGGTTGATGCTAACCCTAACCCTAACACTATCCTAGGGCTGATGCTAACCCTAACCCTAACCCTAACACTATCCTTGGGCTGATGCTAACCCTAACCCTAACACTATCCTGGGCCTGATGCTAACCCTAACCCTAACCCTAACACTATCCTAGGCCTGATGCTAACCCTAACCCTAACACTATCCTTGGGCTGATGCTAACCCTAACCCTAACCCTAACACTATCCTAGGGCAGATGCTAAACCTAACGCTAACCCTAACACTATCCTTGAACTGATGTTAACCCTAACCCTAACCCTAACACTATCCTAGGCCTGATGATAACCCTAACCCTACCCCTAACACTATCCTAGGGTTTATGTTAACCCTAAACCTAACACTATCCTAGGGCTGATGCTAACCCTAACCCTAACCCTAACACTATCCTAGGGCGGATGCTAACCCTAACCCTAACCCTAACACTATCCTAAGGCTGATGCTAACCCTAACACTAACACTATCCTAGGGCTGATGCTAACCCTAACCCTAACCCTAACATTATCCTAGGGCGTATGCTAACCCTAACCCTAACCCTAACACTATCCTAGGGCTGATGCTAACCCTAACAGTAACACTATCCCAGGCCTGATGCTAACCCTAACCCTAACTCTAACACTATCCTAGGGCGGATGCTAACCCTAACCCTAACACTATCCTAGGGCTGATGCTAACCCTAACACTAACACTATCCTAGGGCTGATGCTAACCCTAACCCTAACCCTAACACTCTCCAAGGGCTGATGCTAACCCTAACCCTAACTCTAACACTATCCTAGAGCTGATGCTAACCCTAACCCTAACACTATCCTAGGCCTGATGATAACCCTAACCCTAACCATGACACTATACTAGGGCTGATGCTAACCCTAACCCTAACACTATCCTAGGGCTGATGCTAACCCTAACCCTAACCCTAACACTATCCTAGGCCTGATGCTAACCCTATCCCTAACCCTAACACTCTCCTAAGGCTGAGGCTAACCCTAACCCTAACACTATCCTAGGGCTGATGCTAACCCTAACCCTAACCCAAACACTATCGTAGGGTTGATGCTAACCCTAACCCTAACACTATCCTAGGGCTGATGCTAACCCTAACCCTAACCCTAACACTATCCTTGGGCTGATGCTAACCCTAACCCTAACACTATCCTAGGCCTGATGATAACCCTAACCCTAACCCTAACACTATCCTAGGGCTGATGCTAACCCTAACCCTAACACTATCCTAGAACTGACGCTAACCCTAACCCTAACCCTAACACTATCCTAGGGCTGATGCTAACCACAACGCTAACCCTAACACTATCCTTGAACTGATGCTAACCCTAACCCTAACCCTAACACTATCCTAGCCCTGATGATAACCCTAACCCTAAACCTAACACTATCCTAGGGTTTATGTTAACCCTAACCCTAACACTATCCTAGGGCTGATGCTAACCCTAACCCTAACCCTAACACTATCCTAGGGCTGATGCTAACCCTAACCCTAACACTATCCTAGGCCTGATGATAACCCTAACCCTAACCCTAACACTATCCTTGGGCTGATGCTAACCCTAACCATAACACTATCCTGGGCGTGATGCTAACCCTAACCCTAACCCTAACACTATCCTAGGGCTGAAGCTAACCCTATCCCTAACACTATCCTTGGGCTCATGCTAACCCTAACCCTAACCCTAACACTATCCTAGGGCAGATGCTAACCCTAACGCTAACCCTAACACTATCCTTGAATTTATGCTAACCCTAACCCTAACCCTAACACTATCCTAGGCCTGATGATAACCCTAACCCTAACCCTAACACTATCCTAGGGTTTATGTTAACCGTAACCCTAATACTATCCTAGGGCTGATGCTAACCCTAACCCTAACCCTAACACTATCCTAGGGGGGATGCTAACCCTAACCCTAACCCTAACACTATCCTAGGGCTGATGCTAACCCTAACACTAACACTATCCTAGGGCTGATGCTAACCCTAACCCTAATCCTTAACATTATCCTAGGGCTGATGCTAACCCTAACCCTAACTCTAACACTATCTTAGGGCTGAGGCTAACCCTAACCCTAACACTATCCTACGGCTGATGCTAACCCTAACCCTAACCCTAACAATATCCTAGGGCTGATGCTAACCCTAACCCTAACACTATCCTATGCCTGATGCTAACCCTAACCCTAACCCTAACACTATCCTAGGGCTGATGGTAACCCTAACCCTAACACTATCCTAGGGCTGATGCTAACCCTAACCCTAACCCTAACACTATCCTAGGGCTGATGCTAACCCTAACCCTAAGACTATCCTAGGCCTGATGATAACCCTAACCCTAACCCTGACACTATCCTAGGGCTGATGCTAACCCTAACCCTAACCCTAACACTATCCTAGAGCTGATGCTAACCCTAACCCTAACACTATCCTAGGCCTGATGATAACCCTAACCCTAACCCTGACACTATCCTAGGGCTCATGCTAACCCAAACCCTAACACTATCCTAGGGCTGATGCTACCCTAACCCTAACCCTAACACTATCCTAGGCCTGATGCTAACCCTATCCCTAACCGTAACACTCTCCTAGGGCTGAGGCTAACCCTAACCCTAACACTATCCTAGGGCTGATGCTAACCCTAACCCTAACCCAAACCCCATCCTAGGGTTGATGCTAACCCTAACCCTAACACTATCCTAGGGCTGATGCTAACCCTAACCCTAACCCTAACACTATCCTTGGGCTGATGCTAACCCTAACCCTAACACTATCCTGTGGCTGATGCTAACCCTAACCCTAACCCTAACACTATCCTAGGGCTGATGCTAACCCTAACCCTAACACTATCCTTGGGCTGATGCTAACCCTAACCCTAACCCTAACACTATCCTAGGTCAGATGCTAACCCTAACGCTAACCCTAACACTATCCTTGAACTGATGTTAACCCTAACCCTAACCCTAACACTATCCTAGGCCTGATGATAACCCTAACCCTAACCCTAACACTATCCTAGGGTTTATGTTAACCCTAACCCTAACACTATCCTAGGGCTGATGCTAACCCTAACCCTAACCCTAACACTATCCTAGGGCGGATGCTAACCGTAACCCTAACCCTAACACTATCCTAGGGCTGATGGTAACCCTAACACTAACACTATCCTAGGTCTGATGCTAACCCTAACCCTAACCCTAACATTATCCTAGGGCGGATGCTAACCCTAACCCTAACCCTAACACTATCCAAGGGCTCATGCTAACCCTAACACTAACACTATCCTAGGCCTGATGCTAACCCTAACCCTAACCCTAACACTATCCTAGGGTTGATGCTAACCCTAACCCTAACATTATCCTAGGGCTCATGCTAACCCTAACACTAACACTATCCTAGGGCTGATGCTAACCCTAACCCTAAACCTAACATTATCCTATGGTGGATGCTAACCCTAACCCTAACCCTAACACTATCATAGGGCTGATGCTAACCCTAACACTAACACTATCCTAGGGCTGATGCTAACCCTAACTCTAACTCTAACATTATCCTAGTGCTAATGCTAACCCTAACCCTAACTCTAACACTATCTTAGGGCTGAGGCTAACCCTAACCCTAACACTATCCTACGGCTGATCCTAACCCTAACCCTAACCCTAACACTATCCTAGGGCTGATGCTAACAATAACCCTAACACTATCCTAGGCCAGATGCTAACCCTAACCCTAACCCTAACACTATCCTAGGGCTGATGCTAACCCTAACCCTAACAGTATCCTAGGGCTGATGCTAACCCTAACCCTAACCCTAACACTATCCTAGGGCTGATGCTAACCATAACCCTAACACTATCCTAGGCCTGATGATAACCCTAACCCTAACCCTAACACTATCCTAGGGCTGATGCTAACCCTAACCCTAACACTATCCTAGAACTGACGCTAACCCTAACCCTAACCCTAACACTATCCTAGGGATGATGCTAACCACAACGCTAACCCTAACACTATCCTTGAACTGATGCTAACCCTAACCCTAACCCTAACACTATCCTAGCCCTGATGATAACCCTAACCCTAACCCTAACACTATCCTAGGGTTTATGTTAACCCTAACCCTAACACTATCCTAGGGCTGATGCTAACCCTAACCCTAACCCTAACACTATCCTAGGGCTGATGCTAACCCTAACCCTAACACTATCCTAGGCCTGATGATAACCCTAACCCTAACCCTAACACTATCCTTGGGCTGATGCTAACCCTAACCATAACACTATCCTGGGCCTGATGCTAACCCTAACCCTAACCCTAACACTATCCTAGGGCTGAAGCTAACCCTAACCCTAACACTATCCTTGGGCTCATGCTAACCCTAATCCTAACCCTAACACTATCCTAGGGCAGATGCTAACCCTAACGCTAACCCTAACACTATCCTTGAATTGATGCTAACCCTAACCCTAACCCTAACACTATCCTGGGCCTGATGATAACCCTAACCTTAACCCTAACACTATCCTAGGGTTTATGTTAACCGTAACCCTAACACTATCCTAGGGCTGATGCTAACCCTAACCCTAACCCTAACACTATCCTAGGGGGGATGCTAACCCTAACCCTAACCCTAACACTATCCTAGGGCTGATGCTAACCCTAACACTAACACTATCCTAGGGCTGATGCTAACCCTAACCCTAATCCTTAACATTATCCTAGGGCTGATGCTAACCCTAACCCTAACTCTAACACTATCTTAGAGCTGAGGCTAACCCTAACCCTAACACTATCCTACGGCTGATGCTAACCCTAACCGTAACCCTAACAATATCCTAGGGCTGATGCTAACACTAACCCTAACACTATCCTAGGCCTGATGCTAACCCTAACCCTAACCCTAACACTATCCTAGGGCTGATGCTAACCCTAACCCTAACACTATCCTAGGGCTGATGCTAACCCTAACCCTAACCCTAACACTATCCTAGGGCTGATGCTAACCCTAACCCTAAAACTATCCTAGGCGTGATGATAACCCTAACCCTAACCCTGACACTATCCTAGGGCTGATGCTAACCCTAACCCTAACACTATCCTAGGGCTGATGCTAACCCTAACCCTAACCCTAACACTATCCTAGGGCTGATGCTAACCCTAACGCTAACCCTAACACTACCCTTGAACTGATGCTAACCCTAACCCTAACCATAACACTATCCTAGGCCTGATGATAACCCTAACCCTAACGCTAACACTATCCTAGGGTTTATGTTAACCCTAACCCTAACACTATCCTAGGGCTGATGCTGACCCTAACCCTAACCCTAACACTCTCCAAGGGCTGATGGTAACCCTAACCCTAACCCTAACAGTATCCTAGGGCTGATGCTAACCCTAAACCTAACTCTAACACTATCTTAGGGCTGAGGCTAACTCTAACCCTAACACTATCCTACGGCTGATGCTAACCCTAACCCTAACCCTAACACTATCCTAGGGCTGATGCTAACCCTAACCCTAACACTATCCTAGGCCTGATGCTAACCCTAACCCTAACCCTAACACTATCCTAGGGCTGATGCTAACCCTAACCCTAACCCTAACACTATCCTAGGGCTGATGCTAACCCTAAACCTAACACTATGCTAGGCCTGATGATAATCCTAACCCTAACCCTAACACTATCCTATTGCTGATGCTAACCCTAAACCTAACACTATCCTAGAGCTGATGCTAACCCTAACCCTAACACTATCCTAGGCCTGATGATAACCCTAACCCTAACCCTGACACTATCCTAGGGCTCATGCTAACCCTAACCCTAACACTATCCTAGGGCTGATGCTAACCCTAACCCTAACCCTAACACTATCCTAGGCCTGATGCTAACCCTATCCCTAACCCAAACGCCATCCTAGGGTTGATGCTAACCCTAACCCTAACACTATCCTAGGGCTGATGCTAACCCTAACCCTAACACTATGCTAGGGCTGATGCTAACCCTAACCCTAACCCAAACGCCATCCTAGGGTTGATGCTAACCCTAACCCTAACACTATACTAGGGCTGATGCTAACCCTAACCCTAACCCTAACACTATCCTTGGGCTGATGCTAACCCTAACCCTAACACTATCCTGGGCCTGATGCTAACCCTAACCCTAACCCTAACACTATCCTAGGGCTGAGGCTAACCCTAACCCTAACACTATCCTTGGGCTGATGCTAACCCTAACCCTAACCCTAACACTATCCTAGGTCAGATGCTAACCCTAACGCTAATCCTAACACTATCCTAGGCCTGATGATAACCCTAACCCTAACCCTGACACTATCCTAGGGCTGATGCTAACACTAACCCTAACACTATCCTAGGGCTGATGCTAACCCTAACCCTAACCCTAACACTATCCTAGGCCTGATGCTAACCCTATCCCTAACCCTAACACTCTCCTAGGGCTGAGGCTAACCCTAACCCTAATTCTATCCTAGGGTTGATGCTAACCCTAACCCTAACACTATCCTAGGGCTGATGCTAACCCTAACCCTAACCCTAACACTATCCTTGGGCTGATGCTAACCCTTACCCTAACACTATCCTGGGCCTGAAGCTAACCCTAACCCTAACCCTAACACTATCCTAGGGCTGATGCTAACCCTAACCCTAACACTATCCTTGGGCTGATGCTAACCCTAACCCTAACCCTAACACTATCCTAGGCCTGATGATAACCCTAACCCTAAACCTAACACTATCCTAGGGTTTATGTTAACCCTAACCCTAACACTATCCTAGGGCTGATGCTAACCCTAACCCTAACCCTAACACTATCCTAGGGCGGATGCTAACCCTAACGCTAACCCTAACACTATCCTAGTGCTGATGCTAACCCTAACCCTAACCCTAACACTATCCTAGGGCTGATGCTAACCCTAACCCTAACCCTAACACTATCCTAGGGCTGATGCTAACCCTAACCCTAAGACTGTCCTAGGCGTGATGATAACCCTAACCCTAACCCTGACACTATCCTAGGGTTTATGTTAACCCTAACCCTAACACTATCCTAGGGCTGATGCTGACCCTAACCGTAAACCTAACACTATCCTATGGCGGAAGCTAACCCTAACCCTAACCCTAACACTATCCTAGTGCTGATGCTAACCCTAACACTAACACTATCCTAGGGCTGATGCTAACCCTAACCCTAACCCTAACACTCTCCAAGGGCTGATGCTAACCCTAACCCTAACCCTAACAGTATCCTAGGGCTGATGCTAACCCTAACCCTAACTCTAACACTATCTTAGGGCTGAGGCTAACTCTAACCCTAACACTATCCTACGGCTGATGCTAACCCTAACCCTAACCCTAACACTATCCTAGGGCTGATGCTAACCCTAACCCTAACACTATCCTAGGCCTGATGCTAACCCTAACCCTAACCCTAACACTATCCTAGGGCTGATGCTAACCCTAACCCTAACCCTAACACTATCCTAGGGCTGATGCTAACCCTAACCCTAACACTATGCTAGGCCTAATGATAACCCTAACCCTAACCCTAACACTATCCTATTGCTGATGCTAACCCTAAACCTAACACTATCCTAGAGCTGATGCTAACCCTAACCCTAACCCTAACACTATCCTAAGTCTGATGCTATCCCTAGCCCTCACACTATCCTAGGCCTGATGATAACCCTAACCCTAACCTTAACACTAACCTAGGGCTGATACTAACCCTAACCCTAACCCTAACACTATCCTAGTGCTGATGCTAACCCTAACCCTAACACTATCCTAGGCCTGATGATAACCCTAACCCTAACCCTGACACTATCCTAGGGCTCATGCTAACCCTAACCCTAACACTATCCTAGGGCTGATGCTAACCCTAACCCTAACCCTAACACTATCCTAGGCCTGATGCTAACCCTATCCCTAACCCAAACGCCATCCTAGGGTTGATGCTAACCCTAACCCTAACACTATCCTAGGGCTGATGCTAACCCTAACCCTAACACTATCCTACGGCTGATGCTAACCCTAACCCTAACCCAAACGCCATCCTAGGGTTGATGCTAACCCTAACCCTAACACTATCCTGGGCCTGAAGCTAACCCTAACCCTACCCCTAACACTATCCTAGGGCTGATGCTAACCCTAACCCTAACACTATCCTTGGGCTGATGCTAACCCTAACCCTAACCCTAACACTATGCTAGGCCTGATGATAACCCTAACCCTAACCCTAACACTATCCTAGGGTTTATGTTAACCCTAACCCTAACACTATCCTAGGGCTGATGCTAACACTAACCCTAACCCTAACACTATCCTAGGGCGGATGCTAACCCTAACGCTAACCCTAACACTATCCTAGTGCTGATGCTAACCCTAACCCTAACCCTAACACTATCCTAGGGCTGATGCTAACCCTAACCCTAACCCTAACACTATCCTAGGCCTGATGCTAACCCTATCCCGAACCCTAACACTCTCCTAGGGCTGAGGCTAACCCTAACCCGAACACTATCCTAGGGCTGATGCTAACCCTAACCCTAACCCAAACACTATCCTAGGGTTGATGCTAACCCTAACCCTAACACTATCCTAGGGCTGAAGCTAACCCTAACCCTAACCCTAACACTATCCTTGGGCTGATGCTAACCCTAACCCTAACACTATCCTGGGCCTGATGCTAACCATAACCCTAACCCTAACACTATCCTAGGGCTGATGCTAACCCTAACCCTAACACTATCCTAGGGCTGATGCTAAACCTTACCATAACCCTAACACTATCCTAGGTCTGATGCTAACCCTAACCCTAACACTATCCTAGGCCTGATGATAACCCTAACCCTATCCCTGACACTATCCTAGGGCTGATGCTAACCCTAACCCTAACACTATCCTAGGGCTGATGCTAACCGTAACTCTAACCCTAACACTATCCTAGGGCTGATGCTAACCATAACCCTAACCATAACACTATCCTAGGCCTGATGATAATCCTAACCCTAACCCTAACACTATCCTAAGGTTTATGTTAACCCTAACCCTAACACTATTCTAGGGCTGATGCTAACCCTAACCCTAAACCTAACACTATCCTAGGGCGGATGCTAAACCTAACCATAACCCTAACACTATCCTAGGGCTGATGCTAACCCTAACACTAACACTATCCTAGGGCTGATGCTAACCCTAACCCTAACCCTAACACTCTCCAAGGGCTGATGCTAACCCTAACCCTAAACCTAACACTATCCTAGGGCTGATGCTAACCCTAACCCTAACTATAACACTATCTTAGGGCTGAGGCTAACCCTAACCCTAACACTATCCTACGGCTGATGCTAACCCTAACCCTAACACTATCCTGTGGCTGATGCTAACCCTAACCCTAACCCTAACACTATCCTAGGGCTGATGCTAACCCTAACCCTAACACTATCCTTGGGCTGATGCTAACCCTAACCCTAACCCTAACACTATCCTAGGTCAGATGCTAACCCTAACGCTAACCCTAACACTATCCTTGAACTGATGTTAACCCTAACCCTAACCCTAACACTATCCTAGGCCTGATGATAACCCTAACCCTAACCCTAACACTATCCTAGGGTTTATGTTAACCCTAACCCTAACACTATCCTAGGGCTGATGCTAACCCTAACCCTAACCCTAACACTATCCTAGGGCGGATGCTAACCCTAACCCTAACCCTAACACTATCCTAGGGCTGATGGTAACCCTAACACTAACACTATCCTAGGTCTGATGCTAACCCTAACCCTAACCCTAACATTATCCTAGGGCGGATGCTAACCCTAACCCTAACCCTAACACTATCCAAGGGCTCATGCTAACCCTAACACTAACACTATCATAGGCCTGATGCTAACCCTAACCCTAACCCTAACACTATCCTAGGGCTGATGCTAACCCTAACCCTAACATTATCCTAGGGCTGATGCTAACCCTAACACTAACACTATCCTAGGGCTGATGCTAACCCTAACCCTAAACCTAACATTATCCTATGGTGGATGCTAACCCTAACCCTAACCCTAACACTATCATAGGGCTGATGCTAACCCTAACACTAACACTATCCTAGGGCTGATGCTAACCCTAACCCTAACCCTAACATTATCCTAGTGCTGATGCTAACCCTAACCCTAACTCTAACACTATCTTAGGGCTGAGGCTAACCCTAACCCTAACACTATCCTACGGCTGATCCTAACCCTAACCCTAACCCTAACACTATCCTAGGGCTGATGCTAACAATAACCCTAACACTATCCTAGGCCAGATGCTAACCCTAACCCTAACCCTAACACTATCCTAGGGCTGATGCTAACCCTAACCCTAACACTATCCTAGGGCTGATGCTAACCCTAACCCTAACCCTAACACTATCCTAGGGCTGATGCTAACCCTAACCCTAACACTATCCTAGGCCTGATGATAACCCTAACCCTAACCCTAACACTATCCTAGGGCTGATGCTAACCCTAACCCTAACACTATCCTAGAACTGACGCTAACCCATCCCTAACCCTAACAGTATCCTAGGGCTGATGCTAACCACAACGCTGACCCTAACACTATCCTTGAACTGATGCTAACCCTAACCCTAACCCTAACACTATCCTAGCCCTGATGATAACCCTAACCCTAACCCTAACACTATCCTAGGGTTTATGTTAACCCTAACCCTAACACTATCCTAGGGCTGATGCTAACCCTAACCATAACCCTAACACTATCCTAGGGCTGATGCTAACCCTAACCCTAACACTATCCTAGGCCTGATGATAACCCTAACCCTAACCCTAACACTATCCTTGGGCTGATGCTAACCCTAACCATAACACTATCCTGGGCCTGATGCTAACCCTAACCCTAACCCTAACACTATCCTAGGGCTGAAGCTAACCCTAACCCTAACACTATCCTTGGGCTCATGCTAACCCTAACCCTAACCCTAACACTATCCTAGGGCAGATGCTAACCCTAACGCTAACCCTAACACTATCCTTGAATTGATGCTAACCCTAACCCTAACCCTAACACTATCCTGGGCCTGATGATAACCCTAACCTTAACCCTAACACTATCCTAGGGTTTATGTTAACCGTAACCCTAACACTATCCTAGGGCTGATGCTAACCCTAACCCTAACCCTAACACTATCCTAGGGGGGATGCTAACCCTAACCCTAACCCTAACACTATCCTAGGGCTGATGCTAACCCTAACACTAACACTATCCTAGGGCTGATGCTTACCCTAACCCTAATCCTTAACATTATCCTAGGGCTGATGCTAACCCTAACCCTAACTCTAACACTATCTTAGGGCTGAGGCTAACCCTAACCCTAACACTATCCTACGGCTGATGCTAACCCTAACCCTAACCCTAACAATATCCTAGGGCTGATGCTAACCCTAACCCTAACACTATCCTAGGCCTGATGCTAACCCTAACCCTAACCCTAACACTATCCTAGGGCTGATGCTAACCCTAACCCTAACACTATCCTAGGGCTGATGCTAACCCTAACCCTAACCCTAACACTATCCTAGGGCTGATGCTAACCCTAACCCTAAGACTATCCTAGGCGTGATGATAACCCTAACCCTAACCCTGACACTATCCTAGGGCTGATGCTAACCCTAACCCTAACACTATCCTAGGGCTGATGCTAACCCTAACCCTAACCCTAACACTATCCTAGGGCTGATGCTAACCCTAACGCTAACCCTAACACTACCCTTGAACTGATGCTAACCCTAACCCTAACCATAACACTATCCTAGGCCTGATGATAACCCTAACCCTAACGCTAACACTATCCTAGGGTTTATGTTAACCCTAACCCTAACACTATCCTAGGGCTGATGCTGACCCTAACCCTAAACCTAACACTATCCTATGGCGGAAGCTAACCCTAACCCTAACCCTAACACTATCCTAGTGCTGATGCTAACCCTAACACTAACACTATCCTAGGGCTGATGCTAACCCTAACCCTAACCCTAACACTCTCCAAGGGCTGATGCTAACCCTAACCCTAACCCTAACAGTATCCTAGGGCTGATGCTAACCCTAACCCTAACTCTAACACTATCTTAGGGCTGAGGCTAACTCTAACCCTAACACTATCCTACGGCTCATGCTAACCATAACCCTAACCCTAACACTATCCTAGGGCTGATGCTAACCCTAACCCTAACACTATCCTAGGCCTGATGCTAACCCTAACCCTAACCCTAACACTATCCTAGGGCTGATGCTAACCCTAACCCTAACCCTAACACTATCCTAGGGCTGATGCTAACCCTAACCCTAACACTATGCTAGGCCTGATGATAACCCTAACCCTAACCCTAACACTATCCTATTGCTGATGCTAACCCTAAACCTAACACTATCCTAGAGCTGATGCTAACCCTAACCCTAACCCTAACACTATCCTAAGTCTGATGCTATCCCTAGCCCTCACACTATCCTAGGCCTGATGATAACCCTAACCCTAACCTTAACACTATCCTAGGGTTGATACTATCCCTAACCCTAACCCAAACGCCATCCTAGGGTTGATGCTAACCCTAACCCTAACACTATACTAGGGCTGATGCTAACCCTAACCCTAACCCTAACACTATCCTTGGGCTGATGCTAACCCTAACCCTAACACTATCCTGGGCCTGATGCTAACCCTAACCCTAACCCTAACACTATCCTAGGGCTGATGCTAACCCTAACCCTAACACTATCCTTGGGCTGATGCTAACCCTAACACTAAACCTAACACTATCCTAGGTCAGATGCTAACCCTAACGCTAACCCTAACACTATCCTAGGCCTGATGATAACCCTAACCCTAACCCTGACACTATCCTAGGGCTGATGCTAACACTAACCCTAACACTATCCTAGGCCTGATGCTAACCCTATCCCTAACCCTAACACTCTCCTAGGGCTGAGGCTAACCCTAACCCTAACACTATCCTAGGGTTGATGCTAACCCTAACCCTAACACTATCCTAGGGCTGATGCTAACCCTAACCCTAACCCTAACACTATCCTTGGGCTGATGCTAACCCTAACCCTAACACTATCCTGGGCCTGAAGCTAACCCTAACCCTAACCCTAACACTATCCTAGGGCTGATGCTAACCCTAACCCTAACACTATCCTTGGGCTGATGCTAACCCTAACCCTAACCCTAACACTATCCTAGGCCTGATGATAACCCTAACCCTAACCCTAACACTATCCTAGGGTTTATGTTAACCCTAACCCTAACACTATCCTAGGGCTGATGCTAACCCTAACCCTAACCCTAACACTATCCTAGGGCGGATGCTAACCCTAACGCTAACCCTAACACTATCCTAGTGCTGATGCTAACCCTAACCCTAACCCTAACACTATCCTAGGGCTGATGCTAACCCTAACACTAACACTATCCTAGGGCTGATGCTAACCCTAACCCTAACCCTAACACTCTCCAAGGGCTGATGCTAACCCTAACCCTAACCCTAACAGTATCCTAGGGCTGATGCTAACCCTAACCCTAACTCTAACACTATCTTAGGGCTGAGGCTAAGTCTAACCCTAACACTATCCTACGGCTGATGCTAACCCTAACCCTAACCCTAACACTATCCTAGGGCTGATGCTAACCCTAACCCTAACACTATCCTAGGCCTGATGCTAACCCTAACCCTAACCCTAACACTATCCTAGGGCTGATGCTAACCCTAACCCTAACCCTAACACTATCCTAGGGCTGATGCTAACCCTAACCCTAACACTATGCTAGGCCTAATGATAACCCTAACCCTAACCCTAACACTATCCTATTGCTGATGCTAACCCTAAACCTAACACTATCCTAGAGCTGATGCTAACCCTAACCCTAACCCTAACACTATCCTAAGTCTGATGCTATCCCTAGCCCTCACACTATCCTGGGCCTGATGATAACCCTAACCCTAACCTTAACACTATCCTAGGGCTGATACTAACCCTATCCCTAACCCTAACACTATCCTAGAGCTGATGCTAACCCTAACCCTAACACTATCCTAGGCCTGATGATAACCCTAACCCTAACCCTGACACTATCCTAGGGCTCATGCTAACCCTAACCCTAACACTATCCTAGGGCTGATGATAACCCTAACCCTAACCCTGACACTATCCTAGGGCTCATGCTAACCCTAACCCTAACACTATCCTAGGCCTGATGATAACCCTAACCCTAACCCTGACACTATCCTAGGGCTCATGCTAACCCTAACCCTAACACTATCCTAGGGCTGATGCTAACCCTAACCCTAACCCTAACACTATCCTAGGCCTGATGCTAACCCTATCCCTAACCCAAACGCCATCCTAGGGTTGATGCTAACCCTAACCCTAACACTATCCTAGGGCTGATGCTAACCCTAACCCTAACACTATCCTAGGGCTGATGCTAACCCTAACCCTAACCCAAACGCCATCCTAGGGGTGATGCTAACCCTAACCCTAACACTATACTAGGGCTGATGCTAACCCTAACCCTAACCCTAACACTATCCTTGGGCTGATGCTAACCCTAACCCTAACACTATCCTGGGCCTGATGCTAACCCTAACCCTAACTCTAACACTATCCTAGGGCTGATGCTAACCGTAACCCTAACACTATCCTTGGGCTGATGCTAACCCTAACCCTAACCCTAACACTATCCTAGGTCAGATGCTAACCCTAACGCTAACACTAACACTATCCTAGGCCTGATGATAACCCTAACCCTAACCCTGACACTATCCTAGGGCTGATGCTAACACTAACCCTAACACTATCCTAGGGCTGATGCTAACCCTAACCCTAACCCTAACACTATCCTAGGCCTGATGCTAACCCTATCCCTAACCCTAACACTCTCCTAGGGCTGAGGCTAACCCTAACCCTAACACTATCCTAGGGTTGATGCTAACCCTAACCCTAACACTATCCTAGGGCTGATGCTAACCCTAACCCTAACACTATCCTGGGCCTGAAGCTAACCCTAACCCTAACCCTAACACTATCCTAGGGCTGATGCTAACCCTAACCCTAACACTATCCTTGGGCTGATGCTAACCCTAACCCTAACCCTAACACTATCCTAGGCCTGATGATAACCCTAACCCTAACCCTAACACTATCCTAGGGTTTATGTTAACCCTAACCCTAACACTATCCTAGGGCTGATGCTAACCCTAACCCTAACCCTAACACTATCCTAGGGCGGATGCTAACCCTAACGCTAACCCTAACACTATCCTAGTGCTGATGCTAACCCTAACCCTAACCCTAACACTATCCTAGGGCTGATGCTAACCCTAACCCTAACCCTAACACTATCCTAGGGCTGATGCTAACCCTAACCCTAAGACTATCCTAGGCGTGATGATAACCCTAACCCTAACTCTGACACTATCCTAGGGTTTATGTTAACCCTAACCCTAACACTATCCTAGGGCTGATGCTGACCCTAACCCTAAACCTAACACTATCCTATGGCGGAAGCTAACCCTAACCCTAACCCTAACACTATCCTAGTGCTGATGCTAACCCTAACACTAACACTATCCTAGGGCTGATGCTAACCCTAACCCTAACCCTAACACTCTCCAAGGGCTGATGCTAACCCTAACCCTAACCCTAACAGTATCCTAGGGCTGATGCTAACCCTAACCCTAACTCTAACACTATCTTAGGGCTGAGGCTAACTCTAACCCTAACACTATCCTACGGCTGATGCTAACCCTAACCCTAACCCTAACACTATCCTAGGGCTGATGCTAACCCTAACCCTAACACTATCCTAGGCCTGATGCTAACCCTAACCCTAACCCTAACACTATCCTAGGGCTGATGCTAACCCTAACCCTAACCCTAACACTATCCTAGGGCTGATGCTAACCCTAACCCTAACACTATGCTAGGCCTAATGATAACCCTAACCCTAACCCTAACACTATCCTATTGCTGATGCTAACCCTAAACCTAACACTATCCTAGAGCTGATGCTAACCCTAACCCTAACCCTAACACTATCCTAAGTCTGATGCTATCCCTAGCCCTCACACTATCCTGGGCCTGATGATAACCCTAACCCTAACCTTAACACTATCCTAGGGCTGATACTAACCCTAACCCTAACCCTAACACTATCCTGGAGCTGATGCTAACCCTAACCCTAACACTATCCTAGGCCTGATGATAACCCTAACCCTAACCCTGACACTATCCTAGGGCTCATGCTAACCCTAACCCTAACACTATCCTAGGGCTGATGCTAACCCTAACCCTAACCATAACACTATCCTAGGCCTGATGCTAACCCTATCCCTAACCCAAACGCCATCCTAGGGTTGATGCTAACCCTAACCCTAACACTATCCTAGGGCTGATGCTAACCCTAACCCTAACACTATCCTAGGGCTGATGCTAACCCTAAACCTAACCCAAACGCCATCCTAGGATTGATGCTAAAACTAACCCTAACACTATCCTGGGCCTGAAGCTAACCCTAACCCTACCCCTAACACTATCCTAGGGCTGATGCTAACCCTAACCCTAACACTATCCTTGGGCTGATGCTAACCCTAACCCTAACCCTAACACTATCCTAGGCCTGATGATAACCCTAACCCTAACCCTAACACTATCCTAGGGTTTATGTTAACCCTAACCCTAACACTATCCTAGGGCTGATGCTAACCCTAACCCTAACCCTAACACTATCCTAGGGCGGATGCTAACCCTAACGCTAACCCTAACACTATCCTAGTGCTGATGCTAACCCTAACCCTAACCCTAACACTATCCTAGGCCTGATGCTAACCTTATCCCGAACCCTAACACTCTCCTAGGGCTGAGGCTAACCCTAACCCGAACACTATCCTAGGGCTGATGCTAACCCTAACCCTAACCCAAACACTATCCTAGGGTTGATGCTAACCCTAACCCTAACACTATCTTAGGGCTGAAGCTAACCCTAACCCTAACCCTAACACTATCCTTGGGCTGATGCTAACCCTAACCCTAACACTATCCTGGGCCTGATGCTAACCATAACCCTAACCCTAACGCTATCCTAGGGCTGATGCTAACCCTAACCCTAACACTATCCTAGGGCTGATGCTAAACCTAACCATAACCCTAACACTATCCTAGGTCTGATGCTAACCCTAACCCTAACACTATCCTAGGGCTGATGCTAACCCTAACCCTAACCCTAACACTATCCTAGGGCTGATGCTAACCCTAACGCTAACCCTAACACTATCCTTGAACTGATGCTAACCCTAACCCTAACCATAACACTATCCTAGGCCTGATGATAATCCTAACCCTAACCCTAACACTATCCTAAGGTTTATGTTAACCCTAACCCTAACACTATTCTAGGGCTGATGCTAACCCTAACCCTAAACCTAACACTATCCTAGGGCGGATGCTAAACCTAACCCTAACCCTAACACTATCCTAGGGCTGATGCTAACCCTAACACTAACACTATCCTAGGGCTGATGCTAACCCTAACCCTAACCCTAACACTCTCCAAGGGCTGATGCTAACCCTAACCCTAAACCTAACACTATCCTTGGGCTGATGCTAACCCTAACCCTAACTATAACACTATCTTAGGGCTGAGGCTAACCCTAACACTAACACTATCCTACGGCTGATGCTAACCGGAACCCTAACCCTAACACTATCCTAGGGCTGATGCTAACCCTAACCCTAACACTATCCTAGGCCTGACGCTAACCCTAACCCTAACCCTAACTCTATCCTAGGGTTGATGCTAACCCTAACCCTAACACTATCCTAGGGCTGATGCTAACCCTAACCCTAACCCTAACACTATACTAGGGCTGATGCTAACCCTAACCCTAACACTATTCTAGGCCCGATGATAACCCTAACCCTAACCCTAACACTATCCTAGGGCTGATGCTAACCCTAATCCTAACACTATCCTAGGGCTGATGCTAACCCTAGCCCTCACACTATCCTAGGCCTGATGATAACCCTAACCCTAACCTTAACACTATCCTAGGGCTGATGCTAACCCTAACCCTAACCCTAACACTAACCTAGAGCTGATGCTAACCCTAAGCCTAACACTATCCTAGGCCTGATGATAACCCTAACCGTAACCCTGACACTATCCTAGGGCTGATGCTAACCCTAACCCTAACACTATCCTAGGGCTAATGCTAACCCTAACCCTAACCCTAACACTATCCTAGGCCTGATGCTAACCCTATCCCTAACCCTAACACTCTCCTGGGGCTGAGGCTAACCCTAACCCTAACACTATCCTAGGGCTGATGCTAACCCTAACCCTAACCCAAACACTATCCTAGGGTTGATGCTAACCCTAACCCTAACACTATCCTAGGGCTGATGCTAACCCTAACCCTAACCCTAACAGTATCCTTGGGCTGATGCTAACCCTAACCCTAACCCTAACACTATCCTAGGGCAGATGCTAACCCTAACGCTAACACTAACACTATCCTTGAACTGATGCTAACCCTAACCCTAACCCTAACACTATCCTAGGCCTGATGATAACCCTAACCCTAACCCTAACACTATCCTAGGATTTATGTTAACCCTAACCCTAACACTATCCTAGGGCTGATGCTAACCCTAACCCTAACCCTAACACTATCCTAGGGCGGATGCTAACGCTAACCCTAACTCTAACACTATCCTATGGCTGATGCTAACCCTAACACTAACACTATCCTAGGGCTGATGCTAACCCTAACCCTAACCCTAACATTATCCTAGGGCGGATGCTAACCCTAACCCTAACCCTAACACTATCCTAGGGCTGATGCTAACCCTAACACTAACACTATCCTAGGCCTGATGCTAACCCTAACCTTAACCCTAACACTATCCTAGGGCTGATGCTAACCCTAACCCTAACACTATCCTAGGGCTGATGCTAACCCTAACACTAACACTATCCTAGGGCTGATGCTAACCCTAACCCTAACCCTAACACTCTCCAAGGGCTGATGCTAACCCTAACCCTAACCCTAACACTATCCTAGGGCTGATGGTAACCCTAACCCTAACTCTAACACTATCTTAGGGCTGAGGCTAACCCTAACCCTAACACTATCCTACGGCTGATGCTAACCCTAACCCTAACCCTAACACTATCCTAGGGCTGATGCTAACCCTAACCCTAACACTATCCTAGGCCTGATGATAACCCTAACCCTAACCCTAACACTATCCTAGGGCTGATGCTAACCCTAACCCTAACACTATCCTAGGGCTGATGCTAACCCTAACCCTAACCCTAACACTATCCTAGGGCTGATGCTAACCCTAACCCTAACACTATCCTAGGCCTGATGATAACCCTAACCCTAACCCTAACACTATCCTAGGGCTGATGCTAACCCTAACCCTAACACTATCCTAGGGCTGATGCTAACCCTAACCCTAACCCTAACACTATCCTAAGTCTGATGCTAACCCTAGACCTCACACTATACTAGGCCTGATGATAACCATAACCCTAACCTTAACACTATCCTAGGGCTGATGCTAACCCTAACCCTAACCCTAACACTATCCTAGAGCTGATGCTTACCCTAACCCTAACACTATTCTAGGCCTGATGATAACCCTAACCCTAACCCTGACACTATCCTAGGGCTGATGCTCACTCTAACCCTAACACTATCCTAGGGCTGATGCTAACCCTAACCCTAACCCTAACACTATCCTAGGCCTGATGCTAACCCTATCCCTAACCCTAACACTCTCCTAGGGCTGAGGCTAACCCTAACCCTAACACTATCCTAGGGCTGATGCTAACCCTAACCCTAACCCAAACACTATCCTAGGGTTGATGCTAACCCTAACCCTAACACTATCCTAGGGCTGATGCTAACCCTAACCCTAACCCTAACACTATCCTTGGGCTGATGCTAACCCTAACCCTAACACTATCCTGGGCCTGATGCTAACCCTAACCCTAACCCTAACACTATCCTAGGGCTGATGCTAACCCTAACCCTAACACTATCCTTGGGCTGATGCTAATCCTAACCCTAACCCTAACAATATCCTAGGGCAGATGCTAACCCTAATCCTAACCCTAACACTATCCTTGGGCTGATGCTAACCCTAACCCTAACACTATCCTGGGCCTGATGCTAACCCTAACCCTAACCCTAACACTATCCCAGGGCTGATGCTAACCCTAACCCTAACTCTATCCTTGGGCTGATGCTAACCCTAACCCTAACACTAACAATATCCTAGGGCAGATGCTAACCCTAACGCTAACCCTAACACTATCCTTGAACGGATGCTAACCCTAACCCTAACCCTAACACTATCCTATTGCTGATGCTAACCCTAAACCTAACACTATCCTAGAGCTGATGCTAACCCTAACCCTAACCCTAACACTATCCTAAGTCTGATGCTATCCCTAGCCCTCACACTATCCTGGGCCTGATGATAACCCTAACCCTAACCTTAACACTATCCTAGGGCTGATACTAACCCTATCCCTAACCCTAACACTATCCTAGAGGTGATGCTAACCCTAACCCTAACACTATCCTAGGCCTGATGATAACCCTAACCCTAACCCTGACACTATCCTAGGGCTCATGATAACCCTAACCCTAACACTATCCTAGGGCTGATACTAACCCTAACCCTAACCCTAACACTATCCTAGAGCTGATGCTAACCCTAACCCTAACACTATCCTAGGCCTGATGATAACCCTAACCCTAACCCTGACACTATCCTAGGGCTCATGCTAACCCTAACCCTAACACTATCCTAGGGCTGATGCTAACCCTAACCCTAACCCTAACACTATCCTAGGCCTGATGCTAACCCTATCCCTAACCTAAACGCCATCCTAGGGTTGATGCTAACCCTAACCCTAACACTATCCTAGGGCTGATGCTAACCCTAACCCTAACACTATACTAGGGCTGATGCTAACCCTAACCCTAACCCTAACACTATCCTTGGGCTGATGCTAACCCTAACCCTAACACTATCCTGGGCCTGATGCTAACCCTAACCCTAACCCTAACACTATCCTAGGGCTGATGCTAACCCTAACCCTAACACTATCCTTGGGCTGATGCTAACCCTAACCCTAACCCTAACACTATCCTAGGTCAGATGCTAACCCTAACGCTAACCCTAACACTATCCTAGGCCTGATGATAACCCTAACCCTAACCCTGACACTATCCTAGGGCTGATGCTAACACTAACCCTAACACTATCCTAGGGCTGACGCTAACCCTAACCCTAACCCTAACACTATCCTAGGCCTGATGCTAACCCTATCCCTAACCCTAACACTCTCCTAGGGCTGAGGCTAGCCCTAACCCTAACACTATCCTAGGGTTGATGCTAACCCTAACCCTAACACTATCCTAGGGCTGATGCTAACCCTAACCCTAACCCTAACACTATCCTTGGGCTGATGCTAACCCTAACCCTAACACTATCCTGGGCCTGAAGCTAACCCTAACCCTAACCCTAACACTATCCTAGGGCTGATGCTAACCCTAACCCTAACACTATCCTTGGGCTGATGCTAACCCTAACCCTAACCCTAACACTATCCTAGGCCTGATGATAACCCTAACCCTAACCCTAACACTATCCTAGGGTTTATGTTAACCCTAACCCTAACACAATCCTAGGGCTGATGCTAACCCTAACCCTAATCCTAACACTATCCTAGGGCGGATGCTAACCCTAACGCTAACCCTAACACTATCCTAGTGCTGATGCTAACCCTAACCCTAACCCTAACACTATCCTAGGGCTGATGCTAACCCTAACCCTAACCCTAACACTATCCTAGGGCTGATGCTAACCCTAACCCTAAGACTATCCTAGGCGTGATGATAACCCTAACCCTAACCCTGACACTATCCTAGGGTTTATGTTAACCCTAACCCTAACACTATCCTAGGGCTGATGCTGACCCTAACCCTAAACCTAACACTATCCTATGGCGGAAGCTAACCCTAACCCTAACCCTAACACTATCCTAGTGCTGATGCTAACCCTAACCCTAACCCTAACACTCTCCAAGGGCTGATGCTAACCCTAACCCTAACCCTAACAGTATCCTAGGGCTGATGCTAACCCTAACCCTAACTCTAACACTACCTTAGGGCTGAGGCTAACTCTAACCCTAACACTATCCTACGGCTGATGCTAACCCTAACCCTAACCCTAACACTATCCTAGGGCTGATGCTAACCCTAACCCTAACACTATCCTAGGCCTGATGCTAACCCTAACCCTAACCCTAACACTATCCTAGGGCTGATGCTAACCCTAACCCTAACCCTAACACTATCCTAGGGCTGATGCTAACCCTAACCCTAACACTATGCTAGGCCTAATGATAACCCTAACCCTAACCCTAACACTATCCTATTGCTGATGCTAACCCTAAACCTAACACTATCCTAGAGCTGATGCTAACCCTAACCCTAACCCTAACACTATCCTAAGTCTGATGCTATCCCTAGCCCTCACACTATCCTGGGCCTGATGATAACCCTAACCCTAACCTTAACACTATCCTAGGGCTGATACTAACCCTAACCCTAACCCTAACACTATCCTAGAGCTGATGCTAACCCTAACCCTAACACTATCCTAGGCCTGATGATAACCCTAACCCTAACCCTGACACTATCCTAGGGCTCATGCTAACCCTAACCCTAACACTATCCTAGGGCTGATGCTAACCCTAACCCTAACCCTAACACTATCCTAGGCCTGATGCTAACCCTATCCCTAACCCAAACGCCATCCTAGGGTTGATGCTAACCCTAACCCTAACACTATCCTAGGGCTGATGCTAACCCTAACCCTAACACTATCCTAGGGCTGATGCTAACCCTAACCCTAACCCAAACGCCATCCTAGGGTTGATGCTAAAACTAACCCTAACACTATCCTGGGCCTGAAGCTAACCCTAACCCTACCCCTAACACTATCCTAGGGCTGATGCTAACCCTAACCCTAACACTATCCTTGGGCTGATGCTAACCCTAACCCTAACCCTAACACTATCCTAGGCCTGATGATAACCCTAACCCTAACCCTAACACTATCCTAGGGTTTATGTTAACCCTAACCCTAACACTATCCTAGGGCTGATGCTAACCCTAACCCTAACCCTAACACTATCCTAGGGCGGATGCTAACCCTAACGCTAACCCTAACACTATCCTAGTGCTGATGCTAACCCTAACCCTAACCCTAACACTATCCTAGGCCTGATGCTAACCCTATCCCGAACCCTAACACTCTCCTAGGGCTGAGGCTAACCCTACCCGAACACTATCCTAGGGCTGATGCTAACCCTAACCCTAACCCAAACACTATCCTAGGGTTGATGCTAACCCTAACCCTAACACTATCCTAGGGCTGAAGCTAACCCTAACCCTAACCCTAACACTATCCTTGGGCTGATGCTAACCCTAACCCTAACACTACCCTGGGCCTGATGCTAACCATAACCCTAACCCTAACACTATCCTAGGGCTGATGCTAACCCTAACCCTAACACTATCCTAGGGCTGATGCTAAACCTAACCATAACCCTAACACTATCCTAGGTCTGATGCTAACCCTAACCCTAACACTATCCTAGGCCTGATGATAACCCTAACCCTATCCCTGACACTATCCTAGGGCTGATGCTAACCCTAACCCTAACACTATCCTAGGGCTGATGCTAACCCTAACCCTAACCCTAACACTATCCTTGAACTGATGCTAACCCTAACCCTAACCATAACACTATCCTAGGCCTGATGATAATCCTAACCCTAACCCTAACACTATCCTAAGGTTTATGTTAACCCTAACCCTAACACTATTCTAGGGCTGATGCTAACCCTAACCCTAAACCTAACACTATCCTAGGGCGGATGCTAAACCTAACCCTAACCCTAACACTATCCTAGGGCTGATGCTAACCCTAACACTAACACTATCCTAGGGCTGATGCTAACCCTAACCCTAACCCTAACACTCTCCAAGGGCTGATGCTAACCCTAACCCTAAACCTAACACTATCCTAGGGCTGATGCTAACCCTAACCCTAACTATAACACTATCTTAGGGCTGAGGCTAACCCTAACACTAACACTATCCTACGGCTGATGCTAACCCGAACCCTAACCCTAACACTATCCTAGGGCTGATGCTAACCCTAACCCTAACACTATCCTAGGCCTGACGCTAACCCTAACCCTAACCCTAACTCTATCCTAGGGTTGATGCTAACCCTAACCCTAACACTATCCTAGGGCTGATGCTAACCCTAACCCTAACCCTAACACTATACTAGGGCTGATGCTAACCCTAACCCTAACACTATTCTAGGCCCGATGATAACCCTAACCCTAACCCTAACACTATCCTAGGCCTGATGCTAACCCTATCCCTAACCCTAACACTCTCCTAGGGCTGAGGCTAACCCTAACCCTAACACTATCCTGGGGTTGATGCTAACCCTAACCCTAACACTATCCTAGGGCTGATGCTAACCCTAACCCTAACCCTAACACTATCCTTGGGCTGATGCTAACCCTAACCCTAACACTATCCTGGGCCTGAAGCTAACCCTAACCCTAACCCTAACACTATCCTAGGGCTGATGCTAACCCTAACCCTAACACTATCCTTGGGCTGATGCTAACCCTAACCCTAACCCTAACACTATCCTAGGCCTGATGATAACCCTAACCCTAACCCTAACACTATCCTAGGGTTTATGTTAACCCTAACCCTAACACAATCCTAGGGCTGATGCTAACCCTAACCCTAATCCTAACACTATCCTAGGGCGGATGCTAACCCTAACGCTAACCCTAACACTATCCTAGTGCTGATGCTAACCCTAACCCTAACCCTAACACTATCCTAGGGCTGATGCTAACCCTAACCCTAACCCTAACACTATCCTAGGGCTGATGCTAACCCTAACCCTAAGACTATCCTAGGCGTGATGATAACCCTAACCCTAACCCTGACACTATCCTAGGGTTTATGTTAACCCTAACCCTAACACTATCCTAGGGCTGATGCTGAACCTAACCCTAAACCTAACACTATCCTATGGCGGAAGCTAACCCTAACCCTAACCCTAACACTATCCTAGTGCTGATGCTAACCCTAACCCTAACCCTAACACTCTCCAAGGGCTGATGCTAACCCTAACCCTAACCCTAACAGTATCCTAGGGCTGATGCTAACCCTAACCCTAACTCTAACACTATCTTAGGGCTGAGGCTAACTCTAACCCTAACACTATCCTACGGCTGATGCTAACCCTAACCCTAACCCTAACACTATCCTAGGGCTGATGCTAACCCTAACCCTAACACTATCCTAGGCCTGATGCTAACCCTAACCCTAACCCTAACACTATCCTAGGGCTGATGCTAACCCTAACCCTAACCCTAACACTATCCTAGGGCTGATGCTAACCCTAACCCTAACACTATGCTAGGCCTAATGATAACCCTAACCCTAACCCTAACACTATCCTATTGCTGATGCTAACCCTAAACCTAACACTATCCTAGAGCTGATGCTAACCCTAACCCTAACCCTAACACTATCCTAAGTCTGATGCTATCCCTAGCCCTCACACTATCCTGGGCCTGATGATAACCCTAACCCTAACCTTAACACTATCCTAGGGCTGATACTAACCCTAACCCTAACCCTAACACTATCCTAGAGCTGATGCTAACCCTAACCCTAACACTATCCTAGGCCTGATGATAACCCTAACCCTAACCCTGACAGTATCCTAGGGCTCATGCTAACCCTAACCCTAACACTATCCTAGGGCTGATGCTAACCCTAACCCTAACCCTAACACTATCCTAGGCCTGATGCTAACCCTATCCCTAACCCAAACGCCATCCTAGGGTTGATGCTAACCCTAACCCTAACACTATCCTAGGGCTGATGCTAACCCTAACCCTAACACTATCCTAGGGCTGATGCTAACCCTAACCCTAACCCAAACGCCATCCTAGGGCTGATGCTAAAACTAACCCTAACACTATCCTGGGCCTGAAGCTAACCCTAACCCTACCCCTAACACTATCCTAGGGCTGATGCTAACCCTAACCCTAACACTATCCTTGGGCTGATGCTAACCCTAACCCTAACCCTAACACTATCCTAGGCCTGATGATAACCCTAACCCTAACCCTAACACTATCCTAGGGTTTATGTTAACCCTAACCCTAACACTATCCTAGGGCTGATGCTAACCCTAACCCTAACCCTAACACTATCCTAGGGCGGATGCTAACCCTAACGCTAACCCTAACACTATCCTAGTGCTGATGCTAACCCTAACCCTAACCCTAACACTATCCTAGGCCTGATGCTAACCCTATCCCGAACCCTAACACTCTCCTAGGGCTGAGGCTAACCCTAACCCGAACACTATCCTAGGGCTGATGCTAACCCTAACCATAACCCAAACACTATCCTAGGGTTGATGCTAACCCTAACCCTAACACTATCCTAGGGCTGAAGCTAACCCTAACCCTAACCCTAACACTATCCTTGGGCTGATGCTAACCCTAACCCTAACACTACCCTGGGCCTGATGCTAACCATAACCCTAACCCTAACACTATCCTAGGGCTGATGCTAACCCTAACCCTAACACTATCCTAGGGCTGATGCTAAACCTAACCATAACCCTAACACTATCCTAGGTCTGATGCTAACCCTAACCCTAACACTATCCTAGGCCTGATGATAACCCTAACCCTATCCCTGACACTATCCTAGGGCTGATGCTAACCCTAACCCTAACACTATCCTAGGGCTGATGCTAACCCTAACCCTAACCCTAACACTATCCTTGAACTGATGCTAACCCTAACCCTAACCATAACACTATCCTAGGCCTGATGATAATCCTAACCCTAACCCTAACACTATCCTAAGGTTTATGTTAACCCTAACCCTAACACTATTCTAGGGCTGATGCTAACCCTAACCCTAAACCTAACACTATCCTAGGGCGGATGCTAAACCTAACCCTAACCCTAACACTATCCTAGGGCTGATGCTAACCCTAACACTAACACTATCCTAGGGCTGATGCTAACCCTAACCCTAACCCTAACACTCTCCAAGGGCTGATGCTAACCCTAACCCTAAACCTAACACTATCCTAGGGCTGATGCTAACCCTAACCCTAACTATAACACTATCTTAGGGCTGAGGCTAACCCTAACACTAACACTATCCTACGGCTGATGCTAACCCGAACCCTAACCCTAACACTATCCTAGGGCTGATGCTAACCCTAACCCTAACACTATCCTAGGCCTGACGCTAACCCTAACCCTAACCCTAACTCTATCCTAGGGTTGATGCTAACCCTAACCCTAACACTATCCTAGGGCTGATGCTAACCCTAACCCTAACCCTAACACTATACTAGGGCTGATGCTAACCCTAACCCTAACACTATTCTAGGCCCGATGATAACCCTAACCCTAACACTATCCTAGGGCTGATGCTAACCCTAACCCTAACACTATCCTAGGGCTGATGCTAACCCTAACCCTAACCCTAACACTATCCTAAGTCTGATGCTAACCCTAGCCCTCACACTATCCTAGGCCTGATGATAACCCTAACCCTAACCTTAACACTACCCTAGGGCTGATGCTAACCCTAACCCTAACCCTAACACTAACCTAGAGCTGATGCTAACCCTAAGCCTAACACTATCCTAGGCCTGATGATAACCCTAACCGTAACCCTGACACTATCCTAGGGCTGATGCTAACCCTAACCCTAACACTATCCTAGGGCTAATGCTAACCCTAACCCTAACCCTAACACTATCCTAGGCCTGATGCTAACCCTATCCCTAACCCTAACACTCTCCTGGGGCTGAGGCTAACCCTAACCCTAACACTATCCTAGGGCTGATGCTAACCCTAACCCTAACCCAAACACTATCCTAGGGTTGATGCTAACCCTAACCCTAACACTATCCTAGGGCTGATGCTAACCCTAACCCTAACCCTAACACTATCCTTGGGCTGATGCTAACCCTAAACCTAACACTATCCTTGGGCTGATGCTAACCCTAACCCTAACCCTAACACTATCCTAGGGCAGATGCTAACCCTAACGCTAACCCTAACACTATCCTTGAACTGATGCTAACCCTAACCCTAACCCTAACACTATCCTAGGCCTGATGATAACCCTAACCCTAACCCTAACACTATCCTAGGATTTATGTTAACCCTAACCCTAACACTATCCTAGGGCTGATGCTAACCCTAACCCTAACCCTAACACTATCCTAGGGCGGATGCTAACGCTAACCCTAACCCTAACACTATCCTATGGCTGATGCTAACCCTAACACTAACACTATCCTAGGGCTGATGCTAACCCTAACCCTAACCCTAACATTATCCTAGGGCGGATGCTAACCCTAACCCTAACCCTAACACTATCCTAGGGCTGATGCTAACCCTAACACTAACACTATCCTAGGCCTGATGCTAACCCTAACCTTAACCCTAACACTATCCTAGGGCTGATGCTAACCCTAACCCTAACACTATCCTAGGGCTGATGCTAACCCTAAAACTAACACTATCCTAGGGCTGATACTAACCCTAACCCTAACCCTAACACTCTCCAAGGGCTGATGCTAACCCTAACCCTAACCCTAACACTATCCTAGGGCTGATGGTAACCCTAACCCTAACTCTAACACTATCTTAGGGCTGAGGCTAACCCTAAACCTAACACTATCCTACGGCTGATGCTAACCCTAACCCTAACCCTAACACTATCCTAGGGCTGATGCTAACCCTAACCCTAACACTATCCTAGGCCTGATGATAACCCTAACCCTAACCCTAACACTATCCTAGGGCTGATGCTAACCCTAACCCTAACACTATCCTAGGGCTGATGCTAACCCTAACCCTAACCCTAACACTATCCTAGGGCTGATGCTAACCCTAACCCTAACACTATCCTAGGCCTGATGATAACCCTAACCCTAACCCTAACACTATCCTAGGGCTGATGCTAACCCTAACCCTAACACTATCCTAGGGCTGATGCTAACCCTAACCCTAACCCTAACACTATCCTAAGTCTGATGCTAACCCTAGACCTCACACTATACTAGGCCTGATGATAACCATAACCCTAACATTAACACTATCCTAGGGCTGATGCTAACCCTAACCCTAACCCTAACACTATCCTAGAGCTGATGCTTACCCTAACCCTAACACTAACCTAGGCCTGATGATAACCCTAACCCTAACCCTGACACTATCCTAGGGCTGATGCTCACCCTAACCCTAACACTATCCTAGGGCTGATGCTAACCCTAACCCTAACCCTAACACTATCCTAGGCCTGATGCTAACCCTATCCCTAACCCGAACACTCTCCTAGGGCTGAGGCTAACCCTAACAATAACACTATCCTAGGGCTGATGCTAACCCTAACCCTAACCCAAACACTATCCTAGGGTTGATGCTAACCCTAACCCTAACACTATCCTAGGGCTGATGCTAACCCTAACCCTAACCCTAACACTATCCTTGGGCTGATGCTAACCCTAACCCTAACACTATCCTGGGCCTGATGCTAACCCTAACCCTAACCCTAACACTATCCTAGGGCTGATGCTAACCCTAACCCTAACACTATCCTTGGGCTGATGCTAACCCTAACCCTAACCCTAACAATATCCTAGGGCAGATGCTAACCCTAACCCTAACCCTAACACTATCCTTGGGCTGATGCTAACCCTAACCCTAACACTATCCTGGGCCTGATGCTAACCCTAACCCTAACCCTAACACTATCCCAGGGCTGATGCTAACCCTAACCCTAACTCTATCCTTGGGCTGATGCTAACCCTAACCCTAACACTAACAATATCCTAGGGCAGATGCTAACCCTAACGCTAACCCTAACACTATCCTTGAACGGATGCCAACCCTAACCCTAACCCTAACACTATCCTAGCCCTGATGATAACCCTAACCCTAACCCTAACACTATCCTAGGGTTTATGTTAACCCTAACCCTAACACTATCCTAGGCCTGATGCTAACCCTAACCCTAACCCTAACACTATCCTAGGGCGGATGCTAACCCTAACCCTAACCCTAACACTATCCTAGGGCTGATGCTAACCCTAACACTAACACTATCCTAGGGCTGATGCTAACCCTAACCCTAACCCTAACATTATCCTAGGGCTGATGCTAACCCTAACCCTAACACTATCCTAGGCCTGATGCTAACCCTAACCCTAACTATAACACTATCTTAGGGCTGAGGCTAACCCTAACACTAACACTATCCTACGGCTGATGCTAACCCGAACCCTAACCCTAACACTATCCTAGGGCTGATGCTAACCCTAACCCTAACACTATCCTAGGCCTGACGCTAACCCTAACCCTAACCCTAACTCTATCCTAGGGTTGATGCTAACCCTAACCCTAACACTATCCTAGGGCTGATGCTAACCCTAACCCTAACCCTAACACTATACTAGGGCTGATGCTAACCCTAACCCTAACACTATTCTAGGCCCGATGATAACCCTAACCCTAACACTATCCTAGGGCTGATGCTAACCCTAACCCTAACACTATCCTAGGGCTGATGCTAACCCTAACCCTAACCCTAACACTATCCTAAGTCTGATGCTAACCCTAGCCCTCACACTATCCTAGGCCTGATGATAACCCTAACCCTAACCTTAACACTATCCTAGGGCTGATGCTAACCCTAACCCTAACCCTAACACTAACCTAGAGCTGATGCTAACCCTAAGCCTAACACTATCCTAGGCCTGATGATAACCCTAACCGTAACCCTGACACTATCCTAGGGCTGATGCTAACCCTAACCCTAACACTATCCTAGGGCTAATGCTAACCCTAACCCTAACCCTAACACTATCCTAGGCCTGATGCTAACCCTATCCCTAACCCTAACACTCTCCTGGGGCTGAGGCTAACCCTAACCCTAACACTATCCTAGGGCTGATGCTAACCCTAACCCTAACCCAAACACTATCCTAGGGTTGATGCTAACCCTAACCCTAACACTATCCTAGGGCTGATGCTAACCCTAACCCTAACCCTAACACTATCCTTGGGCTGATGCTAACCCTAAACCTAACACTATCCTTGGGCTGATGCTAACCCTAACCCTAACCCTAACACTATCCTAGGGCAGATGCTAACCCTAACGCTAACCCTAACACTATCCTTGAACTGATGCTAACCCTAACCCTAACCCTAACACTATCCTAGGCCTGATGATAACCCTAACCCTAACCCTAACACTATCCTAGGATTTATGTTAACCCTAACCCTAACACTATCCTAGGGCTGATGCTAACCCTAACCCTAACCCTAACACTATCCTAGGGCGGATGCTAACGCTAACCCTAACCCTAACACTATCCTATGGCTGATGCTAACCCTAACACTAACACTATCCTAGGGCTGATGCTAACCCTAACCCTAACCCTAACATTATCCTAGGGCGGATGCTAACCCTAACCCTAACCCTAACACTATCCTAGGGCTGATGCTAACCCTAACACTAACACTATCCTAGGCCTGATGCTAACCCTAACCTTAACCCTAACACTATCCTAGGGCTGATGCTAACCCTAACCCTAACACTATCCTAGGGCTGATGCTAACCCTAAAACTAACACTATCCTAGGGCTGATACTAACCCTAACCCTAACCCTAACACTCTCCAAGGGCTGATGCTAACCCTAACCCTAACCCTAACACTATCCTAGGGCTGATGGTAACCCTAACCCTAACTCTAACACTATCTTAGGGCTGAGGCTAACCCTAAACCTAACACTATCCTACGGCTGATGCTAACCCTAACCCTAACCCTAACACTATCCTAGGGCTGATGCTAACCCTAACCCTAACACTATCCTAGGCCTGATGATAACCCTAACCCTAACCCTAGCACTATCCTAGGGCTGATGCTAACCCTAACCCTAACACTATCCTAGGGATGATGCTAACCCTAACCCTAACCCTAACACTATCCTAGGGCTGATGCTAACCCTAACCCTAACACTATCCTAGGCCTGATGAGAACCCTAACCCTAACCCTAACACTATCCTAGGGCTGATGCTAACCCTAACCCTAACACTATCCTAGGGCTGATGCTAACCCTAACCCTAACCCTAACACTATCCTAAGTCTGATGCTAACCCTAGACCTCACACTATACTAGGCCTGATGATAACCATAACCCTAACATTAACACTATCCTAGGGCTGATGCTAACCCTAACCCTAACCCTAACACTGTCCTAGAGCTGATGCTTACCCTAACCCTAACACTAACCTAGGCCTGATGATAACCCTAACCCTAACCCTGACACTATCCTAGGGCTGATGCTCACCCTAACCCTAACACTATCCTAGGGCTGATGCTAACCCTAACCCTAACCCTAACACTATCCTAGGCCTGATGCTAACCCTATCCCTAACCCGAACACTCTCCTAGGGCTGAGGCTAACCCTAACAATAACACTATCCTAGGGCTGATGCTAACCCTAACCCTAACCCAAACACTATCCTAGGGTTGATGCTAACCCTAACCCTAACACTATCCTAGGGCTGATGCTAACCCTAACCCTAACCCTAACACTATCCTTGGGCTGATGCTAACCCTAACCCTAACACTATCCTGGGCCTGATGCTAACCCTAACCCTAACCCTAACACTATCCTAGGGCTGATGCTAACCCTAACCCTAACACTATCCTTGGGCTGATGCTAACCCTAACCCTAACCCTAACAATATCCTAGGGCAGATGCTAACCCTAACCCTAACCCTAACACTATCCTTGGGCTGATGCTAACCCTAACCCTAACACTATCCTGGGCCTGATGCTAACCCTAACCCTAACCCTAACACTATCCCAGGGCTGATGCTAACCCTAACCCTAACTCTATCCTTGGGCTGATGCTAACCCTAACCCTAACACTAACAATATCCTAGGGCAGATGCTAACCCTAACGCTAACCCTAACACTATCCTTGAACGGATGCCAACCCTAACCCTAACCCTAACACTATCCTAGCCCTGATGATAACCCTAACCCTAACCCTAACACTATCCTAGGGTTTATGTTAACCCTAACCCTAACACTATCCTAGGGCTGATGCTAACCCTAACCCTAACCCTAACACTATCCTAGGGCGGATGCTAACCCTAACCCTAACCCTAACACTATCCTAGGGCTGATGCTAACCCTAACACTAACACTATCCTAGGGCTGATGCTAACCCTAACCCTAACCCTAACATTATCCTAGGGCTGATGCTAACCCTAACCCTAACACTATCCTAGGCCTGATGCTAACCCTAACCCTAACCCTAACACTATCCTAGGGCTGATGCTAACCCTAACCCTAACACTATCCTAGGGCTGATGCTAACCCTAACCCTAACCCTAACACTATCCTAGGGCTGATGCTAACCCTAACCCTAACACTATCCTAGGCCTGATGATAACCCTAACCCTAACCCTAACACTATCCTAGGGCTGATGCTAACCCTAACCCTAACACTATCCTAGGGCTGATGCTAACCCTAACCCTAACCCTAACACTATCCTAGGGCTGATGCTAACCCTAACGGTAACCCTAACACTATCCTAGGGGTGATGCTAACCCTAACCCTAACCCTAACACTATCCTAGGGCTGATGCTAACCCTAACCCTAACCCTAACGCTATCCTTGGGCTGAAGCTAACACTAAGCCAAACACTATCCTAGGATTGATGCTAACCCTAACCGTAACACTATCCTAGGGCTGATGCTAACCCTAACCCTAACCCTAACACTATCCTTGGGCTGATGCTAACCCTAACCCTAACACTATCCTGGGCCTGATGCTAACCCTAACCCTAACCCTAACACTATCCTAGGGCTGATGCTAACCCTAACCCTAACACTATCCTAGGGCTGATGCTAAACCTAACCATAACCCTAACACTATCCTAGATCTGATGCTAACCCTAACCCTAACACTATCCTAGGCCTGATGATAACCCTAACCCTAACCCTGACACTATCCTAGGGCTGATGCTAACCCTAACCCTAACACTATCCTAGGGCTGATGCTATCCCTAACCCTAACCCTAACACTATCCTAGGGCTGATGCTAACCCTAACGCTAACCCTAACACTATCCTTGAACTGATGCTAACCCTAACCCTAACCCTAACACTATCCTAGGCCTGATGATAACCCTAACCCTAACCCTAACACTATCCTAGGATTTATGTTAACCCTAACCCTAACACTATCCTAGGGCTGATGCTAACCCTAACCCTAACCCTAACACTATCTTAGGGCGGATGCTAACGCTAACCCTAACCCTAACACTATCCTATGGCTGATGCTAACCATAACACTAACACTAACACTATCCTAGGGCTGATGCTAACCCTAACCCTAACCCTAACATTATCCTAGGGCGGATGCTAACCCTAACCCTAACCCTAACACTATCCTAGGGCTGATGCTAACCCTAACACTAACACTATCCTAGGCCTGATGCTAACCCTAACCTTAACCCTAACACTATCCTAGGGCTGATGCTAACCCTAACCCTAACACTATCCTAGGGCTGATGCTAACCCTAACACTAACACTATCCTAGGGCTGATGCTAACCCTAACCCTAACTCTAACACTCTCCAAGGGCTGATGCTAACCCTAACCCTAACCCTAACCCTAACACTATCCTAGGGCTGATGGTAACCCTAACCCTAACTCTAACACTATCTTAGGGCTGAGGCTAACCCTAACCCTAACACTATCCTACGGCTGATGCTAACCCTAACCCTAACCCTAACACTATCCTAGGGCTGATGCTAACCCTAACCCTAACACTATCCTAGGCCTGATGATAACCCTAACCCTAACCCTAACACTATCCTAGGGCTGATGCTAACCCTAACCCTAACACTATCCTAGGGCTGATGCTAACCCTAACCCTAACACTATTCTAGGCCTGATGATAACCCTAACCCTAACCCTAACACTATCCTAGGGCTGATGCTAACCCTAACCCTAACACTATCCTAGGGCTGATGCTAACCCTAACCCTAACCCTAACACTATCCTAAGTCTGATGCTAACCCTAGACCTCACACTATCCTAGGCCTGATGATAACCCTAACCCTAACCTTAACAGTATCCTAGGGCTGATGCTAACCCTAACCCTAACCCTAACACTATCCTAGAGCTGATGCTTACCCTAACCCTAACACTATCCTAGGCCTGATGATAACCCTAACACTAACCCTGACACTATCCTAGGGCTGATGCTCACCCTAACTCTAACACTATCCTAGGGCTGATGCTAACCCTAACCCTAACCCTAACACTATCCTAGGCCTGATGATAACCCTATCCCTAACCCTAACACTCTCCTAGGGCTGAGGCTAACCCTAACCCTAACACTATCCTAGGGCTGATGCTAACCCTAACACTAACACTATCCTAGGGCTGATGCTAACCCTAACCCTAACCCTAACACTATCCTTGGGCTGATGCTAACCCTAACCCTAACACTATCCTGGGCCTGATGCTAACCCTAACCCTAACCCTAACACTATCCTAGGGCTGATGCTAACCCTAACCCTAACACTATCCTTGGGCTGATGCTAACCCTAACCCTAACCCTAACAATATCCTAGGGCAGATGCTAACCCTAACCCTAACCCTAACACTATCCTTGGGCTGATGCTAACCCTAACCCTAACACTATCCTGGGCCTGATGCTAACCCTAACCCTAACCCTAACACTATCCCAGGGCTGATGCTAACCCTAACCCTAACTCTATCCTTGGGCTGATGCTAACCCTAACCCTAACACTAACAATATCCTAGGGCAGATGCTAACCCTAACGCTAACCCTAACACTATCCTTGAACGGATGCTAACCCTAACCCTAACCCTAACACTCTCCTAGCCCTGAGGATAACCCTAACCCTAACCCTAACACTATCCTAGGGTTTATGTTAACCCTAACCCTAACACTATCCTAGGGCTGATGCTAACCCTAACCCTAACACTAACACTATCCTAGGGCTGATGCTAACCCTAACGCTAACCCTAACATTATCCTAGGGCTGATGCTAACCCTAACCCTAACACTATCCTAGGCCTGATGCTAACCCTAACCCTAACCCTAACACTATCCTAGGGCTGATGCTAACCCTAACCCTAACACTATCCTAGGGCTGATGCTAACCCTAACCCTAACCCTAACACTATCCTAGGGCTGATGCTAACCCTAACCCTAACACTATCCTAGGCCTGATGATAACCCTAACCCTAACCCTAACACTATGCTAGGGCTGATGCTAACCCTAACCCTAACACTATCCTAGGGCTGATGCTAACCCTAACCCTAACCCTAACACTATCCTAGGGCTGATGCTAACCCTAACGCTAACCCTAACACTATCCTAGGGGTGATGCTAACCCTAACCCTAACCCTAACACTATCCTAGGGCTGATGCTAACCCTAACCCTAACCCTAACACTATCCTAGGCCTGATGCTAACCCTATGCCTAACCCTAACACTCTCCTAGGGCTGAGGCTAACCCTAACCCTAACACTATCCTAGGGCTGATGCTAAACCTAACCCTAACCGAAACACTATCCTAGGTTTGATGCTAGCCCTAACCCTAACACTATCCTAGGGCTGATGCTAACCCTAACCCTAACCCTAACGCTATCCTTGGGCTGATGCTAACACTAAGCCAAACACTATCCTAGGATTGATGCTAACCCTAACCCTAACACTATCCTAGGGCTGATGCTAACCCTAACCCTAACCCTAACACTATCCTTGGGCTGATGCTAACCCTAACCCTAACACTATCCTGGGCCTGATGCTAACCCTAACCCTAACCCTAACACTATCCTAGGGCTGATGCTAACCCTAACCCTAACACTATCCTAGGGCTGATGCTAAACCTAACCATAACCCTAACACTATCCTAGGTCTGATGCTAACCCTAACCCTAACACTATCCTAGGCCTGATGATAACCCTAACCCTAACCCTGACACTATCCTAGGGCTGATGCTAACCCTAACCCTAACACTATCCTAGGGCTGATGCTAACCCTAACGCTAACCCTAACACTATCCTTGAACTGATGCTAACCCTAACCCTAACCATAACACTATCCTAGGCCTGATGATAATCCTAAACCTAACCCTAACACTATCCTAGGGTTTATGTTAACCCTAACCCTAACACTATCCTAGGGCTGATGCTAACCCTAACCCTAACACTATCCTAGGGCTGATGCTAACCCTAACCCTAACCCTAACACTATCCTAGGGCTGATGCTAACCCTAACGCTAACCCTAACACTATCCTTGAACTGATGCTAACCCTAACCCTAACCATAACACTATCCTAGGCCTGATGATAATCCTAACCCTAACCCTAACACTATCCTAAGGTTTATGTTAACCCTAACCCTAACACTATCCTAGGGCTGATGCTAACCCTAACCCTAAACCTAACACTATCCTAGGGCGGATGCTAAACCTAACCCTAACCCTAACACTATCCTAGGGCTGATGCTAACCCTAACACTAACACTATCCTAGGGCTGATGCTAACCCTAACCCTAACCCTAACTCTCTCCAAGGGCTGATGCTAACCCTAACCCTAACCCTAACACTATCCTAGGGTTGATGCTAACCCTAACCCTAACTATAACACTATCTTAGGGCTGAGGCTAACCCTAACACTAACACTATCCTACGGCTGATGCTAACCCGAACCCTAACCCTAACACTATCCTAGGGCTGATGCTAACCCTAACCCTAACACTATCCTAGGCCTGACGCTAACCCTAACCCTAACTCTATCCTAGGGTTGATGCTAACCCTAACCCTAACACTATCCTAGGGCTGATGCTAACCCTAACCCTAACCCTAACACTATACTAGGGCTGATGCTAACCCTAACCCTAACACTATTCTAGGCCCGATGATAACCCTAACCCTAACCCTAACACTATCCTAGGGCTGATTCTAACCCTAACCCTAACACTATCCTAGGGCTGATGCTAACCCTAACCCTAACCCTAACACTATCCTAAGTCTGATGCTAACCCTAGCCCTCACACTATCCTAGGCCTGATGATAACCCTAACCCTAACCTTAACACTATCCTAGGGCTGATGCTAACCCTAACCCTATCCCTAACACTAACCTAGAGCTGATGCTAACCCTAAGCCTAACACTATCCTAGGCCTGATGATAACCCTAACCGTAACCCTGACACTATCCTAGGGCTGATGCTAACCCTAACCCTAACACTATCCTAGGGCTAATGCTAACCCTAACCCTAACCCTAACACTATCCTAGGCCTGATGCTAACCCTATCCCTAACCCTAACACTCTCCTAGGGCTGAGGCTAACCCTAACCCTAACACTATCCTAGGGCTGATGCTAACCCTAACCCTAACCCAAACAATATCCTAGGGTTGATGCTAACCCTAACCCTAACACTATCCTAGGGCTGATGCTAACCATAACCCTAACCCTAACACTATCCTTGGGCTGATGCTAACCCTAACCCTAACACTATCCTTGGGATGATGCTAACCCTAACCCTAACCCTAACACTATCCTAGGGCAGATGCTAACCCTAACGCTAATCCTAACATTATCCTTGAACTGATGCTAACCCTAACCCTAACCGTAACACTATCCTAGGCCTGATGATAACCCTAACCCTAACCCTAACACTATCCTAGGATTTATGTTAACCCTAACCCTAACACTATCCTAGGGCTGATGCTAACCCTAACCCTAACCCTAACACTATCCTAGGGCGGATGCTAACGCTAACCCTAACCATAACACTATCCTAGGGCTGATGCTAACCCTAACACTAACACTATCCTAGGGCTGATGCTAACCCTAACCCTAACATTATCCTAGGGCGGATGCTAACCCTAACCCTAACCCTAACACTATCCTAGGGCTGATGCTAACCCTAACACTAACACTATCCTAGGCCTGATGCTAACCCTAACCTTAACCCTAACACTATCCTAGGGCTGATGCTAACCCTAACCCTAACACTATCCTAGGGCTGATGCTAACCCTAACACTAACACTATCCTAGGGCTGATGCTAACCCTAACCCTAACCCTAACACTCTCAAGGGCTGATGCTAACCCTAACCCTAACTCTAACACTATCCTAGGGCTGATGGTAACCCTAACCCTAACTCTAACACTATCTTAGGGCTGAGGCTAACCCTAACCCTAACACTATCCTACGGCTGATGCTAACCCTAACCCTAACCCTAACACTATCCTAGGGCTGATGATAACCCTAACCCTAACACTATCCTAGGCCTGATGATAACCCTAACCCTAACCCTAACACTATCCTAGGGCTGATGCTAACCCTAACCCTAACACTGTCCTAGGGCTGATGCTAACCCTAACCCTAACCATAACACTATCCTAGGGCTGATGCTAACCCTAACCCTAACACTATCCTCGGCCTGATGATAACCCTAAGCCTAACCCTAACACTATCCTAGGGCTGATGCTAACCCTAACCCTAACACTATCCTAGGGCTGATGCTAACCCTAACCCTAACCCTAACACTATCCTAAGTCTGATCCTAACCCTAGACCTCACACTATACTAGGCCTGATGATAACCATAACCCTAACCTTAACACTATCCTAGGGCTGATGCTAACCCTAACCCTAACCCTAACACTATCCTAGAGCTGATGCTAACCCTAACCCTAACACTATCCTAGGCCTGATGATAACCCTAACCCTAACCCTGACACTATCCTAGGGCTGATGCTAACCCTAACCCTAACACTATCCTAGGGCTGATGCTAACCCTAACAATAACCCTAACACTATCCTAGGCCTGATGCTAACCCTATCCCTAACCCTAACACTCTCCTAGGGCTGAGGCTAACCCTAACCCTAAGACTATCCTAGGGCTGATGCTAACCCTAACCCTAACCCAAACACTATCCTAGGGTTGATGCTAACCCTAACCCTAACACTATCCTAGGGCTGATGCTAACCCTAACCCTAACCCTAACACTATCCTTGGGCTGATGCTAACCCTAACCCTAACACTATCCTGGGCCTGATGCTAACCCTAACCCTAACCCTGACACTATCCTAGGGCTGATGCTAACCCTAACCCTAACCCTAACAATATCCTAGGGCAGATGCTAACCCTAACGCTAACCCTAACACTATCCTTGAACTGATGCTAACCCTAACCCTAACCCTAACACTATCCTAGCCCTGATGATAACCCTAACCCTAACCCTAACACTATCCTAGGGTTTATGTTAACCCTAACCCTAACACTATCCTAGGGCTGATGCTAACCCTAACCCTAACCCTAACACTATCCTAGGCCGGATGCTAACCCTAACCCTAACCCTAACACTATCCTAGGGCTGATGATAACCTTAACCCTAACACTATCCTAGGCCTGATGCTAACCCTAACCCTAACCCTAACACTATCCTAGGGCTGATGCTAACCCTAACCCTAACACTATCCTAGGGCTGATGCTAACCCTAACCCTAACCCTAACACTATCCTAGGCCTGATGATACCCTAACCCTAACCCTAACACTATCCTAGGATTTATGTTAACCCTAACCCTAACACTATCCTAGGGCTGATGCTAACCCTAACACTAACCCTAACACTATCCTAGGGCGGATGCTAACGCTAACCCTAACCCTAACACTATCCTATGGCTGATGCTAACCCTAACACTAACACTATCCTAGGGCTGATGCTAACCCTAAACCTAACCCTAACATTATCCTAGGGCGGATGCTAACCCTAACCCTAACCCTAACACTATCCTAGGGCTGATGCTAACCCTAACACTAACACTATCCTAGGCCTGATGCTAACCCTAACCTTAACCCTAACACTATCCTAGTGCTGATGCTAACCCTAACCCTAACACTATCCTAGGGCTGATGCTAACCCTAACACTAACACTATCCTAGGGCTGATGCTAACCCTAACCCTAACCCTAACACTCTCCAAGGGCTGATGCTAACCCTAACCCTAACCCTAACACTATCCTAGGGCTGATGGTAACCCTAACCCTAACTCTAACACTATCTTAGGGCTGAGGCTAACCCTAACCCTAACACTATCCTACGGCTGATGCTAACCCTAACCCTAACCCTAACACTATCCTAGGGCTGATGCTAACCCTAACCCTAACACTATCCTAGGGCTGATGCTAACCCTAACCCTAACCCTAACACTATCCTAGGGCTGATGCTAACCCTAACCCTAACACTATCCTAGGCCTGATGATAACCCTAACCCTAACCCTAACACTATCCTAGGGCTGATGCTAACCCTAACCCTAACACTATCCTAGGGCTGATGCTAACCCTAACCCTAACCCTAACACTATCCTAAGTCTGATGCTAACCCTAGACCTCACACTATACTAGGCCTGATGATAACCATAACCCTAACCTTAACACTATCCTAGGGCTGATGCTAACCCTAACCCTAACCCTAACACTATCCTAGAGCTGATGCTTACCCTAACCCTAACACTATCCTAGGCCTGATGATAACCCTAACCCTAACCCTGACACTATCCTAGGGCTGATGCTCACCCTAACCCTAACACTATCCTAGGGCTGATGCTAACCCTAACCCTAACCCTAACACTATCCTAGGCCTGATGCTAACCCTATCCCTAACCCTAACACTCTCCTAGGGCTGAGGCTAACCCTAACCCTAACACTATCCTAGGGCTGATGCTAACCCTAACCCTAACCCAAACACTATCCTAGGGTTGATGCTAACCCTAACCCTAACACTATCCTAGGGCTGATGCTAACCCTAACCCTAACCCTAACACTATCCTTGGGCTGATGCTAACCCTAACCCTAACACTATCCTGGGCCTGATGCTAACCCTAACCCTAACCCTGACACTATCCTAGGGCTGATGCTAACCCTAACCCTAACACTATCCTTGGGCTGATGCTAACCCTAACCCTAACCCTAACAATATCCTAGAGCAGATGCTAACCCTAACCCTAACCCTAACACTATCCTTGGGCTGATGCTAACCCTAACCCTAACACTATCCTGGGCCTGATGCTAACCCTAACCCTAACCCTAACACTATCCCAGGGCTGATGCTAACCCTAACCCTAACTCTATCCTTGGGCTGATGCTAACCCTAACCCTAACACTAACAATATCCTAGGGCAGATGCTAACCCTAACGCTAACCCTAACACTATCCTTGAACGGATGCTAACCCTAACCCTAACCCTAACACTCTCCTAGCCCTGATGATAACCCTAACCCTAACCCTAACACTATCCTAGGTTTTATGTTAACCCTAACCCTAACACTATCCTAGGGCTGATGCTAACCCTAACCCTAACCCTAACACTATCCTAGGGCGGATGCTAACCCTAACCCTAACGCTAACACTATCCTAGGGCTGATGCTAACCCTAACACTAACACTATCCTAGGGCTGATGCTAACCCTAACCCTAACCATAACATTATCCTAGGGCTGATGCTAACCCTAACCCTAACACTATCCTAGGCCTGATGCTAACCCTAACCCTAACCCTAACACTATCCTAGGGCTGATGCTAACCCTAACCCTAACACTATCCTAGGGCTCATGCTAACCCTAACCCTAACCCTAACACTATCCTAGGGCTGATGCTAACCCTAACCCTAACACTATCCTAGGCTTGATAATAACCCTAACCCTAACCCTAACACTATCCTAGGGCTGATGCTAACCCTAACCCTAACACTATCCTAGGGCTGATGCTAACCCTAACCCTAACCCTAACACTATCCTAGGGCTGATGCTAACCCTAACGCTAACCCTAACACTATCCTAGGGGTGATGCTAACCCTAACCCTAACCCTAACACTATCCTAGGGCTGATGCTAACCCTAACCCTAACCCTAACACTATCCTAGGCCTGATGCTAACCCTATGCCTAACCCTAACACTCTCCTAGGGCTGAGGCTAACCCTAACCCTAACACTATCCTAGGGCTGATGCTAACCCTAACCCTAACCCAAACACTATCCTAGGGTTGATGCTAGCCCTAACACTAACACTATCCTAGGGCTGATGCTAACCCTAACCCTAACCCTAACGCTATCCTTGGGCTGATGCTAACACTAAGCCAAACACTATCCTAGGATTGATGCTAACCCTAACCCTAACACTATCCTAGGGCTGATGCTAACCCTAACCCTAACCCTAACACTATCCTTGGGCTGATGCTAACCCTAACCCTAACACTATCCTGGGCCTGATGCTAACCCTAACCCTAACCCTAACACTATTCTAGGGCTGATGCTAACCCTAACCCTAACACTATCCTAGGGCTGATGCTAAACCTAACCATAACCCTAACACTATCCTAGGTCTGATGCTAACCCTAACCCTAACACTATCCTAGGCCTGATGATAACCCTAACCCTAACCCTGACACTATCCTAGGGCTGATGCTAACCCTAACCCTAACACTATCCTAGGGCTGATGCTAACCCTAACGCTAACCCTAACACTATCCTTGAACTGATGCTAACCCTAACCCTAACCATAACACTATCCTAGGCCTGATGATAATCCTAAACCTAACCCTAACACTATCCTAGGGTTTATGTTAACCCTAACCCTAACACTATCCTAGGGCTGATGCTAACCCTAACCCTAACACTATCCTAGGGCTGATGCTAACCCTAACCCTAACCCTAACACTATCCTAGGGCTGATGCTAACCCTAACGCTAACCCTAACACTATCCTTGAACTGATGCTAACCCTAACCCTAACCATAACACTATCCTAGGCCTGATGATAATCCTAACCCTAACCCTAACACTATCCTAAGGTTTATGTTAACCCTAACCCTAACACTATCCTAGGGCTGATGCTAACCCTAACCCTAAACCTAACACTATCCTAGGGCGGATGCTAAACCTAACCCTAACCCTAACACTATCCTAGGGCTGATGCTAACCCTAACACTAACACTATCCTAGGGCTGATGCAAACCTAACCCTAACCCTAACACTCTCCAAGGGCTGATGCTAACCCTAACCCTAACCCTAACACTATCCTAGGGCTGATGCTAACCCTAACCCTAACTATAACACTATCTTAGGGCTGAGGCTAACCCTAACACTAACACTATCCTACGGCTGATGCTAACCCGAACCCTACCCCTAACACTATCCTAGGGCTGATGCTAACCCTAACCCTAACACTATCCTAGGCCTGACGCTAACCCTAACCCTAACCCTAACTCTATCCTAGGGTTGATGCTAACCCTAACCCTAACACTATCCTAGGGCTGATGCTAACCCTAACCCTAACCCTAACACTATACTAGGGCTGATGCTAACCCTAACCCTAACACTATTCTAGGCCCGATGATAACCCTAACCCTAACCCTAACACTATCCTAGGGCTGATGCTAACCCTAACCCTAACACTATCCTAGGGCTGATGCTAACCCTAACCCTAACCCTAACACTATCCTAAGTCTGATGCTAACCCTAGCCCTCACACTATCCTAGGCCTGAAGATAACCCTAACCCTAACCTTAACACTATCCTAGGGCTGATGCTAACCCTAACCCTATCCCTAACACTAACCTAGAGCTGATGCTAACCCTAAGCCTAACACTATCCTAGGCCTGATGATAACCCTAACCGTAACCCTGACACTATCCTAGGGCTGATGCTAACCCTAACCCTAACACTATCCTAGGGCTAATGCTAACCCTAACCCTAACCCTAACACTATCCTAGGCCTGATGCTAACCCTATCCCTAACCCTAACACTCTCCTAGGGCTGAGGCTAACCCTAACCCTAACACTATCCTAGGGCTGATGCTAACCCTAACCCTAACCCAAACAATATCCTAGGGTTGATGCTAACCCTAACCCTAACACTATCCTAGGGCTGATGCTAACCCTAACCCTAACCCTAACACTATCCTTGGGCTGATGCTAACCCTAACCCTAACACTATCCTTGGGATGATGCTAACCCTAACCCTAACCCTAACACTATCCTAGGGCAGATGCTAACCCTAACGCTAACCCTAACATTATCCTTGAACTGATGCTAACCCTAACCCTAACCGTAACACTATCCTAGGCCTGATGATAACCCTAACCCTAACCCTAACACTATCCTAGGATTTATGTTAACCCTAACCCTAACACTATCCTAGGGCTGATGCTAACCCTAACCCTAACCCTAACACTATCCTAGGGCGGATGCTAACGCTAACCCTAACCCTAACACTATCCTAGGGCTGATGCTAACCCTAACCCTAACCCTAACACTATCCTAGGGCGGATGCTAACCCTATCCCTAACCCTAACACTATCCTAGGGCTGATGATAACCTTAACCCTAACACTATCCTAGGCCTGATGATAACCCTAACCCTAACCCTAACACTATCCTAGGGCTGATGCTAACCCTAACCCTAACACTATCCTAGGGCTGATGCTAACCCTAACCCTAACCCTAACACTATCCTAGGCCTGATGATAACCCTAACCCTAACCCTAACACTATCCTAGGATTTATGTTAACCCTAACCCTAACACTATCCTAGGGCTGATGCTAACCCTAACCCTAACCCTAACACTATCCTAGGGCGGATGCTAACGCTAACCCTAACCCTAACACTATCCTATGGCTGATGCTAACCCTAACACTAACACTATCCTAGGGCTGATGCTAACCCTAACCCTAACCCTAACATTATCCTAGGGCGGATGCTAACCCTAACCCTAACCCTAACACTATCCCAGGGCTGATGCTAACCCTAACACTAACACTATCCTAGGCCTGATGCTAACCCTAACCTTAATCCTAACACTATCCTAGGGCTGATGCTAACCCTAACCCTAACACTATCCTAGGGCTGATGCTAACCCTAACACTAACACTATCCTAGGGCTGATGCTAACCCTAACCCTAACCCTAACACTCTCCAAGGGCTGATGCTAACCCTAACCCTAACCCTAACACTATCCTAGGGCTGATGGTAACCCTAACCCTAACTCTAACACTATCTTAGGGCTGAGGCTAACCCTAACCCTAACACTATCCTACGGCTGATGCTAACCCTAACCCTAACCCTAACACTATCCTAGGGCTGATGCTAACCCTAACCCTAACACTATCCTAGGCCTGATGATAACCCTAACCATAACCCTAACACTATCCTATGGCTGATGCTAACCCTAACCCTAACACTATCCTAGGGCTGATGCTAACCCTAACCCTAACCCTAACACTATCCTAGGGCTGATGCTAACCCTAACCCTAACACTATCCTAGGCCTGATGATAACCCTAACCCTAACCCTAACACTATCCTAGGGCTGATGCTAACCCTAACCCTAACACTATCCTAGGGCTGATGCTAACCCTAACCCTAACCCTAACACTATCCTAAGTCTGATGCTAACCCTAGACCTCACACTATACTAGGCCTGATGATAACCATAACCCTAACCTTAACACTATCCTAGGGCTGATGCTAACCCTAACCCTAACCCTAACACTATCCTAGAGCTGATGCTTACCCTAACCCTAACACTATCCTAGGCCTGATGATAACCCTAACCCTAACCCTGACACTATCCTAGGGCTGATGCTCACCCTAACCCTAACACTATCCTAGGGCTGATGCTAACCCTAACCCTAACCCTAACACTATCCTAGGCCTGATGCTAACCCTATCCCTAACCCTAACACTCTCCTAGGGCTGAGGCTAACCCTAACCCTAACACTATCCTAGGGCTGATGCTAACCCTAACCCTAACCCAAACACTATCCTAGGGTTGATGCTAACCCTAACCCTAACACTATCCTAGGGCTGATGCTAACCCTAACCCTAACCCTAACACTATCCTTGGGCTGATGCTAACCCTAACCCTAACACTATCCTGGGCCTGATGCTAACCCTAACCCTAACCCTAACACTATCCTAGGGCTGATGCTAACCCTAACCCTAACACTATCCTTGGGCTGATGCTAACCCTAACCCTAACCCTAACAATATCCTAGGGCAGATGCTAACCCTAACCCTAACCCTAACACTATCCTTGTGCTGATGCTAACCCTAACCCTAACACTATCCTGGGCCTGATGCTAACCCTAACCCTAACCCTAACACTATCCCAGGGCTGATGCTAACCCTAACCCTAACTCTATCCTTGGGCTGATGCTAACCCTAACCCTAACACTAACAATATCCTAGGGCAGATGCTAACCCTAACGCTAACCCTAACACTATCCTTGAACGGATGCTAACCCGAACCCTAACCCTAACACTCTCCTAGCCCTGATGATAACCCTAACCCTAACCCTAACACTATCCTAGGGTTTATGTTAACCCTAACCCTAACACTATCCTAGGGCTGATGCTAACCCTAACCCTAACCCTAACACTATCCTAGGGCGGATGCTAACCCTAACCCTAACCCTAACACTATCCTAGGGCTGATGCTAACCCTAACACTAACACTATCCTAGGGCTGATGCTAACCCTAACCCTAACCCTAACATTATCCTAGGGCTGATGCTAACCCTAACCCTAACACTATCCTAGGCCTGATGCTAACCCTAACCCTAACCCTAACACTATCCTAGGGCTGATGCTAACCCTAACCCTAACACTATCCTAGGGCTGATGCTAACCCTAACCCTAACCCTAACACTATCCTAGGGCTGATGCTAACCCTAACCCTAACACTATCCTAGGCCTGATGATAACCCTAACCCTAACCCTAACACTATCCTAGGGCTGATGCTAACCCTAACCCTAACACTATCCTAGGGCTGATGCTAACCCTAACCCTAACCCTAACACTATCCTAGGGCTGATGCTAACCCTAACGCTAACCCTAACACTATCCTAGGGTTGATGCTAACCCTAACCCTAACCCTAACACTATCCTAGGGCTGATGCTAACCCTAACCCTAACCCTAACACTATCCTAGGCCTCATGCTAACCCTATGCCTAACCCTAACACTCTCCTAGGGCTGAGGCTAAGCCTAACCCTAACACTATCCTAGGGCTGATGCTAACCCTAACCCTAACCCAAACACTATCCTAGGGTTGATGCTAGCCCTAACCCTAACACTATCCTAGGGCTGATGCTAACCCTAACCCTAACCCTAACGCTATCCTTGGGCTGATGCTAACACTAAGCCAAACACTATCCTAGGATTGATGCTAACCCTAACCCTAACACTATCCTAGGGCTGATGCTAACCCTAACCCTAACCCTAACACTATCCTTGGGCTGATGCTAACCCTAACCCTAACACTATCCTGGGCCTGATGCTAACCCTAACCCTAACCCTAACACTATCCTAGGGCTGATGCTAACCCTAACCCTAACACTATCCTAGGGCTGATGCTAACCCTAACCCTAACCCTAACACTATCCTAGGGCTGATGCTAACCCTAACCCTAACACTATCCTAGGCCTGATGATAACCCTAACCCTAACCCTAACACTATGCTAGGGCTGATGCTAACCCTAACCCTAACACTATCCTAGGGCTGATGCTAACCCTAACCCTAACCCTAACACTATCCTAGGGCTGATGCTAACCCTAACGCTAACCCTAACACTATCCTAGGGGTGATGCTAACCCTAACCCTAACCCTAACACTATCCTAGGGCTGATGCTAACCCTAACCCTAACCCTAACACTATCCTAGGCCTGATGCTAACCCTATGCCTAACCCTAACACTCTCCTAGGGCTGAGGCTAACCCTAACCCTAACACTATCCTAGGGCTGATGCTAAACCTAACCCTAACCGAAACACTATCCTAGGTTTGATGCTAGCCCTAACCCTAACACTATCCTAGGGCTGATGCTAACCCTAACCCTAACCCTAACGCTATCCTTGGGCTGATGCTAACACTAAGCCAAACACTATCCTAGGATTGATGCTAACCCTAACCCTAACACTATCCTAGGGCTGATGCTAACCCTAACCCTAACCCTAACACTATCCTTGGGCTGATGCTAACCCTAACCCTAACACTATCCTGGGCCTGATGCTAACCCTAACCCTAACCCTAACACTATCCTAGGGCTGATGCTAACCCTAACCCTAACACTATCCTAGGGCTCATGCTAAACCTAACCATAACCCTAACACTATCCTAGGTCTGATGCTAACCCTAACCCTAACACTATCCTAGGCCTGATGATAACCCTAACCCTAACCCTGACACTATCCTAGGGCTGATGCTAACCCTAACCCTAACACTATCCTAGGGCTGATGCTAACCCTAACGCTAACCCTAACACTATCCTTGAACTGATGCTAACCCTAACCCTAACCATAACACTATCCTAGGCCTGATGATAATCCTAAACCTAACCCTAACACTATCCTAGGGTTTATGTTAACCCTAACCCTAACACTATCCTAGGGCTGATGCTAACCCTAACCCTAACACTATCCTAGGGCTGATGCTAACCCTAACCCTAACCCTAACACTATCCTAGGGCTGATGCTAACCCTAACGCTAACCCTAACACTATCCTTGAACTGATGCTAACCCTAACCCTAACCATAACACTATCCTAGGCCTGATGATAATCCTAACCCTAACCCTAACACTATCCTAAGGTTTATGTTAACCCTAACCCTAACACTATCCTAGGGCTGATGCTAACCCTAACCCTAAACCTAACACTATCCTAGGGCGGATGCTAAACCTAACCCTAACCCTAACACTATCCTAGGGCTGATGCTAACCCTAACACTAACACTTTCCTAGGGCTGATGCTAACCCTAACCCTAAGCCTAACACTCTCCAAGGGCTGATGCTAACCTTAACCCTATCCCTAACACTATCCTAGGGCTGATGCTAACCCTAACCCTAACTATAACACTATCTTAGGGCTGAGGCTAACCCTAACACTAACACTATCCTACGGCTGATGCTAACCCGAACCCTAACCCTAACACTATCCTAGGGCTGATGCTAACCCTAACCCTAACACTATCCTAGGCCTGACGCTAACCCTAACCCTAACCCTAACTCTATCCTGGGGTTGATGCTAACCCTAACCCTAACACTATCCTAGGGCTGATGCTAACCCTAACCCTAACCCTAACACTATACTAGGGCTGATGCTAACCCTAACCCTAACACTATTCTAGGCCCGATGATAACCCTAACCCTAACCCTAACACTATCCTAGGGCTGATGCTAACCCTAACCCTAACACTATCCTAGGGCTGATGCTAACCCTAACCCTAACCCTAACACTATCCTAAGTCTGATGCTAACCCTAGCCCTCACACTATCCTAGGCCTGATGATAACCCTAACCCTAACCCTAACCCTAACACTATCCTAGGCCTGATGATAACCCTAACCCTAACCCTGACACTATCCTAGGGCTGATGCTAACCCTAACCCTAACACTATCCTAGGGCTGATGCTAACCCTAACAATAACCCTAACATTATCCTAGGCCTGATGCTAACCCTATCCCTAACCCTAACACTCTCCTAGGGCTGAGGCTAACCCTAACCCTAAGACTATCCTAGGGCTGATGCTAACCCTAACCCTAACCCAAACACTATCCTAGGGTTGATGCTAACCCTAACCCTAACACTATCCTAGGGCTGATGCTAACCCTAACCCTAACCCTAACACTATCCTTGGGCTGATGCTAACCCTAACCCTAACACTATCCTGGGCCTGATGCTAACCCTAACCCTAACCCTAACACTATCCTAGGGCTGATGCTAACCCTAACCCTAACACTATCCTTGGGCTGATGCTAACCCTAACCCTAACCCTAACAATATCCTAGGGCAGAGGCTAACCCTAACCCTAACCCTAACACTATCCTTGGCCTGATGCTAACCCTAACCCTAACACTATCCTGGGCCTGATGCTAACCCTAACCCTAACCCTAACACTATCCTAGGGCTGATGCTAACCCTAACCCTAACTCTATCCTTGGGCTGATGCTAACCCTAACCCTAACCCTAACAATATCCTAGGGCAGATGCTAACCCTAACGCTAACCCTAACACTATCCTTGAACTGATGCTAACCCTAACCCTAACCCTAACACTATCCTAGCCCTGATGATAACCCTAACCCTAACCCTAACACTATCCTAGGGTTTATGTTAACCCTAACCCTAACACTATCCTAGGGCTGATGCTAACCCTAACCCTAACCCTAACACTATCCTAGGCCGGATGCTAACCCTAACCCTAACCCTAACACTATCCTAGGGCTGATGATAACCTTAACCCTAACACTATCCTAGGCCTGATGCTAACCCTAACCCTAACCCTAACACTATCCTAGGGCTGATGCTAACCCTAACCCTAACACTATCCTAGGGCTGATGCTAACCCTAACCCTAACCCTAACACTATCCTAGGCCTGATGATACCCTAACCCTAACCCTAACACTATCCTAGGATTTATGTTAACCCTAACCCTAACACTATCCTAGGGCTGATGCTAACCCTAACACTAACCCTAACACTATCCTAGGGCGGATGCTAACGCTAACCCTAACCCTAACACTATCCTATGGCTGATGCTAACCCTAACACTAACACTATCCTAGGGCTGATGCTAACCCTAACCCTAACCCTAACATTATCCTAGGGTGGATGCTAACCCTAACCCTAACCCTAACACTATCCTAGGGCTGATGCTAACCCTAACACTAACACTATCCTAGGCCTGATGCTAACCCTAACCTTAACCCTAACACTATCCTAGGGCTGATGCTAACCCTAATCCTAACACTATCCTAGGGCTGATGCTAACCCTAACACTAACACTATCCTAGGGCTGATTCTAACCCTAACCCTAACCCTAACACTCTCCAAGGGCTGATGCTAACCCTAACCCTAACCCTAACACTATCCTAGGGCTGATGGTAACCCTAACCCTAACTCTAACACTATCTTAGGGCTGAGGCTAACCCTAACCCTAACACTATCCTACGGCTGATGCTAACCCTAACCCTAACCCTAACACTATCCTAGGGCTGATGCTAACCCTAACCCTAACACTATCCTAGGGCTGATGCTAACCCTAACCCTAACCCTAACACTATCCTAGGGCTGATGCTAACCCTAACCCTAACACTATCCTAGGCCTGATGATAACCCTAACCCTAACCCTAACACTATCCTAGGGCTGATGCTAACCCTAACCCTAACACTATCCTAGGGCTGATGCTAACCCTAACCCTAACCCTAACACTATCCTAAGTCTGATGCTAACCCTAGACCTCACACTATACTAGGCCTGATGATAACCATAACCCTAACCTTAACACTATCCTAGGGCTGATGCTCACCCTAACCCTAACACTATCCTAGGGCTGATGCTAACCCTAACCCTAACCCTAACACTATCCTAGGCCTGATGCTAACCCTATCCCTAACCCTAACACTCTCCTAGGGCTGAGGCTAACCCTAACCCTAACACTATCCTAGGGCTGATGCTAACCCTAACCCTAACCCAAACACTATCCTAGGGTTGATGCTAACCCTAACCCTAACACTATCCTAGGGCTGATGCTAACCCTAACCCTAACCCTAACACTATCCTTGGGCTGATGCTAACCCTAACCCTAACACTATCCTGGGCCTGATGCTAACCCTAACCCTAACCCTGACACTATCCTAGGGCTGATGCTAACCCTAACCCTAACACTATCCTTGGGCTGATGCTAACCCTAACCCTAACCCTAACAATATCCTAGAGCAGATGCTAACCCTAACCCTAACCCTAACACTATCCTTGGGCTGATGCTAACCCTAACCCTAACACTATCCTGGGCCTGATGCTAACCCTAACCCTAACCCTAACACTATCCCAGGGCTGATGCTAACCCTAACCCTAACTCTATCCTTGGGCTGATGCTAACCCTAACCCTAACACTAACAATATCCTAGGGCAGATGCTAACCCTAACGCTAACCCTAACACTATCCTTGAACGGATGCTAACCCTAACCCTAACCCTAACACTCTCCTAGCCCTGATGATAACCCTAACCCTAACCCTAACACTATCCTAGGGCTGATGCTAACCCTAACCCTAACACTATCCTAGGGCTGATGCTAACCCTAACCCTAACCCTAACACTATCCTAGGGCTGATGCTAACCCTAACCCTAACACTATCCTAGGCTTGATAATAACCCTAACCCTAACCCTAACACTATCCTAGGGCTGATGCTAACCCTAACCCTAACACTATCCTAGGGCTGATGCTAACCCTAACCCTAACCCTAACACTATCCTAGGGCTGATGCTAACCCTAACGCTAACCCTAACACTATCCTAGGGGTGATGCTAACCCTAACCCTAACCCTAACACTATCCTAGGGCTGATGCTAACCCTAACCCTAACCCTAACACTATCCTAGGCCTGATGCTAACCCTATGCCTAACCCTAACACTCTCCTAGGGCTGAGGCTAACCCTAACCCTAACACTATCCTAGGGCTGATGCTAACCCTAACCCTAACCCAAACACTATCCTAGGGTTGATGCTAGCCCTAACACTAACACTATCCTAGGGCTGATGCTAACCCTAACCCTAACCCTAACGCTATCCTTGGGCTGATGCTAACACTAAGCCAAACACTATCCTAGGATTGATGCTAACCCTAACCCTAACACTATCCTAGGGCTGATGCTAACCCTAACCCTAACCCTAACACTATCCTTGGGCTGATGCTAACCCTAACCCTAACACTATCCTGGGCCTGATGCTAACCCTAACCCTAACCCTAACACTATTCTAGGGCTGAGGCTAACCCTAACCCTAAGACTATCCTAGGGCTGATGCTAACCCTAACCCTAACCCAAACACTATCCTAGGGTTGATGCTAACCCTAACCCTAACACTATCCTAGGGCTGATGCTAACCCTAACCCTAACCCTAACACTATCCTTGGGCTGATGCTAACCCTAACCCTAACACTATCCTGGGCCTGATGCTAACCCTAACCCTAACCCTAACACTATCCTAGGGCTGATGCTAACCCTAACCCTAACACTATCCTTGGGCTGATGCTAACCCTAACCCTAACCCTAACAATATCCTAGGGCAGAGGCTAACCCTAACCCTAACCCTAACACTATCCTTGGCCTGATGCTAACCCTAACCCTAACACTATCCTGGGCCTGATGCTAACCCTAACCCTAACCCTAACACTATCCTAGGGCTGATGCTAACCCTAACCCTAACTCTATCCTTGGGCTGATGCTAACCCTAACCCTAACCCTAACAATATCCTAGGGCAGATGCTAACCCTAACGCTAACCCTAACACTATCCTTGAACTGATGCTAACCCTAACCCTAACCCTAACACTATCCTAGCCCTGATGATAACCCTAACCCTAACCCTAACACTATCCTAGGGTTTATGTTAACCCTAACCCTAACACTATCCTAGGGCTGATGCTAACCCTAACCCTAACCCTAACACTATCCTAGGCCGGATGCTAACCCTAACCCTAACCCTAACACTATCCTAGGGCTGATGATAACCTTAACCCTAACACTATCCTAGGCCTGATGCTAACCCTAACCCTAACCCTAACACTATCCTAGGGCTGATGCTAACCCTAACCCTAACACTATCCTAGGGCTGATGCTAACCCTAACCCTAACCCTAACACTATCCTAGGCCTGATGATACCCTAACCCTAACCCTAACACTATCCTAGGATTTATGTTAACCCTAACCCTAACACTATCCTAGGGCTGATGCTAACCCTAACACTAACCCTAACACTATCCTAGGGCGGATGCTAACGCTAACCCTAACCCTAACACTATCCTATGGCTGATGCTAACCCTAACACTAACACTATCCTAGGGCTGATGCTAACCCTAACCCTAACCCTAACATTATCCTAGGGCGGATGCTAACCCTAACCCTAACCCTAACACTATCCTAGGGCTGATGCTAACCCTAACACTAACACTATCCTAGGCCTGATGCTAACCCTAACCTTAACCCTAACACTATCCTAGGGCTGATGCTAACCCTAACCCTAACACTATCCTAGGGCTGATGCTAACCCTAACACTAACACTATCCTAGGGCTGATGCTAACCCTAACCCTAACCCTAACACTCTCCAAGGGCTGATGCTAACCCTAACCCTAACCCTAACACTATCCTAGGGCTGATGGTAACCCTAACCCTAACTCTAACACTATCTTAGGGCTGAGGCTAACCCTAACCCTAACACTATCCTACGGCTGATGCTAACCCTAACCCTAACCCTAACACTATCCTAGGGCTGATGCTAACCCTAACCCTAACACTATCCTAGGGCTGATGCTAACCCTAACCCTAACCCTAACACTATCCTAGGGCTGATGCTAACCCTAACCCTAACACTATCCTAGGCCTGATGATAACCCTAACCCTAACCCTAACACTATCCTAGGGCTGATGCTAACCCTAACCCTAACACTATCCTAGGGCTGATGCTAACCCTAACCCTAACCCTAACACTATCCTAAGTCTGATGCTAACCATAGACCTCACACTATACTAGGCCTGATGATAACCATAACCCTAACCTTAACACTATCCTAGGGCTGATGCTCACCCTAACCCTAACACTATCCTAGGGCTGATGCTAACCCTAACCCTAACCCTAACACTATCCTAGGCCTGATGCTAACCCTATCCCTAACCCTAACACTCTCCTAGGGCTGAGGCTAACCCTAACCCTAACACTATCCTAGGGCTGATGCTAACCCTAACCCTAACCCAAACACTATCCTAGGGTTGATGCTAACCCTAACCCTAACACTATCCTAGGGCTGATGCTAACCCTAACCCTAACCCTAACACTATCCTTGGGCTGATGCTAACCCTAACCCTAACACTATCCTGGGCCTGATGCTAACCCTAACCCTAACCCTGACACTATCCTAGGGCTGATGCTAACCCTAACCCTAACACTATCCTTGGGCTGATGCTAACCCTAACCCTAACCCTAACAATATCCTAGAGCAGATGCTAACCCTAACCCTAACCCTAACACTATCCTTGGGCTGATGCTAACCCTAACCCTAACACTATCCTGGGCCTGATGCTAACCCTAACCCTAACCCTAACACTATCCCAGGGCTGATGCTAACCCTAACCCTAACTCTATCCTTGGGCTGATGCTAACCCTAACCCTAACACTAACAATATCCTAGGGCAGATGCTAACCCTAACGCTAACCCTAACACTATCCTTGAACGGATGCTAACCCTAACCCTAACCCTAACACTCTCCTAGCCCTGATGATAACCCTAACCCTAACCCTAACACTATCCTAGGGCTGATGCTAACCCTAACCCTAACACTATCCTAGGGCTGATGCTAACCCTAACCCTAACCCTAACACTATCCTAGGGCTGATGCTAACCCTAACCCTAACACTATCCTAGGCTTGATAATAACCCTAACCCTAACCCTAACACTATCCTAGGGCTGATGCTAACCCTAACCCTAACACTATCCTAGGGCTGATGCTAACCCTAACCCTAACCCTAACACTATCCTAGGGCTGATGCTAACCCTAACGCTAACCCTAACACTATCCTAGGGGTGATGCTAACCCTAACCCTAACCCTAACACTATCCTAGGGCTGATGCTAACCCTAACCCTAACCCTAACACTATCCTAGGCCTGATGCTAACCCTATGCCTAACCCTAACACTCTCCTAGGGCTGAGGCTAACCCTAACCCTAACACTATCCTAGGGCTGATGCTAACCCTAACCCTAACCCAAACACTATCCTAGGGTTGATGCTAGCCCTAACACTAACACTATCCTAGGGCTGATGCTAACCCTAACCCTAACCCTAACGCTATCCTTGGGCTGATGCTAACACTAAGCCAAACACTATCCTAGGATTGATGCTAACCCTAACCCTAACACTATCCTAGGGCTGATGCTAACCCTAACCCTAACCCTAACACTATCCTTGGGCTGATGCTAACCCTAACCCTAACACTATCCTGGGCCTGATGCTAACCCTAACCCTAACCCTAACACTATTCTAGGGCTGATGCTAACCCTAACCCTAACACTATCCTAGGGCTGATGCTAAACCTAACCATAACCCTAACACTATCCTAGGTCTGATGCTAACCCTAACCCTAACACTATCCTAGGCCTGATGATAACCCTAACCCTAACCCTGACACTATCCTAGGGCTGATGCTAACCCTAACCCTAACACTATCCTAGGGCTGATGCTAACCCTAACGCTAACCCTAACACTATCCTTGAACTGATGCTAACCCTAACCCTAACCATAACACTATCCTAGGCCTGATGATAATCCTAAACCTAACCCTAACACTATCCTAGGGTTTATGTTAACCCTAACCCTAACACTATCCTAGGGCTGATGCTAACCCTAACCCTAACACTATCCTAGGGCTGATGCTAACCCTAACCCTAACCCTAACACTATCCTAGGGCTGATGCTAACCCTAACGCTAACCCTAACACTATCCTTGAACTGATGCTAACCCTAACCCTAACCATAACACTATCCTAGGCCTGATGATAATCCTAACCCTAACCCTAACACTATCCTAAGGTTTATGTTAACCCTAACCCTAACACTATCCTAGGGCTGATGCTAACCCTAACCCTAAACCTAACACTATCCTAGGGCGGATGCTAAACCTAACCCTAACCCTAACACTATCCTAGGGCTGATGCTAACCCTAACACTAACACTATCCTAGGGCTGATGCTAACCCTAACCCTAACCCTAACACTCTCCAAGGGCTGATGCTAACCCTAACCCTAACCCTAACACTATCCTAGGGCTGATGCTAACCCTAACCCTAACTATAACACTATCTTAGGGCTGAGGCTAACCCTAACACTAACACTATCCTACGGCTGATGCTAACCCGAACCCTACCCCTAACACTATCCTAGGGCTGATGCTAACCCTAACCCTAACACTATCCTAGGCCTGACGCTAACCCTAACCCTAACCCTAACTCTATCCTAGGGTTGATGCTAACCCTAACCCTAACACTATCCTAGGGCTGATGCTAACCCTAACCCTAACCCTAACACTATACTAGGGCTGATGCTAACCCTAACCCTAACACTATTCTAGGCCCGATGATAACCCTAACCCTAACCCTAACACTATCCTAGGGCTGATGCTAACCCTAACCCTAACACTATCCTAGGGCTGATGCTAACCCTAACCCTAACCCTAACACTATCCTAAGTCTGATGCTAACCCTAGCCCTCACACTATCCTAGGCCTGATGATAACCCTAACCCTAACCTTAACACTATCCTAGGGCTGATGCTAACCCTAACCCTATCCCTAACACTAACCTAGAGCTGATGCTAACCCTAAGCCTAACACTATCCTAGGCCTGATGATAACCCTAACCGTAACCCTGACACTATCCTAGGGCTGATGCTAACCCTAACCCTAACACTATCCTAGGGCTAATGCTAACCCTAACCCTAACCCTAACACTATCCTAGGCCTGATGCTAACCCTATCCCTAACCCTAACACTCTCCTAGGGCTGAGGCTAACCCTAACCCTAACACTATCCTAGGGCTGATGCTAACCCTAACCCTAACCCAAACAATATCCTAGGGTTGATGCTAACCCTAAACCTAACACTATCCTAGGGCTGATGCTAACCCTAACCCTAACCCTAACACTATCCTTGGGCTGATGCTAACCCTAACCCTAACACTATCCTTGGGATGATGCTAACCCTAACCCTAACCCTAACACTATCCTAGGGCAGATGCTAACCCTAACGCTAACCCTAACATTATCCTTGAACTGATGCTAACCCTAACCCTAACCGTAACACTATCCTAGGCCTGATGATAACCCTAACCCTAACCCTAACACTATCCTAGGATTTATGTTAACCCTAACCCTAACACTATCCTAGGGCTGATGCTAACCCTAACCCTAACCCTAACACTATCCTAGGCCGGATGCTAACCCTAACCCTAACCCTAACACTATCCTAGGGCTGATGATAACCTTAACCCTAACACTATCCTAGGCCTGATGCTAACCCTAACCCTAACCCTAACACTATCCTAGGGCTGATGCTAACCCTAACCCTAACACTATCCTAGGGCTGATGCTAACCCTAACCCTAACCCTAACACTATCCTAGGCCTGATGATACCCTAACCCTAACCCTAACACTATCCTAGGATTTATGTTAACCCTAACCCTAACACTATCCTAGGGCTGATGCTAACCCTAACACTAACCCTAACACTATCCTAGGGCGGATGCTAACGCTAACCCTAACCCTAACACTATCCTATGGCTGATGCTAACCCTAACACTAACACTATCCTAGGGCTGATGCTAACCCTAACCCTAACCCTAACATTATCCTAGGGCGGATGCTAACCCTAACCCTAACCCTAACACTATCCTAGGGCTGATGCTAACCCTAACACTAACACTATCCTAGGCCTGATGCTAACCCTAACCTTAACCCTAACACTATCCTAGGGCTGATGCTAACCCTAACCCTAACACTATCCTAGGGCTGATGCTAACCCTAACACTAACACTATCCTAGGGCTGATGCTAACCCTAACCCTAACCCTAACACTCTCCAAGGGCTGATGCTAACCCTAACCCTAACCCTAACACTATCCTAGGGCTGATGGTAACCCTAACCCTAACTCTAACACTATCTTAGGGCTGAGGCTAACCCTAACCCTAACACTATCCTACGGCTGATGCTAACCCTAACCCTAACCCTAACACTATCCTAGGGCTGATGCTAACCCTAACCCTAACACTATCCTAGGGCTGATGCTAACCCTAACCCTAACCCTAACACTATCCTAGGGCTGATGCTAACCCTAACCCTAACACTATCCTAGGCCTGATGATAACCCTAACCCTAACCCTAACACTATCCTAGGGCTGATGCTAACCCTAACCCTAACACTATCCTAGGGCTGATGCTAACCCTAACCCTAACCCTAACACTATCCTAAGTCTGATGCTAACCCTAGACCTCACACTATACTAGGCCTGATGATAACCATAACCCTAACCTTAACACTATCCTAGGGCTGATGCTAACCCTAACCCTAACCCTAACACTATCCTAGAGCTGATGCTTACCCTAACCCTAACACTATCCTAGGCCTGATGATAACCCTAACCCTAACCCTGACACTATCCTAGGGCTGATGCTCACCCTAACCCTAACACTATCCTAGGGCTGATGCTAACCCTAACCCTAACCCTAACACTATCCTAGGCCTGATGCTAACCCTATCCCTAACCCTAACACTCTCCTAGGGCTGAGGCTAACCCTAACCCTAACACTATCCTAGGGCTGATGCTAACCCTAACCCTAACCCAAACACTATCCTAGGGTTGATGCTAACCCTAACCCTAACACTATCCTAGGCCTGATGCTAACCCTATCCCTAACCATAACATTATCCTAGGGCTGATGCTAACCCTAACCCTAACACTATCCTAGGCCTGATGCTAACCCTAACCCTAACCCTAACACTATCCTAGGGCTGATGCTAACCCTAACCCTAACACTATCCTAGGGCTGATGCTAACCCTAACCCTAACCCTAACACTATCCTAGGGCTGATGCTAACCCTAACCCTAACACTATCCTAGGCTTGATAATAACCCTAACCCTAACCCTAACACTATCCTAGGGCTGATGCTAACCCTAACCCTAACACTATCCTAGGGCTGATGCTAACCCTAACCCTAACCCTAACACTATCCTAGGGCTGATGCTAACCCTAACGCTAACCCTAACACTATCCTAGGGGTGATGCTAACCCTAACCCTAACCCTAACACTATCCTAGGGCTGATGCTAACCCTAACCCTAACCCTAACACTATCCTAGGCCTGATGCTAACCCTATGCCTAACCCTAACACTCTCCTAGGGCTGAGGCTAACCCTAACCCTAACACTATCCTAGGGCTGATGCTAACCCTAACCCTAACCCAAACACTATCCTAGGGTTGATGCTAGCCCTAACACTAACACTATCCTAGGGCTGATGCTAACCCTAACCCTAACCCTAACGCTATCCTTGGGCTGATGCTAACACTAAGCCAAACACTATCCTAGGATTGATGCTAACCCTAACCCTAACACTATCCTAGGGCTGATGCTAACCCTAACCCTAACCCTAACACTATCCTTGGGCTGATGCTAACCCTAACCCTAACACTATCCTGGGCCTGATGCTAACCCTAACCCTAACCCTAACACTATTCTAGGGCTGATGCTAACCCTAACCCTAACACTATCCTAGGGCTGATGCTAAACCTAACCATAACCCTAACACTATCCTAGGTCTGATGCTAACCCTAACCCTAACACTATCCTAGGCCTGATGATAACCCTAACCCTAACCCTGACACTATCCTAGGCCTGATGCTAACCCTAACCCTAACACTATCCTAGGGCTGATGCTAACCCTAACGCTAACCCTAACACTATCCTTGAACTGATGCTAACCCTAACCCTAACCATAACACTATCCTAGGCCTGATGATAATCCTAAACCTAACCCTAACACTATCCTAGGGTTTATGTTAACCCTAACCCTAACACTATCCTAGGGCTGATGCTAACCCTAACCCTAACACTATCCTAGGGCTGATGCTAACCCTAACCCTAACCCTAACACTATCCTAGGGCTGATGCTAACCCTAACGCTAACCCTAACACTATCCTTGAACTGATGCTAACCCTAACCCTAACCATAACACTATCCTAGGCCTGATGATAATCCTAACCCTAACCCTAACACTATCCTAAGGTTTATGTTAACCCTAACCCTAACACTATCCTAGGGCTGATGCTAACCCTAACCCTAAACCTAACACTATCCTAGGGCGGATGCTAAACCTAACCCTAACCCTAACACTATCCTAGGGCTGATGCTAACCCTAACACTAACACTATCCTAGGGCTGATGCTAACCCTAACCCTAACCCTAACACTCTCCAAGGGCTGATGCTAACCCTAACCCTAACCCTAACACTATCCTAGGGCTGATGCTAACCCTAACCCTAACTATAACACTATCTTAGGGCTGAGGCTAACCCTAACACTAACACTATCCTACGGCTGATGCTAACCCGAACCCTAACCCTAACACTATCCTAGGGCTGATGCTAACCCTAACCCTAACACTATCCTAGGCCTGACGCTAACCCTAACCCTAACCCTAACTCTATCCTAGGGTTGATGCTAACCCTAACCCTAACACTATCCTAGGGCTGATGCTAACCCTAACCCTAACCCTAACACTATACTAGGGCTGATGCTAACCCTAACCCTAACACTATTCTAGGCCCGATGATAACCCTAACCCTAACCCTAACACTATCCTAGGGCTGATGCTAACCCTAACCCTAACACTATCCTAGGGCTGATGCTAACCCTAACCCTAACCCTAACACTATCCTAAGTCTGATGCTAACCCTAGCCCTCACACTATCCTAGGCCTGATGATAACCCTAACCCTAACCTTAACACTATCCTAGGGCTGATGCTAACCCTAACCCTATCCCTAACACTAACCTAGAGCTGATGCTAACCCTAAGCCTAACACTATCCTAGGCCTGATGATAACCCTAACCGTAACCCTGACACTATCCTAGGGCTGATGCTAACCCTAACCCTAACACTATCCTAGGGCTAATGCTAACCCTAACCCTAACCCTAACACTATCCTAGGCCTGATGCTAACCCTATCCCTAACCCTAACACTCTCCTAGGGCTGAGGCTAACCCTAACCCTAACACTATCCTAGGGCTGATGCTAACCCTAACCCTAACCCAAACAATATCCTAGGGTTGATGCTAACCCTAACCCTAACACTATCCTAGGGCTGATGCTAACCCTAACCCTAACCCTAACACTATCCTTGGGCTGATGCTAACCCTAACCCTAACACTATCCTTGGGATGATGCTAACCCTAACCCTAACCCTAACACTATCCTAGGGCAGATGCTAACCCTAACGCTAACCCTAACATTATCCTTGAACTGATGCTAACCCTAACCCTAACCGTAACACTATCCTAGGCCTGATGATAACCCTAACCCTAACCCTAACACTATCCTAGGATTTATGTTAACCCTAACCCTAACACTATCCTAGGGCTGATGCTAACCCTAACCCTAACCCTAACACTATCCTAGGGCGGATGCTAACGCTAACCCTAACCCTAACACTATCCTAGGGCTGATGCTAACCCTAACCCTAACCCTAACACTATCCTAGGGCGGATGCTAACCCTATCCCTAACCCTAACACTATCCTAGGGCTGATGATAACCTTAACCCTAACACTATCCTAGGCCTGATGATAACCCTAACCCTAACCCTAACACTATCCTAGGGCTGATGCTAACCCTAACCCTAACACTATCCTAGGGCTGATGCTAACCCTAACCCTAACCCTAACACTATACTAGGCCTGATGATAACCCTAACCCTAACCCTAACTCTATCCTAGGATTTATGTTAACCCTAACCCTAACACTATCCTAGGGCTGATGCTAACCCTAACCCTAACCCTAACACTATCCTAGGGCGGATGCTAACGCTAACCCTAACCCTAACACTATCCTATGGCTGATGCTAACCCTAACACTAACACTATCCTAGGGCTGATGCTAACCCTAACCCTAACCCTAACATTATCCTAGGGCGGATGCTAACCCTAACCCTAACCCTAACACTATCCTAGGGCTGATGCTAACCCTAACACTAACACTATCCTAGGCCTGATGCTAACCCTAACCTTAACCCTAACACTATCCTAGGGCTGATGCTAACCCTAACCCTAACACTATCCTAGGGCTGATGCTAACCCTAACACTAACACTATCCTAGGGCTGATGCTAACCCTAACCCTAACCCTAACACTCTCCAAGGGCTGATGCTAACCCTAACCCTAACCCTAACACTATCCTAGGGCTGATGGTAACCCTAACCCTAACTCTAACACTATCTTAGGGCTGAGGCTAACCCTAACCCTAACACTATCCTACGGCTGATGCTAACCCTAACCCTAACCCTAACACTATCCTAGGGCTGATGCTAACCCTAACCCTAACACTATCCTAGGCCTGATGATAACCCTAACCCTAACCCTAACACTATCCTATGGCTGATGCTAACCCTAACCCTAACACTATCCTAGGGCTGATGCTAACCCTAACCCTAACCCTAACACTATCCTAGGGCTGATGCTAACCCTAACCCTAACACTATCCTAGGCCTGATGATAACCCTAACCCTACCCTAACACTATCCTAGGGCTGATGCTAACCCTAACCCTAACACTATCCTAGGGCTGATGCTAACCCTAACCCTAACCCTAACACTATCCTAAGTCTGATGCTAACCCTAGACCTCACACTATACTAGGCCTGATGATAACCATAACCCTAACCTTAACACTATCCTAGGGCTGATGCTAACCCTAACCCTAACCCTAACACTATCCTAGAGCTGATGCTTACCCTAACCCTAACACTATCCTAGGCCTGATGATAACCCTAACCCTAACCCTGACACTATCCTAGGGCTGATGCTCACCCTAACCCTAACACTATCCTAGGGCTGATGCTAACCCTAACCCTAACCCTAACACTATCCTAGGCCTGATGCTAACCCTATCCCTAAACCTAACACTCTCCTAGGGCTGAGGCTAACCCTAACCCTAACACTATCCTAGGGCTGATGCTAACCCTAACCCTAACCCAAACACTATCCTAGGGTTGATGCTAACCCTAACCCTAACACTATCCTAGGGCTGATGCTAACCCTAACCCTAACCCTAACACTATCCTTGGGCTGATGCTAACCCTAACCCTAACACTATCCTGGGCCTGATGCTAACCCTAACCCTAACCCTAACACTATCCTAGGGCTGATGCTAACCCTAACCCTAACACTATCCTTGGGCTGATGCTAACCCTAACCCTAACCCTAACAATATCCTAGGGCAGATGCTAACCCTAACCCTAACCCTAACACTATCCTTGTGCTGATGCTAACCCTAACCCTAACACTATCCTGGGCCTGATGCTAACCCTAACCCTAACCCTAACACTATCCCAGGGCTGATGCTAACCCTAACCCTAACTCTATCCTTGGGCTGATGCTAACCCTAACCCTAACACTAACAATATCCTAGGGCAGATGCTTACCCTAACGCTAACCCTAACACTATCCTTGAACGGATGCTAACCCGAACCCTAACCCTAACACTCTCCTAGCCCTGATGATAACCCTAACCCTAACCCTAACACTATCCTAGGGTTTATGTTAACCCTAACCCTAACACTATCCTAGGGCTGATGCTAACCCTAACCCTAACCCTAACACTATCCTAGGGCGGATGCTAACCCTAACCCTAACCCTAACACTATCCTAGGGCTGATGCTAACCCTAACACTAACACTATCCTAGGGCTGATGCTAACCCTAACCCTAACCCTAACATTATCCTAGGGCTGATGCTAACCCTAACCCTAACACTATCCTAGGCCTGATGCTAACCCTAACCCTAACCCTAACACTATCCTAGGGCTGATGTTAACCCTAACCCTAACACTATCCTAGGGCTGATGCTAACCCTAACCCTAACCCTAACACAATCCTAGGGCTGATGCTAACCCTAACCCTAACACTATCCTAGGCCTGATGATAACCCTAACCCTAACCCTAACACTATCCTAGGGCTGATGCTAACCCTAACCCTAACACTATCCTAGGGCTGATGCTAACCCTAACCCTAACCCTAACACTATCCTAGGGCTGATGCTAACCCTAACGCTAACCCTAACACTATCCTAGGGTTGATGCTAACCCTAACCCTAACCCTAACACTATCCTAGGGCTGATGCTAACCCTAACCCTAACCCTAACACTATCCTAGGCCTCATGCTAACCCTATGACTAACCCTAACACTCTCCTAGGGCTGAGGCTAAGCCTAACCCTAACACTATCCTAGGGCTGATGCTAACCCTAACCCTAACCCAAACACTATCCTAGGGTTGATGCTAGCCCTAACCCTAACACTATCCTAGGGCTGATGCTAACCCTAACCCTAACCCTAACGCTATCCTTGGGCTGATGCTAACACTAAGCCAAACACTATCCTAGGATTGATGCAAACCCTAACCCTAACACTATCCTAGGGCTGATGCTAACCCTAACCCTAACACTAACACTATCCTTGGGCTGATGCTAACCCTAACCCTAACACAATCCTGGGCCTGATGCTAACCCTAACCCTAACCCTAACACTATCCTAGGGCTGATGCTAACCCTAACCCTAACACTATCCTAGGGCTGATGCTAAACCTAACCATAACCCTAACACTATCCTAGGTCTGATGCTAACCCTAACCCTAACACTATCCTAGGCCTGATGATAACCCTAACCCTAACCCTGACACTATCCTAGGGCTGATGCTAACCCTAACCCTAACACTATCCTAGGGCTGATGCTAACCCTAACGCTAACCCTAACACTATCCTTGAACTGATGCTAACCCTAACCCTAACCATAACACTATCCTAGGCCTGATGATAATCCTAAACCTAACCCTAACACTATCCTAGGGTTTATGTTAACCCTAACCCTAACACTATCCTAGGGCTGATGCTAACCCTAACCCTAACACTATCCTAGGGCTGATGCTAACCCTAACCCTAACCCTAACACTATCCTAGGGCTGATGCTAACCCTAACGCTAACCCTAACACTATCCTTGAACTGATGCTAACCCTAACCCTAACCATAACACTATCCTAGGCCTGATGATAATCCTAACCCTAACCCTAACACTATCCTAAGGTTTATGTTAACCCTAACCCTAACAGTATCCTAGGGCTGATGCTAACCCTAACCCTAAACCTAACACTATCCTAGGGCGGATGCTAAACCTAACCCTAACCCTAACACTATCCTAGGGCTGATGCTAACCCTAACACTAACACTTTCCTAGGGCTGATGCTAACCCTAACCCTAAGCCTAACACTCTCCAAGGGCTGATGCTAACCTTAACCCTATCCCTAACACTATCCTAGGGCTGATGCTAACCCTAACCCTAACTATAACACTATCTTAGGGCTGAGGCTAACCCTAACACTAACACTATCCTACGGCTGATGCTAACCCGAACCCTAACCCTAACACTATCCTAGGGCTGATGCTAACCCTAACCCTAACACTATCCTAGGCCTGACGCTAACCCTAACCCTAACCCTAACTCTATCCTAGGGTTGATGCTAACCCTAACCCTAACACTATCCTAGGGCTGATGCTAACCCTAACCCTAACCCTAACACTATACTAGGGCTGATGCTAACCCTAACCCTAACACTATTCTAGGCCCGATGATAACCCTAACCCTAACCCTAACACTATCCTAGGGCTGATGCTAACCCTAACCCTAACACTATCCTAGGGCTGATGCTAACCCTAACCCTAACCCTAACACTATCCTAAGTCTGATGCTAACCCTAGCCCTCACACTATCCTAGGCCTGATGATAACCCTAACCCTAACCTTAACACTATCCTAGGGCTGATGCTAACCCTAACCCTATCCCTAACACTAACCTAGAGCTGATGCTAACCCTAAGCCTAACACTATCCTAGGCCTGATGATAACCCTAACCGTAACCCTGACACTATCCTAGGGCTGATGCTAACCCTAACCCTAACACTATCCTAGGGCTAATGCTAAACCTAACCCTAACCCTAACACTATCCTAGGCCTGATGCTAACCCTATCCCTAACCCTAACACTCTCCTAGGGCTGAGGCTAACCCTAACCCTAACACTATCCTAGGGCTGATGCTAACCCTAACCCTAACCCAAACAATATCCTAGGGTTGATGCTAACCCTAACCCTAAAACTATCCTAGGGCTGATGCTAACCCTAACCCTAACCCTAACACTATCCTTGGGCTGATGCTAACCCTAACCCTAACACTATCCTTGGGATGATGCTAACCCTAACCCTAACCCTAACACTATCCTAGGGCAGATGCTAACCCTAACGCTAACCCTAACATTATCCTTGAACTGATGCTAACCCTAACCCTAACCGTAACACTATCCTAGGCCTGATGATAACCCTAACCCTAACCCTAACACTATCCTAGGATTTATGTTAACCCTAACCCTAACACTATCCTAGGGCTGATGCTAACCCTACCCCTAACCCTAACACTATCCTAGGGCGGATGCTAACGCTAACCCTAACCCTAACACTGTCCTAGGGCTGATGCTAACCCTAACACTAACACTATCCTTGGGCTGATGCTAACCCTAACCCTAACCCTAACATTATCCTAGGGCGGATGCTAACCCTAACCCTAACCCTAACACTATCCTATTGCTGATGCTAACCCTAACACTAACACTATCCTAGGGCTGATGCTAACCCTAACCCTAACCCTAACACTCTCCAAGGGCTGATGCTAACCCTAACCCTAACCCTAACACTATCCTAGGGCTGATGCTAACCCTAACCCTAACTATAACACTATCTTAGGGCTGAGGCTAACCCTAACACTAACACTATCCTACGGCTGATGCTAACCCGAACCCTAACCCTAACACTATCCTAGGGCTGATGCTAACCCTAACCCTAACACTATCCTAGGCCTGACGCTAACCCTAACCCTAACCCTAACTCTATCCTAGGGTTGATGCTAACCCTAACCCTAACACTATCCTAGGGCTGATGCTAACCCTAACGCTAACCCTAAGACTATACTAGGGCTGATGCTAACCCTAACCCTAACACTATTCTAGGCCCGATGATAACCCTAACCCTAACCATAACACTATCCTAGGGCTGATGCTAACCCTAACCCTAACACTATCCTAGGGCTGATGCTAACCCTAACCCTAACCCTAACACTATCCTAAGTCTGATGCTAACCCTAGCCCTCACACTATCCTAGGCCTGATGATAACCCTAACCCTAACCTTAACACTATCCTAGGGCTGATGCTAACCCTAACCCTAACCCTAACACTATCCTAGGGCGGATGCTAACCCTAACCCTAACCCTAACACTATCCTAGGGCTGATGATAACCTTAACCCTAACACTATCCTAGGCCTGATGCTAACCCTAACCCTAACCCTAACACTATCCTAGGGCTGATGCTAACCCTAACCCTAACACTATCCTAGGGCTGATGCTAACCCTAACCCTAACCCTAACACTATCCTAGGCCTGATGATAACCCTAACCCTAACCCTAACACTATCCTAGGATTTATGTTAACCCTAACCCTAACACTATCCTAGGGCTGATGCTAACCCTAACCCTAACCCTAACACTATCCTAGGGCGGATGCTAACGCTAACCCTAACCCTAACACTATCCTATGGCTGATGCTAACCCTAACACTAACACTATCCTAGGGCTGATGGTAACCCTAACCCTAACCCTAACATTATCCTAGGGCGGATGCTAACCCTAACCCTAACCCTAACACTATCCTAGGGCTGATGATAACCCTAACACTAACACTATCCTAGGCCTGATGCTAACCCTAACCTTAACCCTAACACTATCCTAGGGCTGATGCTAACCCTAACCCTAACACTATCCTAGGGCTGATGCTAACCCTAACACTAACACTATCCTAGGGCTGATGCTAACCCTAACCCTAACCCTAACACTCTCCAAGGGCTGATGCTAACCCTAACCCTAACCCTAACACTATCCTAGGGCTGATGGTAACCCTAACCCTAACTCTAACACTATCTTAGGGCTGAGGCTAACCCTAACCCTAACACTATCCTACGGCTGATGCTAACCCGAACCCTAACCCTAACACTATCCTAGGGCTGATGCTAACCCTAACCCTAACACTATCCTAGGCCTGATGATAACCCTAACCCTAACCCTAACACTATCCTAGGGCTGATGCTAACCCTAACCCTAACACTATCCTAGGGCTGATGCTAACCCTAACCCTAACCCTAACACTATCCTAGGGCTGATGCTAACCCTAACCCTAACACTATCCTAGGCCTGATGATAACCCTAACCCTAACCCTAACACTATCCTAGGGCTGATGCTAACCCTAACCCTAACACTATCCTAGGGCTGATGCTAACCCTAACCCTAACCCTAACACTATCCTAAGTCTGATGCTAACCCTAGACCTCACACTATACTAGGCCTGATGATAACCATAACCCTAACCTTAACACTATCCTAGGGCTGATGCTAACCCTAACACTAACCCTAACACTATCCTAGAGCTGATGCTTACCCTAACCCTAACACTATCCTAGGCCTGATGATAACCAAAACCCTAACCCTGACACTATCCTAGGGCTGATGCTCACCCTAACCCTAACACTATCCTAGGGCTGATGCTAACCCTAACCCTAACCCTAACACTATCCTAGGCCTGATGCTAACCCTATCCCTAACCCTAACACTCTCCTAGGGCTGAGGCTAACCCTAACCCTAACACTATCCTAGGGCTGATGCTAACCCTAACCCTAACCCAAACACTATCCTAGGGTTGATGCTAACCCTAACCCTAACACTATCCTAGGGCTGATGCTAACCCTAACCCTAACCCTAACACTATCCTTGGGCTGATGCTAACCCTAACCCTAACACTATCCTGGGCCTGATGCTAACCCTAACCCTAACCCTAACACTATCCTAGGGCTGATGCTAACCCTAACCCTAACACTATCCTTGGGCTGATGCTAACCCTAACCCTAACCCTAACAATATCCTAGGGCAGATGCTAACCCTAACCATAACCCTAACACTATCCTTGGGCTGATGCTAACCCTAACCCTAACACTATCCTGGGCCTGATGCTAACCCTAACCCTAACCCTAACACTAACCCAGGGCTGATGCTAACCCTAACCCTAACTCTATCCTTGGGCTGATGCTAACCCTAACCCTAACACTAACAATATCCTAGGGCAGGTGCTAACCCTAACGCTAACCCTAACACTATCCTTGAACGGATGCTAACCCTAACCCTAACCCTAACACGCTCCTAGCCCTGATGATAACCCTAACCCTAACCCTAACACTATCCTAGGGTTTATGTTAACCCTAACCCTAACACTATCCTAGGGCTGATGCTAACCCTAACCCTAACCCTAACACTATCCTAGGGCGGATGCTAACCCTAACCCTAACCCTAACACTATCCTTGGGCTGATGCTAACCCTAACCCTAACACTATCCTAGGGCTGATGCTAACCCTAACCCTAACCCTAACATTATCCTAGGGCTGATGCTAACCCTAACCCTAACACTATCCTAGGCCTGATGCTAACCCTAACCCTAACCCTAACACTATCCTAGGGCTGATGCTAACCCTAACCCTAACACTATCCTAGGGCTGATGCTAACCCTAACCCTAACCCTAACACTATCCTAGGGCTGATGCTAACCCTAACCCTAACACTATCCTAGGCCTGATGATAACCCTAACCCTAACCCTAACACTATCCTAGGGCTGATGCTAACCCTAACCCTAACACTATCCTAGGGCTGATGCTAACCCTAACCCTAACCCTAACACTATCCTAGGGCTGATGCTAACCCTAACGCTAACCCTAACACTATCCTAGGGGTGATGCTAACCCTAACCCTAACCCTAACACTATCCTAGGGCTGATGCTAACCCTAACCCTAACCCTAACACTATCCTAGGCCTGATGCTAACCCTATGCCTAACCCTAACACTCTCCTAGGGCTGAGGCTAACCCTAACCCTAACACTATCCTAGGGCTGATGCTAACCCTAACCCTAACCCTAACAGTATCCTAAGTCTGATGCTAACCCTAGCCCTCACACTATCCTAGGCCTGATGATAACCCTAACCCTAACCTTAACACTATCCTAGGGCTGATGCTAACCCTAACCCTATCCCTAACACTAACCTAGAGCTGATGCTAACCCTAAGACTAACACTATCCTAGGCCTGATGATAACCCTAACCGTAACCCTGACACTATCCTAGGGCTGATGCTAACCCTAACCCTAACACTATCCTAGGGCTAATGCTAACCCTAACCCTAACCCTAACACTATGCTAGGCCTGATGCTAACCCTATCCCTAACCCTAACACTCTCCTAGGGCTGAGGCTAACCCTAACCCTAACGCTATCCTAGGGCTGATGCTAACCCTAACCCTAACCCAAACAATATCCTAGGGTTGATGCTAACCCTAACCCTAACACTATCCTAGGGCTGATGCTTACCCTAACCCTAACCCTAACACTATCCTTGGGCTGATGCTAACCCTAACCCTAACACTATCCTTGGGATGATGCTAACCCTAACCCTAACCCTAACACTATCCTAGGGCAGATGCTAACCCTAACGCTAACCCTAACATTATCCTTGAACTGATGCTAACCCTAACCCTAACCGTAACACTATCCTAGGCCTGATGATAACCCTAACCCTAACCCTAACACTATCCTAGGATTTATGTTAACCCTAACCCTAACACTATCCTAGGGCTGATGCTAACCCTAACCCTAACCCTAACACTATCCTAGGGCGGATGCTAACGCTAACCCTAACCCTAACACTATCCTAGGGCTGATGCTAACCCTAACACTAACACTATCCTAGGGCTGATGCTAACCCTAACCCTAACCCTAACATTATCCTAGGGCGGATGCTAACCCTAACCCTAACCCTAACACTATCCTAGGGCTGATGCTAACCCTAACACTAACACTATCCTAGGGCTGATGCTAACCCTAACCCTAACCCTAACACTCTCCAAGGGCTGATGCTAACCCTAACCCTAACCCTAACACTATCCTAGGGCTGATGCTAACCCTAACCCTAACTATAACACTATCTTAGGGCTGAGGCTAACCCTAACACTAACACTATCCTACGGCTGATGCTAACCCGAACCCTAACCCTAACACTATCCTAGGGCTGATGCTAACCCTAACGCTAACCCTAACACTATCCTAGGGGTGATGCTAACCCTAACCCTAACCCTAACACTATCCTAGGGCTGATGCTAACCCTAACCCTAACCCTAACACTATCCTAGGCCTGACGCTAACCCTAACCCTAACCCTAACTCTATCCTAGGGTTGATGCTAACCCTAACCCTAACACTATCCTAGGGCTGATGCTAACCCTAACGCTAACCCTAACACTATACTAGGGCTGATGCTAACCCTAACCCTAACACTATTCTAGGCCCGATGATAACCCTAACCCTAACCATAACACTATCCTAGGGCTGATGCTAACCCTAACCCTAACACTATCCTAGGGCTGATGCTAACCCTAACCCTAACCCTAACACTATCCTAAGTCTGATGCTAACCCTAGCCCTCACACTATCCTAGGCCTGATGATAACCCTAACCCTAACCTTAACACTATCCTAGGGCTGATGCTAACCCTAACCCTAACCCTAACACTATCCTAGGGCGGATGCTAACCCTAACCCTAACCCTAACACTATCCTAGGGCTGATGATAACCTTAACCCTAACACTATCCTAGGCCTGATGCTAACCCTAACCCTAACCCTAACACTATCCTAGGGCTGATGCTAACCCTAACCCTAACACTATCCTAGGGCTGATGCTAACCCTAACCCTAACCCTAACACTATCCTAGGCCTGATGATAACCCTAACCCTAACCCTAACACTATCCTAGGATTTATGTTAACCCTAACCCTAACACTATCCTAGGGCTGATGCTAACCCTAACCCTAACCCTAACACTATCCTAGGGCGGATGCTAACGCTAACCCTAACCCTAACACTATCCTATGGCTGATGCTAACCCTAACACTAACACTATCCTAGGGCTGATGGTAACCCTAACCCTAACCCTAACATTATCCTAGGGCGGATGCTAACCCTAACCCTAACCCTAACACTATCCTAGGGCTGATGCTAACCCTAACACTAACACTATCCTAGGCCTGATGCTAACCCTAACCTTAACCCTAACACTATCCTAGGGCTGATGCTAACCCTAACCCTAACACTATCCTAGGGCTGATGCTAACCCTAACACTAACACTATCCTAGGGCTGATGCTAACCCTAACCCTAACCCTAACACTCTCCAAGGGCTGATGCTAACCCTAACCCTAACCCTAACACTATCCTAGGGCTGATGGTAACCCTAACCCTAACTCTAACACTATCTTAGGGCTGAGGCTAACCCTAACCCTAACACTATCCTACGGCTGATGCTAACCCGAACCCTAACCCTAACACTATCCTAGGGCTGATGCTAACCCTAACCCTAACACTATCCTAGGCCTGATGATAACCCTAACCCTAACCCTAACACTATCCTAGGGCTGATGCTAACCCTAACCCTAACACTATCCTAGGGCTGATGCTAACCCTAACCCTAACCCTAACACTATCCTAGGGCTGATGCTAACCCTAACCCTAACACTATCCTAGGCCTGATGATAACCCTAACCCTAACCCTAACACTATCCTAGGGCTGATGCTAACCCTAACCCTAACACTATCCTAGGGCTGATGCTAACCCTAACCCTAACCCTAACACTATCCTAAGTCTGATGCTAACCCTAGACCTCACACTATACTAGGCCTGATGATAACCATAACCCTAACCTTAACACTATCCTAGGGCTGATGCTAACCCTAACACTAACCCTAACACTATCCTAGAGCTGATGCTTACCCTAACCCTAACACTATCCTAGGCCTGATGATAACCAAAACCCTAACCCTGACACTATCCTAGGGCTGATGCTCACCCTAACCCTAACACTATCCTAGGGCTGATGCTAACCCTAACCCTAACCCTAACACTATCCTAGGCCTGATGCTAACCCTATCCCTAACCCTAACACTCTCCTAGGGCTGAGGCTAACCCTAACCCTAACACTATCCTAGGGCTGATGCTAACCCTAACCCTAACCCAAACACTATCCTAGGGTTGATGCTAACCCTAACCCTAACACTATCCTAGGGCTGATGCTAACCCTAACCCTAACCCTAACACTATCCTTGGGCTGATGCTAACCCTAACCCTAACACTATCCTGGGCCTGATGCTAACCCTAACCCTAACCCTAACACTATCCTAGGGCTGATGCTAACCCTAACCCTAACACTATCCTTGGGCTGATGCTAACCCTAACCCTAACCCTAACAATATCCTAGGGCAGATGCTAACCCTAACCATAACCCTAACACTATCCTTGGGCTGATGCTAACCCTAACCCTAACACTATCCTGGGCCTGATGCTAACCCTAACCCTAACCCTAACACTAACCCAGGGCTGATGCTAACCCTAACCCTAACTCTATCCTTGGGCTGATGCTAACCCTAACCCTAACACTAACAATATCCTAGGGCAGGTGCTAACCCTAACGCTAACCCTAACACTATCCTTGAACGGATGCTAACCCTAACCCTAACCCTAACACGCTCCTAGCCCTGATGATAACCCTAACCCTAACCCTAACACTATCCTAGGGTTTATGTTAACCCTAACCCTAACACTATCCTAGGGCTGATGCTAACCCTAACCCTAACCCTAACACTATCCTAGGGCGGATGCTAACCCTAACCCTAACCCTAACACTATCCTTGGGCTGATGCTAACCCTAACCCTAACACTATCCTAGGGCTGATGCTAACCCTAACCCTAACCCTAACATTATCCTAGGGCTGATGCTAACCCTAACCCTAACACTATCCTAGGCCTGATGCTAACCCTAACCCTAACCCTAACACTATCCTAGGGCTGATGCTAACCCTAACCCTAACACTATCCTAGGGCTGATGCTAACCCTAACCCTAACCCTAACACTATCCTAGGGCTGATGCTAACCCTAACCCTAACACTATCCTAGGCCTGATGATAACCCTAACCCTAACCCTAACACTATCCTAGGGCTGATGCTAACCCTAACCCTAACACTATCCTAGGGCTGATGCTAACCCTAACCCTAACCCTAACACTATCCTAGGGCTGATGCTAACCCTAACGCTAACCCTAACACTATCCTAGGGGTGATGCTAACCCTAACCCTAACCCTAACACTATCCTAGGGCTGATGCTAACCCTAACCCTAACCCTAACACTATCCTAGGCCTGATGCTAACCCTATGCCTAACCCTAACACTCTCCTAGGGCTGAGGCTAACCCTAACCCTAACACTATCCTAGGGCTGATGCTAACCCTAACCCTAACCCTAACAGTATCCTAAGTCTGATGCTAACCCTAGCCCTCACACTATCCTAGGCCTGATGATAACCCTAACCCTAACCTTAACACTATCCTAGGGCTGATGCTAACCCTAACCCTATCCCTAACACTAACCTAGAGCTGATGCTAACCCTAAGACTAACACTATCCTAGGCCTGATGATAACCCTAACCGTAACCCTGACACTATCCTAGGGCTGATGCTAACCCTAACCCTAACACTATCCTAGGGCTAATGCTAACCCTAACCCTAACCCTAACACTATGCTAGGCCTGATGCTAACCCTATCCCTAACCCTAACACTCTCCTAGGGCTGAGGCTAACCCTAACCCTAACGCTATCCTAGGGCTGATGCTAACCCTAACCCTAACCCAAACAATATCCTAGGGTTGATGCTAACCCTAACCCTAACACTATCCTAGGGCTGATGCTTACCCTAACCCTAACCCTAACACTATCCTTGGGCTGATGCTAACCCTAACCCTAACACTATCCTTGGGATGATGCTAACCCTAACCCTAACCCTAACACTATCCTAGGGCAGATGCTAACCCTAACGCTAACCCTAACATTATCCTTGAACTGATGCTAACCCTAACCCTAACCGTAACACTATCCTAGGCCTGATGATAACCCTAACCCTAACCCTAACACTATCCTAGGATTTATGTTAACCCTAACCCTAACACTATCCTAGGGCTGATGCTAACCCTAACCCTAACCCTAACACTATCCTAGGGCGGATGCTAACGCTAACCCTAACCCTAACACTATCCTAGGGCTGATGCTAACCCTAACACTAACACTATCCTAGGGCTGATGCTAACCCTAACCCTAACCCTAACATTATCCTAGGGCGGATGCTAACCCTAACCCTAACCCTAACACTATCCTAGGGCTGATGCTAACCCTAACACTAACACTATCCTAGGGCTGATGCTAACCCTAACCCTAACCCTAACACTCTCCAAGGGCTGATGCTAACCCTAACCCTAACCCTAACACTATCCTAGGGCTGATGCTAACCCTAACCCTAACTATAACACTATCTTAGGGCTGAGGCTAACCCTAACACTAACACTATCCTACGGCTGATGCTAACCCGAACCCTAACCCTAACACTATCCTAGGGCTGATGCTAACCCTAACGCTAACCCTAACACTATCCTAGGGGTGATGCTAACCCTAACCCTAACCCTAACACTATCCTAGGGCTGATGCTAACCCTAACCCTAACCCTAACACTATCCTAGGCCTGATGCTAACCCTATGCCTAACCCTAACACTCTCCTAGGGCTGAGGCTAACCCTAACCCTAACACTATCCTAGGGCTGATGCTAACCCTAACCCTAACCCAAACACTATCCTAGGGTTGATGCTAGCCCTAACCCTAACACTATCCTAGGGCTGATGCTAACCCTAACCCTAACCCTAACGCTATCCTTGGGCTGATGCTAACACTAAGCCAAACACTATCCTAGGATTGATGCTAACCCTTACCCTAACACTATCCTAGGGCTGATGCTAACCCTAACCCTAACCCTAACACTATCCTTGGGCTGATGCTAACCCTAACCCTAACACTATCCTGGGCCTGATGCTAACCCTAACCCTAACCCTAACACTATCCTAGGGCTGATGCTAACCCTAACCCTAACACTATCCTAGGGCTGATGCTAAACCTAACCATAACCCTAACACTATCCTAGGTCTGATGCTAACCCTAACCCTAACACTATCCTAGGCCTGATGATAACCCTAACCCTAACCCTGACACTATCCTAGGGCTGATGCTAACCCTAACCCTAACACTATCCTAGGGCTGATGCTAACCCTAACGCTAACCCTAACACTATCCTTGAACTGATGCTAACCCTAACCCTAACCATAACACTATCCTAGGCCTGATGATAATCCTAAACCTAACCCTAACACTATCCTAGGTTTTATGTTAACCCTAACCCTAACACTATCCTAGGGCTGATGCTAACCCTAACCCTAACACTATCCTAGGGCTGATGCTAACCCTAACCCTAACCCTAACACTATCCTAGGGCTGATGCTAACCCTAACGCTAACCCTAACACTATCCTTGAACTGATGCTAACCCTAACCCTAACCATAACACTATCCTAGGCCTGATGATAATCCTAACCCTAACCCTAACACTATCCTAAGGTTTATGTTAACCCTAACCCTAACACTATCCTAGGGCTGATGCTAACCCTAACCCTAAACCTAACACTATCCTAGGGCGGATGCTAAACCTAACCCTAACCCTAACACTATCCTAGGGCTGATGCTAACCCTAACACTAACACTATCCTAGGGCTGATGCTAACCCTAACCCTAACCCTAACACTCTCCAAGGGCTGATGCTAACCCTAACCCTAACCCTAACACTATCCTAGGGCTGATGCTAACCCTAACCCTAACTATAACACTATCTTAGGGCTGAGGCTAACCCTAACACTAACACTATCCTACGGCTGATGCTAACCCGAACCCTAACCCTAACACTATCCTAGGGCTGATGCTAACCCTAACCCTAACACTATCCTAGGCCTGACGCTAACCCTAACCCTAACCCTAACTCTATCCTAGGGTTGATGCTAACCCTAACCCTAACACTATCCTAGGGCTGATGCTAACCCTAACCCTAACCCTAACACTATCCTAGGGGGGATGCTAACCCTAACCCTAACCCTAACACTATCCTAGGGCTGATGATAACCTTAACCCTAACACTATCCTAGGCCTGATGCTAACCCTAACCCTAACCCTAACACTATCCTAGGGCTGATGCTAACCCTAACCCTAACACTATCCTAGGGCTGATGCTAACCCTAACCCTAACCCTAACACTATCCTAGGCCTGATGATAACCCTAACCCTAACCCTAACACTATCCTAGGATTTATGTTAACCCTAACCCTAACACTATCCTAGGGCTGATGCTAACCCTAACCCTAACCCTAACACTATCCTAGGGCGGATGCTAACGCTAACCCTAACACTATCCTAGGGCTGATGCTAACCCTAACCCTAACCCTAACACTATCCTAAGTCTGATGCTAACCCTAGACCTCACACTATACTAGGCCTGATGATAACCATAACCCTAACCTTAACACTATCCTAGGGCTGATGCTAACCCTAACCCTAACCCTAACACTATCCTAGAGCTGATGCTTACCCTAACCCTAACACTATCCTAGGCCTGATGATAACGAAAACCCTAACCCTGACACTATCCTAGGGCTGATGCTCACCCTAACCCTAACACTATCCTAGGGCTGATGCTAACCCTAACCCTAACCCTAACACTATCCTAGGCCTGATGCTAACCCTATCCCTAACCCTAACACTCTCCTAGGGCTGAGGCTAACCCTAACCCTAACACTATCCTAGGGCTGATGCTAACCCTAACCCTAACCCAAACACTATCCTAGGGTTGATGCTAACCCTAACCCTAACACTATCCTAGGGCTGATGCTAACCCTAACCCTAACCCTAACACTATCCTTGGGCTGATGCTGACCCTAACCCTAACACTATCCTGGGCCTGATGCTAACCCTAACCCTAACCCTAACACTATCCTAGGGCTGATGCTAACCCTAACCCTAACACTATCCTTGGGCTGATGCTAACCCTAACCCTAACCCTAACAATATCCTAGGGCAGATGCTAACCCTAACCCTAACCCTAACACTATCCTTGGGCTGATGCTAACCCTAACCCTAACACTATCCTGGGCCTGATGCTAACCCTAACCCTAACCCTAACACTATCCCAGGGCTGATGCTAACCCTAACCCTAACTCTATCCTTGGGCTGATGCTAACCCTAACCCTAACACTAACAATATCCTAGGGCAGATGCTAACCCTAACGCTAACCCTAACACTATCCTTGAACGGATGCTAACCCTAACCCTAACCCTAACACTCTCCTAGCCCTGATGATAACCCTAACCCTAACCCTAACACTATCCTAGGGTTTATGTTAACCCTAACCCTAACACTATCCTAGGGCTGATGCTAACCCTAACCCTAACCCTAACACTATCCTAGGGCGGATGCTAACCCTAACCCTAACACTATCGTAGGGCTGATGCTAACCCTAACCCTAACCCTAACATTATCCTAGGGCTGATGCTAACCCTAACCCTAACACTATCCTAGGCCTGATGCTAACCCTAACCCTAACCCTAACACTATCCTAGGGCTGATGCTAACCCTACCCCTAACACTATCCTAGGGCTGATGCTAACCCTAACCCTAACCCTAACACTATCCTAGGGCTGATGCTAACCCTAACCCTAACACTATCCTAGGCCTGATGATAACCCTAACCCTAACCCTAACACTATCCTAGGGCTGATGCTAACCCTAACCCTAACACTATCCTAGGGCTGATGCTAACCCTAACCCTAACCCTAACACTATCCTAGGGCTGATGCTAACCCTAACGCTAACCCTAACACTATCCTAGGGGTGATGCTAACCCTAACCCTAACCCTAACACTATCCTAGGGCTGATGCTAACCCTAACCCTAACCCTAACACTATCCTAGGCCTGATGCTAACCCTATGCCTAACCCTAACACTCTCCTAGGGCTGAGGCTAACCCTAACCCTAACACTATCCTAGGGCTGATGCTAACCCTAACCCTAACCCAAACACTATCCTAGGGTTGATGCTAGCCCTAACCCTAACACTATCCTAGGGCTGATGCTAACCCTAACCCTAACCCTAACGCTATCCTTGGGCTGATGCTAACACTAAGCCAAACACTATCCTAGGATTGATGCTAACCCTTACCCTAACACTATCCTAGGGCTGATGCTAACCCTAACCCTAACCCTAACACTATCCTTGGGCTGATGCTAACCCTAACCCTAACACTATCCTGGGCCTGATGCTAACCCTAACCCTAACCCTAACACTATCCTAGGGCTGATGCTAACCCTAACCCTAACACTATCCTAGGGCTGATGCTAAACCTAACCATAACCCTAACACTATCCTAGGTCTGATGCTAACCCTAACCCTAACACTATCCTAGGCCTGATGATAACCCTAACCCTAACCCTGACACTATCCTAGGGCTGATGCTAACCCTAACCCTAACACTATCCTAGGGCTGATGCTAACCCTAACGCTAACCCTAACACTATCCTTGAACTGATGCTAACCCTAACCCTAACCATAACACTATCCTAGGCCTGATGATAATCCTAAACCTAACCCTAACACTATCCTAGGGTTTATGTTAACCCTAACCCTAACACTATCCTAGGGCTGATGCTAACCCTAACCCTAACACTATCCTAGGGCTGATGCTAACCCTAACCCTAACCCTAACACTATCCTAGGGCTGATGCTAACCCTAACGCTAACCCTAACACTATCCTTGAACTGATGCTAACCCTAACCCTAACCATAACACTATCCTAGGCCTGATGATAATCCTAACCCTAACCCTAACACTATCCTAAGGTTTATCTTAACCCTAACCCTAACACTATCCTAGGGCTGATGCTAACCCTAACCCTAAACCTAACACTATCCTAGGGCGGATGCTAAACCTAACCCTAACCCTAACACTATCCTAGGGCTGATGCTAACCCTAACACTAACACTATCCTAGGGCTGATGCTAACCCTAACCCTAACCCTAACACTCTCCAAGGGCTGATGCTAACCCTAACCCTAACCCTAACACTATCCTAGGGCTGATGCTAACCCTAACCCTAACTATAACACTATCTTAGGGCTGAGGCTAACCCTAACACTAACACTATCCTACGGCTGATGCTAACCCGAACCCTAACCCTAACACTATCCTAGGGCTGATGCTAACCCTAACCCTAACACTATCCTAGGCCTGACGCTAACCCTAACCCTAACCCTAACTCTATCCTAGGGTTGATGCTAACCCTAACCCTAACACTATCCTAGGGCTGATGCTAACCCTAACCCTAACCCTAACAATATACTAGGGCTGATGCTAACCCTAACCCTAACACTATTCTAGGCCCGATGATAACCCTAACCCTAACCCTAACACTATCCTAGAGCTGATGCTAACCCTAACCCTAACACTATCCTAGGGCTGATGCTAACCCTAACCCTAACCCTAACAGTATCCTAAGTCTGATGCTAACCCTAGCCCTCACACTATCCTAGGCCTGATGATAACCCTAACCCTAACCTTAACACTATCCTAGGGCTGATGCTAACCCTAACCCTATCCCTAACACTAACCTAGAGCTGATGCTAACCCTAAGCCTAACACTATCCTAGGCCTGATGATAACCCTAACCGTAACCCTGACACTATCCTAGGGCTGATGCTAACCCTAACCCTAACACTATCCTAGGGCTAATGCTAACCCTAACCCTAACCCTAACACTATCCTAGGCCTGATGCTAACCCTATCCCTAACCCTAACACTCTCCTAGGGCTGAGGCTAACCCTAACCCTAACACTATCCTAGGGCTGATGCTAACCCTAACCCTAACCCAAACAATATCCTAGGGTTGATGCTAACCCTAACCCTAACACTATCCTAGGGCTGATGCTAACCCTAACCCTAACCCTAACACTATCCTTGGGCTGATGCTAACCCTAACCCTAACACTATCCTTGGGATGATGCTAACCCTAACCCTAACCCTAACACTATCCTAGGGCAGATGCTAACCCTAACGCTAACCCTAACATTATCCTTGAACTGATGCTAACCCTAACCCTAACCGTAACACTATCCTAGGCCTGATGATAACCCTAACCCTAACCCTAACACTATCCTAGGATTTATGTTAACCCTAACCCTAACACTATCCTAGGGCTGATGCTAACCCTAACCCTAACCCTAACACTATCCTAGGGCGGATGCTAACGCTAACCCTAACCCTAACACTATCCTAGGGCTGATGCTAACCGTAACACTAACACTATCCTAGGGCTGATGCTAACCCTAACCCTAACCCTAACATTATCCTAGGGCGGATGCTAACCCTAACCCTAACCCTAACACTATCCTAGGGCTGATGCTAACCCTAACACTAACACTATCCTAGGGCTGATGCTAACCCTAACCCTAACCCTAACACTCTCCAAGGGCTGATGCTAACCCTAACCCTAACCCTAACACTATCCTAGGGCTGATGCTAACCCTAACCCTAACTATAACACTATCTTAGGGCTGAGGCTAACCCTAACACTAACACTATCCTACGGCTGATGCTAACCCGAACCCTAACCCTAACACTATCCTAGGGCTGATGCTAACCCTAACCCTAACACTATCCTAGGCCTGACGCTAACCCTAACCCTAACCCTAACTCTATCCTAGGGTTGATGCTAACCCTAACCCTAACACTATCCTAGGGCTGATGCTAACCCTAACGCTAACCCTAACACTATACTAGGGCTGATGCTAACCCTAACCCTAACACTATTCTAGGCCCGATGATAACCCTAACCCTAACCCTAACACTATCCTAGGGCTGATGCTAACCCTAACCCTAACACTATCCTAGGGCTGATGCTAACCCTAAACCTAACCCTAACACTATCCTAAGTCTGATGCTAACCCTAGCCCTCACACTATCCTAGGCCTGATGATAACCCTAACCCTAACCTTAACACTATCCTAGGGCTGATGCTAACCCTAACCCTATCCCTAACACTAACCTAGAGCTGATGCTAACCCTAAGCCTAACACTATCCTAGGCCTGATGATAACCCTAACCGTAACCCTGACACTATCCTAGGGCTGATGCTAACCCTAACCCTAACACTATCCTAGGGCTAATGCTAACCCTAACCCTAACCCTAACACTATCCTAGGCCTGATGCTATCCCTATCCCTAACCCTAACACTCTCCTAGGGCTGAGGCTAACCCTAACCCTAACACTATCCTAGGGCTGATGCTAACCCTAACCCTAACCCAAACAATATCCTAGGGTTGATGCTAACCCTAACCCTAACACTATCTTAGGGCTGATGCTAACCCTAACCCTAACCCTAACACTATCCTTGGGCTGATGCTAACCCTAACCCTAACACTATCCTTGGGATGATGCTAACCCTAACCCTAACCCTAACACTATCCTAGGGCAGATGCTAACCCTAACGCTAACCCTAACATTATCCTTGAACTGATGCTAACCCTAACCCTAACCGTAACACTATCCTAGGCCTGATGATAACCCTAACCCTAACCCTAACACTATCCTAGGATTTATGTTAACCCTAACCCTAACACTATCCTAGGGCTGATGCTAACCCTAACCCTAACCCTAACACTATCCTAGGGCGGATGCTAACGCTAACCCTAACCCTAACACTATCCTAGGGCTGATGCTAACCCTAACACTAACACTATCCTAGGGCTGATGCTAACCCTAACCCTAACCCTAACATTATCCTAGGGCGGATGCTAACCCTAACCCTAACCCTAACACTATCCTAGGGCTGATGCTAACCCTAACACTAACACTATCCTAGGGCTGATGCTAACCCTAACCCTAACCCTAACACTCTCCAAGGGCTGATGCTAACCCTAACCCTAACCCTAACACTATCCTAGGGCTGATGCTAACCCTAACCCTAACTATAAAACTATCTTAGGGCTGAGGCTAACCCTAACACTAACACTATCCTACGGCTGATGCTAACCCGAACCCTAACCCTAACACTATCCTAGGGCTGATGCTAACCCTAACCCTAACACTATCCTAGGCCTGACGCTAACCCTAACCCTAACCCTAACTCTATCCTAGGGTTGATGCTAACCCTAACCCTAACACTATCCTAGGGCTGATGCTAACCCTAACGCTAACCCTAACACTATACTAGGGCTGATGCTAACCCTAACCCTAACACTATTCTAGGCCCGATGATAACCCTAACCCTAACCCTAACACTATCCTAGGGCTGATGCTAACCCTAACCCTAACACTATCCTAGGGCTGATGCTAACCCTAACCCTAACCCTAACACTATCCTAAGTCTGATGCTAACCCTAGCCCTCACACTATCCTAGGCCTGATGATAACCCTAACCCTAACCTTAACACTATCCTAGGGCTGATGCTAACCCTAACCCTATCCCTAACACTAACCTAGAGCTGATGCTAACCCTAAGCCTAACACTATCCTAGGCCTGATGATAACCCTAACCGTAACCCTGACACTATCCTAGGGCTGATGCTAACCCTAACCCTAACACTATCCTAGGGCTAATGCTAACCCTAACCCTAACCCTAACACTATCCTAGGCCTGATGCTAACCCTATCCCTAACCCTAACACTCTCCTAGGGCTGAGGCTAACCCTAACCCTAACACTATCCTAGGGCTGATGCTAACCCTAACCCTAACCCAAACAATATCCTAGGGTTGATGCTAACCCTAACCCTAACACTATCCTAGGGCTGATGCTAACCCTAACCCTAACCCTAACACTATCCTTGGGCTGATGCTAACCCTAACCCTAACACTATCCTTGGGATGATGCTAACCCTAACCCTAACCCTAACACTATCCTAGGGCAGATGCTAACCCTAACGCTAACCCTAACATTATCCTTGAACTGATGCTAACCCTAACCCTAACCGTAACACTATCCTAGGCCTGATGATAACCCTAACCCTAACCCTAACACTATCCTAGGATTTATGTTAACCCTAATCCTAACACTATCCTAGGGCTGATGCTAACCCTAACCCTAACCCTAACACTATCCTAGGGCGGATGCTAACGCTAACCCTAACCCTAACACTATCCTAGGGCTGATGCTAACCCTAACACTAACACTATCCTAGGGCTGATGCTAACCCTAACCCTAACCCTAACATTATCCTAGGGCGGATGCTAACCCTAACCCTAACCCTAACACTATCCTAGGGCTGATGCTAACCCTAACACTAACACTATCCTAGGCCTGATGCTAACCCTAACCTTAACCCTAACACTATCCTAGGGCTGATGCTAACCCTAACCCTAACACGATCCTAGGGCTGATGCTAACCCTAACCCTAACCCTAACACTCTCCAAGGGTTGATGCTAACCCTAACCCTAACCCTAACACTATCCTAGGGCTGATGGTAACCCTAACCCTAACTCTAACACTATCTTAGGGCTGAGGCTAACCCTAACCCTAACACTATCCTACGGCTGATGCTAACCCTAACCCTAACCCTAACACTATCCTAGGGCTGATGCTAACCCTAACCCTAACACTATCCTAGGCCTGATGATAACCCTAACCCTAACCCTAACACTATCCTAGGGCTGATGCTAACCCTAACCCTAACACTGTCCTAGGGCTGATGCTAACCCTAACCCTAACCATAACACTATCCTAGGGCTGATGCTAACCCTAACCCTAACACTATCCTCGGCCTGATGATAACCCTAACCCTAACCCTAACACTATCCTAGGGCTGATGCTAACCCTAACCCTAACACTATCCTAGGGCTGATGCTAACCCTAACCCTAACCCTAACACTATCCTAGAGCTGATGCTAACCCTAACCCTAACACTATCCTAGGCCTGATGATAACCCTAACCCTAACCCTGACACTATCCTAGGGCTGATGCTAACCCTAACCCTAACACTATCCTATTGCTGATGCTAACCCTAACAATAACCCTAACACTATCCTAGGCCTGATGCTAACCCTATCCCTAACCCTAACACTCTCCTAGGGCTGAGGCTAACCCTAACCCTAACACTATCCTAGGGCTGATGCTAACCCTAACCCTAACCCAAACACTATCCTAGGGTTGATGCTAACCCTAACCCTAACACTATCCTAGGGCTGATGCTAACCCTAACCCTAACCCTAACACTATCCTTGGGCTGATGCAAACCCTAACCCTAACACTATCCTGGGCCTGATGCTAACCCTAACCCTAACCCTAACACTATCCTAGGGCTGATGCTAACCCTAACCCTAACACTATCCTTGGGCTGATGCTAACCCTAACCCTAACCCTAACAATATCCTAGGGCAGAGGCTAACCCTAACCCTAACCCTAACACTATCCTTGGGCTGATGCTAACCCTAACCCTAACACTATCCTGGGCCTGATGCTAACCCTAACCCTAACCCTAACACTATCCTAGGGCTGATGCTAACCCTAACCCTAACTCTATCCTTGGGCTGATGCTAACCCTAACCCTAACCCTAACAATATCCTAGGGCAGATGCTAACCCTAACGCTAACCCTAACACTATCCTTGAACTGATGCTAACCCTAACCCTAACCCTAACACTATCCTAGCCCTGATGATAACCCTAACCCTAACCCTAACACTATCCTAGGGTTTATGTTAACCCTAACCCTAACACTATCCTAGGGCTGATGCTAACCCTAACCCTAACCCTAACACTATCCTAGGGCGGATGCTAACCCTAACCCTAACCCTAACACTATCCTAGGGCTGATGATAACCTTAACCCTAACACTATCCTAGGCCTGATGCTAACCCTAACCCTAACCCTAACACTATCCTAGGGCTGATGCTAACCCTAACCCTAACACTATCCTAGGGCTGATGCTAACCCTAACCCTAACCCTAACACTATCCTAGGGCTGATGCTAACCCTAACCCTAACACTATCCTAGGCCTGATGATAACCCTAACCCTAACCCTAACACTATCCTAGGGCTGATGCTAACCCTAACCCTAACACTATCCTAGGGCTGATGCTAACCCTAACCCTAACCCTAACACTATCCTAGGGCTGATGCTAACCCTAACGCTAACCCTAACACTATCCTAGGGGTGATGCTAACCCTAACCCTAACCCTAACACTATCCTAGGGCTGATGCTAACCCTAACCCTAACCCTAACACTATCCTAGGCCTGATGCTAACCCTATGCCTAACCCTAACACGCTCCTAGGGCTGAGGCTAACCCTAACCCTAACACTATCCTAGGGCTGATGCTAACCCTAACCCTAACCCAAACACTATCCTAGGGTTGATGCTAGCCCTAACCCTAACACTATCCTAGGGCTGATGCTAACCCTAACCCTAACCCTAACACTATCCTTGGGCTGATGCTAACACTAAGCCAAACACTATCCTAGGATTGATGCTAACCCTAACCCTAACACTATCCTAGGGCTGATGCTAACCCTAACCCTAAACCTAACACTATCCTAGGGCGGATGCTAACCCTAACCCTAACCCTAACACTATCCTAGGGCTGATGCTAACCCTAACACTAACACTATCCTAGGGCTGATGCTAACCCTAACCCTAACCCTAACACTCTCCAAGGGCTGATGCTAACCCTAACCCTAACCCTAACACTATCCTAGGGCTGATGCTAACCCTAACCCTAACACTATCCTAGGGCTGATGCTAACCCTAACCTTAACCCAAACACTATCCTAGGGTTCATACTAACCCTAACCCTAACACTATCCTAGGGCTGATGCTAACCCTAACCCTAACCCTAACACTATCCTTTGGCTGATGCTAACCCTAACCCTAACACTATCCTGGGCCTGATGCTAACCCTAACCCTAACCCTAACACTATCCTAGGGCTGATGCTAACCCTAACTCTAACACTATCCTAGGGCTGATGCTAACCCTAACCCTAACCCTAACACTATCCTAAGTCTGATGCTAACCCTAGCCCTCACACTATCCTAGGCCTGATGCTAACCCTAACCCTAACCCTAACACTATCCTAGGGCTGATGCTAACCCTAACCCTAACCCTAACACTATCCTAGAGCTGATGCTAACCCTAACCCTAACACTATCCTAGGCCTGATGATAACCCTAACCGTAACCCTGACACTATCCTAGGGCTGATGCTAACCCTAACCCTAACACTATCCTAGGCCTGATGATAACCCTAACCCTAACCCTAACACTATCCTAGGGCTGATGCTAACCCTAACCCTAACACTATCCTAGGGCTCATGCTAACCCTAACCCTAACACTAACACTCTCGTAAGTCTGATGCTAACCCTAGACCTCACACTATACTAGGCCTGATGATAACCATAACCCTAACCTTAACACTATCCTAGGGCTGATGCTAACCCTAACCCTAACCCTAACACTATCCTAGAGCTGATGCTAACCCTAACCCTAACACTATCCTAGGCCTGATGATAACCCTAATCCTATCCCTGACACTATCCTAGAGCTGATGCTAACCCTAACCCTAACACTATCCTAGGGCTGATGCTAACCCTAACCCTAACCCTAACACTATCCTAGGCCTGATGCTAATCCTATCCCTAACCCTAACACTCTAATAGGGCTGAGGCTAACCCTAACCCTAACACTATCCTAGGGCTGATGCTAACCCTAACCCTAACCCAAACACTATCCTAGGGTTGATGCTAACCCTAACCCTAACACTATCCTAGGGCTGATGCTAACCCTAACCCTAACCCTAACACTATCCTTGGGCTGATGCTAACCCTAACCCTAACACTATCCTGGGCCTGATGCTAACCCTAACCCTAACCCTAACACTATCCTAGGGCTGATGCTAACCCTAACCCTAACACTATCCTTGGGCTGATGCTAACCCTAACCCTAACCCTAACAATATCCTAGGGCAGATGCTAACCCTAACCATAACCCTAACACTATCCTTGGGCTGATGCTAACCCTAACCCTAACACTATCCTGGGCCTGATGCTAACCCTAACCCTAACCCTAACACTATCCTAGGGCTGATGCTAACCCTAACCCTAACTCTATCCTTGGGCTGATGCTAACAATAACCCTAACCCGAACAATATCCTAGGGCAGATGCTAACCCTAACGCTAACCCAAACACTACCCTTGAACTGATGCTAACCCTAACCCTAACCCTAACACTATCCTAGGCCTGATGATAACCCTAACCCTAACCCTAACACTATCCTAGGGTTTATGTTAACCCTAACCCTAACACTATCCTAGGGCTGATGGTAACCCTAACCCTTACCCTAACACTATCCTAGGGCGGATGCTAACCCTATCTCTAACCCTAACACTATCCTAGGGCTGATGCTAACCCTCACACTAACACTATCCTAGGGCTGATGCTAACCCTAACCCTAACACTAACATTATCCTAGGGCTGATGCTAACCCTAACCCTAACTCTAACACTATTTTAGGGCTGAGGCTAACCCTAACCCTAACACTATCCTACGGCTGATACTAACCCTAACCCTAACCCTAACCCTAACACTATCCTAGGGCTGATGCTAACCCTAACCCTAACACTATCCTAGGGCTGATGCTATCCCTAACCCTAACCCTAACACTATCCTAGGGCTGATGCTAACCCTAACCCTAACCCTAACACTATCCTAGGGCTGATGCTAACCCTAACCCTAACACTATCCTAGGCCTGATGATAACCCTAACCCTAACCCTAACACTATCCTAGGGCTGATGCTAACCCTAACCCTAACACTATCCTAGGGCTGATGCTAACCCTAACGCTAACCCTAACACTATCCTAGGGCTGATGCTAACCCTAACCCTAACCCAAACACTAACCTAGGGTTGATGCTAACCCTAACCCTAACCCTAACACTATCCTAGGCCCGATGATAACCCTAACCCTAACCCTAACACTATCCTAGGGTTTATGTTAACCCTAACCCTAACACTATCCTAGGGCTGATGCTAACCCTAACCCTAAACCTAACACTATCCTAGGGCGGATGCTAACCCTAACCCTAACCCTAACACTATCCTAGGGCTGATGATAACCCTAACACTAACACTATCCTAGGGCTGATGCTAACCCTAACCCTAACCCTAACACTCTCCAAGGGCTGATGCTAACCCTAACCCTAACCCTAACACTATCCTACGGCTGATGCTAACCCTAACCCTAACACTATCCTAGGGCTGATGCTAACCCTAACCCTAACCCTAACACTATCCTAGGGTTGATGCTAACCCTAACCCTAACACTATCCTAGGGCTGATGCTAACCCTAACGCTAACACTATCCTAGGGCTGATGCTAACCCTAACCCTAACCCTAACACTAACCTAGGGCTGATGCTAACCCTAACCCTAACACTATCCTGGGGCTGATGCTAACCCTAACCCTAACCCTAACACTATCCTAGGGCTGATGCTAACCCTAACCCTAACACTATCCTAGGGCTGATGCTAACCCTAACCCTAACCCTAACACTATCCTAGGGCTGATGCTAACCCTAACACTAACACTATCCTAGGGCTGATGCTAACCCTAACCCTAACCCTAACCCTAACACTATCCTAGGGCTGATGCTAACCCTAACCCTAACCCAAACACTATCCTAGGGTTGATGCTAACCCTAACCCTAACACTATCCTAGGGCTGATGTTAACCCTAACCCTAACCCTAACACTATTCTTGGGCTGATGCTAACCCTAACCCTAACACTATCCCGGGCCTGATGCTAACCCTAACCCTAACCCTAACACTATCATAGGGCTGATGCTAACCCTAACCGTAACACTATCCTTGGGCTGATGCTAACCCTAACCCTAACCCTAACACTATCCTAGGGCAGATGCTAACCCTAACGCTAACCCTAACACTATCCTTGAACTGATGCTAACCCTAACCCTAACCCTAACACTATCCTAGGCCTGATGATAACCCTAACCCTAACCCTAACACTATCCTAGGGTTTATGTTAACCCTAACCCTAACACTATCCTAGGGCTGATGCTAACCCTAACCCTAACCCTAACACTATCCTAGGGCGGATGCTAACCCTAACCCTTACCCTAACACTATCCTAGGGCTTATGCTAACCCTAACACTAACACTATCCTAGGGCTGATGCTAACCCTAACCCTAACCCAAACATTATCCTAGGGCGGATGCTAACCCTAACCCTAACCCTAACACTATCCTAGGGCTGATGCTAACCCTAACACTAACACTATCCTAGGCCTGATGCTGACCCTAACCCTAACCCTAACACTATCCTAGGGCTGATGCTAACCCTAACCCTAACACTATCCTAGGGCTGATGATAACCCTAACACTAACACTATCCTAGGGCTGATGCTAACCCTAACCCTAACCCTAACACTCTCCAAGTGCTGATGCTAACCCTAACCCTAACCCTAACACTATCCTAGGGCTGATGCTAACCCTAACCCTAACTCTAACACTATCTTAGGGCTGAGGCTAACCCTAACCCTAACACTATCCTACGGCTGATGCTAACCCTAACCCTAACCCTAACACTCTCCTAGGGCTCATGCTAACCCTAACCCTAACACTATCCTAGGCCTGATGCTAACCCTAACCCTAACCCTAACATTATCCTAGGGCTGATGCTAACCCTAACCCTAACACTATCCTAGGGCTGATGCTAACCCTAACCCTAACCCTAACACTATCCTAGGGCTGATGCTAACCCTAACCCTAACACTATCCTAGGCCTGATGATTACCCTAACCCTAACCCTAACACTATCCTAGGGCTGATGCTAACCCTAACCCTAACACTATCCTAGGGCTGATGCTAACCCTAACCCTAACCCTAACACTATCCTAAGTCTGATGCTAACCCTAGACCTCACACTATACTAGGCCTGATGCTAACCGTAACCCTAACCCTAACACTATCCTAGGGCTGATGCTAACCCTAACCCTAACACTATCCTTGGGCTGATGCTAACCCGAACCCTAACCCTAACAATATCCTAGGGCAGATGCTAACCCTAACCCTAACCCTAACACTATCCTTGGGCTGATGCTAACCCTAACCCTAACACTATCCTTGGGCTGATGCTAACCCTAACCCTAACCCTAACAATATCCTAGGGCAGATGCTAACCCTAACCCTAACCCTAACACTATCCTTGGGCTGATGCTAACCCTAACCCTAACACTATCCTGGGCCTGATGCTAACCCTAACCCTAACCCTAACACTATCCTAGGGCTGATGCTAACCCTAACCCTAACTCTATCCTTGGGCTGATGCTAACAATAACCCTAACCCGAACAATATCCTAGGGCAGATGCTAACCCTAACGCTAACCCAAACACTACCCTTGAACTGATGCTAACCCTAACCCTAACCCTAACACTATCCTAGGCCTGATGATAACCCTAACCCTAACCCTAACACTATCCTAGGGTTTATGTTAACCCTAACCCTAACACTATCCTAGGGCTGATGGTAACCCTAACCCTTACCCTAACACTATCCTAGGGCGGATGCTAACCCTATCTCTAACCCTAACACTATCCTAGGGCTGATGCTAACCCTCACACTAACACTATCCTAGGGCTGATGCTAACCCTAACCCTAACACTAACATTATCCTAGGGCTGATGCTAACCCTAACCCTAACTCTAACACTATTTTAGGGCTGAGGCTAACCCTAACCCTAACACTATCCTACGGCTGATACTAACCCTAACCCTAACCCTAACCCTAACACTATCCTAGGGCTGATGCTAACCCTAACCCTAACACTATCCTAGGGCTGATGCTATCCCTAACCCTAACCCTAACACTATCCTAGGGCTGATGCTAACCCTAACCCTAACACTATCCTAGGGCTGATGCTAACCCTAACCCTAACCCTAACACTATCCTAGGGCTGATGCTAACCCTAACCCTAACACTATCCTAGGCCTGATGATAACCCTAACCCTAACCCTAACACTATCCTAGGGCTGATGCTAACCCTAACCCTAACACTATCCTAGGGCTGATGCTAACCCTAACGCTAACCCTAACACTATCCTAGGGCTGATGCTAACCCTAACCCTAACCCAAACACTAACCTAGGGTTGATGCTAACCCTAACCCTAACCCTAACACTATCCTAGGCCCGATGATAACCCTAACCCTAACCCTAACACTATCCTAGGGTTTATGTTAACCCTAACCCTAACACTATCCTAGGGCTGAGGCTAACCCTAACCCTAAACCTAACACTATCCTAGGGCGGATGCTAACCCTAACCCTAACCCTAACACTATCCTAGGGCTGATGATAACCCTAACACTAACACTATCCTAGGGCTGATGCTAACCCTAACCCTAACCCTAACACTCTCCAAGGGCTGATGCTAACCCTAACCCTAACCCTAACACTATCCTAGGGTTGATGCTAACCCTAACCCTAACACTATCCTAGGGCTGATGCTAACCCTAACGCTAACACTATCCTAGGGCTGATGCTAACCCTAACCCTAACCCTAACACTAACCTAGGGCTGATGCTAACCCTAAGCCTAACACTATCCTGGGGCTGATGCTAACCCTAACCCTAACCCTAACACTATCCTAGGGCTGATGCTAACCCTAACCCTAACACTATCCTAGGGCTGATGCTAACCATAACCCTAACCCTAACACTATCCTAGGGCTGATGCTAACCCTAACACTAACACTATCCTAGGGCTGATGCTAACCCTAACCCTAACCCTAACCCTAACACTATCCTAGGGCTGATTCTAACCCTAACCCTAACCCAAACACTATCCTAGGGTTGATGCTAACCCTAACCCTAACACTATCCTAGGGCTGATGTTAACCCTAACCCTAACCCTAACACTATTCTTGGGCTGATGCTAACCCTAACCCTAACACTATCCGGGGCCTGATGCTAAACCTAACCCTAACCCTAACACTATCATAGGGCTGATGCTAACCCTAACCGTAACACTATCCTTGGGCTGATGCTAACCCTAACCCTAACCCTAACACTATCCTAGGGCAGATGCTAACCCTAACGCTAACCCTAACACTATCCTTGAACTGATGCTAACCCTAACCCTAACCCTAACACTATCCTAGGCCTGATGATAACCCTAACCCTAACCCTAACACTATCCTAGGGTTTATGTTAACCCTAACCCTAACACTATCCTAGGGCTGATGCTAACCCTAACCCTAACCCTAACACTATCCTAGGGCGGATGCTAACCCTAACCCTTACCCTAACACTATCCTAGGGCTTATGCTAACCCTAACACTAACACTATCCTAGGGCTGATGCTAACCCTAACCCTAACCCAAACATTATCCTAGGGCGGATGCTAACCCTAACCCTAACCCTAACACTATCCTAGGGCTGATGCTAACCCTAACACTAACACTATCCTAGGCCTGATGTTAACCCTAACCCTAACCCTAACACTATCCTAGGGCTGATGCTAACCCTAACCCTAACACTATCCTAGGGCTGATGATAACCCTAACACTAACACTATCCTAGGGCTGATGCTAACCCTAACCCTAACCCTAACACTCTCCAAGTGCTGATGCTAACCCTAACCCTAACCCTAACATTATCCTAGGGCTGATGCTAACCCTAACCCTAACTCTAACACTATCTTAGGGCTGAGGCTAACCCTAACCCTAACACTATCCTACGGCTGATGCTAACCCTAACCCTAACCCTAACACTCTCCTAGGGCTCATGCTAACCCTAACCCTAACACTATCCTAGGCCTGATGCTAACCCTAACCCTAACCCTAGCATTATCCTAGGGCTGATGCTAACCCTAACCCTAACACTATCCTAGGGCTGATGCTAACCCTAACCCTAACCCTAACACTATCCTAGGGCTGATGCTAACCCTAACCCTAACACTATCCTAGGCCTGATGATAACCCTAACCCTAACCCTAACACTATCCTAGGGCTGATGCTAACCCTAACCCTAACACTATCCTAGGGCTGATGCTAACCCTAACCCTAACCCTAACACTATCCTAAGTCTGATGCTAACCCTAGACCTCACACTATACTAGGCCTGATGCTAACCCTAACCCTAACCCTAACACTATCCTAGGGCTGATGCTAACCCTAACCCTAACACTATCCTTGGGCTGATGCTAACCCTAACCCTAACCCTAACAATATCCTAGGGCAGATGCTAACCCTAACCCTAACCCTAACACTATCCTTGGGCTGATGCTAACCCTAACCCTAACACTATCCTTGGGCTGATGCTAACCCTAACCCTAACCCTAACAATATCCTAGGGCAGATGCTAACCCTAACCCTAACCCTAACACTATCCTTGGGCTGATGCTAACCCTAACCCTAACACTATCCTGGGCCTGATGCTTACCCTAACCCTAACCCTAACACTATCCTAGGGCTGATGCTAACCCTAACCCTAACTCTATCCTTGGGCTGATGCTAACAATAACCCTAAACCGAACAATATCCTAGGGCAGATGCTAACCCTAACGCTAACCCAAACACTACCCTTGAACTGATGCTAACCCTAACCCTAACCCTAACACTATCCTAGGCCTGATGATAACCCTAACCCTAACCCTAACACTATCCTAGGGCGGATGCTAACCCTATCTCTAACCCTAACACTATCCTAGGGCTGATGCTAACCCTCACACTAACACTATCCTAGGGCTGATGCTAACCCTAGCCCTAACACTAACATTATCCTAGGGCTGATGCTAACCATAACCCTAACTCTAACACTATTTTAGGGCTGAGGCTAACCCTAACCCTAACACTATCCTACGGCTTATACTAACCCTAACCCTAACCCTAACCCTAACACTATCCTAGGGCTGATGCTAACCCTAACCCTAACACTATCCTAGGGCTGATGCTATCCCTAACCCTAACCCTAACACTATCCTAGGGCTGATGCTAACCCTAACCCTAACACTATCCTAGGGCTGATGCTAACCCTAACCCTAACCCTAACACTATCCTAGGGCTGATGCTAACCCTAACCCTAACACTATCCTAGGCCTGATGATAACCCTAACCCTAACCCTAACACTATCCTAGGGCTGATGCTAACCCTAACCCTAACACTATCCTAGGGCTGATGCTAACCCTAACCCTAACCCTAACACTATCCTAGGGCTGATGCTAACCCTAACCCTAACACTCTCCAAGGGCTGATGCTAACCCTAACCCTAACCCTAACACTATCCTACGGCTGATGCTAACCCTAACCCTAACACTATCCTAGGGCTGATGCTAACCCTAACCCTAACCCTAACACTATCCTAGGGTTGATGCTAACCCTAACCCTAACACTATCCTAGGGCTGATGCTAACCCTAACGCTAACACTATCCTAGGGCTGATGCTAACCCTAACCCTAACCCTAACACTAACCTAGGGCTGATGCTAACCCTAACCCTAACACTATCCTGGGGCTGATGCTAACCCTAACCCTAACCCTAACACTAACCTAGGGCTGATGCTAACCCTAACCCTAACACTATCCTAGGGCTGATGCTAACCCTAACCCTAACCCTAACACTATCCTAGGGCTGATGCTAACCCTAACACTAACACTATCCTAGGGCTGATGCTAACCCTAACCCTAACCCTAACCCTAACACTATCCTAGGTCTGATGCTAACCCTAACCCTAACCCAAACACTATCCTAGGGTTGATGCTAACCCTAACCCTAACACTATCCTAGGGCTGATGTTAACCCTAACCCTAACCCTAACACTATTCTTGGGCTGATGCTAACCCTAACCCTAACACTATCCCGGGCCTGATGCTAAACCTAACCCTAACCCTAACACTATCATAGGGCTGATGCTAACCCTAACCGTAACACTATCCTTGGGCTGATGCTAACCCTAACCCTAACCCTAACACTATCCTAGGGCAGATGCTAACCCTAACGCTAACCCTAACACTATCCTTGAACTGATGTTAACCCTAACCCTAACCCTAACACTATCCTAGGCCTGATGATAACCCTAACCCTAACCCTAACACTATCCTAGGGTTTATGTTAACCCTAAACCTAACACTATCCTAGGGCTGATGCTAACCCTAACCCTAACCCTAACACTATCCTAGGGCGGATGCTAACCCTAACCCTTACCCTAACACTATCCTAGGGCTTATGCTAACCCTAACACTAACACTATCCTAGGGCTGATGCTAACCCTAACCCTAACCCAAACATTATCCTAGGGCGGATGCTAACCCTAACCCTAACCCTAACACTATCCTAGGGCTGATGCTAACCCTAACACTAACACTATCCTAGGCCTGATGCTAACCCTAACCCTAACCCTAACACTATCCTAGGGCTGATGCTAACCCTAACCCTAACACTATCCTAGGGCTGATGATAACCCTAACACTAACACTATCCTAGGGCTGATGCTAACCCTAACCCTAACCCTAACACTCTCCAAGTGCTGATGCTAACCCTAACCCTAACCCTAACACTATCCTAGGGCTGATGCTAACCCTAACCCTAACTCTAACACTATCTTAGGGCTGAGGCTAACCCTAACCCTAACACTATCCTACGGCTGATGCTAACCCTAACCCTAACCCTAACACTATCCTAGGGCTGATGCTAACCCTAACCCTAACACTATCCTAGGCCTGATGATAACCCTAACCCTAACCCTAACACTATCCTAGGGCTGATGCTAACCCTAACCCTAACACTATCCTAGGGCTGATGCTAACCCTAACCCTAACCCTAACACTATCCTAAGTCTGATGCTAACCCTAGACCTCACACTATACTAGGCCTGATGATAACCATAACCCTAACCTTAACACTATCCTAGGGCTGATGCTAACCCTAACCCTAACCCTAACACTATCCTAGAGCTGATGCTAACCCTAACCCTAACACTATCCTAGGCCTGATGATAACCCTAACCCTAACCCTGACACTATCCTAGGGCTGATGCTAACCCTAACCCTAACACTATCCTAGGGCTGATGCTAACCCTAACCCTAACACTATCCTTGGGCTGATGCTAACCCTAACCCTAACCCTAACAATATCCTAGGGCAGATGCTAACCCTAACCCTAACCCTAACACTATCCTTGGGCTGATGCTAACCCTAACCCTAACACTATCCTGGGCCTGATGCTAACCCTAACCCTAACCCTAACACTATCCTAGAGCTGATGCTAATCCTAACCCTAACACTATCCTTGGGCTGATGCTTACCCTAACCCTAACCCTAACAATATCCTAGGGCAGATGCTAACCCTAACGCTAACCCTAACACTATCCTTGAACTGATGCTAACCCTAACCCTAACCCTAACACTATCCTAGGCCTGATGATAACCCTAACCCTAACCCTAACACTATCCTAGGGTTTATGTTAACCCTAACCCTAACACTATCCTAGGGCTGCTGCTAACACTAACCCTAACCCTAACACTATCCTAGGGCGGATGCTAACCCTAACCCTAACCCTAACACTATCCTAGGGCTGATGCTAACCCTAACCCTAACACTATCCTAGGGTTTATGTTAACCCTAACCCTAACACTATCCTAGGGCTGCTGCTAACACTAACCCTAACCCTAACACTATCCTAGGGCGGATGCTAACCCTAACCCTAACCCTAACACTATCCTAGGGCAGATGCTAACCCTAACGCTAACCCTAACACTATCCTTGAACTGATACTAACCCTAACCCTAACCCTAACATTATCCTAGGGCTGATGCTAACCCTAACCCTAACTCTAACACTATCTTAGGGCTGAGGCTAACCCTAACCCTAACACTATCCTACGGCTGATGCTAACCCTAACACTAACCCTAACACTATCCTAGGGCTGATGCTAACCCTAACCCTAATACTATCCTAGGGCTGATGCTAACCCTAACCCTAACCCTAACACTATCCTAGGGCTGATGCTATCCCTAACCCTAACACTATCCTAGGGCAGATGCTAACCCTAACCCTAACCCTAACACTATCCTAGGGCTGATGCTAACCCTAACCCTAACACTATCCTAGGCCTGATGATAACCCTAACAGTAACCCTAACACTATCCTAGGGCTGATGCTAACCCTAACCCTAACACTATCCTAGGGCTGATGCTAACCCTAACCCTAACCCTAACACTATCCTAGGGCTGATGCTAACCCTAACGATAACCCTAAAACTATCCTTGAACTGATGCTAACCCTAACCCTAACCCTAACACTATCCTAGGCCTGATGATAACCCTAACCCTAACCCTAACACTATCCTAGGGTTTATGTTAACCCTAACCCTAACACTATCCTAGGGCTGATGCTAACCCTAACCCTAAACCTAACACTATCCTAGGGCGGATGCTAACCCTAACCCTAACCCTAACACTATCCTAGGGCTGATGCTAACCCTAACACTAACACTATCCTAGGGCTGATGCTAACCCTAACCCTAACCCTAACACTCTCCAAGGGCTGATGCTAACCGTAACCCTAACCCTAACACTATCCTAGGGCTGATGCTAACCCTAACCCTAACACTATCCTAGGGCTGATGCTAACCCTAACACTAACCCTAACACTATCCTAGTGTTGATGCTAACCCTAACCCTAACACTATCCTAGGGCTGATGCTAACCCTAACCCTAACCCTAACACTATCTTAGGGCTGATGTTAACCCTAACCCTAACACTATCCTAGGGCTGATGCTAACCCTAACCCTAACCCTAACACTAACCTAGGGCTGATGCTAACCCTAACCCTAAAACTATCCTAGGGCTGACGCTAACCCTAACCCTAACCCTAACACTATCCTAGGGCTGATGCTAACCCTAACCCTAACACTATCCTAGGGCTGATGCTAACCCTAACCCTAACCCTAACACTATCCTAGGGCTGATGCTAACCCTAACACTAACACTATCCTAGGGCTGATGCTAACCCTAACCCTAACCCTAACACTATCCTAGGGCTGATGCTAACCCTAACCCTAACCCAAACACTATCCTAGGGTTCATACTAACCCTAACCCTAACACTATCCTAGGGCTGATGCTAACCCTAACCCTAACCCTAACACTATCCTTGGGCTGATGCTAACCCTAACCCTAACACTATCCTGGGCCTGATGCTAACCCTAACCCTAACCCTAACACTATCCTAGGGCTGATGCCAACCCTAACCCTAACACTATCCTTGGGCTGATGCTAACCCTAACCCTAACCCTAACACTATCCTAGGGCAGATGCTAACCCTAACGCTAACCCTAACACTATCCTTGAACTGATGCTAACCCTAACCCGAACCCTAACACTATCCTAGGCCTGATTATAACCCTAACCCTAACCCTAACACTATCCTAGGGTTTATGTTAACCCTAACCCTAACACTATCCTAGGGCTGATGCTAACCCTATCCCTAACCCTAACACTATCCTAGGGCGGATTCTAACCCTAACACCTAACCCTAACACTCTCCTAGGGCTGATGCTAACCCTAACACTAACACTATCCTAGGGCTGATGCTAACCCTAACCCTAACCCTAACATTATCCTAGGGCGGATGCTAACCCTAACCCTAACCCTAACACTATCCTAGGGCTAATGCTAACCCTAACCCTAACACTATCCTAGGCCTGATGCTAACCCTAACCCTAACCCTAACACTATCCTAGGGCTGATGCTAACCCTAACCCTAACACTATCCTAGGGCTGATGCTAACCGTAACCCTAACCCTAACACTATCTTAGGGCTGATGTTAACCCTAACCCTAACACTATCCTAGGGCTGATGCTAACCCTAACCCTAACCCTAACACTAACCTAGGGCTGATGCTAACCCTAACCCTAACACTATCCTAGGGCTGACGCTAACCCTAACCCTAACCCTAACACTATCCTGGGGCTGATGCTAACCCTAACCCTAACACTATCCTAGGGCTGATGCTAACCCTAACCCTAACCCTAACACTATCCTAGGGCTGATGCTAACCCTAACACTAACACTATCCTAGGGCTGATGCTAACCCTAACCCTAACCCTAACACTATCCTAGGGCTGATGCTAACCCTAACCCTAACCCAAACACTATCCTAGGGTTCATACTAACCCTAACCCTAACACTATCCTAGGGCTGATGCTAACCCTAACCCTAACCCTAAAACTATCCTTGGGCTGATGCTAACCCTAACCCTAACACTATCCTGGGCCTGATGCTAACCCTAACCCTAACCCTAACACTATCCTAGGGCTGATGCCAACCCTAACCCTAACACTATCCTTGGGCTGATGCTAACCCTAACCCGAACCCTAACACTATCCTAGGCCTGATGATAACCCTAACCCTAACCCTAACACTATCCTAGGGTTTATGTTAACCCTAACCCTAACACTATCCTAGGGCTGATGCTAACCCTAACCCTAACCCTAACACTATCCTAGGGCGGATTCTAACCCTAACCGTAACCCTAACACTATCCTAGAGCTGATGCTAACCCTAACACTAACACTATCCTAGGGCTGATGCTAACCCTAACCCTAACCCTAACATTATCCTAGGGCGGATGCTAACCCTAACCCTAACCCTAACACTATCCTAGGGCTAATGCTAACCCTAACACTAACACTATCCTAGGCCTGATGCTAACCCTAACCCTAACCCTAACACTATCCTAGGGCTGATGCTAACCCTAACCCTAACACTATCCTAGGGCTGATGCTAACCCTAACACTAACACTATCCTAGGGCTGATTCTAACCGTAACCCGAACCCTAACACTCTCCAAGGGCTGATGCTAACCCTAACCCTAACCCTAACACTATCCTAGGGCTGATGCTAACCCTAACCCTAACACTAACACTATCCTAGGGCTGATGCTAACCCTAACCCTAACTCTAACACTATCTTAGGGCTGAGGCTAACCCTAACCCTAACACTATCCTACGGCTGATGCTAACCCTAACCCTAACCCTAACACTCTCCTAGGGCTCATGCTAACCCTAACCCTAACACTATCCTAGGCCTGATGCTAACCCTAACCCTAACCCTAACATTATCCTAGGGCTGATGCTAACCCTAACCCTAACACTATCCTAGGGCTGATGCTAACCCTAACACTATCCTAGGGCTGATGCTAACCCTAACCCTAACACTATCCTAGGCCTGATGATAACCCTAAACCTAACCCTAACACTATCCTAGGGCTGATGCTAACCCTAACCCTAACACTATCCTAAGTCTGATGCTAACCCTAGACCTCACACTATACTAGGCCTGATGATAACCATAACCCTAACCTTAACACTATCCTAGGGCTGATGCTAACCCTAACCCTAACCCTAACACTATCCTAGAGCTGATGCTAACCCTAACCCTAACACTATCCTAGGCCTGATGATAACCCTAACCCTAACCCTGACACTATCCTAGGGCTGATGCTAACCCTAACCCTAACACTATCCTAGGGCTGATGCTAACCCTAACCCTAACACTATCCTTGGGCTGATGCTAACCCTAACCCTAACCCTAACAATATCCTAGGGCAGATGCTAACCCTAACCCTAACCCTAACACTATCCTTGGGCTGATGCTAACCCTAACCCTAACACTATCCTGGGCCTGATGCTAACCCTAACCCTAACCCTAACACTATCCTAGAGCTGATGCTAATCCTAACCCTAACACTATCCTTGGGCTGATGCTTACCCTAACCCTAACCCTAACAATATCCTAGGGCAGATGCTAACCCTAACGCTAACCCTAACACTATCCTTGAACTGATGCTAACCCTAACCCTAACCCTAACACTATCCTAGGCCTGATGATAACCCTAACCCTAACCCTAACACTATCCTAGGGTTTATGTTAACCCTAACCCTAACACTATCCTAGGGCTGCTGCTAACACTAACCCTAACCCTAACACTATCCTAGTGCGGATGCTAACCCTAACCCTAACCCTAACACTATCCTAGGGCTGATGCTAACCCTAACCCTAACACTATCCTAGGGTTTATGTTAACCCTAACCCTAACACTATCCTAGGGCTGCTGCTAACACTAACCCTAACCCTAACACTATCCTAGGGCGGATGCTAACCCTAACCCTAACCCTAACACTATCCTAGGGCAGATGCTAACCCTAACGCTAACCCTAACACTATCCTTGAACTGATACTAACCCTAACCCTAACCCTAACATTATCCTAGGGCTGATGCTAACCCTAACCATAACTCTAACACTATCTTAGGGCTGAGGCTAACCCTAACCCTAACACTATCCTACGGCTGATGCTAACCCTAACACTAACCCTAACACTATCCTAGGGCCGATGCTAACCCTAACCCTAATACTATCCTAGGGCTGATGCTAACCCTAACCCTAACCCTAACACTATCGTAGGGCTGATGCTATCCCTAACCCTAACACTATCCTAGGGCAGATGCTAACCCTAACCCTAACCCTAACACTATCCTAGGGCTGATGCTAACCCTAACCCTAACACTATCCTAGGCCTGATGATAACCCTAACAGTAACCCTAACACTATCCTAGGGCTGATGCTAACCGTAACCCTAACACTATCCTAGGGCTGATGCTAACCCTAACCCTAACCCTAACACTATCCTAGGGCTGATGCTAACCCTATCGATAACCCTAAAACTATCCTTGAACTGATGCTAACCCTAACCCTAACCCTAACACTATCCTAGGCCTGATGATAACCCTAACCCTAACCCTAACACTATCCTAGGGTTTATGTTAACCCTAACCCTAACACTATCCTACGGCTGATGCTAACCCTAACCCTAACCCTAACACTATCCTAGGGCTGATGCTAACCCTAACCCTAACACTATCCTAGGCCTGATGCTAACCCTAGCCCTAACCCTAACACTATCCTAGGGCTGATGCTAACCCTAACCCTAACTCTAACACTATCTTAGGGCTGATGCTAACCCTAACCCTAACACTATCCTAGGGCTGATGCTAACCCTAACCCTAACCCTAACACTATCCTAGGGCTGATGCTAACCCTAACCCTAACTCTAACACTATCTTAGGGCTGAGGCTAACCCTAACCCTAACACTATCCTACGGCTGATGCTAACCCGAAGCCTAACCCTAACACTATCCTAGGGCTGATGCTAACCCTCACACTAACACTATCCTAGGGCTGATGCTAACCCTAACCCTAACACTAACATTGTCCTAGGGCTGGTGCTAACCCTAACCCTAACTCTAACACTATTTTAGGGCTGAGGCTAACCCTAACCCTAACACTATCCTACGGCTGATACTAACCCTAACCCTAACCCTAACCCTAACACTATCCTAGGGCTGATGCTAACCCTAACCCTATCACTATCCTAGGGCTGATGCTATCCCTAACCCTAACCCTAACACTATCCTAGGGCTGATGCTAACCCTAACCCTAACAGTATCCTAGGGCTGATGCTAACCCTAACCCTAACCCTAACACTATCCTAGGGCTGATGCTAACCCTAACCCTAACACTATCCTAGGCCTGATGATAACCCTAACCCTAACCCTAACACTATCCTAGGGCTGATGCTAACCCTAACCCTAACACTATCCTAGGGCTGATGCTAACCCTAACGCTAACCCTAACACTATCCTAGGGCTGATGCTAACCCTAACCCTAACCCAAACACTAACCTAGGGTTGATGCTAACCCTAACCCTAACCCTAACACTATCCTAGGCCCGATGATAACCCTAACCCTAACCCTAACACTATCCTAGGGTTTATGTTAACCCTAACCCTAACACTATCCTAGGGCTGATGCTAACCCTAACCCTAACCCTAACACTATCCTAGGGCTGATGATAACCCTAACACTAACACTATCCTAGGGCTGATGCTAACCCTAACCCTAACCCTAACACTCTCCAAGGGCTGATGCTAACCCTAACCCTAACCCTAACACTATCCTACGGCTGATGCTAACCCTAACCCTAACACTATCCTAGGGCTGATGCTAACCCTAACCCTAACCCTAACACTATCCTAGGGTTGATGCTAACCCTAACCCTAACACTATCCTAGGGCTGATGCTAACCCTAACGCTAACACTATCCTAGGGCTGATGCTAACCCAAACCCTAACCCTAACACTAACCTAGGGCTGATGCTAACCCTAACCCTAACACTATCCTGGGGCTGATGCTAACCCTAACCCTAACCCTAACACTATCCTAGGGCTGATGCTAACCCTAACCCTAACACTATCCTAGGGCTGATGCTAACCCTAACCCTAACACTATCCTTGGGCTGATGCTAACCCTAACCCTAACCCTAACAATATCCTAGGGCAGATGCTAACCCTAACGCTAACCCTAACACTATCCTTGAACTGATGCTAACCCTAACCCTAACCCTAACACTATCCTAGAGCTGATGCTAATCCTAACCCTAACACTATCCTTGGGCTGATGCTTACCCTAACCCTAACCCTAACAATATCCTAGGGCAGATGCTAACCCTAACGCTAACCCTAACACTATCCTTGAACTGATGCTAACCCTAACCCTAACCCTAACACTATCCTAGGCCTGATGATAACCCTAACCCTAACCCTAACACTATCCTAGGGTTTATGTTAACCCTAACCCTAACACTATCCTAGGGCTGCTGCTAACACTAACCCTAACCCTAACACTATCCTAGGGCGGATGCTAACCCTAACCCTAACCCTAACACTATCCTAGGGCTGATGCTAACCCTAACCCTAACACTATCCTAGGGTTTATGTTAACCCTAACCCTAACACTATCCTAGGGCTGCTGCTAACACTAACCCTAACCCTAACACTATCCTAGGGCGGATGCTAACCCTAACCCTAACCCTAACACTATCCTAGGGCAGATGCTAACCCTAACGCTAACCCTAACACTATCCTTGAACTGATACTAACCCTAACCCTAACCCTAACATTATCCTAGGGCTGATGCTAACCCTAACCCTAACTCTAACACTATCTTAGGGCTGAGGCTAACCCTAACCCTAACACTATCCTACGGCTGATGCTAACCCTAACACTAACCCTAACACTATCCTAAGGCTGATGCTAACCCTAACCCTAATACTATCCTAGGGCTGATGCTAACCCTAACCCTAACCCTAACACTATCCTAGGGCTGATGCTATCCCTAACCCTAACACTATCCTAGGGCAGATGCTAACCCTAACCCTAACCCTAACACTATCCTAGGGCTGATGCTAACCCTAACCCTAACACTATCCTAGGCCTGATGATAACCCTAACAGTAACCCTAACACTATCCTAGGGCTGATGCTAACCCTAACCCTAACACTATCCTAGGGCTGATGCTAACCCTAACCCTAACCCTAACACTATCCTAGGGCTGATGCTAACCCTAACGATAACCCTAAAACTATCCTTGAACTGATGCTAACCCTAACCCTAACCCTAACACTATCCTAGGCCTGATGATAACCCTAACCCTAACCCTAACACTATCCTAGGGTTTATGTTAACCCTAACCCTAACACTATCCTAGGGCTGATGCTAACCCTAACCCTAAACCTAACACTATCCTAGGGCGGATGCTAACCCTAACCCTAACCCTAACACTATCCTAGGGCTGATGCTAACCCTAACACTAACACTATCCTAGGGCTGATGCTAACCCTAACCCTAACCCTAACACTCTCCAAGGGCTGATGCTAACCCTAACCCTAACCCTAACACTATCCTAGGGCTGATGCTAACCCTAACCCTAACACTATCCTAGGGCTGATGCTAACCCTAACACTAACCCTAACACTATCCTAGGGTTGATGCTAACCCTAACCCTAACACTATCCTAGGGCTGATGCTAACCCTAACCCTAACCCTAACACTATCTTAGGGCTGATGTTAACCCTAACCCTAACACTATCCTAGGGCTGATGCTAACCCTAACCCTAACCCTAACACTAACCTAGGGCTGATGCTAACCCTAACCCTAAAACTATCCTAGGGCTGACGCTAACCCTAACCCTAACCCTAACACTATCCTAGGGCTGATGCTAACCCTAACCCTAACACTATCCTAGGGCTGATGCTAACCCTAACCCTAACCCTAACACTATCCTAGGGCTGATGCTAACCCTAACACTAACACTATCCTAGGGCTGATGCTAACCCTAACCCTAACCCTAACACTATCCTAGGGCTGATGCTAACCCTAACCCTAACCCAAACACTATCCTAGGGTTCATACTAACCCTAACCCTAACACTATCCTAGGGCTGATGCTAACCCTAACCCTAACCCTAACACTATCCTTGGGCTGATGCTAACCCTAACCCTAACACTATCCTGGGCCTGATGCTAACCCTAACCCTAACCCTAACACTATCCTAGGGCTGATGCCAACCCTAACCCTAACACTATCCTTGGGCTGATGCTAACCCTAACCCTAACCCTAACACTATCCTAGGGCAGATGCTAACCCTAACGCTAACCCTAACACTATCCTTGAACTGATGCTAACCCTAACCCGAACCCTAACACTATCCTAGGGCTAATGCTAACCCTAACCCTAACACTATCCTAGGGCTGATGCTAACCCTAACACTAACCCTAACACTATCCTAGGGTTGATGCTAACCCTAACCCTAACACTATCCTAGGGCTGATGCTAACCCTAACCCTAACCCTAACACTATCTTAGGGCTGATGTTAACCCTAACCCTAACACTATCCTAGGGCTGATGCTAACCCTAACCCTAACCCTAACACTAACCTAGGGCTGATGCTAACCCTAACCCTAAAACTATCCTAGGGCTGACGCTAACCCTAACCCTAACCCTAACACTATCCTAGGGCTGATGCTAACCCTAACCCTAACACTATCCTAGGGCTGATGCTAACCCTAACCCTAACCCTAACACTATCCTAGGGCTGATGCTAACCCTAACACTAACACTATCCTAGGGCTGATGCTAACCCTAACCCTAACCCTAACACTATCCTAGGGCTGATGCTAACCCTAACCCTAACCCAAACACTATCCTAGGGTTCATACTAACCCTAACCCTAACACTATCCTAGGGCTGATGCTAACCCTAACCCTAACCCTAACACTATCCTTGGGCTGATGCTAACCCTAACCCTAACACTATCCTGGGCCTGATGCTAACCCTAACCCTAACCCTAACACTATCCTAGGGCTGATGCCAACCCTAACCCTAACACTATCCTTGGGCTGATGCTAACCCTAACCCTAACCCTAACACTATCCTAGGGCAGATGCTAACCCTAACGCTAACCCTAACACTATCCTTGAACTGATGCTAACCCTAACCCGAACCCTAACACTATCCTAGGCCTGATTATAACCCTAACCCTAACCCTAACACTATCCTAGGGTTTATGTTAACCCTAACCCTAACACTATCCTAGGGCTGATGCTAACCCTATCCCTAACCCTAACACTATCCTAGGGCGGATGCTAACCCTAACACCTAACCCTAACACTCTCCTAGGGCTGATGCTAACCCTAACACTAACACTATCCTAGGGCTGATGCTAACCATAACCCTAACCCTAACATTATCCTAGGGCGGATGCTAACCCTAACCCTAACCCTAACACTATCCTAGGGCTAATGCTAACACTAACCCTAACACTATCCTAGGCCTGATGCTAACCCTAACCCTAACCCTAACACTCTCCTAGGGCTGATGCTAACCCTAACCCTAACACTATCCTAGGGTTGATGCTAACCCTAACCCTAACCCTAACACTATCTTAGGGCTGATGTTAACCCTAACCCTAACACTATCCTAGGGCTGATGCTAACCCTAACCCTAAACCTAACACTAACCTAGGGCTGATGCTAACCCTAACCCTAACACTATCCTAGGGCTGACGCTAACCCTAACCCTAACCCTAACACTATCCTGGGGCTGATGCTAACCCTAACCCTAACACTATCCTAGGGCTGATGCTAACCCTAACCCTAACCCTAACACTATCCTAGGGCTGATGCTAACCCTAACACTAACACTATCCTAGGGCTGATGCTAACCCTAACCCTAACCCTAACACTATCCTAGGGCTGATGCTAACCCTAACCCTAACCCAAACACTATCCTAGGGTTCATACTAACCCTAACCCTAACACTATCCTAGGGCTGATGCTAACCCTAACCCTAACCCTAAAACTATCCTTGGGCTGATGCTAACCCTAACCCTAACACTATCCTGGGACTGATGCTAACCCTAACCCTAACCCTAACACTATCCTAGGGCTGATGCCAACCCTAACCCTAACACTATCCTTGGGCTGATGCTAACCCTAACGCTAACCCTAACACTATCCTTGAACTGATGCTAACCCTAACCCGAACCCTAACACTATCCTAGGCCTGATGATAACCCTAACCCTAACCCTAACACTATCCTAGGGTTTATGTTAACCCTAACCCTAACACTATCCTAGGGCTGATGCTAACCATAACCCTAACCCTAACACTATCCTAGGGCGGATTCTAACCCTAACCCTAACCCTAACACTATCCTAGGGCTGATGCTAACCCTAACACTAACACTATCCTAGGGCTGATGCTAACCCTAACCCTAACCCTAACATTATCCTAGGGCGGAAGCTAACCCTAACCCTAACCCTAACACTATCCTAGGGCTAATGCTAACCCTAACACTAACACTATCCTAGGCCTGATGCTAACCCTAACCCTAACCCTAACACTATCCTAGGGCTGATGCTAACCCTAACCCTAACACTATCCTAGGGCTGATGCTAACCCTAACACTAACACTATCCTAGGGCTGATTCTAACCCTAACCCTAACCCTAACACTCTCCAAGGGCTGATGCTAACCCTAACCCTAACCCTAACACTATCCTAGGGCTGATGCTAACCCTAACCCTAACACTAACACTATCCTAGGGCTGATGCTAACCATAACCCTAACCCTAACACTCTCCAAGTGCTGATGCTAACCCTAACCCTAACCCTAACACTATCCTAGGGCTGATGCTAACCCTAACCCTAACTCTAACACTATCTTAGGGCTGAGGCTAACCCTAACCCTAACACTATCCTACGGCTGATGCTAACCCTAACCCTAACCCTAACACTCTCCTAGGGCTCATGCTAACCCTAACACTAACACTATCCTAGGCCTGATGCTAACCCTAACCCTAACCCTAACATTATCCTAGGGCTGATGCTAACCCTAACCCTAACACTATCCTAGGGCTGATGCTAACCCTAACCCTAACCCTAACACTATCCTAGGGCTGATGCTAACCCTAACCCTAACACTATCCTAGGCCTGATGATAACCCTAACCCTAACCCTAACACTATCCTAGGGCTGATGCTAACCCTAACCCTAACACTATCCTAGGGCTGATGCTAACCCTAACCCTAACCCTAACACTATCCTAAGTCTGATGCTAACCCTAGACCTCACACTATACTAGGCCTGATGATAACCATAACCCTAACCTTAACACTATCCTAGGGCTGATGCTAACCCTAACCCTAACCCTAACACTATCCTAGAGCTGATGCTAACCCTAACCCTAACACTATCCTAGGCCTGATGATAACCCTAACCCTAACCCTGACACTATCCTAGGGCTGATGCTAACCCTAACCCTAACACTATCCTAGGGCTGATGCTAACCCTAACCCTAACACTATCCTTGGGCTGATGCTAACCCTAACCCTAACCCTAACAATATCCTAGGGCAGATGCTAACCCTAACCCTAACCCTAACACTATCCTTGGGCTGATGCTAACCCTAACCCTAACACTATCCTGGGCCTGATGCTAACCCTAACCCTAACCCTAACACTATCCTTGAACTGATGCTAACCCTAACCCTAACCCTAACACTATCCTAGGGCGGATGCTAACCCTAACCCTAACCCTAACACTATCCTAGGGCTGATGCTAACCCTAACCCTAACACTATCCTAGGGTTTATGTTAACCCTAACCCTAACACTATCCTAGGGCTGCTGCTAACACTAACCCTAACCCTAACACTATCCTAGGGCGGATGCTAACCCTAACCCTAACCCTAACACTATCCTAGGGCAGATGCTAACCCTAACGCTAACCCTAACACTATCCTTGAACTGATACTAACCCTAACCCTAACCCTAACATTATCCTAGGGCTGATGCTAACCCTAACCCTAACTCTAACACTATCTTAGGGCTGAGGCTAACCCTAACCCTAACACTATCCTACGGCTGATGCTAACCCTAACACTAACCCTAACACTATCCTAGGGCCGATGCTAACCCTAACCCTAATACTATCCTAGGGCTGATGCTAAACCTAACCCTAACCATAACACTATCCTAGGGCTGATGCTATCCCTAACCCTAACACTATCCTAGGGCAGATGCTAACCCTAACCCTAACCCTAACACTATCCTAGGGCTGATGCTAACCCTAACCCTAACACTATCCTAGGCCTGATGATAACCCTAACAGTAACCCTAACACTATCCTAGGGCTGATGCTAACCGTAACCCTAACACTATCCTAGGGCTGATGCTAACCCTAACCCTAACCCTAACACTATCCTAGGGCTGATGCTAACCCTAACGATAACCCTAAAACTATCCTTGAACTGATGCTAACCCTAACCCTAACCCTAACACTATCCTAGGCCTGATGATAACCCTAACCCTAACCCTAACACTATCCTAGGGTTTATGTTAACCCTAACCCTAACACTATCCTACGGCTGATGCTAACCCTAACCCTAACCCTAACACTATCCTAGGGCTGATGCTAACCCTAACCCTAACACTATCCTAGGCCTGATGCTAACCCTAGCCCTAACCCTAACACTATCCTAGGGCTGATGCTAACCCTAACCCTAACTCTAACACTATCTTAGGGCTGATGCTAACCCTAACCCTAACACTATCCTACGGCTGATGCTAACCCTAACCCTAACCCTAACACTATCCTAGGGCTGATGCTAACCCTAACCCTAACCCTAACACTATCTTAGGGCTGAGGCTAACCCTAACCCTAACACTATCCTACGGCTGATGCTAACCCGAAGCCTAACCCTAACACTATCCTAGGGCTGATGCTAACCCTAACCATAACACTATCCTAGTCCTGATGCTAACCCTAACCCTAACCCTAACTCTATCCTAGGGTTGATGCTAACCCTAACCCTAACACTATCCTAGGGCTGATGCTAACCCTAACCCTAACCCTAACACTATCCTAGGGCTGATGCTAACCCTAACCCTAACACTATCCTAGGCCTGATGATAACCCTAACCCTAACCCTAACACTATCCTAGGGCTGATGCTAACCCTAACCCTAACACTATCCTAGGGCTGATGCTAACCCTAACACTAACACTATCCTAGGGCTGATGCTAACCCTAACCCTAACCCTAACACTCTCCAAGGGCTGATGCTAACCGTAACCCTAACCCTAACACTATCCTAGGGCTGATGCTAACCCTAACCCTAACACTATCCTAGGGCTGATGCTAACCCTAACACTAACCCTAACACTATCCTAGTGTTGATGCTAACCCTAACCCTAACACTATCCTAGGGCTGATGCTAACCCTAACCCTAACCCTAACACTATCTTAGGGCTGATGTTAACCCTAACCCTAACACTATCCTAGGGCTGATGCTAACCCTAACCCTAACCCTAACACTAACCTAGGGCTGATGCTAACCCTAACCCTAAAACTATCCTAGGGCTGACGCTAACCCTAACCCTAACCCTAACACTATCCTAGGGCTGATGCTAACCCTAACCCTAACACTATCCTAGGGCTGATGCTAACCCTAACCCTAACCCTAACACTATCCTAGGGCTGATGCTAACCCTAACACTAACACTATCCTAGGGCTGATGCTAACCCTAACCCTAACCCTAACACTATCCTAGGGCTGATGCTAACCCTAACCCTAACCCAAACACTATCCTAGGGTTCATACTAACCCTAACCCTAACACTATCCTAGGGCTGATGCTAACCCTAACCCTAACCCTAACACTATCCTTGGGCTGATGCTAACCCTAACCCTAACACTATCCTGGGCCTGATGCTAACCCTAACCCTAACCCTAACGCTATCCTAGGGCTGATGCCAACCCTAACCCTAACACTATCCTTGGGCTGATGCTAACCCTAACCCTAACCCTAACACTATCCTAGGGCAGATGCTAACCCTAACGCTAACCCTAACACTATCCTTGAACTGATGCTAACCCTAACCCGAACCCTAACACTATCCTAGGCCTGATTATAACCCTAACCCTAACCCTAACACTATCCTAGGGTTTATGTTAACCCTAACCCTAACACTATCCTAGGGCTGATGCTAACCCTATCCCTAACCCTAACACTATCCTAGGGTTGATGCTAACCCTAACCCTAACCCTAACACTATCCTAGGGCTGATGCTAACCCTAACCCTAACACTATCCTAGGGCTGACGCTAACCCTAACCCTAACCCTAACACTATCCTGGGGCTGATGCTAACCCTAACCCTAACACTATCCTAGGGCTGATGCTAACCCTAACCCTAACCCTAACACTATCCTAGGGCTGATGCTAACCCTAACACTAACACTATCCTAGGGCTGATGCTAACCCTAACCCTAACCCTAACACTATCCTAGGGCTGATGCTAACCCTAACCCTAACCCAAACACTATCCTAGGGTTCATACTAACCCTAACCCTAACACTATCCTAGGGCTGATGCTAACCCTAACCCTAACCCTAACCCTAAAACTATCCTTGGGCTGATGCTAACCCTAACCCTAACACTATCCTGGGCCTGATGCTAACCCTAACCCTAACCCTAACACTATCCTAGGGCTGATGCCAACCCTAACCCTAACACTATCCTTGGGCTGTTGCTAACCCTAACCCGAACCCTAACACTATCCTAGGCCTGATGATAACCCTAACCCTAACCCTAACACTATCCTAGGGTTTATGTTAACCCTAACCCTAACACTATCCTAGGGCTGATGCTAACCCTAACCCTAACCCTAACACTATCCTAGGGCGGATTCTAACCCTAACCCTAACCCTAACACTATCCTAGGGCTGATGCTAACCCTAACACTAACACTATCCTAGGGCTGATGCTAACCCTAACCCTAACCCTAACATTATCCTAGGGCGGATGCTAACCCTAACCCTAACCCTAACACTATCCTAGGGCTAATGCTAACCCTAACACTAACACTATCCTAGGCCTGATGCTAACCCTAACCCTAACCCTAACACTATCCTAGGGCTGATGCTAACCCTAACCCTAACACTATCCTAGGGCTGATGCTAACTCTAACACTAACACTATCCTAGGGCTGATTCTAACCGTAACCCGAACCCTAACACTCTCCAAGGGCTGATGCTAACCCTAACCCTAACCCTAACACTATCCTAGGGCTGATGCTAACCCTAACCCTAACACTAACACTATCCTAGGGCTGATGCTAACCCTAACCCTAACTCTAACACTATCTTAGGGCTGAGGCTAACCCTAACCCTAACACTATCCTACGGCTGATGCTAACCCTAACCCTAACCCTAACACTCTCCTAGGGCTCATGCTAACCCTAACCCTAACACTATCCTAGGCCTGATGCTAACCCTAACCCTAACCCTAACATTATCCTAGGGCTGATGCTAACCCTAACCCTAACACTATCCTAGGGCTGATGCTAACCCTAACACTATCCTAGGGCTGATGCTAACCCTAACCCTAACACTATCCTAGGCCTGATGATAACCCTAAACCTAACCCTAACACTATCCTAGGGCTGATGCTAACCCTAACCCTAACACTATCCTAAGTCTGATGCTAACCCTAGACCTCACACTATACTAGGCCTGATGATAACCATAACCCTAACCTTAACACTATCCTAGGGCTGATGCTAACCCTAACCCTAACCCTAACACTATCCTAGAGCTGATGCTAACCCTAACCCTAACACTATCCTAGGCCTGATGATAACCCTAACCCTAACCCTGACACTATCCTAGGGCTGATGCTAACCCTAACCCTAACACTATCCTAGGGCTGATGCTAACCCTAACCCTAACACTATCCTTGGGCTGATGCTAACCCTAACCCTAACCCTAACAATATCCTAGGGCAGATGCTAACCCTAACCCTAACCCTAACACTATCCTTGGGCTGATGCTAACCCTAACCCTAACACTATCCTGGGCCTGATGCTAACCCTAACCCTAACCCTAACACTATCCTAGAGCTGATGCTAATCCTAACCCTAACACTATCCTTGGGCTGATGCTTACCCTAACCCTAACCCTAACAATATCCTAGGGCAGATGCTAACCCTAACGCTAACCCTAACACTATCCTTGAACTGATGCTAACCCTAACCCTAACACTATCCTAGGGTTTATGTTAACCCTAACCCTAACACTATCCTAGGGCTGCTGCTAACACTAACCCTAACCCTAACACTATCCTAGGGCGGATGCTAACCCTAACCCTAACCCTAACACTATCCTAGGGCAGATGCTAACCCTAACGCTAACCCTAACACTATCCTTGAACTGATACTAACCCTAACCCTAACCCTAACATTATCCTAGGGCTGATGCTAACCCTAACCATAACTCTAACACTATCTTAGGGCTGAGGCTAACCCTAACCCTAACACTATCCTACGGCTGATGCTAACCCTAACACTAACCCTAACACTATCCTAGGGCCGATGCTAACCCTAACCCTAATACTATCCTAGGGCTGATGCTAACCCTAACCCTAACCCTAACACTATCCTAGGGCTGATGCTATCCCTAACCCTAACACTATCCTAGGGCAGATGCTAACCCTAACCCTAACCCTAACACTATCCTAGGGCTGATGCTAACCCTAACCCTAACACTATCCTAGGCCTGATGATAACCCTAACAGTAACCCTAACACTATCCTAGGGCTGATGCTAACCGTAACCCTAACACTATCCTAGGGCTGATGCTAACCCTAACCCTAACCCTAACACTATCCTAGGGCTGATGCTAACCCTATCGATAACCCTAAAACTATCCTTGAACTGATGCTAACCCTAACCCTAACCCTAACACTATCCTAGGCCTGATGATAACCCTAACCCTAACCCTAACACTATCCTAGGGTTTATGTTAACCCTAACCCTAACACTATCCTACGGCTGATGCTAACCCTAACCCTAACCCTAACACTATCCTAGGGCTGATGCTAACCCTAACCCTAACACTATCCTAGGCCTGATGCTAACCCTAGCCCTAACCCTAACACTATCCTAGGGCTGATGCTAACCCTAACCCTAACTCTAACACTATCTTAGGGCTGATGCTAACCCTAACCCTAACACTATCCTAGGGCTGATGCTAACCCTAACCCTAACCCTAACACTATCCTAGGGCTGATGCTAACCCTAACCCTAACTCTAACACTATCTTAGGGCTGAGGCTAACCCTAACCCTAACACTATCCTACGGCTGATGCTAACCCGAAGCCTAACCCTAACACTATCCTAGGGCTGATGCTAACCCTCACACTAACACTATCCTAGGGCTGATGCTAACCCTAACCCTAACACTAACATTATCCTAGGGCTGATGCTAACCCTAACCCTAACTCTAACACTATTTTAGTGCTGAGGCTAACCCTAACCCTAACACTATCCTACGGCTGATACTAACCCTAACCCTAACCCTAACCCTAACACTATCCTAGGGCTGATGCTAACCCTAAACCTAACACTATCCTAGGGCTGATGCTATCCCTAACCCTAACCCTAACACTATCCTAGGGCTGATGCTAACCCTAACCCTAACACTATCCTAGGGCTGATGCTAACCCTAACCCTAACCCTAACACTATCCTAGGGCTGATGCTAACCCTAACCCTAACACTATCCTAGGCCTGATGATAACCCTAACCCTAACCCTAACACTATCCTAGGGCTGATGCTAACCCTAACCCTAACACTATCCTAGGGCTGATGCTAACCCTAACGCTAACCCTAACACTATCCTAGGGCTGATGCTAACCCTAACCCTAACCCAAACACTAACCTAGGGTTGATGCTAACCCTAACCCTAACCCTAACACTATCCTAGGCCCGATGATAACCCTAACCCTAACCCTAACACTATCCTAGGGTTTATGTTAACCCTAACCCTAACACTATCCTAGGGCTGATGCTAACCCTAACCCTAAACCTAACACTATCCTAGGGCGGATGCTAACCCTAACCCTAACCCTAACACTATCCTAGGGCTGATGATAACCCTAACACTAACACTATCCTAGGGCTGATGCTAACCCTAACCCTAACCCTAACACTCTCCAAGGGCTGATGCTAACCCTAACCCTAACCCTAACACTATCCTACGGCTGATGCGAACCCTAACCCTAACACTATCCTAGGGCTGATGCTAACCCTAACCCTAACCCTAACACTATCCTAGGGTTGATGCTAACCCTAACCCTAACACTATCCTAGGGCTGATGCTAACCCTAACGCTAACACTATCCTAGGGCTGATGCTAACCCAAACCCTAACCCTAACACTAACCTAGGGCTGATGCTAACCCTAACCCTAACACTATCCTGGGGCTGATGCTAACCCTAACCCTAACCCTAACACTATCCTAGGGCTGATGCTAACCCTAACCCTAACACTATCCTAGGGCTGATGCTAACCCTAACCCTAACACTATCCTTGAGCTGATGCTAACCCTAACCCTAACCCTAACAATATCCTAGGGCAGATGCTAACCCTAACGCTAACCCTAACACTATCATTGAACTGATGCTAACCCTAACCCTAACCCTAACACTATCCTAGAGCTGATGCTAATCCTAACCCTAACACTATCCTTGGGCTGATGCTTACCCTAACCCTAACCCTAACAATATCCTAGGGCAGATGCTAACCCTAACGCTAACCCTAACACTATCCTTGAACTGATGCTAACCCTAACCCTAACCCTAACACTATCCTAGGCCTGATGATAACCCTAACCCTAACCCTAACACTATCCTAGGGTTTATGTTAACCCTAACCCTAACACTATCCTAGGGCTGCTGCTAACACTAACCCTAACCCTAACACTATCCTAGGGCGGATGCTAACCCTAACCCTAACCCTAACACTATCCTAGGGCTGATGCTAACCCTAACCCTAACACTATCCTAGGGTTTATGTTAACCCTAACCCTAACACTATCCTAGGGCTGCTGCTAACACTAACCCTAACCCTAACACTATCCTAGGGCGGATGCTAACCCTAACCCTAACCCTAACACTATCCTAGGGCAGATGCTAACCCTAACGCTAACCCTAACACTATCCTTGAACTGATACTAACCCTAACCCTAACCCTAACATTATCCTAGGGCTGATGCTAACCCTAACCCTAACTCTAACACTATCTTAGGGCTGAGGCTAACCCTAACCCTAACACTATCCTACGGCTGATGCTAACCCTAACACTAACCCTAACACTATCCTAAGGCTGATGCTAACCCTAACCCTAATACTATCCTAGGGCTGATGCTAACCCTAACCCTAACCCTAACACTATCCTAGGGCTGATGCTATCCCTAACCCTAACACTATCCTAGGGCAGATGCTAACCCTAACCCTAACCCTAACACTATCCTAGGGCTGATGCTAACCCTAACCCTAACACTATCCTAGGCCTGATGATAACCCTAACAGTAACCCTAACACTATCCTAGGGCTGATGCTAACCCTAACCCTAACACTATCCTAGGGCTGATGCTAACCCTAACCCTAACCCTAACACTATCCTAGGGCTGATGCTAACCCTAACGATAACCCTAAAACTATCCTTGAACTGATGCTAACCCTAACCCTAACCCTAACACTATCCTAGGCCTGATGATAACCCTAACCCTAACCCTAACACTATCCTAGGGTTTATGTTAACCCTAACCCTAACACTATCCTAGGGCTGATGCTAACCCTAACCCTAAACCTAACACTATCCTAGGGCGGATGCTAACCCTAACCCTAACCCTAACACTATCCTAGGGCTGATGCTAACCCTAACACTAACACTATCCTAGGGCTGATGCTAACCCTAACCCTAACCCTAACACTCTCCAAGGGCTGATGCTAACCCTAACCCTAACCCTAACACTATCCTAGGGCTGATGCTAACCCTAACCCTAACACTATCCTAGGGCTGATGCTAACCCTAACACTAACCCTAACACTATCCTAGGGTTGATGCTAACCCTAACCCTAACACTATCCTAGGGCTGATGCTAACCCTAACCCTAACCCTAACACTATCTTAGGGCTGATGTTAACCCTAACCCTAACACTATCCTAGGGCTGATGCTAACCCTAACCCTAACCCTAACACTAACCTAGGGCTGATGCTAACCCTAACCCTAAAACTATCCTAGGGCTGACGCTAACCCTAACCCTAACCCTAACACTATCCTAGGGCTGATGCTAACCCTAACCCTAACACTATCCTAGGGCTGATGCTAACCCTAACCCTAACCCTAACACTATCCTAGGGCTGATGCTAACCCTAACACTAACACTATCCTAGGGCTGATGCTAACCCTAACCCTAACCCTAACACTATCCTAGGGCTGATGCTAACCCTAACCCTAACCCAAACACTATCCTAGGGTTCATACTAACCCTAACCCTAACACTATCCTAGGGCTGATGCTAACCCTAACCCTAACCCTAACACTATCCTTGGGCTGATGCTAACCCTAACCCTAACACTATCCTGGGCCTGATGCTAACCCTAACCCTAACCCTAACACTATCCTAGGGCTGATGCCAACCCTAACCCTAACACTATCCTTGGGCTGATGCTAACCCTAACCCTAACCCTAACACTATCCTAGGGCAGATGCTAACCCTAACGCTAACCCTAACACTATCCTTGAACTGATGCTAACCCTAACCCGAACCCTAACACTATCCTAGGCCTGATTATAACCCTAACCCTAACCCTAACACTATCCTAGGGTTTATGTTAACCCTAACCCTAACACTATCCTAGGGCTGATGCTAACCCTATCCCTAACCCTAACACTATCCTAGGGCGGATTCTAACCCTAACACCTAACCCTAACACTCTCCTAGGGCTGATGCTAACCCTAACACTAACACTATCCTAGGGCTGATGCTAACCATAACCCTAACCCTAACATTATCCTAGGGCGGATGCTAACCCTAACCCTAACCCTAACACTATCCTAGGGCTAATGCTAACACTAACCCTAACACTATCCTAGGCCTGATGCTAACCCTAACCCTAACCCTAACACTATCCTAGGGCTGATGCTAACCCTAACCCTAACACTATCCTAGGGCTGATGCTAACCCTAACCCTAACCCTAACACTATCTTAGGGCTGATGTTAACCCTAACCCTAACACTATCCTAGGGCTGATGCTAACCCTAACCCTAACCCTAACACTAACCTAGGGCTGATGCTAACCCTAACCCTAACACTATCCTAGGGCTGACGCTAACCCTAACCCTAACCCTAACACTATCCTGGGGCTGATGCTAACCCTAAACCTAACACTATCCTAGGGCTGATGCTAACCCTAACCCTAACCCTAACACTATCCTAGGGCTGATGCTAACCCTAACACTAACACTATCCTAGGGCTGATGCTAACCCTAACCCTAACCCTAACACTATCCTAGGGCTGATGCTAACCCTAACCCTAACCCAAACACTATCCTAGGGTTCATACTAACCCTAACCCTAACACTATCCTAGGGCTGATGCTAACCCTAACCCTAACCCTAAAACTATCCTTGGGCTGATGCTAACCCTAACCCTAACACTATCCTGGGCCTGATGCTAACCCTAACCCTAACCCTAACACTATCCTAGGGCTGATGCCAACCCTAACCTTAACACTATCCTTGGGCTGATGCTAACCCTAACCCTAACCCTAACACTATCCTAGGGCAGATGCTAACCCTAACGCTAACCCTAACACTATCCTTGAACTGATGCTAACCCTAACCCGAACCCTAACACTATCCTAGGCCTGATGATAACCCTAACCCTAACCCTAACACTATCCTAGGGTTTATGTTAACCCTAACCCTAACACTATCCTAGGGCTGATGCTAACCCTAACCCTAACCCTAACACTATCCTAGGGCGGATTCTAACCCTAACCCTAACCCTAACACTATCCTAGGGCTGATGCTAACCCTAACACTAACACTATCCTAGGGCTGATGCTAACCCTAACCCTAACCCTAACATTATCCTAGGGCGGATGCTAACCCTAACCCTAACCCTAACACTATCCTAGGGCTAATGCTAACCCTAACACTAACACTATCCTAGGCCTGATGCTAACCCTAACCCTAACCCTAACACTATCCTAGGGCTGATGCTAACCCTAACCCTAACACTATCCTAGGGCTGATGCTAACCCTAACACTAACACTATCCTAGGGCTGATTCTAACCCTAACCCTAACCCTAACACTCTCCAAGGGCTGATGCTAACCCTAACCCTAACCCTAACACTATCCTAGGGCTGATGCTAACCCTAACCCTAACACTAACACTATCCTAGGCCTGATGCTAACCATAACCCTAACCCTAACACTCTCCAAGTGCTGATGCTAACCCTAACCCTAACCCTAACACTATCCTAGGGCTGATGCTAACCCTAACCCTAACTCTAACACTATCTTAGGGCTGAGGCTAACCCTAACCCTAACACTATCCTACGGCTGATGCTAACCCTAACCCTAACCCTAACACTCTCCTAGGGCTCATGCTAACCCTAACACTAACACTATCCTAGGCCTGATGCTAACCCTAACCCTAACCCTAACATTATCCTAGGGCTGATGCTAACCCTAACCCTAACACTATCCTAGGGCTGATGCTAACCCTAACCCTAACCCTAACACTATCCTAGGGCTGATGCTAACCCTAACCCTAACACTATCCTAGGCCTGATGATAACCCTAACCCTAACCCTAACACTATCCTAGGGCTGATGCTAACCCTAACCCTAACACTATCCTAGGGCTGATGCTAACCCTAACCCTAACCCTAACACTATCCTAAGTCTGATGCTAACCCTAGACCTCACACTATACTAGGCCTGATGATAACCATAACCCTAACCTTAACACTATCCTAGGGCTGATGCTAACCCTAACCCTAACCCTAACACTATCCTAGAGCTTATGCTAACCCTAACCCTAACACTATCCTAGGCCTGATGATAACCCTAACCCTAACCCTGACACTATCCTAGGGCTGATGCTAACCCTAACCCTAACACTATCCTAGGGCTGATGCTAACCCTAACCCTAACACTATCCTTGGGCTGATGCTAACCCTAACCCTAACCCTAACAATATCCTAGGGCAGATGCTAACCCTAACCCTAACCCTAACACTATCCTTGGGCTGATGCTAACCCTAACCCTAACACTATCCTGGGCCTGATGCTAACCCTAACCCTAACCCTAACACTATCATAGAGCTGATGCTAATCCTAACCCTAACACTATCCTTGGGCTGATGCTTACCCTAACCCTAACCCTAACAATATCCTAGGGCAGATGCTAACCCTAACGCTAACCCTAACACTATCCTTGAACTGATGCTAACCCTAACCCTAACCCTAACACTATCCTAGGCCTGATGATAACCCTAACCCTAACCCTAACACTATCCTAGGGTTTATGTTAACCCTAACCCTAACACTATCCTAGGGCTGCTGCTAACACTAACCCTAACCCTAACACTATCCTAGGGCGGATGCTAACCCTAACCCTAACCCTAACACTATCCTAGGGCTGATGCTAACCGTAACCCTAACACTATCCTAGGGTTTATGTTAACCCTAACCCTAACACTATCCTAGGGCTGCTGCTAACACTAACCCTAACCCTAACACTATCCTAGGGCGGATGCTAACCCTAACCCTAACCCTAACACTATCCTAGGGCAGATGCTAACCCTAACGCTAACCCTAACACTATCCTTGAACTGATGCTAACCCTAACCCTAACCCTAACACTATCCTAAGTCTGATGATAACCCTAGCCCTCACACTATCCTAGGCCTGATGATAACCCTAACCCTAACCTTAACACTATCCTAGGGCTGATGCTAACCCTAACCCTAACCCTGACACTATCCTAGGGCTGATGCTAACCCTAACCCTAACACGATCCTAGGGCTGATGCTAACCCTAACCCTAACCCTAACACTATCCTAGGCCTGATGCTAACCCTATCCCTAACCCTAACACTCTCCTAGGGCTGAGGCTAACCCTAACCCTAACACTATCCTAGGGCTGATGCTAACCCTAACCCTAACCCTAACACTATCCTAGGGTTGATGCTAACTCTAACCCTAACACTATCCTAGGGCTGATGCTAACCCTAACCCTAACCCTAACACTATCCTTGGGCTGATGCTAACCCTAACCCTAACACTATCCTGGGCCTGATGCTAACCCTAACCCTAACCCTAACACTATCCTAGGGCTGATGCTAACCCTAACCCTAACACTATCCTAGGGCTGATGCTAACCCTAACGCTAACCCTAACAATATCCTTCAACTGATGCTAACCCTAACCCGAACCCTAACACTATCCTAGGCCTGATGATAACCCTAACCCTAACCCTAACACTATCCAAGGGTTTATGTTAACCCTAACCCTAACACTATCCTTGGGCTGATGCTAACCCTAACCCTAACACTATCCTGGGCCTGATGCTAACCCTAACCCTAACCCTAACACTATCCTAGGGCTGATGCTAACCCTAACCCTAACACTATCCTAGGGCTGATGCTAACCCTAAGACTAACACTATCCTAGGGCTGATGCTAACCCTAACCCTAACCCTAACACTCTCCAAGGGCTGATGCTAACCCTAACAGTAACCCTAACACTATCCTAGGGCTGATGCTAACCCTAACCCTAACTCTAACACTATCTTAGGGCTGAGGATAACCCTAACCCTAACACTATCCTACGGCTGATGCTAACCCTAACCCTAACACTAACACTATCCTAGGGCTGATGCTAACCCTAACCCTAACACTATCCTAGGCCTGATGCTATCCCAAACCCTAACCCTAACACTATCCTAGGGTTGATGCTAACCCTAACCCTAACACTATCCTAGGGCTGATGCTAACCCTAACCCTAACCCTAACACTATCCTTGGGCTGATGCTAACCCTAACCCTAACTCTAACACTATCTTAGGGCTGAGGCTAACCCTAACCCTAACACTATCCTACGGCTGATGCTAACCCGAACCCTAACCCTAACACTATCCTAGGGCTGATGCTAACCCTAACCATAACACTATCCTAGTCCTGATGCTAACCCTAACCCTAACCCTAACTCTATCCTAGGGTTGATGCTAACCCTAACCCTAACACTATCCTAGGGCTGATGCTAACCCTAACCCTAACCCTAACACTATCCTAGGGCTGATGCTAACCCTAACCCTAACACTATCCTAGGCCTGATGATAACCCTAACCCTAACCCTGACACTATCCTAGGGCTGATGCTAACCCTAACCCTAACACGATCCTAGGGCTGATGCTAACCCTAACCCTAACCCTAACACTATCCTAGGCCTGATGCTAACCCTATCCCTAACCCTAACACTCTCCTAGGGCTGAGGCTAACCCTAACCCTAACACTATCCTAGGGCTGATGCTAACCCTAACCCTAACCCAAACACTATCCTAGGGTTGACGCTAACCCTAACCCTAACACTATCCTAGGGCTGATGCTAACCCTAACCATAACCCTATCCCTAACACTATCCTTGGGCTGATGCTAACCCTAACCCTAACACTATCCTGGGCCTGATGCTAACCCTAACCCTAACCCTAACACTATCCTAGGGCTGATGCTAACCCTAACCCTAACACTATCCTTGGGCTGATGCTAACCCTAACCCTAACCCTAACACTATCCTAGGGCAGATGCTAACCCTAACGCTAACCCTAACACTATCCTTGAACTGATGCTAACCCTAACCCTAACCCTAACACTATCCTAGGCCTGATGATAACCCTAACCCTAACCCTAACACTATCCTAGGATTTATGTTAACCCAAACCCTAACACTATCCTAGGGCTGATGCTAACCCTAACCCTAATCCTAACACTATCCTAGGGCGGATGCTAACCCTAACCCTAACCCTAACACTATCCTAGGGCTGATGCTAACCCTAACACTAACACTATCCTAGGGCTGATGCTAACCCTAACCCTAACACTAACATTATCCTAGGGCGGATGCTAACCCTAACCCTAACCCTAACACTATCCTAGGGCTAATGCAAACCCAAACACTAACACTATCCTAGGCCTGATGCTAACCCTAACCCTAACCCTAACACTATCCTAGGGCTGATGCTAACCCTAACCCTAACACTATCCTAGGGCTGATGCTAACCCTAACACTAACACTATCCTAGGGCTGATGCTAACACTAACTCTAACCCTAATACTCTCCAAGGGCTGATGCTAACCCTAACCTTAACCCTAACACTATCCTAGGGCTGATGCTAACCCTAACCCTAACTCTAACACTATCTTAGGGCTGAGGCTAACCCTAACCCTAACACTATCCTACGGCTGATGCTAACCCTAACCCTAACACTAACACTATCCTAGGGCTGATGCTAACCCTAACCCTAACACTATCCTAGGCCTGATGCTAACCCTAACCCTAACCCTAACACTATCCTAGGGGTGATGCTAACCCTAACACTATCACTATCCTAGGGCTGATGCTAACCCTAACCCTAACCCTAACACTATCCTAGGGCTGATGCTAACCCTAACCCTAACACTAGCCTTGGCCTGATGATAACCCTAACCCTAACCCTAACACTATCCTAGGGCTGATGCTAACCCTAACCCTAATACTATCCTAGGGCTGATGCTAACCCTAACCCTAACCCTAACACTATCCTTGAACTGATGCTAACCCTAACCCTAACCCTAACACTATCCTAGGCCTGATGATAACCCTAACCCTAACCCTAACACTCTCCTAGGATTTATGTTAACCCTAACCCTAGCACTATCCTAGGGTTGATGCTAACCCTAACCCTAACCCTAACACTATCCTAGGGCGGATGCTAACCCTAACCCTAACCCTAACACTATCCTAGAGCTGATGTTAACCCTAACCCTAACACTATCCTAGGCCTGATGATAACCCTAACCCTAACCCTGACACTATCCTAGGGCTGATGCTAACCCTAACCCTAACACTATCCTAGGGCTGATGCTAACACTAACCCTAACCCTAACACTATCCTAGGCCTGATGCTAACCCTATCCCTAACCCTAACACTCTCCTAGGGCTGAGGCTAACCCTAACCCTAACACTATCCTAGGGCTGATGCTAACCCTAACCCTAACCCTAACACTATCCTTGGGCTGATGCTAACCCTAACCCTAACACTATCCTGGGCCTGATGCTAACCCTAACCCTAACCCTAACACTATCCTAGGGCTGATACTAACCCTAACCCTAACACTATCCTTGGGCTGATGCTAACCCTAACCCTAACCCTAACAATATCCTAGGGCAGATGCTAACCCTAACCCTAACCCTAACACTATCGTTGGGCTGATACTAACCCTAACCCTAACACTATCCTGGGCCTGATGCTAACCCTAACCCTAACCCTAACACTATCCTAGGGCTGATACTAACCCTAACCCTAACACTATCCTTGGGCTGATGCTAACCCTAACCGTAACCCTAACAATATCCTAGGGCAGATGCTAACCCTAAGGCTAACCCTAACACTATCCTTGAACTGATGCTAACCCTAACCCTAACCCTAACACTATCCTAGGCCTGATGATAACCCTAACCCTAACCCTAACACTATCCTATGGTTTATGTTAACCCTAACCCTAACACTATCCTAGGGCTGATGCTAACCCTAACCCTAACCCTAACACTATCCTAGGGCGGATGCTAAGCCTAACCCTAACCCTAACACTATCCTAGGGCTGATGCTAACCCTAACACTAACACTATCCTAGGGCTGATGCTAACCCTAACCCTAACCCTAACATTATCCTAGGGCTGATGCTAACCCTAACCCTAACTCTAACACTATCTTAGGGCTGAGGCTAACCCTAACCCAAACACTATCCTAGGGCTGATGCTAACCCTAACCCTAACCCTAAAACTATCCTAGGGCTGATGCTAACCCTAACCCTAACACTATCCTAGGGCTGATGCTAACCCTAACCCTAACCCTAACACTATCCTAGGGCTGATGCTAACCCTAACGTTAACCCTAACGCTATCCTTGAACTGATGCTAACCCTAACCCTAACCCTAACACTATCCTAGGCCTGATGATAACCCTAACCCTAACCCTAACACTATCCTAGGGTTTATGTTAACCCTAACCCTAACACTATCCTAGGGCTGATGCTAACCCTAACCCTAAACCTAACACTATCGTAGGGCGGATGCTAACCCTAACCCTAACCCTAACACTATCCTAGGGCTGATGCTAACCCTAACCCTAACACTATCCTAGGGCTGATGCTAACACTAACCCTAACCCTAACACTATCCTAGGCCTGATGCTAACCCTATCCCTAACCCTAACACTCTCCTAGGGCTGAGGCTAACCCTAACCCTAACACTATCCTAGGGCTGATGCTAACCCTAACCCTAACCCTAACACTATCCTTGGGCTGATGCTAACCCTAACCCTAACACTATCCTGGGCCTGATGCTAACCCTAACCCTAACCCTAACACTATCCTAGGGCTGATACTAACCCTAACCCTAACACTATCCTTGGGCTGATGCTAACCCTAACCCTAACCCTAACAATATCCTAGGGCAGATGCTAACCCTAACCCTAACCCTAACACTATCGTTGGGCTGATACTAACCCTAACCCTAACACTATCCTGGGCCTGATGCTAACCCTAACCCTAACCCTAACACTATCCTAGGGCTGATACTAACCCTAACCCTAACACTATCCTTGGGCTGATGCTAACCCTAACCGTAACCCTAACAATATCCTAGGGCTGATGCTAACCCTAAGGCTAACCCTAACACTATCCTTGAACTGATGCTAACCCTAACCCTAACCCTAACACTATCCTAGGCCTGATGATAACCCTAACCCTAACCCTAACACTATCCTATGGTTTATGTTAACCCTAACCCTAACACTATCCTAGGGCTGATGCTAACCCTAACCCTAACCCTAACACTATCCTAGGGCGGATGCTAAGCCTAACCCTAACCCTAACACTATCCTAGGGCTGATGCTAACCCTAACACTAACACTATCCTAGGGCTGATGCTAACCCTAACCCTAACCCTAACATTATCCTAGGGCTGATGCTAACCCTAACCCTAACTCTAACACTATCTTAGGGCTGAGGCTAACCCTAACCCAAACACTATCCTAGGGCTGATGCTAACCCTAACCCTAACCCTAAAACTATCCTAGGGCTGATGCTAACCCTAACCCTAACACTATCCTAGGGCTGATGCTAACCCTAACCCTAACCCTAACACTATCCTAGGGCTGATGCTAACCCTAACGTTAACCCTAACGCTATCCTTGAACTGATGCTAACCCTAACCCTAACCCTAACACTATCCTAGGCCTGATGATAACCCTAACCCTAACCCTAACACTATCCTAGGGTTTATGTTAACCCTAACCCTAACACTATCCTAGGGCTGATGCTAACCCTAACCCTAAACCTAACACTATCGTAGGGCGGATGCTAACCCTAACCCTAACCCTAACACTATCCTAGGGCTGATGCTAACCCTAACACTAACACTATCCTAGGGCTGAAGCTAACCCTAACCCTAACCCTAACACTCTCCAAGGGCTGATGCTAACCCTAACCCTAACCCTAACACTATCCTAGGGCTGATGCTAACCCTAACCCTAACACTATCCTAGGGATGATGCTAAGCCTAACCCTAACCCTAACACTATCCTAGGGTTGATGCTAACCCTAACCCTAACACTATCCTAGGGCTGATGCTAACCCTAACCCTAACCCTAACACTATCCTAGGTCTGATGCTAACCCTAACCCTAACACTATCCTAGGGCTTATGGTAACCCTAAACCTAACCCTAATACTAACCTAGGGCTGATGCTAACCCTAACCCTAACACTATCCTAGGGCTGATGCTAACCCTAACCCTAACCCTAACACTATCCTAGGGCTGATGCTAACCCTAACCCTAACACTATCCTAGGGCTGATGCTAACCCTAACCCTAACCCTAACACTATCCTAGGCCTGATGCTAATCCTAACAGTAACACAATCCTAGGGCTGATGCTAACCCTAACCCTAACCCTAACACTATCCTAAGTCTGATGATAACCCTAGCCTTCACACTATCCTAGGCCTGATGATAACCCTAACCCTAACCTTAACACTATCCTAGGGCTGATGCTAACCCTAACCCTAACCCAAACACTATCCTAGAGCTGATGCTAACCCTAACCCTAACACTATCCTAGGCCTGATGATAACCCTAACCCTAACCCTGACACTATCCTAGGGCTGATGCTAACCCTAACCCTAACACGATCCTAGGGCTGATGCTAACCCTAACCCTAACCCTAACACTATCCTAGGCCTGATGCTAACCCTATCCCTAACCCTAACACTCTCCTAGGGCTGAGGCTAACCCTAACCCTGACACTATCCTAGGGCTGATGCTAACCCTAACCCTAACCCAAACACTATCCTAGGGTTGACGCTAACCCTAACCCTAACACTATCCTAGGGCTGATGCTAACCCTAACCATAACCCTAACCCTAACACTATTCTTGGGCTGATGCTAACCCTAACCCTAACACTATCCTGGGCCTGATGCTAACCCTAACACTAACCCTAACACTATCCTAGGGTTGATGCTAACCCTAACCCTAACACTATCCTAGGGCTGATGCTAACCCTAACCCTAACCCTAACACTATCTTAGGGCTGATGTTAACCCTAACCCTAACACTATCCTAGGGCTGATGCTAACCCTAACCCTAACCCTAACACTAACCTAGGGCTGATGCTAACCCTAAACCTAAAACTATCCTAGGGCTGACGCTAACCCTAACCCTAACCCTAACACTATCCTAGGGCTGATGCTAACCCTAACCCTAACACTATCCTAGGGCTGATGCTAACCCTAACCCTAACCCTAACACTATCCTAGGGCTGATGCTAACCCTAACACTAACACTATCCTAGGGCTGATGCTAACCCTAACCCTAACCCTAACACTATCCTAGGGCTGATGCTAACCCTAACCCTAACCCAAACACTATCCTAGGGTTCATACTAACCCTAACCCTAACACTATCCTAGGGCTGATGCTAACCCTAACCCTAACCCTAACACTATCCTTGGGCTGATGCTAACCCTAACCCTAACACTATCCTGGGCCTGATGCTAACCCTAACCCTAACCCTAACACTATCCTAGGGCTGATGCCAACCCTAACCCTAACACTATCCTTGGGCTGATGCTAACCCTAACCCTAACCCTAACACTATCCTAGGGCAGATGCTAACCCTAACGCTAACCCTAACACTATCCTTGAACTGATGCTAACCCTAACCCGAACCCTAACACTATCCTAGGCCTGATTATAACCCTAACCCTAACCCTAACACTATCCTAGGGTTTATGTTAACCCTAACCCTAACACTATCCTAGGGCTGATGCTAACCCTATCCCTAACCCTAACACTATCCTAGGGCGGATTCTAACCCTAACACCTAACCCTAACACTCTCCTAGGGCTGATGCTAACCCTAACACTAACACTATCCTAGGGCTGATGCTAACCCTAACCCTAACCCTAACATTATCCTAGGGCGGATGCTAACCCTAACCCTAACCCTAACACTATCCTAGGGCTAATGCTAACACTAACCCTAACACTATCCTAGGCCTGATGCTAACCCTAACCCTAACCCTAACACTATCCTAGGGCTGATGCTAACCCTAACCCTAACACTATCCTAGGGCTGATGCTAACCCTAACCCTAACCCTAACACTATCTTAGGGCTGATGTTAACCCTAACCCTAACACTATCCTAGGGCTGATGCTAACCCTAACCCTAACCCTAACACTAACCTAGGGCTGATGCTAACCCTAACCCTAACACTATCCTAGGGCTGACGCTAACCCTAACCCTAACCCTAACACTATCCTGGGGCTGATGCTAACCCTAACCCTAACACTATCCTAGGGCTGATGCTAACCCTAACCCTAACCCTAACACTATCCTAGGGCTGATGCTAACCCTAACACTAACACTATCCTAGGGCTGATGCTAACCCTAACCCTAACCCTAACACTATCCTAGGGCTGATGCTAACCCTAACCCTAACCCAAACACTATCCTAGGGTTCATACTAACCCTAACCCTAACACTATCCTAGGGCTGATGCTAACCCTAACCCTAACCCTAAAACTATCCTTGGGCTGATGCTAACCCTAACCCTAACACTATCCTGGGCCTGATGCTAACCCTAACCCTAACCCTAACACTATCCTAGGGCTGATGCCAACCCTAACCCTAACACTATCCTTGGGCTGATGCTAACCCTAACCCTAACCCTAACACTATCCTAGGGCAGATGCTAACCCTAACGCTAACCTTAACACGATCCTAGGGCTGATGCTAACCCTAACCCTAACCCTAACACTATCCTAGGCCTGATGCTAACCCTATCCCTAACCCTAACACTCTCCTATGGCTGAGGCTAACCCTAACCCTAACACTATCCTAGGGCTGATGCTAACCCTAACCCTAACCCAAACACTATCCTAGGGTTGACGCTAACCCTAACCCTAACACTATATTAGGGCTGATGCTAACCCTAACCATAACCCTAACCCTAACACTATCCTTGAACTGATGCTAACCCTAACCCTAACCCTAACACTATCCTAGGCCTGATGATAACCCTAACCCTAACCCTAACACTATCCTAGGATTTATGTTAACCCTAACCCTAACACTATCCTAGGGCTGATGCTAACCCTAACCCTAACCCTAACACTATCCTAGGGCGGATGCTAACCCTAACCCTAACCCTAACACTATCCTAGGGCTGATGCTAACCCTAACACTAACACTATCCTAGGGCTGATGCTAACCCTAACCCTAACCCTAACATTATCCTAGGGCGGAGGCTAACCCTATCCCTAACCCTAACACTATCCTAGGGCTGATGCTAACCCTAACACTAACACTATCCGAGGCCTGATGCTAACCCTAACCCTAACAATATCCTAGGGCAGATGCTAACCCTAAGGCTAACCCTAACACTATCCTTGAACTGATGCTAACCATAACCCTAACCCTAACACTATCCTAGGCCTGATGATAACCCTAACCCTAACCCTAACACTATCCTAGGGTTTATGTTAACCCTAACCCTAACACTATCCTAGGGCTGATGCTAACCCTAACCCTAACCCTAACACTATCCTAGGGCGGATGCTAAGCCTAACCCTAACCCTAACACTATCCTAGGGCTGATGCTAACCCTAACACTAACACTATCCTAGGGCTGATGCTAACCCTAACCCTAACCCTAACATTATCCTAGGGCTGATGCTAACCCTAACCCTAACTCTAACACTATCTTAGGGCTGAGGCTAACCCTAACCCAAACACTATCCTAGGGCTGATGCTAACCCTAACCCTAACCCTAACACTATCCTAGGCCTGATGCTAACCCTATCCCTAACCCTAACACTCTCCTATGGCTGAGGCTAACCCTAACCCTAACACTATCCTAGGGCTGATGCTAACCCTAACCCTAACCCAAACACTATCCTAGGGTTTACGCTAACCCTAACCCTAACACTATATTAGGGCTGATGCTAACCCTAACCATAACCCTAACCCTAACACTATCCTTGAACTGATGCTAACCCTAACCCTAACCCTAACACTATCCTAGGCCTGATGATAACCCTAACCCTAACCCTAACACTATCCTAGGATTTATGTTAACCCTAACCCTAACACTATCCTAGGGCTGATGCTAACCCTAACCCTAACCCTAACACTATCCTAGGGCGGATGCTAACCCTAACCCTAACCCTAACACTATCCTAGGGATGATGCTAACCCTAACACTAACACTATCCTAGGGCTGATGCTAACCCTAACCCTAACCCTAACATTATCCTAGGGCGGAGGCTAACCCTATCCCTAACCCTAACACTATCCTAGGGCTGATGCTAACCCTAACACTAACACTATCCGAGGCCTGATGCTAACCCTAACCCTAAGACTATCCTTGGGCTGATGCTAACCCTAACCGTAACCCTAACAATATCCTAGGGCAGATGCTAACCCTAAGGCTAACCCTAACACTATCCTTGAACTGATGCTAACCATAACCCTAACCCTAACACTATCCTAGGCCTGATGATAACCCTAACCCTAACCCTAACACTATCCTAGGGTTTATGTTAACCCTAACCCTAACACTATCCTAGGGCTGATGCTAACCCTAACCCTAACCCTAACACTATCCTAGGGCGGATGCTAAGCCTAACCCTAACCCTAACACTATCCTAGGGCTGATGCTAACCCTAACACTAACACTATCCTAGGGCTGATGCTAACCCTAACCCTAACCCTAACATTATCCTAGGGCTGATGCTAACCCTAACCCTAACTCTAACACTATCTTAGGGCTGAGGCTAACCCTAACCCAAACACTATCCTAGGGCTGATGCTAACCCTAACCCTAACCCTAACACTATCCTAGGGCTGATGCTAACCCTAACCCTAACACTATCCTAGGCCTGATGATAACCCTAACCCTAACCCTAGCACTATCCTAGGGTTTATGTTAACCCTAACCCTAACACTATCCTAGGGCTGATGCTAACCCTAACCCTAAACCTAACACCATCGTAGGGCGGATGCTAACCCTAACCCTAACCCTAACACTATCCTAGGGCTGATGCTAACCCTAACACTAACACTATCCTAGGGCTGAAGCTAACCCTAACCCTAACCCTAACACTCTCCAAGGGCTGATGCTAACCCTAACCCTAACCCTAACACTATCCTAGGGCTGATGCTAACCCTAACCCTAACACTATCCTTGGGCTGATGCTAACCCTAACCCTAACCCTAACACTATCCTAGGGCTGATGCTAACCCTAACAGTAACACAATCCTAGGGCTGATGCTAACCCTAACCCTAACCCTAACACTATCCTAAGTCTGATGATAACCCTAGCCCTCACACTATCCTAGGCCTGATGATAACCCTAACCCTAACCTTAACACTATCCTAGGGCTGATGCTAACCCTAACCCTAACGCAAACACTATCCTAGAGCTGATGCTAACCCTAACCCTAACACTATCCTAGGCCTGATGATAACCCTAACCCTAACCCTGACACTATCCTAGGGCTGAAGCTAACCCTAACCCTAACACGATCCTAGGGCTGATGCTAACCCTAACCCTAACCCTAACACTATCCTAGGCCTGATGCTAACCCTATCCCTAACCCTAACACTCTCCTAGGGCTGAGGCTAACCCTAACCCTAACACTATCCTAGGGCTGATGCTAACCCTAACCGTAACCCTAACATTATCCTAGGGCTGATGCTAACCCTAACCCTAACCCTAACACTAACCTAGGGCTGATGCTAACCCTAACCCTAACACTATCCTAGGGCTGACGCTAACCCTAACCCTAACCCTAACACTATCCTGGGGCTGATGCTAACCCTAACCCTAACACTATCCTAGGGCTGATGCTAACCCTAAACCTAACCCTAACACTATCCTAGGGCTGATGCTAACCCTAACACTAACACTATCCTAGGGCTGATGCTAACCCTAACCCTAACCCTAACACTATCCTAGGGCTGATGCTAACCCTAACCCTAACCCAAACACTATCCTAGGGTTCATACTAACCCTAACCCTAACACTATCCTAGGGCTGATGCTAACCCTAACCCTAACCCTAAAACTATCCTTGGGCTGATGCTAACCCTAACACTAACACTATCCTGGGCCTGATGCTAACCCTAACCCTAACCCTAACACTATCCTAGGGCTGATGCCAACCCTAACCCTAACACTATCCTTGGGCTGATGCTAACCCTAACCCTAACCCTAACACTATCCTAGGGCAGATGCTAACCCTAACGCTAACCCTAACACTATCCTTGAACTGATGCTAACCCTAACCCGAACCCTAACACTATCCTAGGCCTGATGATAACCCTAACCCTAACCCTAACACTATCCTAGGGTTTATGTTAACCCTAACCCTAACACTATCCTAGGGCTGATGCTAACCCTAACCCTAACCCTAACACTATCCTAGGGCGGATTCTAACCCTAACCCTAACCCTAACACTATCCTAGGGCTGATGCTAACCCTAACACTAACACTATCCTAGGGCTGATGCTAACCCTAACCCTAACCCTAACATTATCCTAGGGCGGATGCTAACCCTAACCCTAACCCTAACACTATCCTAGGGCTAATGCTAACCCTAACACTAACACTATCCTAGGCCTGATGCTAACCCTAACCCTAACCCTAACACTATCCTAGGGCTGATGCTAACCCTAACCCTAACACTATCCTAGGGCTGATGCGAACCCTAACACTAACACTATCCTAGGGCTGATTCTAACCCTAACCCTAACCCTAACACTCTCCAAGGGCTGATGCTAACCCTAACCCTAACCCTAACACTATCCTAGGGCTGATGCTAACCCTAACCCTAACTCTAACACTATCTTAGGGCTGAGGCTAACCCTAACCCTAACACTATCCTACGGCTGATGCTAACCCTAACCCTAACCCTAACACTATCCTAGGGCTGATGCTAACCCTAACCCTAACACTATCCTAGGCCTGATGCTAACCCTAGCCCTAACCCTAACACTATCCTAGGGCTGATGCTAACCCTAACCCTAACACTATCCTAGGGCTGATGCTAACCCTAACCCTAACCCTAACACTATCCTAGGGCTGATGCTAACCCTAACCCTAACTCTAACACTATCTTAGGGCTGAGGCTAACCCTAACCCTAACACTATCCTACGGCTGATGCTAACCCGAAGCCTAACCCTAACACTATCCTAGGGCTGATGCTAACCCTAACCATAACACTATCCTAGTCCTGATGCTAACCCTAACCCTAACCCTAACTCTATCCTAGGGTTGATGCTAACCCTAACCCTAACACTATCCTAGGGCTGATGCTAACCCTAACCCTAACCCTAACACTATCCTAGGGCTGATGCTAACCCTAACCCTAACACTATCCTAGGCCTGATGATAACCCTAACCCTAACCCTAACACTATCCTAGGGCTGATGCTAACCCTAACCCTAACAATATCCTAGGGCTGATGCTAACCCTAACCCTAACCCTAACACTATCCTAAGTCTGATGATAACCCTAGCCCTCACACTATCCTAGGCCTGATGATACCCCTAACCCTAACCTTAACACTATCCTAGGGCTGATGCTAACCCTAACCCTAACCCTGACACTATCCTAGGGCTGATGCTAACCCTAACCCTAACACGATCCTAGGGCTGATGCTAACCCTAACCCTAACCCTAACACTATCCTAGGCCTGATGCTAACCCTATCCCTAACCCTAACACTCTCCTAGGGCTGAGGCTAACCCTAACCCTAACACTATCCTAGGGCTGATGCTAACCCTAACCCTAACCCTAACACTATCCTAGGGTTGATGCTAACTCTAACCCTAACACTATCCAAGGCTGATGCTAACCCTAACCCTAACCCAAACACTATCCTAGGGTTCATACTAACCCTAACCCTAACACTATCCTAGGGCTGATGCTAACCCTAACCCTAACCCTAACACTATCCTTGGGCTGATGCTAACCCTAACCCTAACACTATCCTGGGCCAGATGCTAACCCTAACCCTAACCCTAACACTATCCTAGGGCTGATGCCAACCCTAACCCTAACACTATCCTTGGGCTGATGCTAACCCTAACCCTAACCCTAACACTATCCTAGGGCAGATGCTAACCCTAACGCTAACCCTAACACTATCCTTGAACTGATGCTAACCCTAACCCGAACCCTAACACTATCCTAGGCCTGATTATAACCCTAACCCTAACCCTAACACTATCCTAGGGTTTATGTTAACCCTAACCCTAACACTATCCTAGGGCTGATGCTAACCCTATCCCTAACCCTAACACTATCCTAGGGCGGATTCTAACCCTAACCCTAACCCTAAAACTATCCTAGGGCTGATGCTAACCCTAACACTAACACTATCCTAGGGCTGATGCTAACCCTAACCCTAACCCTAACATTATCCTAGGGCGGATGCTAACCCTAACCCTAACCCTAACACTATCCTAGGGCTAATGCTAACCCTAACCCTAACACTATCCTAGGCCTGATGCTAACCCTAACCCTAACCCTAACACTATCCTAGGGCTGATGCTAACCCTAACCCTAACACTATCCTAGGGCTGATGCTAACCCTAACCCTAACCCTAACACTATCTTAGGGCTGATGTTAACCCTAACCCTAACACTATCCTAGGGCTGATGCTAACCCTAACCCTAACCCTAACACTAACCTAGGGCTGATGCTAACCCTAACCCTAACACTATCCTAGGGCTGACGCTAACCCTAACCCTAACCCTAACACTATCCTGGGGCTGATGCTAACCCTAACCCTAACACTATCCTAGGGCTGATGCTAACCCTAACCCTAACCCTAACACTATCCTAGGGTTTATGTTAACCCTAACCCTAACACTATCCTAGGGCTGATGCTAACCCTAACTCTAACCCTAACACTATCCTAGGGCGGATTCTAACCCTAACCCTAATCCTAACACTATCCTAGGGCTGATGCTAACCCTAACACTAACACTATCCTAGGGCTGATGCTAACCCTAACCCTAACCCTAACATTATCCTAGGGCGGATGCTAACCCTAACCCTAACCCTAACACTATCCTAGGGCTAATGCTAACCCTAACACTAACACTATCCTAGGCCTGATGCTAACCCTAACCCTAACCCTAACACTATCCTAGGGCTGATGCTAACCCTAACCCTAACCCTAACACTATCCTAGGGCTGATGCTAACCCTAACCCTAACACTATCCTAGGCCTGATGATAACCCTAACCCTAACCCTAACACTATCCTAGGGCTGATGCTAACCCTAACCCTAACAATATCCTAGGGCTGATGATAACCCTAACCCTAACCCTAACACTATCCTAAGTCTGATGATAACCCTAGCCCTCACACTATCCTAGGCCTGATGATACCCCTAACCCTAACCTTAACACTATCCTAGGGCTGATGCTAACCCTAACCCTAACCCTGACACTATCCTAGGGCTGATGCTAACCCTAACCCTAACACGATCCTAGGGCTGATGCTAACCCTAACCCTAACCCTAACACTATCCTAGGCCTGATGCTAACCCTATCCCTAACCCTAACACTCTCCTAGGGCTGAGGCTAACCCTAACCCTAACACTATCCTAGGGCTGATGCTAACCCTAACCCTAACCCTAACACTATCCTAGGGTTGATGCTAACTCTAACCCTAACACTATCCAAGGCTGATGCTAACCCTAACCCTAACCCAAACACTATCCTAGGGTTCATACTAACCCTAACCCTAACACTATCCTAGGGCTGATGCTAACCCTAACCCTAACCCTAACACTATCCTTGGGCTGATGCTAACCCTAACCCTAACACTATCCTGGGCCTGATGCTAACCCTAACCCTAACCCTAACACTATCCTAGGGCTGATGCCAACCCTAACCCTAACACTATCCTTGGGCTGATGCTAACCCTAACCCTAACCCTAACACTATCCTAGGGCAGATTCTAACCCTAACGCTAACCCTAACACTATCCTTGAACTGATGCTAACCCTAACCCGAACCCTAACACTATCCTAGGCCTGATTATAACCCTAACCCTAACCCTAACACTATCCTAGGGTTTATGTTAACCCTAACCCTAACACTATCCTAGGGCTGATGCTAACCCTATCCCTAACCCTAACACTATCCTAGGGCGGATTCTAACCCTAACCCTAACCCTAACACTATCCTAGGGCTGATGCTAACCCTAACACTAACACTATCCTAGGGCTGATGCTAACCCTAACCCTAACCCTAACATTATCCTAGGGCGGATGCTAACCCTAACCCTAACCCTAACACTATCCTAGGGCTAATGCTAACCCTAACCCTAACACTATCCTAGGCCTGATGCTAACCCTAACCCTAACCCTAACACTATCCTAGGGCTGATGCTAACCCTAACCCTAACACTATCCTAGGACTGATGCTAACCCTAACCCTAACCCTAACACTATCTTAGGGCTGATGTTAACCCTAACCCTAACACTAACCTAGGGCTGATGCTAACCCTAACCCTAACACTATCCTAGGGCTGACGCTAACCCTAACCCTAACCCTAACACTATCCTAGGGCTGATGCTAACCCTAACCCTAACACTATCCTAGGGCTGATGCTAACCCTAACCCTAACCCTAACACTATCCTAGGGCTGATGCTAACCCTAACACTAACACTATCCTAGGGCTGATGCTAACCCTAACCCTAACTGTAACACTATCCTAGGGCTGATGCTAACCCTAACCCTAACCCAAACACTGTCCTAGGGTTCATACTAACCCTAACCCTAACACTATCCTAGGGCTGATGCTAACCCTAACCCTAACCCTAAAACTATCCTTGGGCTGATGCTAACCCTAACCCTAACACTATCCTGGGCCTGATGCTAACCCTAACCCTAACCCTAACACTATCCTAGGGCTGATGCCAACCCTAACCCTAACACTATCCTTGGGCTGATGCTAACCCTAACCCTAACCCTAACACTATCCTAGGGCAGATGCTAACCCTAACGCTAACCCTAACACTATCCTTGAACTGATGCTAACCCTAACCCGAACCCTAACACTATCCTAGGCCTGATGATAACCCTAACCCTAACCCTAACACTATCCTAGGGTTTATGTTAACCCTAACCCTAACACTATCCTAGGGCTGATGCTAACCCTAACCCTAACCCTAACACTATCCTAGGGCGGATTCTAACCCTAACCCTAACCCTAACACTATCCTAGGGCTGATGCTAACCCTAACACTAACACTATCCTAGGGCTGATGCTAACCCTAACCCTAACCCTAACATTATCCTAGGGCGGATGCTAACCCTAACCCTTACCCTAACACTATCCTAGGGCTAATGCTAACCCTAACACTAACACTATCCTAGGCCTGATGCTAACCCTAACCCTAACCCTAACACTATCCTAGGGCTGATGCTAACCCTAACCCTAACACTATCCTAGGGCTGATGCTAACCCTAACACTAACACTATCCTAGGGCTGATTCTAACCCTATCCCTAACCCTAACACTCTCCAAGGGCTGATGCTAACCCTAACCCTAACCCTAACACTATCCTAGGGCTGATGCTAACCCTAACCCTAACTCTAACACTATCTTAGGGCTGATGCTAACCCTAACCCTAACACTATTCTAGGGCTGATGCTAACCCTAACCCTAACCCTAATACTATCCTAGGGCTGATGCTAACCCTAACCCTAACTCTAACACTATCTTAGGGCTGAGGCTAACCCTAACCCTAACACTATCCTACGGCTGATGCTAACCCGAAGCCTAACCCTAACACTATCCTAGGGCTGATGCTAACCCTAACCATAACACTATCCTAGTCCTGATGTTAACCCTAACCCTAACCCTAACTCTATCCTAGGGTTGATGCTAACCCTAACCCTAACACTATCCTAGGGCTGATGCTAACCCTAACCCTAACCCTAACACTATCCTAGGGCTGATGCTAACCCTAACCCTAACACTATCCTAGGCCTGATGATAACCCTAACCCTAACCCTAACACTATCCTAGGGCTGATGCTAACCCTAACCCTAACAATATCCTAGGGCTGATGCTAACCCTAACCCTAACCCTAACACTATCCTAAGTCTGATGATAACCCTAGCCCTCACACTATCCTAGGCCTGATGATAACCCTAACCCTAACCTTAACACTATCCTAGGGCTGATGCTAACCCTAACCCTAACCCTGACACTATCCTAGGGCTGATGCTAACCCTAACCCTAACACGATCCTAGGGCTGATGCTAACCCTAACCCTAACCCTAACACTATCCTAGGCCTGATGCTAACCCTATCCCTAACCCTAACACTCTCCTAGGGCTGAGGCTAACCCTAACCCTAACACTATCCTAGGGCTGATGCTAACCCTAACCCTAACCCTAACACTATCCTAGGGTTGATGCTAACTCTAACCCTAACACTATCCTAGGGCTGATGCTAACCCTAACCCTAACCCTAACACTATCCTTGGGCTGATGCTAACCCTAACCCTAACACTATCCTGGGCCTGATGCTAACCCTAATCCTAACCCTAACACTATCCTAGGGCTGATGCTAACCCTAACCCTAACACTATCCTAGGGCTGATGCTAACCCTAACGCTAACCCTAACAATATCCTTGAACTGATGCTAACCCTAACCCGAACCCTAACACTATCCTAGGCCTGATGATAACCCTAACCCTAACCCTAACACTATCCTAGGGTTTATGTTAACCCTAACCCTAACACTATCCTTGGGCTGATGCTAACCCTAACCCTAACACTATCCTGGGCCTGATGCTAACCCTAACCCTAACCCTAACACTATCCTAGGGCTGATGCTAACCCTAACCCTAACACTATCCTAGGGCTGATGCTAACCCTAAGACTAACACTATCCTAGGGCTGATGCTAACCCTAACCCTAACCCTAACACTCTCCAAGGGCTGATGCTAACCCTAACAGTAACCCTAACACTATCCTAGGGCTGATGCTAACCCTAACCCTAACTCTAACACTATCTTAGGGCTGAGGCTAACCCTAACCCTAACACTATCCTACGGCTGATGCTAACCATAACCCTAACACTAACACTATCCTAGGGCTGATGCTAACCCTAACCCTAACACTATCCTAGGCCTGATGCTATCCCAAACCCTAACCCTAACACTATCCTAGGGTTGATGCTAACCCTAACCCTAACACTATCCTAGGGCTGATGCTAACCCTAACCCTAACCCTAACACTATCCTAGGGCTGATGCTAACCCTAACCCTAACTCTAACACTATCTTAGGGCTGAGGCTAACCCTAACCCTAACACTATCCTACGGCTGATGCTAACCCGAACCCTAACCCTAACACTATCCTAGGGCTGATGCTAACCCTAACCATAACACTATCCTAGTCCTGATGCTAACCCTAACCCTAACCCTAACTCTATCCTAGGGTTGATGCTAACCCTAACCCTAACACTATCCTAGGGCTGATGCTAACCCTAACCCTAACCCTAACACTATCCTAGGGCTGATGCTAACCCTAACCCTAACACTATCCTAGGCCTGATGATAACCCTAACCCTAACCCTGACACTATCCTAGGGCTGATGCTAACCCTAACCCTAACATGATCCTAGGGCTGATGCTAACCCTAACCCTAACCCTAACACTATCCTAGGCCTGATGCTAACCCTATCCCTAACCCTAACACTCTCCTAGGGCTGAGGCTAACCCTAACCCTAACACTATCCTAGGGCTGATGCTAACCCTAACCCTAACCCAAACACTATCCTAGGGTTGACGCTAACCCTAACCCTAACACTATCCTAGGGCTGATGCTAACCCTAACCATAACCCTATCCCTAACACTATCCTTGGGCTGATGCTAACCCTAACCCTAACACTATCCTGGGCCTGATGCTAACCCTAACCCTAACCCTAACACTATCCTAGGGCTGATGCTAACCCTAACCCTAACACTATCCTTGGGCTGATGCTAACCCTAACCCTAACCCTAACACTATCCTAGGGCAGATGCTAACCCTAACGCTAACCCTAACACTATCCTTGAACTGATGCTAACCCTAACCCTAACCCTAACACTATCCTAGGCCTGATGATAACCCTAAACCTAACCCTAACACTATCCTAGGATTTATGTTAACCCAACCCCTAACACTATCCTAGGGCTGATGCTAACCCTAACCCTAATCCTAACACTATCCTAGGGCGGATGCTAACCCTAACCCTAACCCTAACACTATCCTAGGGCTGATGCTAACCCTAACACTAACACTATCCTAGGGCTGATGCTAACCCTAACCCTAACACTAACATTATCCTAGGGCGGATGCTAACCCTAACCCTAACCCTAACACTATCCTAGGGCTAATGCAAACCCAAACACTAACACTATCCTAGGCCTGATGCTAACCCTAACCCTAACCCTAACACTATCCTAGGGCTGATGCTAACCCTAACCCTAACACTATCCTAGGGCTAATGCTAACCCTAACACTAACACTATCCTAGGGCTGATGCTAACACTAACTCTAACCCTAATACTCTCCAAGGGCTGATGCTAACCCTAACCTTAACCCTAACACTATCCTAGGGCTGATGCTAACCCTAACCCTAACTCTAACACTATCTTAGGGCTGAGGCTAACCCTAACCCTAACACTATCCTACGGCTGATGCTAACCCTAACCCTAACACTAACACTATCCTAGGGCTGATGCTAACCCTAACCCTAACACTGTCCTAGGCCTGATGCTAACCCTAACCCTAACCCTAACACTATCCTAGGGGTGATGCTAACCCTAACACTATCACTATCCTAGGGCTGATGCTAACCCTAACACTAACCCTAACACTATCCTAGGGCTGATGCTAACCCTAACCCTAACACTAGCCTTGGCCTGATGATAACCCTAACCCTAACCCTAACACTATCCTAGGGCTGATGCTAACCCTAACCCTAATACTATCCTAGGGCTGATGCTAACCCTAACCCTAACCCTAACACTATCCTTGAACTGATGCTAACCCTAACCCTAACCCTAACACTATCCTAGGCCTGATGATAACCCTAACCCTAACCCTAACACTCTCCTAGGATTTATGTTAACCCTAACCCTAGCACTATCCTAGGGTTGATGCTAACCCTAACCCTAACCCTAACACTATCCTAGGGCGGATGCTAACCCTAACCCTAACCCTAACACTATCCTAGAGCTGATGTTAACCCTAACCCTAACACTATCCTAGGCCTGATGATAACCCTAACCCTAACCCTGACACTATCCTAGGGCTGATGCTAACCCTAACCCTAACACTATCCTAGGGCTGATGCTAACACTAACCCTAACCCTAACACTATCCTAGGCCTGATGCTAACCCTATCCCTAACCCTAACACTCTCCTAGGGCTGAGGCTAACCCTAACCCTAACACTATCCTAGGGCTGATGCTAACCCTAACCCTAACCCTAACACTATCCTTGGGCTGATGCTAACCCTAACCCTAACACTATCCTGGGCCTGATGCTAACCCTAACCCTAACCCTAACACTATCCTAGGGCTGATACTAACCCTAACCCTAACACTATCCTTGGGCTGATGCTAACCCTAACCCTAACCCTAACAATATCCTAGGGCAGATGCTAACCCTAACCCTAACCCTAACACTATCGTTGGGCTGATACTAACCCTAACCCTAACACTATCCTGGGCCTGATGCTAACCCTAACCCTAACCCTAACACTATCCTAGGGCTGATACTAACCCTAACCCTAACACTATCCTTGGGCTGATGCTAACCCTAACCGTAACCCTAACAATATCCTAGGGCAGATGCTAACCCTAAGGCTAACCCTAACACTATCCTTGAACTGATGCTAACCCTAACCCTAACCCTAACACTATCCTAGGCCTGATGATAACCCTAACCCTAACCCTAACACTATCCTATGGTTTATGTTAACCCTAACCCTAACACTATCCTCGGGCTGATGCTAACCCTAACCCTAACCCTAACACTATCCTAGGGCGGATGCTAAGCCTAACCCTAACCCTAACACTATCCTAGGGCTGATGCTAACCCTAACACTAACACTATCCTAGGGCTGATGCTAACCCTAACCCTAACCCTAACATTATCCTAGGGCTGATGCTAACCCTAACCCTAACTCTAACACTATCTTAGGGCTGAGGCTAACCCTAACCCAAACACTATCCTAGGGCTGATGCTAACCCTAACCCTAACCCTAAAACTATCCTAGGGCTGATGCTAACCCTAACCCTAACACTATCCTAGGGCTGATGCTAACCCTAACCCTAACCCTAACACTATCCTAGGGCTGATGCTAACCCTAACGTTAACCCTAACGCTATCCTTGAACTGATGCTAACCCTAACCCTAACCCTAACACTATCCTAGGCCTGATGATAACCCTAACCCTAACCCTAACACTATCCTAGGGTTTATGTTAACCCTAACCCTAACTCTATCCTAGGGCTGATGCTAACCCTAACCCTAAACCTAACACTATCGTAGGGCGGATGCTAACCCTAACCCTAACCCTAACACTATCCTAGGGCTGATGCTAACCCTAACACTAACACTATCCTAGGGCTGAAGCTAACCCTAACCCTAACCCTAACACTCTCCAAGGGCTGATGCTAACCCTAACCCTAACCCTAACACTATCCTAGGGCTGATGCTAACCCTAACCCTAACACTATCCTAGGGATGATGCTAAGCCTAACCCTAACCCTAACACTATCCTAGGGTTGATGCTAACCCTAACCCTAACACTATCCTGGGGCTGATGCTAACCCTAACCCTAACCCTAACACTATCCTAGGTCTGATGCTAACCCTAACCCTAACACTATCCTAGGGCTGATGGTAACCCTAAACCTAACCCTAATACTAACCTAGGGCTGATGCTAACCCTAACCCTAACACTATCCTAGGGCTGATGCTAACCCTAACCCTAACCCTAACACTATCCTAGGGCTGATGCTAACCCTAACCCTAACACGATCCTAGGGCTGATGCTAACCCTAACCCTAACCCTAACACTATCCTAGGCCTGATGCTAACCCTAACAGTAACACAATCCTAGGGCTGATGCTAACCCTAACCCTAATCCTAACACTATCCTAAGTCTGATGATAACCCTAGCCCTCACACTATCCTAGGCCTGATGATAACCCTAACCCTAACCTTAACACTATCCTAGGGCTGATGCTAACCCTAACCCTAAACCAAACACTATCCTAGAGCTGATGCTAACCCTAACCCTAACACTATCCTAGGCCTGATGATAACCCTAACCCTAACCCTGACACTATCCTAGGGCTGATGCTAACCCTAACCCTAACACGATCCTAGGGCTGAGGCTAACCCTAACCCTAACCCTAACACTATCCTAGGCCTGATGCTAACCCTATCCCTAACCCTAACACTCTCCTAGGGCTGAGGCTAACCCTAACCCTAACACTATCCTAGGGCTGATGCTAACCCTAACCCTAACCCAAACACTATCCTAGGGTTGACGCTAACCCTAACCCTAACACTATCCTAGGGCTGATGCTAACCCTAACCCTAACCCTAACACTATCCTAGGGCTGATGCTAACCCTAACCCTAACACTATCCTAGGCCTGATGATAACCCTAACCCTAACCCTGACACTATCCTAGGGCTGATGCTAACCCTAACCCTAACATGATCCTAGGGCTGATGCTAACCCTAACCCTAACCCTAACACTATCCTAGGCCTGATGCTAACCCTATCCCTAACCCTAACACTCTCCTAGGGCTGAGGCTAACCCTAACCCTAACACTATCCTAGGGCTGATGCTAACCCTAACCCTAACCCAAACACTATCCTAGGGTTGACGCTAACCCTAACCCTAACACTATCCTAGGGCTGATGCTAACCCTAACCATAACCCTATCCCTAACACTATCCTTGGGCTGATGCTAACCCTAACCCTAACACTATCCTGGGCCTGATGCTAACCCTAACCCTAACACTATCCTTGGGCTGATGCTAACCCTAACCCTAACCCTAACACTATCCTAGGGCAGATGCTAACCCTAACGCTAACCCTAACACTATCCTTGAACTGATGCTAACCCTATCCCTAACCCTAACACTATCCTAGGCCTGATGATAACCCTAACCCTAACCCTAACACTATCCTAGGATTTATGTTAACCCAACCCCTAACACTATCCTAGGGCTGATGCTAACCCTAACCCTAATCCTAACACTATCCTAGGGCGGATGCTAACCCTAACCCTAACCCTAACACTATCCTAGGGCTGATGCTAACCCTAACACTAACACTATCCTAGGGCTGATGCTAACACTAACCCTGACACTAACATTATCCTAGGGCGGATGCTAACCCTAACCCTAACCCTAACACTATCCTAGGGCTAATGCAAACCCAAACACTAACACTATCCTAGGCCTGATGCTAACCCTAACCCTAACCCTAACACTATCCTAGGGCTGATGCTAACCCTAACCCTAACACTATCCTAGGGCTGATGCTAACCCTAACACTAACACTATCCTAGGGCTGATGCTAACACTAACTCTAACCCTAATACTCTCCAAGGGCTGATGCTAACCCTAACCTTAACCCTAACACTATCCTAGGGCTGATGCTAACCCTAACCCTAACTCTAACACTATCTTAGGGCTGAGGCTAACCCTAACCCTAACACTATCCTACGGCTGATGCTAACCCTAACCCTAACACTAACACTATCCTAGGGCTGATGCTAACCCTAACCCTAACACTATCCTAGGCCTGATGCTAACCCTAACCCTAACCCTAACACTATCCTAGGGGTGATGCTAACCCTAACACTATCACTATCCTAGGGCTGATGCTAACCCTAACCCTAACCCTAACACTATCCTAGGGCTGATGCTAACCCTAACCCTAACACTAGCCTTGGCCTGATGATAACCCTAACCCTAACCCTAACACTATCCTAGGGTTGATGCTAACCCTAACCCTAATACTATCCTAGGGCTGATGCTAACCCTAACCCTAACCCTAACACTATCCTTGAACTGATGCTAACCCTAACCCTAACCCTAACACTATCCTAGGCCTGATGATAACCCTAACCCTAACCCTAACACTCTCCTAGGATTTATGTTAACCCTAACCCTAGCACTATCCTAGGGTTGATGCTAACCCTAACCCTAACCCTAACACTATCCTAGGGCGGATGCTAACCCTAACCCTAACCCTAACACTATCCTAGAGCTGATGTTAACCCTAACCCTAACACTATCCTAGGCCTGATGATAACCCTAACCCTAACCCTGACACTATCCTAGGGCTGATGCTAACCCTAACCCTAACACTATCCTAGGGCTGATGCTAACACTAACCCTCACCCTAACACTATCCTAGGCCTGATGCTAACCCTATCCCTAACCCTAACACTCTCCTAGGGCTGAGGCTAACCCTAACCCTAACACTATCCTAGGGCTGATGCTAACCCTAACCCTAACCCTAACACTATCCTTGGGCTGATGCTAACCCTAACCCTAACACTATCCTGGGCCTGATGCTAACCCTAACCCTAACCCTAACACTATCCTAGGGCTGATACTAACCCTAACCCTAACACTATCCTTGGGCTGATGCTAACCCTAACCCTAACCCTAACAATATCCTAGGGCAGATGCTAACCCTAACCCTAACCCTAACACTATCGTTGGGCTGATACTAACCCTAACCCTAACACTATCCTGGGCCTGATGCTAACCCTAACCCTAACCCTAACACTATCCTAGGGCTGATACTAACCCTAACCCTAACACTATCCTTGGGCTGATGCTAACCCTAACCGTAACCCTAACAATATCCTAGGGCAGATGCTAACCCTAAGGCTAACCCTAACACTATCCTTGAACTGATGCTAACCCTAACCCTAACCCTAACACTATCCTAGGCCTGATGATAACCCTAACCCTAACCCTAACACTATCCTATGGTTTATGTTAACCCTAACCCTAACACTATCCTCGGGCTGATGCTAACCCTAACCCTAACCCTAACACTATCCTAGGGCGGATGCTAAGCCTAACCCTAACCCTAACACTATCCTAGGGCTGATGCTAACCCTAACACTAACACTATCCTAGGGCTGATGCTAACCCTAACCCTAACCCTAACATTATCCTAGGGCTGATGCTAACCCTAACCCTAACTCTAACACTATCTTAGGGCTGAGGCTAACCCTAACCCAAACACTATCCTAGGGCTGATGCTAACCCTAACCCTAACCCTAAAACTATCCTAGGGCTGATGCTAACCCTAACCCTAACACTATCCTAGGGCTGATGCTAACCCTAACCCTAACCCTAACACTATCCTAGGGCTGATGCTAACCCTAACGTTAACCCTAACGCTATCCTTGAACTGATGCTAACCCTAACCCTAACCCTAACACTATCCTAGGCCTGATGATAACCCTAACCCTAACCCTAACACTATCCTAGGGTTTATGTTAACCCTAACCCTAACTCTATCCTAGGGCTGATGCTAACCCTAACCCTAAACCTAACACTATCGTAGGGCGGATGCTAACCCTAACCCTAACCCTAACACTATCCTAGGGCTGATGCTAACCCTAACACTAACACTATCCTAGGGCTGAAGCTAACCCTAACCCTAACCCTAACACTCTCCAAGGGCTGATGCTAACCCTAACCCTAACCCTAACACTATCCTAGGGCTGATGCTAACCCTAACCCTAACACTATCCTAGGGATGATGCTAAGCCTAACCCTAACCCTAACACTATCCTAGGGTTGATGCTAACCCTAACCCTAACACTATCCTGGGGCTGATGCTAACCCTAACCCTAACCCTAACACTATCCTAGGTCTGATGCTAACCCTAACCCTAACACTATCCTAGGGCTGATGGTAACCCTAAACCTAACCCTAATACTAACCTAGGGCTGATGCTAACCCTAACCCTAACACTATCCTAGGGCTGATGCTAACCCTAACCCTAACCCTAACACTATCCTAGGGCTGATGCTAACCCTAACCCTAACACGATCCTAGGGCTGATGCTAACCCTAACCCTAACCCTAACACTATCCTAGGCCTGATGCTAACCCTAACAGTAACACAATCCTAGGGCTGATGCTAACCCTAACCCTAATCCTAACACTATCCTAAGTCTGATGATAACCCTAGCCCTCACACTATCCTAGGCCTGATGATAACCCTAACCCTAACCTTAACACTATCCTAGGGCTGATGCTAACCCTAACCCTAAACCAAACACTATCCTAGAGCTGATGCTAACCCTAACCCTAACACTATCCTAGGCCTGATGATAACCCTAACCCTAACCCTGACACTATCCTAGGGCTGATGCTAACCCTAACCCTAACACGATCCTAGGGCTGATGCTAACCCTAACCCTAACCCTAACACTATCCTAGGCCTGATGCTAACCCTATCCCTAACCCTAACACTCTCCTAGGGCTGAGGCTAACCCTAACCCTAACACTATCCTAGGGCTGATGCTAACCCTAACCCTAACCCAAACACTATCCTAGGGTTGACGCTAACCCTAACCCTAACACTATCCTAGGGCTGATGCTAACCCTAACCCTAACCCTAACACTATCCTAGGGCTGATGCTAACCCTAACCCTAACACTATCCTAGGCCTGATGATAACCCTAACCCTAACCCTGACACTATCCTAGGGCTGATGCTAACCCTAACCCTAACATGATCCTAGGGCTGATGCTAACCCTAACCCTAACCCTAACACTATCCTAGGCCTGATGCTAACCCTATCCCTAACCCTAACACTCTCCTAGGGCTGAGGCTAACCCTAACCCTAACACTATCCTAGGGCTGATGCTAACCCTAACCCTAACCCAAACACTATCCTAGGGTTGACGCTAACCCTAACCCTAACACTATCCTAGGGCTGATGCTAACCCTAACCATAACCCTATCCCTAACACTATCCTTGGGCTGATGCTAACCCTAACCCTAACACTATCCTGGGCCTGATGCTAACCCTAACCCTAACCCTAACACTATCCTAGGGCTGATGCTAACCCTAACCCTAACACTATCCTTGGGCTGATGCTAACCCTAACCCTAACCCTAACACTATCCTAGGGCAGATGCTAACCCTAACGCTAACCCTAACACTATCCTTGAACTGATGCTAACCCTATCCCTAACCCTAACACTATCCTAGGCCTGATGATAACCCTAACCCTAACCCTAACACTATCCTAGGATTTATGTTAACCCAACCCCTAACACTATCCTAGGGCTGATGCTAAAACTAACCCTAATCCTAACACTATCCTAGGGCGGATGCTAACCCTAACCCTAACCCTAACACTATCCTAGGGCTGATGCTAACCCTAACACTAACACTATCCTAGGGCTGATGCTAACACTAACCCTGACACTAACATTATCCTAGGGCGGATGCTAACCCTAACCCTAACCCTAACACTATCCTAGGGCTAATGCAAACCCAAACACTAACACTATCCTAGGCCTGATGCTAACCCTAACCCTAACCCTAACACTATCCTAGGGCTGATGCTAACCCTAACCCTAACACTATCCTAGGGCTGATGCTAACCCTAACACTAACACTATCCTAGGGCTGATGCTAACACTAACTCTAACCCTAATACTCTCCAAGGGCTGATGCTAACCCTAACCTTAACCCTAACACTATCCTAGGGCTGATGCTAACCCTAACCCTAACTCTAACACTATCTTAGGGCTGAGGCTAACCCTAACCCTAACACTATCCTACGGCTGATGCTAACCCTAACCCTAACACTAACACTATCCTAGGGCTGATGCTAACCCTAACCCTAACACTATCCTAGGCCTGATGCTAACCCTAACCCTAACCCTAACACTATCCTAGGGGTGATGCTAACCCTAACACTATCACTATCCTAGGGCTGATGCTAACCCTAACCCTAACCCTAACACTATCCTAGGGCTGATGCTAACCCTAACCCTAACACTAGCCTTGGCCTGATGATAACCCTAACCCTAACCCTAACACTATCCTAGGGTTGATGCTAACCCTAACCCTAATACTATCCTAGGGCTGATGCTAACCCTAACCCTAACCCTAACACTATCCTTGAACTGATGCTAACCCTAACCCTAACCCTAACACTATCCTAGGCCTGATGATAACCCTAACCCTAACCCTAACACTCTCCTAGGATTTATGTTAACCCTAACCCTAGCACTATCCTAGGGTTGATGCTAACCCTAACCCTAACCCTAACACTATCCTAGGGCGGATGCTAACCCTAACCCTAACCCTAACACTATCCTAGAGCTGATGTTAACCCTAACTCTAACACTATCCTAGGCCTGATGATAACCCTAACCCTAACCCTGACACTATCCTAGGGCTGATGCTAACCCTAACCCTAACACTATCCTAGGGCTGATGCTAACACTAACCCTAACCCTAACACTATCCTAGGCCTGATGCTAACCCTATCCCTAACCCTAACACTCTCCTAGGGCTGAGGCTAACCCTAACCCTAACACTATCCTAGGGCTGATGCTAACCCTAACCCTAACCCTAACACTATCCTTGGGCTGATGCTAACCCTAACCCTAACACTATCCTGGGCCTGATGCTAACCCTAACCCTAACCCTAACACTATCCTAGGGCTGATACTAACCCTAACCCTAACACTATCCTTGGGCTGATGCTAACCCTAACCCTAACCCTAACAATATCCTAGGGCAGATGCTAACCCTAACCCTAACCCTAACACTATCGTTGGGCTGATACTAACCCTAACCCTAACACTATCCTGGGCCTGATGCTAACCCTAACCCTAACCCTAACACTATCCTAGGGCTGATACTAACCCTAACCCTAACACTATCCTTGGGCTGATGCTAACCCTAACCGTAACCCTAACAATATCCTAGGGCAGATGCTAACCCTAAGGCTAACCCTAACACTATCCTTGAACTGATGCTAACCCTAACCCTAACCCTAACACTATCCTAGGCCTGATGATAACCCTAACCCTAACCCTAACACTATCCTATGGTTTATGTTAACCCTAACCCTAACACTATCCTAGGGCTGATGCTAACCCTAACCCTAACCCTAACACTATCCTAGGGCGGATGCTAAGCCTAACCCTAACCCTAACACTATCCTAGGGCTGATGCTAACCCTAACACTAACACTATCCTAGGGCTGATGCTAACCCTAACCCTAACCCTAACATTATCCTAGGGCTGATGCTAACCCTAACCCTAACTCTAACACTATCTTAGGGCTGAGGCTAACCCTAACCCAAACACTATCCTAGGGCTGATGCTAACCCTAACCCTAACCCTAAAACTATCCTAGGGCTGATGCTAACCCTAACCCTAACACTATCCTAGGGCTGATGCTAACCCTAACCCTAACCCTAACACTATCCTAGGGCTGATGCTAACCCTAACCCTAACACTATCCTAGGGATGATGCTAAGCCTAACCCTAACCCTAACACTATCCTAGGGTTGATGCTAACCCTAACCCTAACACTATCCTAGGGCTGATGCTAACCCTAACCCTAACCCTAACACTATCCTAGGTCTGATGCTAACCCTAACCCTAACACTATCCTAGGGCTGATGGTAACCCTAAACCTAACCCTAATACTAACCTAGGGCTGATGCTAACCCTAACCCTAACACTATCCTAGGGCTGATGCTAACCCTAACCCTAACCCTAACACTATCCTAGGGCTGATGCTAACCCTAACCCTAACACGATCCTAGGGCTGATGCAAACCCTAACCCTAACCCTAACACTATCCTAGGCCTGATGCTAACCCTAACAGTAACACAATCCTAGGGCTGATGCTAACCCTAACCCTAACCCTAACACTATCCTAAGTCTGATGATAACCCTAGCCCTCACACTATCCTAGGCCTGATGATAACCCTAACCCTAACCTTAACACTATCCTAGGGCTGATGCTAACCCTAACCCTAAACCAAACACTATCCTAGAGCTGATGCTAACCCTAACCCTAACACTATCCTAGGCCTGATGATAACCCTAACCCTAACCCTGACACTATCCTAGGGCTGATGCTAACCCTAACCCTAACACGATCCTAGGGCTGATGCTAACCCTAACCCTAACCCTAACACTATCCTAGGCCTGATGCTAACCCTATCCCTAACCCTAACACTCTCCTAGGGCTGAGGCTAACCCTAACCCTAACACTATCCTAGGGCTGATGCTAACCCTAACCCTAACCCAAACACTATCCTAGGGTTGACGCTAACCCTAACCCTAACACTATCCTAGGGCTGATGCTAACCCTAACCATAACCCTAACCCTAACACTATCCTTGGGCTGATGCTAACCCTAACCCTAACACTATCCTGGGCCTGATGCTAACCCTAACACTAACCCTAACACTATCCTAGGGTTGATGCTAACCCTAACCCTAACACTATCCTAGGGCTGATGCTAACCCTAACCCTAACCCTAACACTATCTTAGGGCTGATGTTAACCCTAACCCTAACACTATCCTAGGGCTGATGCTAACCCTAACCCTAACCCTAACACTAACCTAGGGCTGATGATAACCCTAACCCTAAAACTATCCTAGGGCTGACGCTAACCCTAACCCTAACCCTAACACTATCCTAGGGCTGATGCTAACCCTAACCCTAACACTATCCTAGGGCTGATGCTAACCCTAACCCTAACCCTAACACTATCCTAGGGCTGATGCTAACCCTAACACTAACACTATCCTAGGGCTGATGCTAACCCTAACCCTAACCCTAACACTATCCTAGGGCTGATGCTAACCCTAACCCTAACCCAAACACTATCCTAGGGTTCATACTAACCCTAACCCTAACACTATCCTAGGGCTGATGCTAACCCTAACCCTAACCCTAACACTATCCTTGGGCTGATGCTAACCCTAACCCTAACACTATCCTGGGCCTGATGCTAACCCTAACCCTAACCCTAACACTATCCTAGGGCTGATGCCAACCCTAACCCTAACACTATCCTTGGGCTGATGCTAACCCTAACCCTAACCCTAACACTATCCTAGGGCAGATGCTAACCCTAACGCTAACCCTAACACTATCCTTGAACTGATGCTAACCCTAACCCGAACCCTAACACTATCCTAGGCCTGATTATAACCCTAACCCTAACCCTAACACTATCCTAGGGTTTATGTTAACCCTAACCCTAACACTATCCTAGGGCTGATGCTAACCCTATCCCTAACCCTAACACTATCCTAGGGCGGATTCTAACCCTAACACCTAACCCTAACACTCTCCTAGGGCTGATGCTAACCCTAACACTAACACTATCCTAGGGCTGATGCTAACCCTAACCCTAACCCTAACATTATCCTAGGGCGGATGCTAACCCTAACCCTAACCCTAACACTATCCTAGGGCTAATGCTAACACTAACCCTAACACTATCCTAGGCCTGATGCTAACCCTAACCCTAACCCTAACACTATCCTAGGGCTGATGCTAACCCTAACCCTAACACTATCCTAGGGCTGATGCTAACCCTAACCCTAACCCTAACACTATCTTAGGGCTGATGTTAACCCTAACCCTAACACTATCCTAGGGCTGATGCTAACCCTAACCCTAACCCTAACACTAACCTAGGGCTGATGCTAACCCTAACCCTAACACTATCCTAGGGCTGACGCTAACCCTAACCCTAACCCTAACACTATCCTGGGGCTGATGCTAACCCTAACCCTAACACTATCCTAGGGCTGATGCTAACCCTAACCCTAACCCTAACACTATCCTAGGGCTGATGCTAACCCTAACACTAACACTATCCTAGGGCTGATGCTAAACCTAACCCTAACCCTAACACTATCCTAGGGCTGATGCTAACCCTAACCCTAACCCAAACACTATCCTAGGGTTCATACTAACCCTAACCCTAACACTATCCTAGGGCTGATGCTAACCCTAACCCTAACCCTAAAACTATCCTTGGGCTGATGCTAACCCTAACCCTAACACTATCCTGGGCCTGATGCTAACCCTAACCCTAACCCTAACACTATCCTAGGGCTGATGCCAACCCTAACCCTAACACTATCCTTGGGCTGATGCTAACCCTAATCCTAACCCTAACACTATCCTAGGGCAGATGCTAACCCTAACGCTAACCCTAACACGATCCTAGGGCTGATGCTAACCCTAACCCTAACCCTAACACTATCCTAGGCCTGATGCTAACCCTATCCCTAACCCTAACACTCTCCTATGGCTGAGGCTAACCCTAACCCTAACACTATCCTAGGGCTGATGCTAACCCTAACCCTAACCCAAACACTATCCTAGGGTTGACGCTAACCCTAACCCTAACACTATCCTAGGGCTGATGCTAACCCTAACCATAACCCTAACCCTAACACTATCCTTGAACTGATGCTAACCCTAACCCTAACCCTAACACTATCCTAGGCCTGATGATAACCCTAACCCTAACCCTAACACTATCCTAGGATTTATGTTAACCCTAACCCTAACACTATCCTAGGGCTGATGCTAACCCTAACCCTAACCCTAACACTATCCTAGGGCGGATGCTAACCCTAACCCTAACCCTAACACTATCCTAGGGCTGATGCTAACCCTAACACTAACACTATCCTAGGGCTGATGCTAACCCTAACCCTAACCCTAACATTATCCTAGGGCGGAGGCTAACCCTATCCCTAACCCTAACACTATCCTAGGGCTGATGCTAACCCTAACACTAACACTATCCGAGGCCTGATGCTAACCCTAACCCTAAGACTATCCTTGGGCTGATGCTAACCCTAACCGTAACCCTAACAATATCCTAGGGCAGATGCTAACCCTAAGGCTAACCCTAACACTATCCTTGAACTGATGCTAACCCTAACCCTAACCCTAACACTATCCTAGGGCTGATGCTAACCCTAACACTAACACTATCCTAGGGCTGATGCTAACCCTAACCCTAACCCTAACACTATCCTAGGGCTTATGCTAACCCTAACCCTAACCCAAACACTATCCTAGGGTTCATACTAACCCTAACCCTAACACTATCCTAGGGCTGATGCTAACCCTAACCCTAACCCTAACACTATCCTTGGGCTGATGCTAACCCTAACCTTAACACTATCCTGGGCCTGATGATAACCCTAACCCTAACCCTGACACTATCCTAGGGCTGATGCTAACCCTAACCCTAACACGATCCTAGGGCTGATGCTAACCCTAACCCTAACCCTAACACTATCCTAGGCCTGATGCTAACCCTATCCCTAACCCTAACACTCTCCTAGGGCTGAGGCTAACCCTAACCCTAACACTATCCTAGGGCTGATGCTAACCCTAACCCTAACCCTAACATTATCCTAGGGCTGATGCTAACCCTAACCCTAACCCTAACACTAACCTGGGGCTGATGCTAACCCTAACCCTAACACTATCCTAGGGCTGACGCTAACCCTAACCCTAACCCTAACACTATCCTGGGGCTGATGCTAACCCTAACCCTAACACTATCCTAGGGCTGATGCTAACCCTAACCCTAACCCTAACACTATCCTAGGGCTGATGCTAACCCTAACCCTAACCCTAACACTATCCTAGGGCTGATGCTAACCCTAACCCTAACCCAAACACTATCCTAGGGTTCATACTAACCCTAACCCTAACACTATCCTAGGGCTGATGCTAACCCTAACCCTAACCCTAAAACTATCCTTGGGCTGATGCTAACCCTAACACTAACACTATCCTGGGCCGGATGCTAACCCTAACCCTAACCCTAACACTATCCTACGGCTGATGCCAACCCTAACCCTAACACTATCCTTGGGCTGATGCTAACCCTAACCCTAACCCTAACACTATCCTAGGGCAGATGCTAACCCTAACGCTAACCCTAACACTATCCTTGAACTGATGCTAACCCTAACCCGAACCCTAACACTATCCTAGGCCTGATGATAACCCTAACCCTAACCCTAACACTATCCTAGGGTTTATGTTAACCCTAACCCTAACACTATCCTAGGGCTGATGCTAACCCTATCCCTAACCCTAACACTATCCTAGGGCGGATTCTAACCCTAACACCTAACCCTAACACTCTCCTAGGGCTGATGCTAACCCTAACACTAACACTATCCTAGGGCTGATGCTAACCCTAACCCTAACCCTAACATTATCCTAGGGCGGATGCTAACCCTAACCCTAACCCTAACACTATCCTAGGGCTAATGCTAACACTAACCCTAACACTATCCTAGGCCTGATGCTAACCCTAACCCTAACCCTAACACTATCCTAGGGCTGATGCTAACCCTAACCCTAACACTATCCTAGGGCTGATGCTAACCCTAACCCTAACCCTAACACTATCTTAGGGCTGATGTTAACCCTAACCCTAACACTATCCTAGGGCTGATGCTAACCCTAACCCTAACCCTAACACTAACCTAGGGCTGATGCTAACCCTAACCCTAACACTATCCTAGGGCTGACGCTAACCCTAACCCTAACCCTAACACTATCCTGGGGCTGATGCTAACCCTAACCCTAACACTATCCTAGGGCTGATGCTAACCCTAACCCTAACCCTAACACTATCCTAGGGCTGATGCTAACCCTAACACTAACACTATCCTAGGGCTGATGCTAACCCTAACCCTAACCCTAACACTATCCTAGGGCTGATGCTAACCCTAACCCTAACCCAAACACTATCCTAGGGTTCATACTAACCCTAACCCTAACACTATCCTAGGGCTGATGCTAACCCTAACCCTAACCCTAAAACTATCCTTGGGCTGATGCTAACCCTAACCCTAACACTATCCTGGGCCTGATGCTAACCCTAACCCTAACCCTAACACTATCCTAGGGCTGATGCCAACCCTAACCCTAACACTATCCTTGGGCTGATGCTAACCCTAACCCTAACCCTAACACTATCCTAGGGCAGATGCTAACCCTAACGCTAACCCTAACACGATCCTAGGGCTGATGCTAACCCTAACCCTAACCCTAACACTATCCTAGGCCTGATGCTAACCCTATCCCTAACCCTAACACTCTCCTACGGCTGAGGCTAACCCTAACCCTAACACTATCCTAGGGCTGATGCTAACCCTAACCCTAACCCAAACACTATCTTAGGGTTGACGCTAAATCTAACCCTAACACTATCCTAGGGCTGATGCTAACCCTAACCATAACCCTAACCCTAACACTATCCTTGAACTGATGCTAACCCTAACCCTAACCCTAACACTATCCTAGGCCTGATGATAACCCTAACCCTAACCCTAACACTATCCTAGGATTTATGTTAACCCTAACCCTAACACTATCCTAGGGCTGATGCTAACCCTAACCCTAACCCTAACACTATCCTAGGGCGGATGCTAACCCTAACCCTAACCCTAACACTATCCTAGGGCTGATGCTAACCCTAACACTAACACTATCCTAGGGCTGATGCTAACCCTAACCCTAACCCTAACATTATCCTAGGGCGGAGGCTAACCCTATCCCTAACCCTAACACTATCCTAGGGCTGATGCTAACCCTAACACTAACACTATCCGAGGCCTGATGCTAACCCTAACCCTAAGACTATCCTTGGGCTGATGCTAACCCTAACCGTAACCCTAACAATATCCTAGGGCAGATGCTAACCCTAAGGCTAACCCTAACACTATCCTTGAACTGATGCTAACCATAACCCTAACCCTAACACTATCCTAGGCCTGATGATAACCCTAACCCTAACCCTAACACTATCCTAGGGTTTATGTTAACCCTAACCCTAACACTATCCTAGGGCTGATGCTAACCCTAACCCTAACCCTAACACTATCCTAGGGCGGATGCTAAGCCTAACCCTAACCCTAACACTATCCTAGGGCTGATGCCAACCCTAACACTAACACTATCTTAGGGCTGATGCTAACCCTAACCCTAACCCTAACATTATCCTAGGGCTGATGCTAACCCTAACCCTAACTCTAACACTATCTTAGGGCTGAGGCTAACCCTAACCCAAACACTATCCTAGGGCTGATGCTAACCCTAACCCTAACCCTAACACTATCCTAGGGCTGATGCTAACCCTAACCCTAACACTATCCTAGGCCTGATGATAACCCTAACCCTAACCCTAACACTATCCTAGGGTTTATGTTAACCCTAACCCTAACACTATCCTAGGGCTGATGCTAACCCTAACCCTAAACCTAACACTATCGTAGGGCGGATGCTAACCCTAACCCTAACCCTAACACTATCCTAGGGCTGATGCTAACCCTAACACTAACACTATCCTAGGGCTGAAGCTAACCCTAACCCTAACCCTAACACTCTCCAAGGGCTGATGCTAACCCTAACCCTAACCCTAACACTATCCTAGGGCTTATGCTAACCCTAACCCTAACACTATCCTAGGGCTGATGCTAACCCTAACCCTAACCCTAACACTATCCTAGGGCTGATGCTAACCCTAACAGTAACACAATCCTAGGGCTGATGCTAACCCTAACCCTAACCCTAACACTATCCTAAGTCTGATGATAACCCTAGCCCTCACACTATCCTAGGCCTGATGATAACCCTAACCCTAACCTTAACACTATCCTAGGGCTGATGCTAACCCTAACCCTAACGCAAACACTATCCTAGAGCTGATGCTAACCCTAACCCTAACACTATCCTAGGCCTGATGATAACCCTAACCCTAACCCTGACACTATCCTAGGGCTGATGCTAACCCTAACCCTAACACGAACCTAGGGCTGATGCTAACCCTAACCCTAACCCTAACACTATCCTAGGCCTGATGCTAACCCTATCCCTAACCCTAACACTCTCCTAGGGCTGAGGCTAACCCTAACCCTAACACTATCCTAGGGCTGATGCTAACCCTAACCCTAACCCTAACATTATCCTAGGGCTGATGCTAACCCTAACCCTAACCCTAACACTAACCTAGGGCTGATGCTAACCCTAACCCTAACACTATCCTAGGGCTGACGCTAACCCTAACCCTAACCCTAACACTATCCTGGGGCTGATGCTAACCCTAACCCTAACACTATCCTAGGGCTGATGCTAACCCTAACCCTAACCCTAACACTATCCTAGGGCTGATGCTAACCCTAACACTAACACTATCCTAGGGCTGATGCTAACCCTAACCCTAACCCTAACACTATCCTAGGGCTGATGCTAACCCTAACCCTAACCCAAACACTATCCTAGGGTTCATACTAACCCTAACCCTAACACTATCCTAGGGCTGATGCTAACCCTAACCCTAACCCTAAAACTATCCTTGGGCTGATGCTAACCCTAACACTAACACTATCCTGGGCCTGATGCTAACCCTAACCCTAACCCTAACACTATCCTAGGGCTGATGCCAACCCTAACCCTAACACTATCCTTGGGCTGATGCTAACCCTAACCCTAACCCTAACACTATCCTAGGGCAGATGCTAACCCTAACGCTAACCCTAACACTATCCTTGAACTGATGCTAACCCTAACCCGAACCCTAACACTATCCTAGGCCTGATGATAACCCTAACCCTAACCCTAACACTATCCTAGGTTTTATGTTAACCCTAACCCTAACACTATCCTAGGGCTGATGCTAACCCTATCCCTAACCCTAACACTATCCTAGGGCGGATTCTAACCCTAACACCTAACCCTAACACTCTCCTAGGGCTGATGCTAACCCTAACACTAACACTATCCTAGGGCTGATGCTAACCCTAACCCTAACCCTAACATTATCCTAGGGCGGATGCTAACCCTAACCCTAACCCTAACACTATCCTAGGGCTAATGCTAACACTAACCCTAACACTATCCTAGGCCTGATGCTAACCCTAACCCTAACCCTAACACTATCCTAGGGCTGATGCTAACCCTAACCCTAACACTATCCTAGGGCTGATGCTAAACCTAACCCTAACCCTAACACTATCCTAGGGCTGATGCTAACCCTAACCCTAACACTATCCTAGGGCTGATGCTAACCCTAACCCTAACCCTAACACTATCTTAGGGCTGATGTTAACCCTAACCCTAACACTATCCTAGGGCTGATGCTAACCCTAACCCTAACCCTAACACTAACCTAGGGCTGATGCTAACCCTAACCCTAACACTATCCTAGGGCTGACGCTAACCCTAACCCTAACCCTAACACTATCCTAGGGCTGATGCTAACCCTAACCCTAACCCTAACACTATCCTAGGGCTGATGCTAACCCTAACCCTAACTCTAACACTATCTTAGGGCTGAGGCTAACCCTAACCCTAACACTATCCTACGGCTGATGCTAACCCGAAGCCTAACCCTAACACTATCCTAGGGCTGATGCTAACCCTAACCATAACACTATCCTAGTCCTGATGCTAACCCTAACCCTAACCCTAACTCTATCCTAGGGTTGATGCTAACCCTAACCCTAACACTATCCTAGGGCTGATGCTAACCCTAACCCTAACCCTAACACTATCCTAGGGCTGATGCTAACCCTAACCCTAACACTATCCTAGGCCTGATGATAACCCTAACCCTAACCCTAACACTATCCTAGGGCTGATGCTAACCCTAACCCTAACAATATCCTAGGGCTGATGCTAACCCTAACCCTAACCCTAACACTATCCTAAGTCTGATGATAACCCTAGCCCTCACACTATCCTAGGCCTGATGATACCCCTAACCCTAACCTTAACACTATCCTAGGGCTGATGCTAACCCTAACCCTAACCCTGACACTATCCTAGGGCTGATGCTAACCCTAACCCTAACACGATCCTAGGGCTGATGCTAACCCTAACCCTAACCCTAACACTATCCTAGGCCTGATGCTAACCCTATCCCTAACCCTAACACTCTCCTAGGGCTGAGGCTAACCCTAACCCTAACACTATCCTAGGGCTGATGCTAACCCTAACCCTAACCCTAACACTATCCTAGGGTTGATGCTAACTCTAACCCTAACACTATCCAAGGCTGATGCTAACCCTAACCCTAACCCAAACACTATCCTAGGGTTCATACTAACCCTAACCCTAACACTATCCTAGGGCTGATGCTAACCCTAACCCTAACCCTAACACTATCCTTGGGCTGATGCTAACCCTAACCCTAACACTATCCTGGGCCTGATGCTAACCCTAACCCTAACCCTAACACTATCCTAGGGCTGATGCCAACCCTAACCCTAACACTATCCTTGGGCTGATGCTAACCCTAACCCTAACCCTAACACTATCCTAGGGCAGATGCTAACCCTAACGCTAACCCTAACACTATCCTTGAACTGATGCTAACCTTAACCCGAACCCTAACACTATCCTAGGCCTGATTATAACCCTAACCCTAACCCTAACACTATCCTAGGGTTTATGTTAACCCTAACCCTAACACTATCCTAGGGCTGATGCTAACCCTATCCCTAACCCTAACACTATCCTAGGGCGGATTCTAACCCTAACCCTAACCCTAAAACTATCCTAGGGCTGATGCTAACCCTAACACTAACACTATCCTAGGGCTGATGCTAACCCTAACCCTAACCCTAACATTATCCTAGGGCGGATGCTAACCCTAACCCTAACCCTAACACTATCCTAGGGCTAATGCTAACCCTAACACTAACACTATCCTAGGCCTGATGCTAACCCTAACCCTAACCCTAACACTATCCTAGGGCTGATGCTAACCCTAACCCTAACACTATCCTAGGGCTGATGCTAACCCTAACCCTAACCCTAACACTATCTTAGGGCTGATGTTAACCCTAACCCTAACACTATCCTAGGGCTGATGCTAACCCTAACCCTAACCCTAACACTAACCTAGGGCTGATGCTAACCCTAACCCTAACACTATCCTAGGGCTGACGCTAACCCTAACCCTAACACTAACACTATCCTGGGGCTGATGCTAACCCTAACCCTAACACTATCCTAGGGCTGATGCTAACCCTAACCCTAACCCTAACACTATCCTAGGGTTTATGTTAACCCTAACCCTAACACTATCCTAGGGCTGATGCTAACCCTAACTCTAACCCTAACACTATCCTAGGGCGGATTCTAACCCTAACCCTAACCCTAACACTATCCTAGGGCTGATGCTAACCCTAACACTAACACTATCCTAGGGCTGATGCTAACCCTAACCCTAACCCTAACATTATCCTAGGGCGGATGCTAACCCTAACCCTAACCCTAACACTATCCTAGGGCTAATGCTAACCCTAACACTAACACTATCCTAGGCCTGATGCTAACCCTAACCCTAACCCTAACACTATCCTAGGGCTGATGCTAACCCTAACCCTAACCCTAACACTATCCTAGGGCTGATGCTAACCCTAACCCTAACACTATCCTAGGCCTGATGATAACCCTAACCCTAACCCTAACACTATCCTAGGGCTGATGCTAACCCTAACCCTAACAATATCCTAGGGCTGATGCTAACCCTAACCCTAACCCTAACACTATCCTAAGTCTGATGATAACCCTAGCCCTCACACTATCCTAGGCCTGATGATACCCCTAACCCTAACCTTAACACTATCCTAGGGCTGATGCTAACCCTAACCCTAACCCTGACACTATCCTAGGGCTGATGCTAACCCTAACCCTAACACGATCCTAGGGCTGATGCTAACCCTAACCCTAACCCTAACACTATCCTAGGCCTGATGCTAACCCTATCCCTAACCCTAACACTCTCCTAGGGCTGAGGCTAACCCTAACCCTAACACTATCCTAGGGCTGATGCTAACCCTAACCCTAACCCTAACACTATCCTAGGGTTGATGCTAACTCTAACCCTAACACTATCCAAGGCTGATGCTAACCCTAACCCTAACCCAAACACTATCCTAGGGTTCATACTAACCCTAACCCTAACACTATCCTAGGGCTGATGCTAACCCTAACCCTAACCCTAACACTATCCTTGGGCTGATGCTAACCCTAACCCTAACACTATCCTGGGCCTGATGCAAACCCTAACCCTAACCCTAACACTATCCTAGGGCTGATGCCAACCCTAACCCTAACACTATCCTTGGGCTGATGCTAACCCTAACCCTAACCCTAACACTATCCTAGGGCAGATGCTAACCCTAACGCTAACCCTAACACTATCCTTGAACTGATGCTAACCCTAACCCGAACCCTAACACTATCCTAGGCCTGATTATAACCCTAACCCTAACCCTAACACTATCCTAGGGTTTATGTTAACCCTAACCCTAACACTATCCTAGGGCTGATGCTAACCCTATCCCTAACCCTAACACTATCCTAGGGCGGATTCTAACCCTAACCCTAACCCTAACACTATCCTAGGGCTGATGCTAACCCTAACACTAACACTATCCTAGGGCTGATGCTAACCCTAACCCTAACCCTAACATTATCCTAGGGCGGATGCTAACCCTAACCCTAACCCTAACACTATCCTAGGGCTAATGCTAACCCTAACCCTAACACTATCCTAGGCCTGATGCTAACCCTAACCCTAACCCTAACACTATCCTAGGGCTGATGCTAACCCTAACCCTAACACTATCCTAGGGCTGATGCTAACCCTAACCCTAACCCTAACACTATCTTAGGGCTGATGTTAACCCTAACCCTAACACTATCCTAGGGCTGATGCTAACCCTAACCCTAACCCTAACACTATCCTAGGGCTGATGCTAACCCTAACCCTAACTGTAACTCTATCCTAGGGCTGATGCTAACCCTAACCCTAACCCAAACACTGTCCTAGGGTTCATACTAACCCTAACCCTAACACTATCCTAGGGCTGATGCTAACCCTAACCCTAACCCTAAAACTATCCTTGGGCTGATGCTAACCCTAACCCTAACACTATCCTGGGCCTGATGCTAACCCTAACCCTAACCCTAACACTATCCTAGGGCTGATGCCAACCCTAACCATAACACTATCCTTGGGCTGATGCTAACCCTAACCCTAACCCTAACACTATCCTAGGGCAGATGCTAACCCTATCGCTAACCCTAACACTATCCTTGAACTGATGCTAACCCTAACCCGAACCCTAACACTATCCTAGGCCTGATGATAACCCTAACCCTAACCCTAACACTATCCTAGGGTTTATGTTAACCCTAACCCTAACACTATCCTAGGGCTGATGCTAACCCTAACCCTAACCCTAACACTATCCTAGGGCGGATTCTAACCCTAACCCTAACCCTAACACTATCCTAGGGCTGATGCTAACCCTAACACTAACACTATCCTAGGGCTGATGCTAACCCTAACCCTAACCCTAACATTATCCTAGGGCGGATGCTAACCCTAACCCTAACCCTAACACTATCCTAGGGCTAATGCTAACCCTAACACTAACACTATCCTAGGCCTGATGCTAACCCTAACCCTAACCCTAACACTATCCTAGGGCTGATGCTAACCCTAACCCTAACACTATCCTAGGGCTGATGCTAACCCTAACACTAACACTATCCTAGGGCTGATTCTAACCCTAACCCTAACCCTAACACTCTCCAAGGGCTGATGCTAACCCTAACCCTAACCCTAACACTATCCTAGGGCTGATGCTAACCCTAACCCTAACTCTAACACTATCTTAGGGCTGATGCTAACCCTAACCCTAACACTATTCTAGGGCTGATGCTAACCCTAACCCTAACCCTAACACTATCCTAGGGCTGATGCTAACCCTAACCCTAACTCTAACACTATCTTAGGGCTGAGGCTAACCCTAACCCTAACACTATCCTACGGCTGATGCTAACCCGAAGCCTAACCCTAACACTATCCTAGGGCTGATGCTAACCCTAACCATAACACTATCCTAGTCCTGATGCTAACCCTAACCCTAACCCTAACTCTATCCTAGGGTTGATGCTAACCCTAACCCTGACACTATCCTAGGGCTGATGCTAACCCTAACCCTAACCCTAACACTATCCTAGGGCTGATGCTAACCCTAACCCTAACACTATCCTAGGCCTGATGATAACCCTAACCCTAACCCTAACACTATCCTAGGGCTGATGCTAACCCTAACCCTAACAATATCCTAGGGCTGATGCTAACCCTAACCCTAACCCTAACACTATCCTAAGTCTGATGATAACCCTAGCCCTCACACTATCCTAGGCCTGATGATAACCCTAACCCTAACCTTAACACTATCCTAGGGCTGATGCTAACCCTAACCCTAACCCTGACACTATCCTAGGGCTGATGCTAACCCTAACCCTAACACGATCCTAGGGCTGATGCTAACCCTAACCCTAACCCTAACACTATCCTAGGCCTGATGCTAACCCTATCCCTAACCCTAACACTCTCCTAGGGCTGAGGCTAACCCTAACCCTAACACTATCCTAGGGCTGATGCTAACCCTAACCCTAACCCTAACACTATCCTAGGGTTGATGCTAACTCTAACCCTAACACTATCCTAGGGCTGATGCTAACCCTAACCCTAACCCTAACACTATCCTTGGGCTGATACTAACCCTAACCCTAACACTATCCTGGGCCTGATGCTAACCCTAACCCTAACCCTAACACTATCCTAGGGCTGATGCTAACCCTAACCCTAACACTATCCTAGGGCTGATGCTAACCCTAACGCTAACCCTAACAATATCCTTGAACTGATGCTAACCCTAACCCGAACCCTAACACTATCCTAGGCCTGATGATAACCCTAACCCTAACCCTAACACTATCCTAGGGTTTATGTTAACCCTAACCCTAACACTATCCTTGGGCTGATGCTAACCCTAACCCTAACACTATCCTGGGCCTGATGCTAACCCTAACCCTAACCCTAACACTATCCTAGGGCTGATGCTAACCCTAACCCTAACACTATCCTAGGGCTGATGCTAACCCTAAGACTAACACTATCCTAGGGCTGATGCTAACCCTAACCCTAACCCTAACACTCTCCAAGGGCTGATGCTAACCCTAACAGTAACCCTAACACTATCCTAGGGCTGATGCTAACCCTAACCCTAACTCTAACACTATCTTAGGGATGAGGCTAACCCTAACCCTAACACTATCCTACGGCTGATGCTAACCCTAACCCTAACACTAACACTATCCTAGGGCTGATGCTAACCCTAACCCTAACACTATCCTAGGCCTGATGCTATCCCAAACCCTAACCCTAACACTATCCTAGGGTTGATGCTAACCCTAACCCTAACACTATCCTAGGGCTGATGCTAACCCTAACCCTAACCCTAACACTATCCTAGGGCTGATGCTAACCCTAACCCTAACTCTAACACTATCTTAGGGCTGAGGCTAACCCTAACCCTAACACTATTCTACGGCTGATGCTAACCCGAACCCTAACCCTAACACTATCCTAGGGCTGATGCTAACCCTAACCATAACACTATCCTAGTCCTGATGCTAACCCTAACCCTAACCCTAACTCTATCCTAGGGTTGATGCTAACCCTAACCCTAACACTATCCTAGGGCTGATGCTAACCCTAACCCTAACCCTAACACTATCCTAGGGCTGATGCTAACCCTAACCCTAACACTATCCTAGGCCTGATGATAACCCTAACCCTAACCCTGACACTATCCTAGGGCTGATGCTAACCCTAACCCTAACATGATCCTAGGGCTGATGCTAACCCTAACCCTAACCCTAACACTATCCTAGGCCTGATGCTAACCCTATCCCTAACCCTAACACTCTCCTAGGGCTGAGGCTAACCCTAACCCTAACACTATCCTAGGGCTGATGCTAAACCTAACCCTAACCCAAACACTATCCTAGGGTTGACGCTAACCCTAACCCTAACACTATCCTAGGGCTTATGCTAACCCTAACCATAACCCTATCCCTAACACTATCCTTGGGCTGATGCTAACCCTAACCCTAACACTATCCTGGGCCTGATGCTAACCCTAACCCTAACCCTAACACTATCCTAGGGCTGATGCTAACCCTAACCCTAACACTATCCTTGGGCTGATGCTAACCCTATCCCTAACCCTAACACTATCCTAGGGCTGATGCTAACCCTAACACTAACACTATCCTAGGGCTGATGCTAACCCTAACCCTAACCCTAACACTATCCTAGGGCTGATGCTAACCCTAACCCTAACCCAAACACTATCCTAGGGTTCATACTAACCCTAACCCTAACACTATCCTAGGGCTGATGCTAACCCTAACCCTAACCCTAAAACTATCCTTGGGCTGATGCTAACCCTAACACTAACACTATCCTGGGCCTGATGCTAACCCTAACCCTAACCCTAACACTATCCTAGGGCTGATGCCAACCCTAACCCTAACACTATCCTTGGGCTGATGCTAACCCTAACCCTAACCCTAACACTATCCTAGGGCAGATGCTAACCCTAACGCTAACCCTAACACTATCCTTGAACTGATGCTAACCCTAACCCGAACCCTAACACTATCCTAGGCCTGATGATAACCCTAACCCTAACCCTAACACTATCCTAGGGTTTATGTTAACCCTAACCCTAACACTATCCTAGGGCTGATGCTAACCCTATCCCTAACCCTAACACTATCCTAGGGCGGATTCTAACCCTAACACCTAACCCTAACACTCTCCTAGGGCTGATGATAACCCTAACACTAACACTATCCTAGGGCTGATGCTAACCCTAACCCTAACCCTAACATTATCCTAGGGCGGATGCTAACCCTAACCCTAACACTAACACTATCCTAGGGCTAATGCTAACACTAACCCTAACACTATCCTAGGCCTGATGCTAACCCTAACCCTAACCCTAACACTATCCTAGGGCTGATGCTAACCCTAACCCTAACACTATCCTAGGGCTGATGCTAAACCTAACCCTAACCCTAACACTATCCTAGGGCTGATGCTAACCCTAACCCTAACCCTAACATTATCCTAGGGCGGATGCTAACCCTAACCCTAACACTAACACTATCCTAGGGCTAATGCTAACACTAACCCTAACACTATCCTAGGCCTGATGCTAACCCTAACCCTAACCCTAACACTATCCTAGGGCTGATGCTAACCCTAACCCTAACACTATCCTAGGGCTGATGCTAAACCTAACCCTAACCCTAACACTATCCTACGGCTGATGCTAACCCGAAGCCTAACCCTAACACTATCCTAGGGCTGATGCTAACCCTAACCATAACACTATCCTAGTCCTGATGCTAACCCTAACCCTAACCCTAACTCTATCCTAGGGTTGATGCTAACCCTAACCCTAACACTATCCTAGGGCTGATGCTAACCCTAACCCTAACCCTAACACTATCCTAGGGCTGATGCTAACCCTAACCCTAACACTATCCTAGGCCTGATGATAACCCTAACCCTAACCCTAACACTATCCTAGGGCTGATGCTAACCCTAACCCTAACAATATCCTAGGGCTGATGCTAACCCTAACCCTAACCCTAACACTATCCTAAGTCTGATGATAACCCTAGCCCTCACACTATCCTAGGCCTGATGATACCCCTAACCCTAACCTTAACACTATCCTAGGGCTGATGCTAACCCTAACCCTAACCCTGACACTATCCTAGGGCTGATGCTAACCCTAACCCTAACACGATCCTAGGGCTGATGCTAACCCTAACCCTAACCCTAACACTATCCTAGGCCTGATGCTAACCCTATCCCTAACCCTAACACTCTCCTAGGGCTGAGGCTAACCCTAACCCTAACACTATCCTAGCGCTGATGCTAACCCTAACCCTAACCCTAACACTATCCTAGGGTTGATGCTAACTCTAACCCTAACACTATCCAAGGCTGATGCTAACCCTAACCCTAACCCAAACACTATCCTAGGGTTCATACTAACCCTAACCCTAACACTATCCTAGGGCTGATGCTAACCCTAACCCTAACCCTAACACTATCCTTGGGCTGATGCTAACCCTAACCCTAACACTATCCTGGGCCTGATGCTAACCCTAACCCTAACCCTAACACTATCCTAGGGCTGATGCCAACCCTAACCCTAACACTATCCTTGGGCTGATGCTAACCCTAACCCTAACCCTAACACTATCCTAGGGCAGATGCTAACCCTAACGCTAACCCTAACACTATCCTTGAACTGATGCTAACCCTAACCCGAACCCTAACACTATCCTAGGCCTGATTATAACCCTAACCCTAACCCTAACACTATCCTAGGGTTTATGTTAACCCTAACCCTAACACTATCCTAGGGCTGATGCTAACCCTATCCCTAACCCTAACACTATCCTAGGGCGGATTCTAACCCTAACCCTAACCCTAAAACTATCCTAGGGCTGATGCTAACCCTAACACTAACACTATCCTAGGGCTGATGCTAACCCTAACCCTAACCCTAACATTATCCTAGGGCGGATGCTAACCCTAACCCTAACCCTAACACTATCCTAGGGCTGATGCTAACCCTAACCCTAACCCTAACATTATCCTAGGGCGGATGCTAACCCTAACCCTAACCCTAACACTATCCTAGGGCTAATGCTAACCCTAACACTAACACTATCCTAGGCCTGATGCTAACCCTAACCCTAACCCTAACACTATCCTAGGGCTGATGCTAACCCTAGCCCTAACACTATCCTAGGGCTGATGCTAACCCTAACCCTAACCCTAACACTATCTTAGGGCTGATGTTAACCCTAACCCTAACACTATCCTAGGGCTGATGCTAACCCTAACCCTAACCCTAACACTAACCTAGGGCTGATGCTAACCCTAACCCTAACACTATCCTAGGGCTGACGCTAACCCTAACCCTAACCCTAACACTATCCTGGGGCTGATGCTAACCCTAACCCTAACACTATCCTAGGGCTGATGCTAACCCTAACCCTAACCCTAACACTATCCTAGGGTTTATGATAACCCTAACCCTAACACTATCCTAGGGCTGATGCTAACCCTAACTCTAACCCTAACACTATCCTAGGGCGGATTCTAACCCTAACCCTAACCCTAACACTATCCTAGGGCTGATGCTAACCCTAACACTAACACTATCCTAGGGCTGATGCTAACCCTAACCCTAACCCTAACATTATCCTAGGGCGGATGCTAACCCTAACCCTAACCCTAACACTATCCTAGGGCTAATGCTAACCCTAACACTAACACTATCCTAGGCCTGATGCTAACCCTAACCCTAACCCTAACACTATCCTAGGGCTGATGCTAACCCTAACCCTAACCCTAACACTATCCTAGGGCTGATGCTAACCCTAACCCTAACACTATCCTAGGCCTGATGATAACCCTAACCCTAACCCTAACACTATCCTAGGGCTGATGCTAACCCTAACCCTAACAATATCCTAGGGCTGATGCTAACCCTAACCCTAACCCTAACACTATCCTAAGTCTGATGATAACCCTAGCCCTCACACTATCCTAGGCCTGATGATACCCCTAACCCTAACCTTAACACTATCCTAGGGCTGATGCTAACCCTAACCCTAACCCTGACACTATCCTAGGGCTGATGCTAACCCTAACCCTAACACGATCCTAGGGCTGATGCTAACCCTAACCCTAACCCTAACACTATCCTAGGCCTGATGCTAACCCTATCCCTAACCCTAACACTCTCCTAGGGCTGAGGCTAACCCTAACCCTAACACTATCCTAGGGCTGATGCTAACCCTAACCCTAACCCTAACACTATCCTAGGGTTGATGCTAACTCTAACCCTAACACTATCCAAGGCTGATGCTAACCCTAACCCTAACCCAAACACTATCCTAGGGTTCATACTAACCCTAACCCTAACACTATCCTAGGGCTGATGCTAACCCTAACCCTAACCCTAACACTATCCTTGGGCTGATGCTAACCCTAACCCTAACACTATCCTGGGCCTGATGCTAACCCTAACCCTAACCCTAACACTATCCTAGGGCTGATGCCAACCCTAACCCTAACACTATCCTTGGGCTGATGCTAACCCTAACCCTAACCCTAACACTATCCTAGGGCAGATGCTAACCCTAACGCTAACCCTAACACTATCCTTGAACTGATGCTAACCCTAACCCGAACCCTAACACTATCCTAGGCCTGATTATAACCCTAACCCTAACCCTAACACTATCCTAGGGTTTATGTTAACCCTAACCCTAACACTATCCTAGGGCTGATGCTAACCCTATCCCTAACCCTAACACTATCCTAGGGCGGATTCTAACCCTAACCCTAACCCTAACACTATCCTAGGGCTGATGCTAACCCTAACACTAACACTATCCTAGGGCTGATGCTAACCCTAACCCTAACCCTAACATTATCCTAGGGCGGATGCTAACCCTAACCCTAACCCTAACACTATCCTAGGGCTAATGCTAACCCTAACCCTAACACTATCCTAGGCCTGATGCTAACCCTAACCCTAACCCTAACACTATCCTAGGGCTGATGCTAACCCTAACCCTAACACTATCCTAGGGCTGATGCTAACCCTAACCCTAACCCTAACACTATCTTAGGGCTGATGTTAACCCTAACCCTAACACTATCCTAGGGCTGATGCTAACCCTAACCCTAACCCTAACACTAACCTAGGGCTGATGCTAACCCTAACCCTAACACTATCCTAGGGCTGACGCTAACCCTAACCCTAACCCTAACACTATCCTGGGGCTGATGCTAACCCTAACCCTAACACTATCCTAGGGCTGATGCTAACCCTAACCCTAACCCTAACACTATCCTAGGGCTGATGCTAACCCTAACACTAACACTATCCTAGGGCTGATGCTAACCCTAACCCTAACTGTAACACTATCCTAGGGCTGATGCTAACCCTAACCCTAACCCAAACACTGTCCTAGGGTTCATACTAACCCTAACCCTAACACTATCCTAGGGCTGATGCTAACCCTAACCCTAACCCTAAAACTATCCTTGGGCTGATGCTAACCCTAACCCTAACACTATCCTGGGCCTGATGCTAACCCTAACCCTAACCCTAACACTATCCTAGGGCTGATGCCAACCCTAACCCTAACACTATCCTTGGGCTGATGCTAACCCTAACCCTAACCCTAACACTATCCTAGGGCAGATGCTAACCCTATCGCTAACCCTAACACTATCCTTGAACTGATGCTAACCCTAACCCGAACCCTAACACTATCCTAGGCCTGATGATAACCCTAACCCTAACCCTAACACTATCCTAGGGTTTATGTTAACCCTAACCCTAACACTATCCTAGGGCTGATGCTAACCCTAACCCTAACCCTAACACTATCCTAGGGCGGATTCTAACCCTAACCCTAACCCTAACACTATCCTAGGGCTGATGCTAACCCTAACACTAACACTATCCTAGGGCTGATGCTAACCCTAACCCTAACCCTAACATTATCCTAGGGCGGATGCTAACCCTAACCCTAACCCTAACACTATCCTAGGGCTAATGCTAACCCTAACACTAACACTAATCTAGGCCTGATGCTAACCCTAACCCTAACCCTAACACTATCCTAGGGCTGATGCTAACCCTAACCCTAACACTATCCTAGGGCTGATGCTAACCCTAACACTAACACTATCCTAGGGCTGATTCTAACCCTAACCCTAACCCTAACACTCTCCAAGGGCTGATGCTAACCCTAACCCTAACCCTAACACTATCCTAGGGCTGATGCTAACCCTAACCCTAACTCTAACACTATCTTAGGGCTGATGCTAACCCTAACCCTAACACTATTCTAGGGCTGATGCTAACCCTAACCCTAACCCTAACACTATCCTAGGGCTGATGCTAACCCTAACCCTAACTCTAACACTATCTTAGGGCTGAGGCTAACCCTAACCCTAACACTATCCTACGGCTGATGCTAACCCGAAGCCTAACCCTAACACTATCCTAGGGCTGATGCTAACCCTAACCATAACACTATCCTAGTCCTGATGCTAACCCTAACCCTAACCCTAACTCTATCCTAGGGTTGATGCTAACCCTAACCCTGACACTATCCTAGGGCTGATGCTAACCCTAACCCTAACCCTAACACTATCCTAGGGCTGATGCTAACCCTAACCCTAACACTATCCTAGGCCTGATGATAACCCTAACCCTAACCCTAACACTATCCTAGGGCTGATGCTAACCCTAACCCTAACAATATCCTAGGGCTGATGCTAACCCTAACCCTAAACCTAACACTATCCTAAGTCTGATGATAACCCTAGCCCTCACACTATCCTAGGCCTGATGATAACCCTAACCCTAACCTTAACACTATCCTAGGGCTGATGCTAACCCTAACCCTAACCCTGACACTATCCTAGGGCTGATGCTAACCCTAACCCTAACACGATCCTAGGGCTGATGCTAACCCTAACCCTAACCCTAACACTATCCTAGGCCTGATGCTAACCCTATCCCTAACCCTAACACTCTCCTAGGGCTGAGGCTAACCCTAACCCTAACACTATCCTAGGGCTGATGCTAACCCTAACCCTAACCCTAACACTATCCTAGGGTTGATGCTAACTCTAACCCTAACACTATCCTAGGGCTGATGCTAACCCTAACCCTAACCCTAACACTATCCTTGGGCTGATGCTAACCCTAACCCTAACACTATCCTGGGCCTGATGCTAACCCTAACCCTAACCCTAACACTATCCTAGGGCTGATGCTAACCCTAACCCTAACACTATCCTAGGGCTGATGCTAACCCTAACGCTAACCCTAACAATATCCTTGAACTGATGCTAACCCTAACCCGAACCCTAACACTATCCTAGGCCTGATGATAACCCTAACCCTAACCCTAACACTATCCTAGGGTTTATGTTAACCCTAACCCTAACACTATCCTTGGGCTGATGCTAACCCTAACCCTAACACTATCCTGGGCCTGATGCTAACCCTAACCCTAACCCTAACACTATCCTAGGGCTGATGCTAACCCTAACCCTAACACTATCCTAGGGCTGATGCTAACCCTAAGACTAACACTATCCTAGGGCTGATGCTAACCCTAACCCTAACCCTAACACTCTCCAAGGGCTGATGCTAACCCTAACAGTAACCCTAACACTATCCTAGGGCTGATGCTAACCCTAACCCTAACTCTAACACTATCTTAGGGATGAGGCTAACCCTAACCCTAACACTATCCTACGGCTGATGCTAACCCTAACCCTAACACTAACACTATCCTAGGGCTGATGCTAACCCTAACCCTAACACTATCCTAGGCCTGATGCTATGCCAAACCCTAACCCTAACACTATCCTAGGGTTGATGCTAACCCTAACCCTAACACTATCCTAGGGCTGATGCTAACCCTAACCCTAACCCTAACACTATCCTAGGGCTGATGCTAACCCTAACCCTAACTCTAACACTATCTTAGGGCTGAGGCTAACCCTAACCCTAACACTATCCTACGGCTGATGCTAACCCGAACCCTAACCCTAACACTATCCTAGGGCTGATGCTAACCCTAACCATAACACTATCCTAGTCCTGATGCTAACCCTAACCCTAACCCTAACTCTATCCTAGGGTTGATGCTAACCCTAACCCTAACACTATCCTAGGGCTGATGCTAACCCTAACCCTAACCCTAACACTATCCTAGGGCTGATGCTAACCCTAACCCTAACACTATCCTAGGCCTGATGATAACCCTAACCCTAACCCTGACACTATCCTAGGGCTGATGCTAACCCTAACCCTAACATGATCCTAGGGCTGATGCTAACCCTAACCCTAACCCTAACACTATCCTAGGCCTGATGCTAACCCTATCCCTAACCCTAACACTCTCCTAGGGCTGAGGCTAACCCTAACCCTAACACTATCCTAGGGCTGATGCTAAACCTAACCCTAACCCAAACACTATCCTAGGGTTGACGCTAACCCTAACCCTAACACTATCCTAGGGCTGATGCTAACCCTAACCATAACCCTATCCCTAACACTATCCTTGGGCTGATGCTAACCCTAACCCTAACACTATCCTGGGCCTGATGCTAACCCTAACCCTAACCCTAACACTATCCTAGGGCTGATGCTAACCCTAACCCTAACACTATCCTTGGGCTGATGCTAACCCTAACCCTAACCCTAACACTATCCTAGGGCAGATGCTAACCCTAACGCTAACCCTAACACTATCCTTGAACTGATGCTAACCCTAACCCTAACCCTAACACTATCCTAGGCCTGATGATAACCCTAACCCTAACCCTAACACTATCCTAAGATTTATGTTAACCCAAACCCTAACACTATCCTAGGGCTGATGCTAACCCTAACCCTAATCCTAACACTATCCTAGGGCGGATGCTAACCCTAACCCTAACCCTAACACTATCCTAGGGCTGATGCTAACCCTAACACTAACACTATCCTAGGGCTGATGCTAACCCTAACCCTAACACTAACATTATCCTAGGGCGGATGCTAACCCTAACCCTAACCCTAACACTATCCTAGGGCTAATGCAATCCCAAACACTAACACTATCCTAGGCCTTATGCTAACCCTAACCCTAACCCTAACACTATCCTAGGGCTGATGCTAACCCTAACCCTAACACTATCCTAGGGCTGATGCTAACCCTAACACTAACACTATCCTAGGGCTGATGCTAACACTAACTCTAACCCTAATACTCTCCAAGGGCTGATGCTAACCCTAACCTTAACCCTAACACTATCCTAGGGCTGATGCTAACCCTAACCCTAACTCTAACACTATCTTAGGGCTGAGGCTAACCCTAACCCTAACACTATCCTACGGCTGATGCTAACCCTAACCCTAACACTAACACTATCCTAGGGCTGATGCTAACCCTAACCCTAACACTATCCTAGGCCTGATGCTAACCCTAACCCTAACCCTAACACTATCCTTGGGGTGATGCTAACCCTAAAACTATCACTATCCTAGGGCTGATGCTAACCCTAACGTTAACCCTAACGCTATCCTTGAACTGATGCTAACCCTAACCCTAACCCTAACACTATCCTAGGCCTGATGATAACCCTAACCCTAACCCTAACACTATCCTAGGGTTTATGTTAACCCTAACCCTAACACTATCCTAGGGCTGATGCTAACCCTAACCCTAAACCTAACACTATCGTAGGGCGGATGCTAACCCTAACCCTAACCCTAACACTATCCTAGGGCTGATGCTAACCCTAACACTAACACTATCCTAGGGCTGAAGCTAACCCTAACCCTAACCCTAACACTCTCCAAGGGCTGATGCTAACCCTAACCCTAACCCTAACACTATCCTAGGGCTGATGCTAACCCTAACCCTAACACTATCCTAGGGATGATGCTAAGCCTAACCCTAACCCTAACACTATCCTAGGGTTGATGCTAACCCTAACCCTAACACTATCCTAGGGCTGATGCTAACCCTAACCCTAACCCTAACACTATCCTAGGTCTGATGCTAACCCTAACCCTAACACTATCCTAGGGCTGATGCTAACCCTAAACCTAACCCTAATACTAACCTAGGGCTGATGCTAACCCTAACCCTAACACTATCCTAGGGCTGATGCTAACCCTAACCCTAACCCTAACACTATCCTAGGGCTGATGCTAACCCTAACCCTAACACTATCCTAGGGCTGATGCTAAGCCTAACCCTAACCCTAACACTATCCTAGGGCTGATGCTAACCCTAACAGTAACACAATCCTAGGGCTGATGCTAACCCTAACCCTAACCCTAACACTATCCTAAGTCTGATGATAACCCTAGCCCTCATACTATCCTAGGCCTGATGATAACCCTAACCCTAACCTTAACACTATCCTAGGGCTGATGCTAACCCTAACCCTAACCCAAACACTATCCTAGAGCTGATGCTAACCCTAACCCTAACACTATCCTAGGCCTGATGATAACCCTAACCCTAACCCTGACACTATCCTAGGGCTGATGCTAACCCTAACCCTAACACGATCCTAGGGCTGATGCTAACCCTAACCCTAACCCTAACACTATCCTAGGCCTGATGCTAACCCTATCCCTAACCCTAACACTCTCCTAGGGCTGAGGCTAACCCTAACCCTAACACTATCCTAGGGCTGATGCTAACCCTAACCCTAACCCAAACACTATCCTAGGGTTGACGCTAACCCTAACCCTAACACTATCCTAGGGCTGATGCTAACCCTAACCATAACCCTAACCCTAACACTATCCGTGGGCTGATGCTAACCCTAACCCTAACACTATCCTGGGCCTGATGCTAACCCTAACCCTAACCCTAACACTATCCTAGGGCTGATGCTAACCCTAACCCTAACACTATCCTTGGGCTGATGCTAACCCTAACCCTAACCATAACACTATCCTAGGGCAGATGCTAACCCTAACGCTAACCCTAACACTATCCTTGAACTGATGCTAACCCTAACCCTAACCCTAACACTATCCTAGGCCTGATGATAACCCTAAACCTAACCCTAACACTATCCTAGGATTTATGTTAACCCAAACCCTAACACTATCCTAGGGCTGATGCTAACCCTAACCCTAATCCTAACACTATCCTAGGGCGGATGCTAACCCTAACCCTAACCCTAACACTATCCTAGGGCTGATGCTAACCCTAACACTAACACTATCCTAGGGCTGATGCTAACCCTAACCCTAACCCTAACATTATCCTAGGGCGGATGCTAACCCTAACCCTAACCCTAACACTATCATAGGGCTAATGCTAACCCAAACACTAACACTATCCTAGGCCTGATGCTAACCCTAACCCTAACCCTAACACTATCCTAGGTCTGATGCTAACCCTAACCCTAACACTATCCTAGGGCTGATGCTAACCCTAACACTAACACTATCCTAGGGCTGATGCTAACACTAACTCTAACCCTAACACTCTCCAAGGGCTGATGCTAACCCTAACCCTAACCCGAACACTATCCTAGGGCTGATGCTAACCCTAACCCTAACTCTAACACTATCTTAGGGCTGAGGCTAACCCTAACCCTAACACTATCCTACGGCTGATGCTAACCCTAACCCTAACACTAACACTATCCTAGGGCTGATGCTAACCCTAACCCTAACACTATCCTAGGCCTGATGCTAACCCTAACCCTAACACTAACACTATCCTAGGGCTGGTGCTAACCCTAACACTATCACTATCCTAGGGCTGATGCTAACCCTAACCCTAACCCTAACACTATCCTAGGGCTGATGCTAACCCTAACCCTAACACTAGCCTAGGCCTGATGATAACCCTAACCCTAACCCTAACACTATCCTAGGGCTGATGCTAACCCTAACCCTAACACTATCCTAGGGCTGATGCTAACCCTAACCCTAACCCTAACACTATCCTTGAACTGATGCTAACCCTAACCCTAACCCTAACACTATCCTAGGCCTGATGATAACACTAACCCTAACCCTAACACTATCCTAGGAATTATGTTAACCCTAACCCTAACACTATCCTAGGGCTGATGCTAACCATAACCCTAACCCTAACACTATCCTAGGGCGGATGCTAACCCTAACCCTAACCCTAACACTATCCTAGGGCTGACGCTAACCCTAACACTAACACTATCCTAGGGCTGATGCTAACCCTAACCCTAACCCTAACACTATCCTAGGGCTGATGCTAACCCTAACCCTAACTCTAACACTATCTTAGGGCTGATGCTAACCCTAACCCTAACACTATTCTAGGGCTGATGCTAACCCTAACCCTAACCCTAACACTATCCTAGGGCTGATGCTAACCCTAACCCTAACTCTAACACTATCTTAGGGCTGAGGCTAACCCTAACCCTAACACTATCCTACGGCTGATGCTAACCCGAAGCCTAACCCTAACACTATCCTAGGGCTGATGCTAACCCTAACCATAACACTATCCTAGTCCTGATGCTAACCCTAACCCTAACCCTAACTCTATCCTAGGGTTGATGCTAACCCTAACCCTGACACTATCCTAGGGCTGATGCTAACCCTAACCCTAACCCTAACACTATCCTAGGGCTGATGCTAACCCTAACCCTAACACTATCCTAGGCCTGATGATAACCCTTACCCTAACCCTAACACTATCCTAGGGCTGATGCTAACCCTAACCCTAACAATATCCTAGGGCTGATGCTAACCCTAACCCTAAACCTAACACTATCCTAAGTCTGATGATAACCCTAGCCCTCACACTATCCTAGGCCTGATGATAACCCTAACCCTAACCTTAACACTATCCTAGGGCTGATGCTAACCCTAACCCTAACCCTGACACTATCCTAGGGCTGATGCTAACCCTAACCCTAACACGATCCTAGGGCTGATGCTAACCCTAACCCTAACCCTAACACTATCCTAGGCCTGATGCTAACCCTATCCCTAACCCTAACACTCTCCTAGGGCTGAGGCTAACCCTAACCCTAACACTATCCTAGGGCTGATGCTAACCCTAACCCTAACCCTAACACTATCCTAGGGTTGATGCTAACTCTAACCCTAACACTATCCTAGGGCTGATGCTAACCCTAACCCTAACCCTAACACTATCCTTGGGCTGATGCTAACCCTAACCCTAACACTATCCTGGGCCTGATGCTAACCCTAACCCTAACCCTAACACTATCCTAGGGCTGATGCTAACCCTAACCCTAACACTATCCTAGGGCTGATGCTAACCCTAACGCTAACCCTAACAATATCCTTGAACTGATGCTAACCCTAACCCGAACCCTAACACTATCCTAGGCCTGATGATAACCCTAACCCTAACCCTAACACTATCCTAGGGTTTATGTTAACCCTAACCCTAACACTATCCTTGGGCTGATGCTAACCCTAACCCTAACACTATCCTGGGCCTGATGCTAACCCTAACCCTAACCCTAACACTATCCTAGGGCTGATGCTAACCCTAACCCTAACACTATCCTAGGGCTGATGCTAACCCTAAGACTAACACTATCCTAGGGCTGATGCTAACCCTAACCCTAACCCTAACACTCTCCAAGGGCTGATGCTAACCCTAACAGTAACCCTAACACTATCCTAGGGCTGATGCTAACCCTAACCCTAACTCTAACACTATCTTAGGGATGAGGCTAACCCTAACCCTAACACTATCCTACGGCTGATGCTAACCCTAACCCTAACACTAACACTATCCTAGGGCTGATGCTAACCCTAACCCTAACACTATCCTAGGCCTGATGCTATCCCAAACCCTAACCCTAACACTATCCTAGGGTTGATGCTAACCCTAACCCTAACACTATCCTAGGGCTGATGCTAACCCTAACCCTAACCCTAACACTATCCTAGGGCTGATGCTAACCCTAACCCTAACTCTAACACTATCTTAGGGCTGAGGCTAACCCTAACCCTAACACTATCCTACGGCTGATGCTAACCCGAACCCTAACCCTAACACTATCCTAGGGCTGATGCTAACCCTAACCATAACACTATCCTAGTCCTGATGCTAACCCTAACCCTAACCCTAACTCTATCCTAGGGTTGATGCTAACCCTAACCCTAACACTATCCTAGGGCTGATGCTAACCCTAACCCTAACCCTAACACTATCCTAGGGCTGATGCTAACCCTAACCCTAACACTATCCTAGGCCTGATGATAACCCTAACCCTAACCCTGACACTATCCTAGGGCTGATGCTAACCCTAACCCTAACATGATCCTAGGGCTGATGCTAACCCTAACCCTAACCCTAACACTATCCTAGGCCTGATGCTAACCCTATCCCTAACCCTAACACTCTCCTAGGGCTGAGGCTAACCCTAACCCTAACACTATCCTGGGGCTGATGCTAAACCTAACCCTAACCCAAACACTATCCTAGGGTTGACGCTAATCCTAACCCTAACACTATCCTAGGGCTGATGCTAACCCTAACCATAACCCTATCCCTAACACTATCCTTGGGCTGATGCTAACCCTAACCCTAACACTATCCTGGGCCTGATGCTAACCCTAACCCTAACCCTAACACTATCCTAGGGCTGATGCTAACCCTAACCCTAACACTATCCTTGGGCTGATGCTAACCCTAACCCTAACCCTAACACTATCCTAGGGCAGATGCTAACCCTAACGCTAACCCTAACACTATCCTTGAACTGATGCTAACCCTAACCCTAACCCTAACACTATCCTAGGCCTGATGATAACCCTAACCCTAACCCTAACACTATCCTAGGATTTATGTTAACCCAAACCCTAACACTATCCTAGGGCTGATGCTAACCCTAACCCTAATCCTAACACTATCCTAGGGCGGATGCTAACCCTAACCCTAACCCTAACACTATCCTAGGGCTGATGCTAACCCTAACACTAACACTATCCTAGGGCTGATGCTAACCCTAACCCTAACACTAACATTATCCTAGGGCGGATGCTAACCCTAACCCTAACCCTAACACTATCCTAGGGCTAATGCAATCCCAAACACTAACACTATCCTAGGCCTGATGCTAACCCTAACCCTAACCCTAACACTATCCTAGGGCTGATGCTAACCCTAACCCTAACACTATCCTAGGGCTGATGCTAACCCTAACACTAACACTATCCTAGGGCTGATGCTAACACTAACTCTAACCCTAATACTCTCCAAGGGCTGATGCTAACCCTAACCTTAACCCTAACACTATCCTAGGGCTGATGCTAACCCTAACCCTAACTCTAACACTATCTTAGGGCTGAGGCTAACCCTAACCCTAACACTATCCTACGGCTGATGCTAACCCTAACCCTAACACTAACACTATCCTAGGGCTGATGCTAACCCTAACCCTAACACTATCCTAGGCCTGATGCTAACCCTAACCCTAACCCTAACACTATCCTTGGGGTGATGCTAACCCTAAAACTATCACTATCCTAGGGCTGATGCTAACCCTAACGTTAACCCTAACGCTATCCTTGAACTGATGCTAACCCTAACCCTAACCCTAACACTATCCTAGGCCTGATGATAACCCTAACCCTAACCCTAACACTATCCTAGGGTTTATGTTAACCCTAACCCTAACACTATCCTAGGGCTGATGCTAACCCTAACCCTAAACCTAACACTATCGTAGGGCGGATGCTAACCCTAACCCTAACCCTAACACTATCCTAGGGCTGATGCTAACCCTAACACTAACACTATCCTAGGGCTGAAGCTAACCCTAACCCTAACCCTAACACTCTCCAAGGGCTGATGCTAACCCTAACCCTAACCCTAACACTATCCTAGGGCTGATGCTAACCCTAACCCTAACACTATCCTAGGGATGATGCTAAGCCTAACCCTAACCCTAACACTATCCTAGGGTTGATGCTAACCCTAACCCTAACACTATCCTAGGGCTGATGCTAACCCTAACCCTAACCCTAACACTATCCTAGGTCTGATGCTAACCCTAACCCTAACACTATCCTAGGGCTGATGCTAACCCTAAACCTAACCCTAATACTAACCTAGGGCTGATGCTAACCCTAACCCTAACACTATCCTAGGGCTGATGCTAACCCTAACCCTAACCCTAACACTATCCTAGGGCTGATGCTAACCCTAACCCTAACACTATCCTAGGGCTGATGCTAAGCCTAACCCTAACCCTAACACTATCCTAGGGCTGATGCTAACCCTAACAGTAACACAATCCTAGGGCTGATGCTAACCCTAACCCTAACCCTAACACTATCCTAAGTCTGATGATAACCCTAGCCCTCATACTATCCTAGGCCTGATGATAACCCTAACCCTAACCTTAACACTATCCTAGGGCTGATGCTAACCCTAACCCTAACCCAAACACTATCCTAGAGCTGATGCTAACCCTAACCCTAACACTATCCTAGGCCTGATGATAACCCTAACCCTAACCCTGACACTATCCTAGGGCTGATGCTAACCCTAACCCTAACACGATCCTAGGGCTGATGCTAACCCTAACCCTAACCCTAACACTATCCTAGGCCTGATGCTAACCCTATCCCTAACCCTAACACTCTCCTAGGGCTGAGGCTAACCCTAACCCTAACACTATCCTAGGGCTGATGCTAACCCTAACCCTAACCCAAACACTATCCTAGGGTTGACGCTAACCCTAACCCTAACACTATCCTAGGACTGATGCTAACCCTAACCATAACCCTAACCCTAACACTATCCGTGGGCTGATGCTAACCCTAACCCTAACACTATCCTGGGCCTGATGCTAACCCTAACCCTAACCCTAACACTATCCTAGGGCTGATGCTAACCCTAACCCTAACACTATCCTTGGGCTGATGCTAACCCTAACCCTAACCATAACACTATCCTAGGGCAGATGCTAACCCTAACGCTAACCCTAACACTATCCTTGAACTGATGCTAACCCTAACCCTAACCCTAACACTATCCTAGGCCTGATGATAACCCTAAACCTAACCCTAACACTATCCTAGGATTTATGTTAACCCAAACCCTAACACTATCCTAGGGCTGATGCTAACCCTAACCCTAATCCTAACACTATCCTAGGGCGGATGCTAACCCTAACCCTAACCCTAACACTATCCTAGGGCTGATGCTAACCCTAACACTAACACTATCCTAGGGCTGATGCTAACCCTAACCCTAACCCTAACATTATCCTAGGGCGGATGCTAACCCTAACCCTAACCCTAACACTATCATAGGGCTAATGCTAACCCAAACACTAACACTATCCTAGGCCTGATGCTAACCCTAACCCTAACCCTAACACTATCCTAGGTCTGATGCTAACCCTAACCCTAACACTATCCTAGGGCTGATGCTAACCCTAACACTAACACTATCCTAGGGCTGATGCTAACACTAACTCTAACCCTAACACTCTCCAAGGGCTGATGCTAACCCTAACCCTAACCCGAACACTATCCTAGGGCTGATGCTAACCCTAACCCTAACTCTAACACTATCTTAGGGCTGAGGCTAACCCTAACCCTAACACTATCCTACGGCTGATGCTAACCCTAACCCTAACACTAACACTATCCTAGGGCTGATGCTAACCCTAACCCTAACACTATCCTAGGCCTGATGCTAACCCTAACCCTAACACTAACACTATCCTAGGGCTGGTGCTAACCCTAACACTATCACTATCCTAGGGCTGATGCTAACCCTAACCCTAACCCTAACACTATCCTAGGGCTGATGCTAACCCTAACCCTAACACTAGCCTAGGCCTGATGATAACCCTAACCCTAACCCTAACACTATCCTAGGGCTGATGCTAACCCTAACCCTAACACTATCCTAGGGCTGATGCTAACCCTAACCCTAACCCTAACACTATCCTTGAACTGATGCTAACCCTAACCCTAACCCTAACACTATCCTAGGCCTGATGATAACACTAACCCTAACCCTAACACTATCCTAGGAATTATGTTAACCCTAACCCTAACACTATCCTAGGGCTGATGCTAACCATAACCCTAACCCTAACACTATCCTAGGGCGGATGCTAACCCTAACCCTAACCCTAACACTATCCTAGGGCTGATGCTAACCCTAACACTAACACTATCCTAGGGCTGATGCTAACCCTAACCCTAACCCTAACATTATCCTAGGGCGGAGGCTAACCCTATCCCTAACCCTAACACTATCCTAGGGCTGATGCTAACCCTAACACTAACACTATCCGAGGCCTGATGCTAACCCTAACCCTAACCCTAACACTATCCTAGGGCTGATGCTAACCCTAACCCTAACACTATCCTAGGGCTGATGCTAACCCTAACACTAACACTATCCTAGGGCTGATGCTAACCCTAACTCTAACCCTAACACTCTCCAAGGGCTGATGCTAACCCTAACCCTAACCCTAACACTATCCTAGGGCTGATGCTAACCCTAACCCTCACACTATCCTAGGCCTGATGCTAACCCTAACCCTAACCCTAACACTATCCTAGGGCTGATGCTAACCCCAACCCTAACCCAAACACTATCCTAGAGCTGATGCTAACCCTAACCCTAACACTATCCTAGGCCTGATGATAACCCTAACCCTAACCCTGACACTATCCTAGGGCTGATGCTAACCCTAACCCTAACACGATCCTAGGGCTGCTGCTAACCCTAACCCTAACCCTAACACTATCCTAGGCCTGATGCTAACCCTATCCCTAACCCTAACACTCTCCTATGGCTGAGGCTAACCCTAACCCTAACACTATCCTAGGGCTGATGCTAACCCTAACCCTAACCCAAACACTATCCTAGGGTTGACGCTAACCCTAACCCTAACACTATCCTAGGGCTGATGCTAACCCTAACCATAACCCTAACCCTAACACTATCCTTGAACTGATGCTAACCCTAACCCTAACCCTAACACTATCCTAGGCCTGATGATAACCCTAACCCTAACCCTAACACTATCCTAGGATTTATGTTAACCCTAACCCTAACACTATCCTAGGGCTGATGCTAACCCTAACCCTAACCCTAACACTATCCTAGGGCGGATGCTAACCCTAACCCTAACCCTAACACTATCCTAGGGCTGATGCTAACCCTAACACTAACACTATCCTAGGGCTGATGCTAACCCTAACCCTAACCCTAACATTATCCTAGGGCGGAGGCTAACCCTATCCCTAACCCTAACACTATCCTAGGGCTGATGCTAACCCTAACACTAACACTATCCGAGGCCTGATGCTAACCCTAACCCTAACACTATCCTTGGGCTGATGGTAACCCTAACCGTAACCCTAACAATATCCTAGGGCAGATGCTAACCCTAAGGCTAACCGTAACACTATCCTTGAACTGATGCTAACCATAACCCTAACCCTAACACTATCCTAGGCCTGATGATAACCCGAACCCTAACCCTAACACAATCCTAGGGTTTATGTTAACCCTAACCCTAACACTATCCTAGGGCTGATGCTAACCCTAACCCTAACCCTAACACTATCCTAGGGCGGATGCTAAGCCTAACCCTAACCCTAACACTATCCTAGGGCTGATGCTAACCCTAACACTAACACTATCCTAGGGCTGATGCTAACCCTAACCCTAACCCTAACATTATCCTAGGGCTGATGCTAACCCTAACCCTAACTCTAACACTATCTTAGGGCTGAGGCTAACCCTAACCCAAACACTATCCTAGGGCTGATGCTAACCCTAACCCTAACCCTAACACTATCCTAGGGCTGATGCTAACCCTAACCCTAACACTATCCTAGGCCTGATGATAACCCTAACCCTAACCCTAACACTATCCTAGGGTTTATGTTAACCCTAACCCTAACACTATCCTAGGGCTGATGCTAACCCTAACCCTAAACCTAACACTATCGTAGGGCGGATGCTAACCCTAACCCTAACCCTAACACTATCCTAGGGCTGATGCTAACCCTAACACTAACACTATCCTAGGGCTGAAGCTTACCCTAACCCTAACAATAACACTCTCCAAGGGCTGATGCTAACCCTAACCCTAACCCTAACACTATCCTAGGGCTGATGCTAACCCTAACCCTAACACTATCCTAGGGATGATGCTAAGCCTAACCCTAACCCTAACACTATCCTAGGGTTGATGCTAACCCTAACCCTAACACTATCCTAGGGCTGATGCTAACCCTAACCTTAACCCTAACACTATCCTAGGTCTGATGCTAACCCTAACCCTAACACTATCCTAGGGCTGATGCTAACCCTAAACCTAACCCTAATGCTAACCTAGGGCTGATGCTAACCCTAACCCTAACACTATCCTAGGGCTGATGCTAACCCTAACCCTAACCCTAACACTATCCTAGGGCTGATGCTAACCCTAACCCTAACACTATCCTAGGGCTGATGCTAACCCTAACCCTAACCCTAACACTATCCTAGGGCTGATGCTAACCCTAACAGTAACACAATCCTAGGGCTGATGCTAACCCTAACCCTAACCCTAACACTATCCTAAGTCTGATGATAACCCTAGCCCTCACACTATCCTAGGCCTGATGATAACCCTAACCCTAACCTTAACACTATCCTAGGGCTGATGCTAACCCTAACCCTAACGCAAACACTATCCTAGAGCTGATGCTAACCCTAACCCTAACACTATCCTAGGCCTGATGATAACCCTAACCCTAACCCTGACACTATCCTAGGGCTGATGCTAACCCTAACCCTAACACGATCCTAGGGCTGATGCTAACCCTAACCCTAACCCTAACACTATCCTAGGCCTGATGCTAACCCTATCCCTAACCCTAACACTCTCCTAGGGCTGAGGCTAACCCTAACCCTAACACTATCCTAGGGCTGATGCTAACCCTAACCCTAACCCAAACACTATCCTAGGGTTGACGCTAACCCTAACCCTAACACTATCCTAGGGCTGATGCTAACCCTAACCATAACCCTAACCCTAACACTATCCTTGGGCTGATGCTAACCCTAACCCTAACACTATCCTGGGCCTGATGCTAACCCTAACCCTAACCCTAACACTATCCTAGGGCTGATGCTAACCCTAACCCTAACACTATCCTTGGGCTGATGCTAACCCTAACCCTAACCCTAACACTATCCTAGGGCAGATGCTAATCCTAACGCTAACCCTAACACTATCCTTGAACTGATGCTAACCCTAACCCTAACCCTAACACTATCCTAGGCCTGATGCTAACCCTAACCCTAACCCTAACACTATCCTAGGGCTGATGCTAACCCTAACCCTAACGCTAGCCTAGGCCTGATGATAACCCTAACCCTAACCCTAACACTATCCTAGGGCTGATGCTAACCCTAACCCTAACACTATCCTAGGGCTGATGCTAACCCTAACCCTAACCCTAACACTATCCTTGAACTGATGCTAACCCTAACCCTAACCCTAACACTATCCTAGGCCTGATGATAACCCTAACCCTAACCCTAACACTATCCTAGGATTTATGTTAACCCTAACCCTAACACTATCTTAGGGCTGATGCTAACCCTAACCCTAACCCTAACACTATCCTAGGGCGGATGCTAACCCTAACCCTAACACTAACACTATCCTAGGGCTGATGATAACCCTAACCCTAACCCAAACACTATCCTAGGGTTGATGCTAACCCTAACCCTAACACTATCCTAGGGCTGATGCTAACCCTAACCCTAACCCTAACACTATCCTTGGGCTGATGCTAACCCTAACCCTAACACTATCCTGGGCCTGATGCTAACCCTAACCCTAACCCTAACACTATCCTAGGGCTGATGCTAACCCTAACCCTAACACTATCCTTGGGCTGATGCTAACCCTAACCCTAACCCTAACACTATCCTAGGGCAGATGCTAAACCTAACGCTAACCCTAACACTATCCTTGAACTGATGTTAACCCTAACCCTAACCCTAACACTATCCTAGGCCTGATGATAACCCTAACCCTAACCCTAACACTATCCTAGGGTTTATGTTAACCCTAACCCTAACACTATCCTAGGGCTGATGCTAACCCTAACCCTAACCCTAACACTATCCTAGGGCGGATGCTAACCCTAACCCTAACCCTAACACTATCCTAGGGCTGATGCTAACCCTAACACTAACACTATCCTAGGGCTGATGCTAACCCTAACCCTAACCCTAACATTATCCTAGGGCGGATGCTAACCCTAACCCTAACCCTAACACTATTCTAGGGCTGATGCTATCCCTAACACTAACACTATCCTAGGCCTGATGCTAACCCTAACCCTAACCCTAACACTATCCTAGGGCTGATGCTAACCCTAACCCTAACACTATCCTAGGGCTGATGCTAACCCTAACACTAACACTATCCTAGGGCTGATGCTAACACTAACTCTAACCCTAACACTCTCCAAGGGCTGATGCTAACCCTAACCCTAACCCTAACACTATCCTAGGGCTGATGCTAACCCTAACCCTAACTCTAACACTATCTTAGGGCTGAGGCTAACCCTAACCCTAACACTGTCCTACGGCTGATGCTAACCCTAACCCTAACACTAACACTATCCTAGGGCTGATGCTAACCCTAACCCTAACACTATCCTAGGCCTGATGCTAACCCTAACCCTAACCCTAACACTATCCTAGGGCTGATGCTAACCCTAACACTATCACTATCCTAGGGCTGATGCTAACCCTAACCCTAACCCTAACACTATCCTAGGGCTGATGCTAACCCTAACCCTAACACTAGCCTAGGCCTGATGATAACCCTAACCCTAACCCTAACACTATCCTAGGGCTGATGCTAACCCTAACCCTAACACTATCCTAGGGCTGATGCTAACCCTAACCCTAACCCTAACACTATCCTTGAACTGATGCTAACCCTAACCCTAACCCTAACACTATCCTAGGCCTGATGATAACACTAACCCTAACCCTAACACTATCCTAGGAATTATGTTAACCCTAACCCTAACACTATCCTAGGGCTGATGCTAACCCTAACCCTAACCCTAACACTATCCTAGGGCGGATGCTAACCCTAACCCTAACCCTAACACTATCCTAGGGCTGATGCTAACCCTAACACTAACACTATCCTAGGGCTGATGCTAACCCTAACCCTAACCCTAACATTATCCTAGGGCGGAGGCTAACCCTATCCCTAACCCTAACACTATCCTAGGGCTGATGCTAACCCTAACACTAACACTATCCGAGGCCTGATGCTAACCCTAACCCTAACCCTAACACTATCCTAGGGCTGATGCTAACCCTAACCCTAACACTATCCTAGGGCTGATGCTAACCCTAACACTAACACTATCCTAGGGCTGATGCTAACCCTAACTCTAACCCTAACACTCTCCAAGGGCTGATGCTAACCCTAACCCTAACCCTAACACTATCCTAGGGCTGATGCTAACCCTAACCCTCACACTATCCTAGGCCTGATGCTAACCCTAACCCTAACCCTAACACTATCCTAGGGCTGATGCTAACCCCAACCCTAACCCAAACACTATCCTAGAGCTGATGCTAACCCTAACCCTAACACTATCCTAGGCCTGATGATAACCCTAACCCTAACCCTGACACTATCCTAGGGCTGATGCTAACCCTAACCCTAACACGATCCTAGGGCTGATGCTAACCCTAACCCTAACCCTAACACTATCCTAGGCCTGATGCTAACCCTATCCCTAACCCTAACACTCTCCTATGGCTGAGGCTAACCCTAACCCTAACACTATCCTAGGGCTGATGCTAACCCTAACCCTAACCCAAACACTATCCTAGGGCTGATGCTAACCCTAACCCTAACACTATCCTAGGGCTGATGCTAACCCTAACCCTAACCCTAACACTACCCTAGGGCTGATGCTAACCCTAACCCTAACCCTAACACTACCCTAGGGCTGATGCTAACCCTAACCCTAACAGTATCCTAGGCCTGATGATAACCCTAACCCTAACCCTAACACTATCCTAGGGCTGATGCTAACCCTAACCCTAACACTATCCTAGGGCTGATTCTAACCCTAACCCTAACCCTAACACTATCCTAGGGCTGATGCTAAGCCTAACGCTAACCCTAACACTATCCTTGAACTGATGCTAACCCTAACCCTAACCCTAACACTATCCTAGGGTTTATGTTAACCCTAACCCTAACACTATCCTAGGGCTGATGCTAACCCTAACCCTAAACCTAACACTATCCTAGGGCGGATGCTAACCCTAACCCTAACCCACACACTATCCTAGGGCTGATGCTAACCCTAACACTAACACTATCCTAGGGCTGAAGCTAAACCTAACCCTAACCCTAACACTCTCCAAGGGCTGATGCTAACCCTAACCCTAACCCTAACACTATCCTAGGGCTGATGCTAACCCTAACCCTAACACTATCCTAGGGATGATGCTAACCCTAACCCTAACCCTAACACTATCCTAGGGCTGATGCTAACCCTAACCATAACCCTACCCCTAACACTATCCTTGAACTGATGCTAACCCTAACCCTAACCCTAACACTATCCTAGGCCTGATGATAACCCTAACCCTAACCCTAACACTATCCTAGGATTTATGTTAACCCTAACCCTAACACTATCCTAGGGCTGATGCTAATCCTAACCCTAACCCTAACACTATCCTAGGGCGGATGCTAACCCTAACCCTAACCCTAACACTATCCTAGGGCTGATGCTAACCCTAACACTAACACTATCCTAGGGCTGATGCTAACCCTAACCCTAACCCTAACATTATCCTAGGGCGGAGGCTAACCCTATCCCTAACCCTAACACTATCCTAGGGCTGATGCTAACCCTAACACTAACACTATCCGAGGCCTGATGCTAACCCTAACCCTAACCCTAACACTATCCTAGGGCTGATGCTAACCCTAACCCTAACACTATCCTAGGGCTGATGCTAACCCTAACACTAACACTATCCTAGGGCTGATGCTAACCCTAACCCTAACAAGATCCTAGGACTGATGCTAACCCTAACCCTAACACTATCCTAGGCCTGATGCTAACCCTATCCCTAACCCTAACACTCTCCTAGGGCTGAGGCTAACCCTAACCCTAACACTATCCTAGGGCTGATGCTAACCCTAACCCTAACCCTAACACTATCCTAGGGTTGACGCTAACCCTAACCCTAACACTATCCTAGGGCTGATGCTAACCCTAACCATAACCCTAACCCTAACACTATCCTTGGGCTGATGCTAACCCTAACCCTAACACTATCCTGGGCCTGATGCTAACCCTAACCCTAACCCTAACACTATCCTAGGGCTGATGCTAACCCTAACCCTAACACTATCCTTGGGCTGATGCTAACCCTTACCCTAACCCTAACACTATCCTAGGGCAGATGCTAACCCTAACGCTAACCCTAACACTATCCTTGAACTGATGCTAACCCTAACCCTAACCCTAACACTATCCTAGGCCTGATGATAACCCTAACCCTAACCCTAACACTATCCTAGGATTTATGTTAACCCAAACCCTAACACTATCCTAGGGCTGATGCTAACCCTAACCCTAATCCTAACACTATCCTAGGGCGGATGCTAACCCTAACCCTAACCCTAACACTATCCTAGGGCTGATGCTAACCCTAACACTAACACTATCCTAGGGCTCATGCTAACCCTAACCCTAACCCTAACATTATCCTAGGGCGGATGCTAACCCTAACCCTAACCCTAACACTATCCTAGGGCTAATGCTAACCCAAACACTAACACTATCCTAGGGCTGATGCTAACCCTAACCCTAACCCTAACACTATCCTAGGGCTGATGCTAACCCTAACCCTAACACTATCCTAGGGCTGATGCTAACCCTAACACTAACACTATCCTAGGGCTGATGCTAACACTAACTCTAATCCTAACACTCTCCAAGGGCTGATGCTAACCCTAACCCTAACCCTAACACTATCCTAGGGCTGATGCTAACCCTAACCCTAACTCTAACACTATCTTAGGGCTGAGGCTAACCCTAACCCTAACACTATCCTACGGCTGATGCTAACCCTAACCCTAACACTAACACTATCCTAGGGCTGATGCTAACCCTAACCCTAACACTATCCTAGGCCTGATGCTAACCCTAACCCTAACCCTAACACTATCCTAGGGCTGATGCTAACCCTAACACTATCACTATCCTAGGGCTGATGCTAACCCTAACCCTAACCCTAACACTATCCTAGGGCTGATGCTAACCCTAACCCTAACGCTAGCCTAGGCCTGATGATAACCCTAACCCTAACCCTAACACTATCGTAGGGCTGATGCTAACCCTAACCCTAACACTATCCTAGGGCTGATGCTGACCCTAACCCTAACCCTAACACTATCCTTGAACTGATGCTAACCCTAACCCTAACCCTAACACTATCCTAGGCCTGATGATAACCCTAACCCTAACCCTAACACTATCCTAGGATTTATGTTAACCCTAACCCTAACACTATCTTAGGGCTGATGCTAACCCTAACCCTAACCCTAACACTATCCTAGGGCGGATGCTAACCCTAACCCTAACACTAACACTATCCTAGGGCTGATGCTAACCCTAACCCTAACCCAAACACTATCCTAGGGTTGATGCTAACCCTAACCCTAACACTATCCTAGGGCTGATGCTAACCCTAACCCTAACCCTAACACTATCCTTGGGCTGATGCTAACCCTAACCCTAACACTATCCTGGGCCTGATGCTAACCCTAACCCTAACCCTAACACTATCCTAGGGCTGATGCTAACCCTAACCCTAACACTATCCTTGGGCTGATGCTAACCCTAACCCTAACCCTAACACTATCCTAGGGCAGATGCTAAACCTAACGCTAACCCTAACACTATCCTTGAACTGATGTTAACCCTAACCCTAACCCTAACACTATCCTAGGCCTGATGATAACCCTAACCCTAACCCTAACACTATCCTAGGGTTTATGTTAACCCTAACCCTAACACTATCCTAGGGCTGATGCTAACCCTAACCCTAACCCTAACACTATCCTAGGGCGGATGCTAACCCTAACCCTAACCCTAACACTATCCTAGGGCTGATGCTAACCCTAACACTAACACTATCCTAGGGCTGATGCTAACCCTAACCCTAACCCTAACATTATCCTAGGGCGGATGCTAACCCTAACCCTAACCCTAACACTATCCTAGGGCTGATGCTAACCCTAACACTAACACTATCCGAGGCCTGATGCTAACCCTAACCCTAACCCTAACACTATCCTAGGGCTGATGCTAACCCTAACCCTAACACTATCCTAGGGCTGATGCTAACCCTAACACTAACACTATCCTAGGGCTGATGCTAACCCTAACTCTAACCCTAACACTCTCCAAGGGCTGATGCTAACCCTAACCCTAACCCTAACACTATCCTAGGGCTGATGCTAACCCTAACCCTCACACTATCCTAGGCCTGATGCTAACCCTAACCCTAACCCTAACACTATCCTAGGGCTGATGCTAACCCCAACCCTAACCCAAACACTATCCTAGAGCTGATGCTAACCCTAACCCTAACACTATCCTAGGCCTGATGATAACCCTAACCCTAACCCTGACACTATCCTAGGGCTGATGCTAACCCTAACCCTAACACGATCCTAGGGCTGATGCTAACCCTAACCCTAACCCTAACACTATCCTAGGCCTGATGCTAACCCTATCCCTAACCCTAACACTCTCCTATGGCTGAGGCTAACCCTAACCCTAACACTATCCTAGGGCTGATGCTAACCCTAACCCTAACCCAAACACTATCCTAGGGTTGACGCTAACCCTAACCCTAACACTATCCTAGGGCTGATGCTAACCCTAACCATAACCCTAACCCTAACACTATCCTTGAACTGATGCTAACCCTAACCCTAACCCTAACACTATCCTAGGCCTGATGATAACCCTAACCCTAACCCTAACAAAATCCTAGGATTTATGTTAACCCTAACCCTAACACTATCCTAGGGCTGATGCTAACCCTAACCCTAACCCTAACACTATCCTAGGGCGGATGCTAACCCTAACCCTAACCCTAACACTATCCTAGGGCTGATGCTAACCCTAACACTAACACTATCCTAGGGCTGATGCTAACCCTAACCCTAACCCTAACATTATCCTAGGGCGGAGGCTAACCCTATCCCTAACCCTAACACTATCCTAGGGCTGATGCTAACCCTAACACTAACACTATCCGAGGCCTGATGCTAACCCTAACCCTAACACTATCCTTGGGCTGATGGTAACCCTAACCGTAACCCTAACAATATCCTAGGGCAGATGCTAACCCTAAGGCTAACCCTAACACTATCCTTGAACTGATGCTAACCATAACCCTAACCCTAACACTATCCTAGGCCTGATGATAACCCGAACCCTAACCCTAACACTATCCTAGGGTTTATGTTAACCCTAACCCTAACACTATCCTAGGGCTGATGCTAACCCTAACCCTAACCCTAACACTATCCTAGGGCGGATGCTAAGCCTAACCCTAACCCTAACACTATCCTAGGGCTGATGCTAACCCTAACACTAACACTATCCTAGGGCTGATGCTAACCCTAACCCTAACCCTAACATTATCCTAGGGCTGATGCTAACCCTAACCCTAACTCTAACACTATCTTAGGGCTGAGGCTAACCCTAACCCAAACACTATCCTAGGGCTGATGCTAACCCTAACCCTAACCCTAACACTATCCTAGGGCTGATGCTAACCCTAACCCTAACACTATCCTAGGCCTGATGATAACCCTAACCCTAACCCTAACACTATCCTAGGGTTTATGTTAACCCTAACCCTAACACTATCCTAGGGCTGATGCTAACCCTAACCCTAAACCTAACACTATCGTATGGCGGATGCTAACCCTATCCCTAACCCTAACACTATCCTAGGGCTGATGCTAACCCTAACACTAACACTATCCTAGGGCTGAAGCTAACCCTAACCCTAACAATAACACTCTCCAAGGGCTGATGCTAACCCTAACCCTAACCCTAACACTATCCTAGGGCTGATGCTAACCCTAACCCTAACACTATCCTAGGGATGATGCTAAGCCTAACCCTAACCCTAACACTATCCTAGGGTTGATGCTAACCCTAACCCTAACACTATCCTAGGGCTGATGCTAACCCTAACCTTAACCCTAACACTATCCTAGGTCTGATGCTAACCCTAACCCTAACACTATCCTAGGGCTGATGCTAACCCTAAACCTAACCCTAATACTAACCTAGGGCTGATGCTAACCCTAACCCTAACACTATCCTAGGGCTGATGCTAACCCTAACCCTAACCCTAACACTATCCTAGGGCTGATGCTAACCCTAACCCTAACACTATCCTAGGGCTGATGCTAACCCTAACCCTAACCCTAACACTATCCTAGGGCTGATGCTAACCCTAACAGTAACACAATCCTAGGGCTGATGCTAACCCTAACCCTAACCCTAACACTATCCTAAGTCTGATGATAACCCTAGCCCTCACACTATCCTAGGCCTGATGATAACCCTAACCCTAACCTTAACACTATCCTAGGGCTGATGCTAACCCTAACCCTAACGCAAACACTATCCTAGAGCTGATGCTAACCCTAACCCTAACACTATCCTAGGCCTGATGATAACCCTAACCCTAACCCTGACACTATCCTAGGGCTGATGCTAACCCTAACCCTAACACGATCCTAGGGCTGATGCTAACCCTAACCCTAACCCTAACACTATCCTAGGCCTGATGCTAACCCTATCCCTAACCCTAACACTTTCCTAGGGCTGAGGCTAACCCTAACCCTAACACTATCCTAGGGCTGATGCTAACCCTAACCCTAACCCAAACACTATCCTAGGGTTGACGCTAACCCTAACCCTAACACTATCCTAGGGCTGATGCTAACCCTAACCATAACCCTAACCCTAACACTATCCTTGGGCTGATGCTAACCCTAACCCTAACACTATCCTGGGCCTGATGCTAACCCTAACCCTAACCCTAACACTATCCTAGGGCTGATGCTAACCCTAACCCTAACACTATCCTTGGGCTGATGCTAACCCTAACCCTAACCCTAACACTATCCTAGGGCAGATGCTAACCCTAACGCTAACCCTAACACTATCCTTGAACTGATGCTAACATTAACCCTAACCCTAACACTATCCTAGGCCTGATGCTAACCCTAACCCTAACCCTAACACTATCCTAGGGCTGATGCTAACCCTAACCCTAACGCTAGCCTAGGCCTGATGATAACCCTAACCCTAACCCTAACACTATCCTAGGGCTGATGCTAACCCTAACCCTAACACTATCCTAGGGCTGATGCTAACCCTAACCCTAACCCTAACACTATCCTTGAACTGATGCTAACCCTAACCCTAACCCTAACACTATCCTAGGCCTGATGATAACCCCAACCCTAACCCTAACACTATCCTAGGATTTATGTTAACCCTAACCCTAACACTATCTTAGGGCTGATGCTAACCCTAACCCTAACCCTAACACTATCCTAGGGCGGATGCTAACCCTAACCCTAACACTAACACTATCCTAGGGCTGATGCTAACCCTAACCCTAACCCAAACACTATCCTAGGGTTGATGCTAACCCTAACCCTAACACTATCCTAGGGCTGATGCTAACCCTAACCCTAACCCTAACACTATCCTTGGGCTGATGCTAACCCTAACCCTAACACTATCCTGGGCCTGATGCTAACCCTAACCCTAACCCTAACACTATCCTAGGGCTGATGCTAACCCTAACCCTAACACTATCCTTGGGCTGATGCTAACCCTAACCCTAACCCTAACACTATCCTAGGGCAGATGCTAAACCTAACGCTAACCCTAACACTATCCTTGAACTGATGTTAACCCTAACCCTAACCCTAACACTATCCTAGGCCTGATGATAACCCTAACCCTAACCCTAACACTATCCTAGGGTTTATGTTAACCCTAACCCTAACACTATCCTAGGGCTGATGCTAACCCTAACCCTAACCCTAACACTATCCTAGGGCGGATGCTAACCCTAACCCTAACCCTAACACTATCCTAGGGCTGATGCTAACCCTAACACTAACACTATCCTAGGGCTGATGCTAACCCTAACCCTAACATTATCCTAGGGCGGATGCTAACCCTAACCCTAACCCTAACACTATTCTAGGGCTGATGCTATCCCTAACACTAACACTATCCTAGGCCTGATGCTAACCCTAACCCTAACCCTAACACTATCCTAGGGCTGATGCTAACCCTAACCCTAACACTATCCTAGGGCTGATGCTAACCCTAACACTAACACTATCCTAGGGCTGATGCTAACACTAACTCTAACCCTAACACTCTCCAAGGGCTGATGCTAACCCTAACCCTAACCCTAACACTATCCTAGGGCTGATGCTAACCCTAACCCTAACTCTAACACTATCTTAGGGCTGAGGCTAACCCTAACCCTAACACTATCCTACGGCTGATGCTAACCCTAACCCTAACACTAACACTATCCTAGGGCTGATGCTAACCCTAACCCTAACACTATCCTAGGCCTGATGCTAACCCTAACCCTAACCCTAACACTATCCTAGGGCTGATGCTAACCCTAACACTATCACTATCCTAGGGCTGATGCTAACCCTAACCCTAACCCTAACACTATCCTAGGGCTGATGCTAACCCTAACCCTAACACTAGCCTAGGCCTGATGATAACCCTAACCCTAACCCTAACACTATCCTAGGGCTGATGCTAACCCTAATCCTAACACTATCCTAGGGCTGATGCTAACCCTAACCCTAACCCTAACACTATCCTTGAACTGATGCTAACCCTAACCCTAACGCTAACACTATCCTAGGCCTGATGATAACACTAACCCTAACCCTAACACTATCCTAGGAATTATGTTAACCCTAACCCTAACACTATCCTAGGGCTGATGCTAACCCTAACACTAACACTATCCTAGGGCTGATGCTAACCCTAACCCTAACCCTAACATTATCCTAGGGCGGAGGCTAACCCTATCCCTAACCCTAACACTATCCTAGGGCTGATGCTAACCCTAACACTAACACTATCCGAGGCCTGATGCTAACCCTAACCCTAACCCTAACACTATCCTAGGGCTGATGCTAACCCTAACCCTAACACTATCCTAGGGCTGATGCTAACCCTAACACTAACACTATCCTAGGGCTGATGCTAACCCTAACTCTAACCATAACACTCTCCAAGGGCTGATGCTAACCCTAACCCTAACCCTAACACTATCCTAGGGCTGATGCTAACCCTAACCCTCACACTATCCTAGACCTGATGCTAACCCTAACCCTAACCCTAACACTATCCTAGGGCTGATGCTAACCCCAACCCTAACCCAAACACTATCCTAGAGCTGATGCTAACCCTAACCCTAACACTATCCTAGGCCTGATGATAACCCTAACCCTAACCCTGACACTATCCTAGGGCTGATGCTAACCCTAACCCTAACACGATCCTAGGGCTGATGCTAACCCTAACCCTAACCCTAACACTATCCTAGGCCTGATGCTAACCCTATCCCTAACCCTAACACTCTCCTATGGCTGAGGCTAACCCTAACCCTAACACTATCCTAGGGCTGATGCTAACCCTAACCCTAACCCAAACACTATCCTAGGGCTGATGCTAACCCTAACCCTAACACTATCCTAGGGCTGATGCTAACCCTAACCCTAACCCTAACACTACCCTAGGGCTGATGCTAACCCTAACCCTAACCCTAACACTACCCTAGGGCTGATGCTAACCCTAACCCTAACAGTATCCTAGGCCTGATGATAACCCTAACCCTAACCCTAACACTATCCTAGGGCTGATGCTAACCCTAACCCTAACACTATCCTAGGGCTGATTCTAACCCTAACCCTAACCCTAACACTATCCTACGGCTGATGCTAAGCCTAACGCTAACCCTAACACTATCCTTGAACTGATGCTAACCCTAACCCTAACCCTAACACTATCCTAGGGTTTATGTTAACCCTAACCCTAACACTATCCTAGGGCTGATGCTAACCCTAACCCTAAACCTAACACTATCCTAGGGCGGATGCTAACCCTAACCCTAACCCACACACTATCCTAGGGCTGATGCTAACCCTAACACTAACACTATCCTAGGGCTGAAGCTAAACCTAACCCTAACCCTAACACTCTCCAAGGGCTGATGCTAACCCTAACCCTAACCCTAACACTATCCTAGGGCTGATGCTAACCCTAACCCTAACACTATCCTAGGGATGATGCTAACCCTAACCCTAACCCTAACACTATCCTAGGGCTGATGCTAACCCTAACCATAACCCTACCCCTAACACTATCCTTGAACTGATGCTAACCCTAACCCTAACCCTAACACTATCCTAGGCCTGATGATAACCCTAACCCTAACCCTAACACTATCCTAGGATTTATGTTAACCCTAACCCTAACACTATCCTAGGGCTGATGCTAATCCTAACCCTAACCCTAACACTATCCTAGGGCGGATGCTAACCCTAACCCTAACCCTAACACTATCCTAGGGCTGATGCTAACCCTAACACTAACACTATCCTAGGGCTGATGCTAACCCTAACCCTAACCCTAACATTATCCTAGGGCGGAGGCTAACCCTATCCCTAACCCTAACACTATCCTAGGGCTGATGCTAACCCTAACACTAACACTATCCGAGGCCTGATGCTAACCCTAACCCTAACCCTAACACTATCCTAGGGCTGATGCTAACCCTAACCCTAACACTATCCTAGGGCTGATGCTAACCCTAACACTAACACTATCCTAGGGCTGATGCTAACCCTAACCCTAACAAGATCCTAGGACTGATGCTAACCCTAACCCTAACACTATCCTAGGCCTGATGCTAACCCTATCCCTAACCCTAACACTCTCCTAGGGCTGAGGCTAACCCTAACCCTAACACTATCCTAGGGCTGATGCTAACCCTAACCCTAACCCTAACACTATCCTAGGGTTGACGCTAACCCTAACCCTAACACTATCCTAGGGCTGATGCTAACCCTAACCATAACCCTAACCCTAACACTATCCTTGGGCTGATGCTAACCCTAACCCTAACACTATCCTGGGCCTGATGCTAACCCTAACCCTAACCCTAACACTATCCTAGGGCTGATGCTAACCCTAACCCTAACACTATCCTTGGGCTGATGCTAACCCTTACCCTAACCCTAACACTATCCTAGGGCAGATGCTAACCCTAACGCTAACCCTAACACTATCCTTGAACTGATGCTAACCCTAACCCTAACCCTAACACTATCCTAGGCCTGATGATAACCCTAACCCTAACCCTAACACTATCCTAGGATTTATGTTAACCCAAACCCTAACACTATCCTAGGGCTGATGCTAACCCTAACCCTAATCCTAACACTATCCTAGGGCGGATGCTAACCCTAACCCTAACCCTAAGACTATCCTAGGGCTGATGCTAACCCTAACACTAACACTATCCTAGGGCTGATGCTAACCCTAACCCTAACCCTAACATTATCCTAGGGCGGATGCTAACCCTAACCCTAACCCTAACACTATCCTAGGGCTAATGCTAACCCAAACACTAACACTATCCTAGGGCTGATGCTAACCCTAAGCCTAACCCTAACACTATCCTAGGGCTGATGCTAACCCTAACCCTAACACTATCCTAGGGCTGATGCTAACCCTAACACTAACACTATCCTAGGGCTGATGCTAACACTAACTCTAATCCTAACACTCTCCAAGGGCTGATGCTAACCCTAACCCTAACCCTAACACTATCCTAGGGCTGATGCTAACCCTAACCCTAACTCTAACACTATCTTAGGGCTGAGGCTAACCCTAACCCTAACACTATCCTACGGCTGATGCTAACCCTAACCCTAACACTAACACTATCCTAGGGCTGATGCTAACCCTAACCCTAACACTATCCTAGGCCTGATGCTAACCCTAACCCTAACCCTAACACTATCCTAGGGCTGATGCTAACCCTAACACTATCACTATCCTAGGGCTGATGCTAACCCTAACCCTAACCCTAACACTATCCTAGGGCTGATGCTAACCCTAACCCTAACGCTAGCCTAGGCCTGATGATAACCCTAACCCTAACCCTAACACTATCCTAGGGCTGATGCTAACCCTAACCCTAACAATATCCTAGGGCTGATGCTGACCCTAACCCTAACCCTAACACTATCCTTGAACTGATGCTAACCCTAACCCTAACCCTAACACTATCCTAGGCCTGATGATAACCCTAACCCTAACCCTAACACTATCCTAGGATTTATGTTAACCCTAACCCTAACACTATCTTAGGGCTGATGCTAACCCTAACCCTAACCCTAACACTATCCTAGGGCGGATGCTAACCCTAACCCTAACGCTAACACTATCCTAGGGCTGATGCTAACCCTAACCCTAACCCAAACACTATCCTAGGGTTGATGCTAACCCTAACCCTAACACTATCCTAGGGCTGATGCTAACCCTAACCCTAACCCTAACACTATCCTAGGGTTTATGTTAACCCTAACCCTAACACTATCCTAGGGCTGATGCTAACCCTAACCCTAACCCTAACACTATCCTAGGGCAGATGCTAAACCTAACGCTAACCCTAACACTATCCTTGAACTGATGTTAACCCTAACCCTAACCCTAACACTATCCTAGGCCTGATGATAACCCTAACCCTAACCCTAACACTATCCTAGGGTTTATGTTAACCCTAACCCTAACACTATCCTAGGGCTGATGCTAACCCTAACCCTAACCCTAACACTATCCTAGGGCGGATGCTAACCCTAACCCTAACCCTAACACTATCCTAGGGCTGATGCTAACCCTAACACTAACACTATCCTAGGGCTGATGCTAACCCTAACCCTAACCCTAACATTATCCTAGGGCGGATGCTAACCCTAACCCTAACCCTAACACTATCCTAGGGCTGATGCTAACCCTAACACTAACACTATCCTAGGCCTGATGCTAACCCTAACCCTAACCCTAACACTATCCTAGGCTGATGCTAACCCTAACCCTAACATTATCCTAGGGCTGATGCTAACCCTAACAGTAACACTATCCTAGGGCTGATGCTAACCCTAACCCTAACCCTAACACTCTCCAAGGGCTGATGCTAACCCTAACCCTAACCCTAACACTATCCTAGGCATGATGCTAATCTTAACCCTAACTCTAACACTATCTTAGGGCTGACGCTAACCCTAACCATAACACTATCCTACGGCTGATGCTAACCCTAACCCTAACACTAACACTATCCTAGGGCTGATGCTAACCCTAACCCTAACCCTAACACTATCCTAGGGCTGATGCTAACCCTAACCCTAACACTATCCTAGGCCTGATGATAACCCTAACCCTAACCCTAACACTATCCTAGGGCTGATGCTAACCCTAACCCTAACACTATCCTAGGGCTGATGCTAACCCTAACCCTAACCCTAACACTATCCTTGAACTGATGCTAACCCTAACCCTAACCCTAACACTATCCTAGGCCTGATGATAACCCTAACCCTAACCCTAACACTATCCTAGGATTTATGTTAACCCTAACCCTAACACTATCCTAGGGCTGATGCTAACACTAACCCTAACCCTAACACTATCCTAGGGCGGATGCTAACCCTAACCATAACCCTAACACTATCCTAGGGCTGATGCTAACCCTAACACTAACACTATCCTAGGGCTGATGCTAACCCTAACCCTAACCCTAACATTATCATAGGGCGGAGGCTAACCCTAACCCTAACCGTAACACTATCCTAGGGCTGATGCTAACCCTAACACTAACACTATCCGAGGCCTGATGCTAACCCTAACCCTAACCATAACACTATCCTAGGGCTGATGCTAACCCTAACCCTAACACTATCCTAGGGCTGATGCTAACCCTAACACTAACACTATCCTAGGGTTGATGCTAACCCTAACTCTAACCCTAACACTCTCCAAGGGCTGATGCTAACCCTAACCCTCACCCTAACACTATCCTAGGGTGATGCTAACCCTAACCCTAACACTATCCTAGGCCTGATGCTAACCCTAACACTAACCCTAACACTATCCTAGGGCTGATGCTAACCCTAACCCTAACACTATCCTAGGGCTGATGCTAACCCTAACCCTAAACCTAACACTATCCTAGGGCTGATGCTAACCCTAACCCTAACACTATCCTAGGCCTGATGATAACCCAAACCCTAACCCTAACACTATCCTAGGGCTGATGCTAACCCTAACCCTAACACTATCCTAGGGCTGATGCTAACCCTAACCCTAACCCTAACACTATCCTAAGTCTGATGCTAACCCTAGACCTCACACTATACTAGGCCTGAAGATAACCATAACCCTAACCTTAACACTATCCTAGGGCTGATGCTAACCCTACCCCTAACCATAACACTATCCTAGAGCTGATGCTAACCCTAACCCTAACAGTATCCTAGGCCTGATGATAACCCTAACCCTAACCCTGACACTATCCTAGGGCTGATGCTAACCCTAACCCTAACACTATCCTTGGACTGATGCTAACCCTAACCCTAACCCTAACAATATCCTAGGGCAGATGCTAACCCTAACCCTAACCCTAACACTATCCTTGGGCTGAGGCTAACCCTAACACTAACACTATCCTAGGGCTGATGCTAACCCTAACCCTAACCCAAACACTATCCTAGGGTGGATGCTAACCCTAACCCTAACACTGTCCTAGGGCTGATGCTAACCCTAACCCTAACCTTAACACTATCCTTGGGCTGATGCTAACCCTAACCCTAACACTATCCTGGGCCTGATGCTAACCCTAACCCTAACCTTAACACTATCCTAGGGCTGATACTAACCCTAACCCTAACACTATCCTTGGGCTGATGCTAACCCTAACCCTAACCCTAACAATATCCTAGGGCAGATGCTAACCCTAACCCTAACCCTAACACTATCGTTGGGCTGATGCTAACCCTAACCCTAACACTATCCTGGGCCTGATGCTAACCCTAACCCTAACCCTAACGCTATCCTAGGGCTGATGCTAACCCTAACCCTAACACTATCCTTGGGCTGATGCTAACCCTAACCGTAACCCTAACAATATCCTAGGGCAGATGCTAACCCTAACGCTAACCCTAACACTATCCTTGAACTGATGCTAACCCTAACCCTAACCCTAACACTATCCTAGGGTTTATGTTAACCCTAACCCTAACACTATCCTAGGGCTGATGCTAACCCTAACCCTAACCCTAACACTATCCTAGGGCGGATGCTAAGCCTAACCCTAACCCTAACACTATCCTAGGGCTGATGCTAACCCTAACACTAACACTATCCTAGGGCTGATGCTAACCCTAACCCTAACCCTAACATTATCCTAGGGCTGATGCTAACCCTAACCCTAACTCTAACACTTTCTTAGGGCTGAGGCTAACCCTAACCCAAACACTATCCTAGGGCTGATGCTAACCCTAACCCTAACCCTAACACTATCCTAGGGCTGATGCTAACCCTAACCCTAACACTATCCTAGGGCTGATGCTAACCCTAACCCTAACCCTAACACTATCCTAGGGCTGATGCTAACCCTAACGTTAACCCTAACACTATCCTTAAACTGATGCTAACCCTAACCCTAACCCTAACACTATCCTAGGCCTGATGATAACCCTAACCCTAACCCTAACACTATCCTAGGGTTTATGTTAACCCTAACCCTAACACTATCCTAGGGCTGATGCTAACCCTAACCCTAAACCTAACACTATCCTAGGGCGGATGCTAACCCTAACCCTAACCCTAACACTATCCTAGGGCTGATGCTAACCCTAACACTAACACTATCCTAGGGCTGAAGCTAACCCTAACCCTAACCCTAACACTCTCCAAGGGCTGATGCTAACCCTAACCCTAACCCTAACACTATCCTAGGGCTGATGCTAACCCTAACCCTAACACTATCCTAGGGATGATGCTAAGCCTAACCCTAACCCTAACACTATCCTAGGGTTGATGCTAACCCTAACCCTAACACTATCCTAGGGCTGATGCTAACCCTAACCCTAACCCTAACACTATCCTAGGGCTGATGCTAACCCTAAACCTAACCCTAATACTAACCTAGGGCTGATGCTAACCCTAACCCTAACACTATCCTAGGGCTGATGCTAACCATAACCCTAACCCTAACACTATCCTAGGGCTGATGCTAACCCTAACAGTAACACAATCCGAGGGCTGATGCTAACCCTACCCCTAACACTAACACTATCCTAGGGCTGACGCTAACCCTAACCCTAACCCAAACACTATCCTAGTGTTGATGCTAACCCTAACCCTAACACTATCTTAGGGCTGATGCTAACCCTAACCCTAACACTATCCTTGGGCTGATGCTAACCCTAACCGTAACCCTAACAATATCCTAGGGCAGATGCTAACCCTAACGCTAACCCTAACACTATCCTTGAACTGATGCTAACCCTAACCCTAACCCTAACACTATCCTAGGCCTGATGATAACCCTAACCCTAACCCTAACACTATCCTAGGGTTTATGTTAACCCTAACCCTAACACTATCCTAGGGCTCATGCTAACCCTAACCCTAACCTTAACACTATCCTAGGGCGGATGCTAAGCCTAACCCTAACCCTAACACTATCCTAGGGCTGATGCTAACCCTAACACTAACACTATCCTAGGGCTGATGCTAACCCTAACCCTAACCCTAACATTATCCTAGGGCTGATGCTAACCCTAACCCTAACTCTAACACTTTCTTAGGGCTGAGGCTAACCCTAACCCAAACACTATCCTAGGGCTGATGCTAACCCTAACCCTAACCCTAACACTATCCTAGGGCTGATGCTAACCCTAACCCTAACACTATCCTAGGGCTGATGCTAACCCTAACCCTAACCCTAACACTATCCTAGGGCTGATGCTAACCCTAACGTTAACCCTAACACTATCCTTGAACTGATGCTAACCCTAACCCTAACCCTAACACTATCCTAGGCCTGATGATAACCCTAACCATAACCCTAACACTATCCTAGGGTTTATGTTAACCCTAACCCTAACACTATCGTAGGGCTGATGCTAACCCTAACCCTAAACCTAACACTATCCTAGGGCGGATGCTAACCCTAACCCTAACCCTAACACTATCCTAGGGCTGATGCTAACCCTAACACTAACACTATCCTAGGGCTGAAGCTAACCCTAACCCTAACCCTAACACTCTCCAAGGGCTGATGCTAACCCTAACCCTAACCCTAACACTATCCTAGGGCTGATGCTAACCCTAACCCTAACACTATCCTAGGGATGATGCTAAGCCTAACCCTAACCCTAACACTATCCTAGGGTTGATGCTAACCCTAACCCTAACACTATCCTAGGGCTGATGCTAACCCTAACCCTAACCCTAACACTATTCTAGGTCTGATGCTAACCCTAACCCTAACACTATCCTAGGGCTGATGCTAACCCTAAACCTAACCCTAATACTAACCTAGGGCTGATGCTAACCCTAACCCTAACACTATCCTAGGGCTGATGCTAACCCTAACCCTAACCCTAACACTATCCTAGGGCTGATGCTAACCCTAACCCTAACCCTAACACTATCCTAGGGCTGATGCTAACCCTAACAGTAACACAAACCTAGGGCTGATGCTAACCCTAACCCTAACACTAACACTATCCTAGGGCTGACGCTAACCCTAACCCTAACCCAAACACTATCCTAGGGTTGATGCTAACCCTAACCCTAACACTATCCTAGGGCTGATGCTAACCCTAACCCTAACACTATCCTTGGGCTGATGCTAACCCTAACCGTAACCCTAACAATATCCTAGGGCAGATGCTAACCCTAACGCTAACCCTAACACTATCCTTGAACTGATGCTAACCCTAACCCTAACGCTAACACTATCCTAGGCCTGATGATAACCCTAACCCTAACCCTAACACTATCCTAGGGTTTATGTTAACCCTAACCCTAACACTATCCTAGGGCTGATGCTAACCCTAACCCTAACCCTAACACTATCCTAGGGCGGATGCTAAGCCTAACCCTAACCCTAACACTATCCTAGGGCTGATGCTAACCCTAACACTAACACTATCCTAGGGCTGATGCTAACCCTAACCCTAACCCTAACATTATCCTAGGGCTGATGCTAACCCTAACCCTAACTCTAACACTTTCTTAGGGCTGAGGCTAACCCTAACCCAAACACTATCCTAGGGCTGATGCTAACCCTAACCCTAACCCTAACACTATCCTAGGGCTGATGCTAACCCTAACCCTAACACTATCCTAGGGCTGATGCTAACCCTAACCCTAACCCTAACACTATCCTAGGGCTGATGCTAACCCTAACGTTAACCCTAACACTATCCTTGAACTGAGGCTAACCCTAACCCTAACCCTAACACTATCCTTGGCCTGATGATAACCCTAACCCTAACCCTAACACTATCCTAGGGTTTATGTTAACCCTAACCCTAACACTATCCTAGGGCTGATGCTAACCCTAACCCTAAACCTAACACTATCCTAGGGCGGATGCTAACCCTAACACTAACCCTAACACTATCCTAGGGCTGATGCTAACCCTAACACTAACACTATCCTAGGGCTGAAGCTAACCCTAACCCTAACCCTAACACTCTCCAAGGGCTGATGCTAACCCTAACCCTAACCCTAACACTATCCTTGGGCTGAGGCTAACCCTAACACTAACACTATCCTAGGGCTGATGCTAACCCTAACCCTAACCCAAACACTATCCTAGGGTGGATGCTAACCCTAACCCTAACACTGTCCTAGGGCTGATGCTAACCCTAACCCTAACCCTAACACTATCCTTGGGCTGATGCTAACCCTAACCCTAACACTATCCTGGGCCTGATGCTAACCCTAACCCTAACCTTAACACTATCCTAGGGCTGATACTAACCCTAACCCTAACACTATCCTTGGGCTGATGCTAACCCTAACCCTAACCCTAACAATATCCTAGGGCAGATGCTAACCCTAACCCTAACCCTAACACTATCGTTGGGCTGATGCTAACCCTAACCCTAACACTATCCTGGGCCTGATGCTAACCCTAACCCTAACCCTAACGCTATCCTAGGGCTGATGCTAACCCTAACCCTAACACTATCCTTGGGCTGATGCTAACCCTAACCGTAACCCTAACAATATCCTAGGGCAGATGCTAACCCTAACGCTAACCCTAACACTATCCTTGAACTGATGCTAACCCTAACCCTAACCCTAACACTATCCTAGGGTTTATGTTAACCCTAACCCTAACACTATCCTAGGGCTGATGCTAACCCTAACCCTAACCCTAACACTATCCTAGGGCGGATGCTAAGCCTAACCCTAACCCTAACACTATCCTAGGGCTGATGCTAACCCTAACACTAACACTATCCTAGGGCTGATGCTAACCCTAACCCTAACCCTAACATTATCCTAGGGCTGATGCTAACCCTAACCCTAACTCTAACACTTTCTTAGGGCTGAGGCTAACCCTAACCCAAACACTATCCTAGGGCTGATGCTAACCCTAACCCTAACCCTAACACTATCCTAGGGCTGATGCTAACCCTAACCCTAACACTATCCTAGGGCTGATGCTAACCCTAACCCTAACCCTAACACTATCCTAGGGCTGATGCTAACCCTAACGTTAACCCTAACACTATCCTTAAACTGATGCTAACCCTAACCCTAACCCTAACACTATCCTAGGCCTGATGATAACCCTAACCCTAACCCTAACACTATCCTAGGGTTTATGTTAACCCTAACCCTAACACTATCCTAGGGCTGATGCTAACCCTAACCCTAAACCTAACACTATCCTAGGGCGGATGCTAACCCTAACCCTAACCCTAACACTATCCTAGGGCTGATGCTAACCCTAACACTAACACTATCCTAGGGCTGAAGCTAACCCTAACCCTAACCCTAACACTCTCCAAGGGCTGATGCTAACCCTAACCCTAACCCTAACACTATCCTAGGGCTGATGCTAACCCTAACCCTAACACTATCCTAGGGATGATGCTAAGCCTAACCCTAACCCTAACACTATCCTAGGGTTGATGCTAACCCTAACCCTAACACTATCCTAGGGCTGATGCTAACCCTAATCCTAACCCTAACACTATCCTAGGTCTGATGCTAACCCTAACCCTAACACTATCCTAGGGCTGATGCTAACCCTAAACCTAACCCTAATACTAACCTAGGGCTGATGCTAACCCTAACCCTAACACTATCCTAGGGCTGATGCTAACCATAACCCTAACCCTAACACTATCCTAGGGCTGATGCTAACCCTAACAGTAACACAATCCAAGGGCTGATGCTAACCCTACCCCTAACACTAACACTATCCTAGGGCTGACGCTAACCCTAACCCTAACCCAAACACTATCCTAGTGTTGATGCTAACCCTAACCCTAACACTATCTTAGGGCTGATGCTAACCCTAACCCTAACACTATCCTTGGGCTGATGCTAACCCTAACCGTAACCCTAACACTATCCTAGGCCTGATGATAACCCTAACCCTAACCCTAACACTATCCTAGGGTTTATGTTAACCCTAACCCTAACACTATCCTAGGGCTCATGCTAACCCTAACCCTAACCTTAACACTATCCTAGGGCGGATGCTAAGCCTAACCCTAACCCTAACACTATCCTAGGGCTGATGCTAACCCTAACACTAACACTATCCTAGGGCTGATGCTAACCCTAACCCTAACCCTAACATTATCCTAGGGCTGATGCTAACCCTAACCCTAACTCTAACACTTTCTTAGGGCTGAGGCTAACCCTAACCCAAACACTATCCTAGGGCTGATGCTAACCCTAACCCTAACCCTAACACTATCCTAGGGCTGATGCTAACCCTAACCCTAACACTATCCTAGGGCTGATGCTAACCCTAACCCTAACCCTAACACTATCCTAGGGCTGATGCTAACCCTAACGTTAACCCTAACACTATCCTTGAACTGATGCTAACCCTAACCCTAACCCTAACACAATCCTAGGCCTGATGATAACCCTAACCCTAACCCTAACACTATCCTAGGGTTTATGTTAACCCTAACCCTAACACTATCCTAGGGCTGATGCTAACCCTAACCCTAAACCTAACACTATCCTAGGGCGGATGCTAACCCTAACCCTAACCCTAACACTATCCTAGGGCTGATGCTAACCCTAACACTAACACTATCCTAGGGCTGAAGCTAACCCTAACCCTAACCCTAACACTCTCCAAGGGCTGATGCTAACCGTAACCCTAACCCTAACACTATCCTAGGGCTGATGCTAACCCTAAGCCTAACACTATCCTAGGGATGATGCTAAGCCTAACCCTAACCCTAACACTATCCTAGGGTTGATGCTAACCCTAACCCTAACACTATCCTAGGGCTGATGCTAACCCTAACCCTAACCCTAACACTATTCTAGGTCTGATGCTAACCCTAACCCTAACACTATCCTAGGGCTGATGCTAACCCTAAACCTAACCCTAATACTAACCTAGGGCTGATGCTAACCCTAACCCTAACACTATCCTAGGGCTGATGATAACCCTAACCCTAACCCTAACACTATCCTAGGGCTGATGCTAACCCTAACCCTAACCCTAACACTATCCTAGGGCTGATGCTAACCCTAACAGTAACACAATCCTAGGGCTGATGCTAACCCTAACCCTAACACTAACACTATCCTAGGGCTGACGCTAACCCTAACCCTAACCCAAACACTATCCTAGGGTTGATGCTAACCCTAACCCTAACACTATCCTAGGGCTGATGCTAACCCTAACCCTAACACTATCCTTGGGCTGATGCTAACCCTAACCGTAACCCTAACAATATCCTAGGGCAGATGCTAACCCTAACGCTAACCCTAACACTATCCTTGAACTGATGCTAACCCTAACCCTAACGCTAACACTATCCTAGGCCTGATGATAACCCTAACCCTAACCCTAACACTATCCTAGGGTTTATGTTAACCCTAACCCTAACACTATCCTAGGGCTGATGCTAACCCTAACCCTAACCCTAACACTATCCTAGGGCGGATGCTAAGCCTAACCCTAACCCTAACACTATCCTAGGGCTGATGCTAACCCTAACACTAACACTATCCTAGGGCTGATGCTAACCCTAACCCTAACCCTAACATTATCCTAGGGCTGATGCTAACCCTAACCCTAACTCTAACACTTTCTTAGGGCTGAGGCTAACCCTAACCCAAACACTATCCTAGGGCTGATGCTAACCCTAACCCTAACCCTAACACTATCCTAGGGCTGATGCTAACCCTAACCCTAACACTATCCTAGGGCTGATGCTAACCCTAACCCTAACCCTAACACTATCCTAGGGCTGATGCTAACCCTAACGTTAACCCTAACACTATCCTTGAACTGAGGCTAACCCTAACCCTAACCCTAACACTATCCTTGGCCTGATGATAACCCTAACCCTAACCCTAACACTATCCTAGGGTTTATGTTAACCCTAACCCTAACACTATCCTAGGGCTGATGCTAACCCTAACCCTAAACCTAACACTATCCTAGGGCGGATGCTAACCCTAACACTAACCCTAACACTATCCTAGGGCTGATGCTAACCCTAACACTAACACTATCCTAGGGCTGAAGCTAACCCTAACCCTAACCCTAACACTCTCCAAGGGCTGATGCTAACCCTAACCCTAACCCTAACACTATCCTAGGGCTGATGCTAACCCTAACCCTAAAACTATCCTAGGGATGATGCTAAGCCTAACCCTAACCCTAACACTATCCTAGGGTTGATGCTAACCCTAAGCCTAACACTATCCTAAGGCTGATGCTAACCCTAACCCTAACCCTAACACTATCCTAGGTCTGATGCTAACCCTAACCCTAACACTATCCTAGGGCTGATGCTAACCCTAAACCTAACCGTAATACTAACCCAGGGCTGATGCTAACCCTAACCCTAACACTATCCTAGGGCTGATGCTAACCCTAACCCTAACCCTAACACTATCCTAGGGCTGATGCTAACCCTAACCCTAACCCTAACACTATCCTACGGCTGATGCTAACCCTAACAGTAACACAATCCTAGGGCTGATGCTAACCCTAACCCTAACACTAACACTATCCTAGGGCTGACGCTAACCCTAACCCTAACCCAAACACTATCCTAGGGTTGATGCTAACCCTAACCCTAACACTATCCTAGGGCTGATGCTAACCCTAACCCTAACACTATCCTTGGGCTGATGCTAACCCTAACCGTAACCCTAACAATATCCTAGGGCAGATGCTAACCCTAACGCTAACCCTAACACTATCCTTGAACTGATGCTAACCCTAACCCTAACCCTAACACTATCCTAGGCCTGATGATAACCCTAACCCTAACCCTAACACTATCCTAGGGTTTATGTTAACCCTAACCCTAACACTATCCTAGGGCTGATGCTAACCCTAACCCTAACCCTAACACTATCCTAGGGCGGATGCTAAGCCTAACCCTAACCCTAACACTATCCTAGGGCTGATGCTAACCCTAACACTAACACTATCCTAGGGCTGATGCTAACCCTAACCCTAACCCTAACATTATCCTAGGGCTGATGCTAACCCTAACCCTAACTCTAACACTTTCTTAGGGCTGAGGCTAACCCTAACCCAAACACTATCCTAGGGCTGATGCTAACCCTAACCCTAACCCTAACACTATCCTAGGGCTGATGCTAACCCTAACCCTAACACTATCCTAGGGCTGATGCTAACCCTAACCCTAACCCTAACACTATCCTAGGGCTGATGCTAACGCTAACGTTAACCCTAACACTATCCTTGAACTGATGCTAACCCTAACCCTAACCCTAACACTATCCTAGGCCTGATGATAACCCTAACCCTAACCCTAACACTATCCTAGGGTTTATGTTAACCCTAACCCTAACACTATCCTAGGGCTGATGCTAACCCTAACCCTAAACCTAACACTATCCTAGGGCGGATGCTAACCCTAACCCTAACCCTAACACTATCCTAGGGCTGATGCTAACCCTAACACTAACACTATCCTAGGGCTGAAGCTAACCCTAACCCTAACCCTAACACTCTCCAAGGGCTGATGCTAACCCTAACCCTAACCCTAACACTATCCTAGGGCTGATGCTAACCCTAACCCTAACACTATCCTAGGGATGATGCTAAGCCTAACCCTAACCCTAACACTATCCTAGGGTTGATGCTAACCCTAACCCTAACACTATCCTAGGGCTGATGCTAACCCTAACCCTAACCCTAACACTATCCTAGGTCTGATGCTAACCCGAACCCTAACACTATCCTAGGGCTGATGCTAACCCTAAACCTAACCCTAATGCTAACCAAGGGCTGATGCTAACCCTAACCCTAACACTATCCTAGGGCTGATGCTAACCCTAACCCTAACCCTAACACTATCCTAGGGCTGATGCTAACCCTAACCCTAACCCTAACACTATCCTAGGGCTGATGCTAACCCTAACAGTAACTCAATCCTAGGGCTGATGCTAACCCTAACCCTAACACTAACACTATCCTAGGGCTGACGCTAACCCTAACCCTAACCCAAACACTATCCTAGGGTTGATGCTAACCCTAACCCTAACACTATCCTAGGGCTGATGCTAACCCTAACCCTAACACTATCCTTGGGCTGATGCTAACCCTAACCGTAACCCTAACAATATCCTAGGGCAGATGCTAACCCTAACGCTAACCCTAACACTATCCTTGAACTGATGCTAACCCTAACCCTAACCCTAACACTATCCTAGGCTGATGATAACCCTAACCATAACCCTAACACTATCCTAGGGTTTATGTTAACCCTAACCCTAACACTATCCTAGGGCTGATGCTAACCCTAACCCTAACCCTAACACTATCCTAGGGCGGATGCTAAGCCTAACCCTAACCCTAACACTATCCTAGGGCTGATGCTAACCCTAACACTAACACTATCCTAGGGCTGATGCTAACCCTAACCCTAACCCTAACATTATCCTAGGGCTGATGCTAACCCTAACCCTAACTCTAACACTTTCTTAGGGCTGAGGCTAACCCTAACCCAAACACTATCCTAGGGCTGATGCTAACCCTAACCCTAACCCTAACACTATCCTAGGGCTGATGCTAACCCTAACCCTAACACTATCCTAGGGCTGATGCTAACCCTAACCCTAACCCTAACACTATCCTAGGGCTGATGCTAACCCTAACGTTAACCCTAACACTATCCTTGAACTGATGCTAACCCTAACCCTAACCCTAACACTATCCTAGGCCTGATGATAACCCTAACCCTAACCCTAACACTATCCTAGGGTTTATGTTAACCCTAACCCTAACACTATCCTAGGGCTGATGCTAACCCTAACCCTAAACCTAACACTATCCTAGGGCGGATGCTAACCCTAACCCTAACCCTAACACTATCCTAGGGCTGATGCTAACCCTAACACTAACACTATCCTAGGGCTGAAGCTAACCCTAACCCTAACCCTAACACTCTCCAAGGGCTGATGCTAACCCTAACCCTAACCCTAACACTATCCTAGGGCTGATGCTAACCCTAACCCTAACACTATCCTAGGGATGATGCTATGCCTAACCCTAACCCTAACACTATCCTAGGGTTGATGCTAACCCTAACCCTAACACTATCCTAGGGCTGATGCTAACCCTAACCCTAACCCTAACACTATCCTAGGTCTGATGCTAACCCTAACCCTAACACTATCCTAGGGCTGATGCTAACCCTAAACCTAACCCTGATACTAACCTAGGGCTGATGCTAACCCTAACCCTAACACTATCCTAGGGCTGATGCTAACCCTAACCCTAACACTATCCTAGGGCTGATGCTAACCCTAACCCTAACCCTAACACTATCCTAGGGCTGATGCTAACCCTAACAGTAACACAATCCTAGGGCTGATGCTAACCCTAACCCTAACACTAACACTATCCTAGGGCTGATGCTAACCCTAACCCTAACCCAAACACTATCCTAGGGTTGATGCTAACCCTAACCCTAACACTATCCTAGGGCTGATGCTAACCCTAACCCTAACCCTAACACTATCCTTGGGCTGATGCTAACCCTAACCCTAACACTATCCTGGGCCTGATGCTAACCCTAACCCTAACACTATCCTAGGGCTGATGCTAACCCTAACCCTAACACTATCCTTGGGCTGATGCTAACCCTAACCCTAACCCTAACACTATCCTAGGGCAGATGCTAAACCTAACGCTAACCCTAACACTATCCTTGAACTGATGTTAACCCTAACCCTAACCCTAACACTATCCTAGGCCTGATGATAACCCCAACCCTAACCCTAACACTATCCTAGGGTTTATGTTAACCCTAACCCTAACACTATCCTAGGGCTGATGCTAAACCTAACCCTAACCCTAACACTATCCTAGGGCGGATGCTAACCCTAACCCTAACCCTAACACTATCCTAGGGCTGATGCTAACCCTAACACTAACACTATCCTAGGGCTGATGCTAACCCTAACCCTAACCCTAACATTATCCTAGGGCGGATGCTAACCCTAACCCTAACCCTAACACTATCCTAGGGCTGATGCTAACCCTAACACTAACACTATCCTAGGCCTGATGCTAACCCTAACCCTAACCCTAATACTATACTAGGGCTGATGCTAACCCTAACCCTAACATTATCCTAGGGCTGATGCTAACCCTAACAGTAACACTATCCTAGGGCTGATGCTAACCCTAACCCTAACCCTAACACTCTCCAAGGGCTGATGCTAACCCTAACCCTAACCCTAACACTATCTAAGGCATGATGCTAATCCTAACCCTAACTCTAACACTATCTTAGGGCTGACGCTAACCCTAACCATAACACTATCCTACGGCTGATGCTAACCCTAACCCTAACACTAACACTATCCTAGGGCTGATGCTAACCCTAACCCTAACACTATCCTAGGGCTGATGCTAACCCTAACACTAACACTATCCTAGGGCTGATGCTAACCCTAACCCTAACCCTAACACTATCCTAGGGCTGATGCTAACCCTAACCCTAACACTATCCTAGGCCTGATGATAACCCTAACCCTAACCCTAACACTATCCTAGGGCTGATGCTAACCCTAACCCTAACACTATCCTAGGGCTGGTGCTAACCCTAACCCTAACCCTAACACTATCCTTGAACTGATGCTAACCCTAACCCTAACCCTAACACTATCCTAGGCCTGATGATAACCCTAACCCTAACCCTAACACTATCCTAGGATTTATGTTAACCCTAACCCTAACACTATCCTAGGGCTGATGCTAACACTAACCCTAACCCTAACACTATCCTAGGGCGGATGCTAACCCTAACCCTAACCCTAACACTATCCTAGGGCTGATGCTAACCCTAACACTAACACTATCCTAGGGCTGATGCTAACCCTAACCCTAACCCTAACATTATCATAGGGCGGAGGCTAACCCTAACCCTAACCGTAACACTATCCTAGGGCTGATGCTAACCCTAACACTAACACTATCCGAGGCCTGATGCTAACCCTAACCCTAACCATAACACTATCCTAGGGCTGATGCTAACCCTAACCCTAACAATATCCTAGGGATGATGCTAACCCTAACACTAACACTATCCTAGGGCTGATGCTAACCCTAACTCTAACCCTAACACTCTCCAAGGGCTGATGCTAACCCTAACCCTCACCCTAACACTATCCTAGGGTGATGCTAACCCTAACCCTAACACTATCCTAGGCCTGATGCTAACCCTAACACTAACCCTAACACTATCCTAGGGCTGATGCTAACCCTAACCCTAACACTATCCTAGGGCTGATGCTAACCCTAACCCTAAACCTAACACTATCCTAGGGCTGATGCTAACCCTAACCCTAACACTATCCTAGGCCTGATGATAACCCAAACCCTAACCCTAACACTATCCTAGGGCTGATGCTAACCCTAACCCTAACACTATCCTAGGGCTGATGCTAACCCTAACCCTAACCCTAACACTATCCTAAGTCTGATGCTAACCCTAGACCTCACACTATACTAGGCCTGATGATAACCATAACCCTAACCTTAACACTATCCTAGGGCTGATGCTAACCCTACCCCTAACCATAACACTATCCTAGAGCTGATGCTAACCCTAACCCTAACAGTATCCTAGGCCTGATGATAACCCTAACCCTAACCCTGACACTATCCTAGGGCTGATGCTAACCCTAACCCTAACACTATCCTTGGACTGATGCTAACCCTAACCCTAACCCTAACAATATCCTAGGGCAGATGCTAACCCTAACCCTAACCCTAACACTATCCTTGGGCTGAGGCTAACCCTAACACTAACACTATCCTAGGGCTGATGCTAACCCTAACCCTAACCCAAACACTATCCTAGGGTGGATGCTAACCCTAACCCTAACACTATCCTAGGGCTGATGCTAACCCTAACCCTAACCCTAACACTATCCTTGGGCTGATGCTAACCCTAACCCTAACACTATCCTGGGCCTGATGCTAACCCTAACCCTAACGTTAACACTATCCTAGGGCTGATACTAACCCTAACCCTAACACTATCCTTGGGCTGATGCTAACCCTAACCCTAACCCTAACAATATCCTAGGGCAGATGCTAACCCTAACCCTAACCCTAACACTATCGTTGGGCTGATGCTAACCCTAACCCTAACACTATCCTGGGCCTGATGCTAACCCTAACCCTAACCCTAACGCTATCCTAGGGCTGATGCTAACCCTAACCCTAACACTATCCTTGGGCTGATGCTAACCCTAACCGTAACCCTAACAATATCCTAGGGCAGATGCTAACCCTAACGCTAACCCTAACACTATCCTTGAACTGATGCTAACCCTAACCCTAACACTAACACTATCCTAGGCCTGATGATAACCCTAACCCTAACCCTAACACTATCCTAGGGTTTATGTTAACCCTAACCCTAACACTATCCTAGGGCTGATGCTAACCCTAACCCTAAACCTAACACTATCCTAGGGCGGATGCTAAGCCTAACCCTAACCCTAACACTATCCTAGGGCTGATGCTAACCCTAACACTAACACTATCCTAGGGCTGATGCTAACCCTAACCCTAACCCTAACATTATCCTAGGGCTGATGCTAACCCTAACCCTAACTCTAACACTTTCTTAGGGCTGAGGCTAACCCTAACCCAAACACTATCCTAGGGCTGATGCTAACCCTAACCCTAACCCTAACACTATCCTAGGGCTGATGCTAACCCTAACCCTAACACTATCCTAGGGCTGATGCTAACCCTAACCCTAACCCTAACACTATCCTAGGGCTGATGCTAACCCTAACGTTAACCCTAACACTATCCTTGAACTGATGCTAACCCTAACCCTAACACTAACACTATCCTAGGCCTGATGATAACCCTAACCCTAACCCTAACACTATCCTAGGGTTTATGTTAACCCTAACCCTAACACTATCCTAGGGCTGATGCTAACCCTAACCCTAAACCTAACACTATCCTAGGGCGGATGCTAACCCTAACCCTAACCCTAACACTATCCTAGGGCTGATGCTAACCCTAACACTAACACTATCCTAGGGCTGAAGCTAACCCTAACCCTAACCCTAACACTCTCCAAGGGCTGATGCTAACACTAACCCTAACCCTAACACTATCCTAGGGCTGATGCTAACCCTAACCCTAACACTATCCTAGGGATGATGCTAAGCCTAACCCTAACCCTAACACTATCCTAGGGTTGATGCTAACCCTAACCCTAACACTATCCTAGGGCTGATGCTAACCCTAACCCTAACCCTAACACTATCCTAGGTCTGATGCTAACCCGAACCCTAACACTATCCTAGGGCTGATGCTAACCCTAAACCTAACCCTAATACTAACCTAGGGCTGATGCTAACCCTAACCCTAACACTATCCTAGGGCTGATGCTAACCCTAACCCTAACCCTAACACTATCCTAGGGCTGATGCTAACCCTAACCCTAACCCTAACACTATCCTAGGGCTGATGCTAACCCTAACAGTAACACAATCCTAGGGCTGATGCTAACCCTAACCCTAACACTAACACTATCCTAGGGCTGACGCTAACCCTAACCCTAACCCAAACACTATCCTAGGGTTGATGCTAACCCTAACCCTAACACTATCCTAGGGCTGATGCTAACCCTAACCCTAACACTATCCTTGGGCTGATGCTAACCCTAACCGTAACCCTAACAATATCCTAGGGCAGATGCTAACCCTAACGCTAACCCTAACACTATCCTTGAACTGATGCTAACCCTAACCCTAACCCTAACACTATCCTAGGCCTGATGATAACCCTAACCCTAACCCTAACACTATCCTAGGGTTTATGTTAACCCTAACCCTAACACTATCCTAGGGCTGATGCTAACCCTAACCCTAACCCTAACACTATCCTAGGGCGGATGCTAAGCCTAACCCTAACCCTAACACTATCCTAGGGCTGATGCTAACCCTAACACTAACACTATCCTAGGGCTGATGCTAACCCTAACCCTAACCCTAACATTATCCTAGGGCTGATGCTAACCCTAACCCTAACTCTAACACTTTCTTAGGGCTGAGGCTAACCCTAACCCAAACACTATCCTAGGGCTGATGCTAACCCTAACCCTAACCCTAACACTATCCTAGGGCTGATGCTAACACTAACCCTAACACTATCCTAGGGCTGATGCTAACCCTAACCCTAACCCTAACACTATCCTAGGGCTGATGCTAACCCTAACGTTAACCCTAACACTATCCTTGAACTGATGCTAACCCTAACCCTAACCCTAACACTATCCTAGGCCTGATGATAACGCTAACCCTAACCCTAACACTATCCTAGGGTTTATGTTAACCCTAACCCTAACACTATCCTAGGGCTGATGCTAACCCTAACCCTAAACCTAACACTATCCTAGGGCGGATGCTAACCCTAACCCTAACCCTAACACTATCCTAGGGCTGATGCTAACCCTAACACTAACACTATCCTAGGGCTGAAGCTAACCCTAACCCTAACCCTAACACTCTCCAAGGGCTGATGCTAACCCTAACCCTAACCCTAACACTATCCTAGGGCTGATGCTAACCCTAACCCTAACACTATCCTAGGGATGATGCTATGCCTAACCCTAACCCTAACACTATCCTAGGGTTGATGCTAACCCTAACCCTAACACTATCCTAGGGCTGATGCTAACCCTAACCCTAACCCTAACACTATCCTAGGGCTGATGCTAACCCTAACCCTAACACTATCCTAGGGCTGATGCTAACCCTAACCCTAACCCTAACACTATCCTAGGGCTGATGCTAACCCTAACAGTAACACAATCCTAGGGCTGATGCTAACCCTAACCCTAACACAAACACTATCCTAGGGCTGATGCTAACCCTAACCCTAACCCAAACACTATCCTAGGGTTGATGCTAACCCTAACCCTAACACTATCCTAGGGCTGATGCTAACCCTAACCCTAACCCTAACACTATCCTTGGGCTGATGGTAACCCTAACCCTAACACTATCCTGGGCCTGATGCTAACCCTAACCCTAACACTATCCTAGGGCTGATGCTAACCCTAACCCTAACACTATCCTTGGGCTGATGCTAACCCTAACCCTAACCCTAACACTATCCTAGGGCAGATGCTAAACCTAACGCTAACCCTAACACTATCCTTGAACTGATGTTAACCCTAACCCTAACCCTAACACTATCCTAGGCCTGATGATAACCCCAACCCTAACCCTAACACTATCCTAGGGTTTATGTTAACCCTAACCCTAACACTATCCTAGGGCTGATGCTAACCCTAACCCTAACCCTAACACTATCCTAGGGCGGATGCTAACCCTAACCCTAACCCTAACACTATCCTAGGGCTGATGCTAACCCTAACACTAACACTATCCTAGGGCTGATGCTAACCCTAACCCTAACCCTAACATTATCCTAGGGCGGATGCTAAACCTAACCCTAACCCTAACACTATCCTAGGGCTGATGCTAACCCTAACACTAACACTATCCTAGGCCTGATGCTAACCCTAACCCTAACCCTAACACTATCCTAGGGCTGATGCTAACCCTAACCCTAACATTATCCTAGGGCTGATGCTAACCCTAACAGTAACACTATCCTAGGGCTGATGCTAACCCTAACCCTAACCCTAACACTCTCCAAGGGCTGATGCTAACCCTAACCCTAACCCTAACACTATCTAAGGCATGATGCTAATCCTAACCCTAACTCTAACACTATCTTAGGGCTGACGCTAACCCTAACCATAACACTATCCTACGGCTGATGCTAACCCTAACCCTAACACTAACACTATCCTAGGGCTGATGCTAACCCTAACCCTAACACTATCCTAGGGCTGATGCTAACCCTAACACTAACACTATCCTAGGGCTGATGCTAACCCTAACCCTAACCCTAACACTATCCTAGGGCTGATGCTAACCCTAACCCTAACACTATCCTAGGCCTGATGATAACCCTAACCCTAACCCTAACACTATCCTAGGGCTGATGCTAACCCTAACCCTAACACTATCCTAGGGCTGATGCTAACCCTAACCCTAACCCTAACACTATCCTTGAACTGATGCTAACCCTAACCCTAACCCTAACACTATCCTAGGCCTGATGATAACCCTAACCCTAACCCTAACACTATCCTAGGATTTATGTTAACCCTAACCCTAACACTATCCTAGGGCTGATGCTAACACTAACCCTAACCCTAACACTATCCTAGGGCGGATGCTAACCCTAACCCTAACCCTAACACTATCCTAGGGCTGATGCTAACCCTAACACTAACACTATCCTAGGGCTGATGCTAACACTAACCCTAACCCTAACATTATCATAGGGCGGAGGCTAACCCTAACCCTAACCGTAACACTATCCTAGGGCTGATGCTAACCCTAACACTAACACTATCCGAGGCCTGATGCTAACCCTAACCCTAACCATAACACTATCCTAGGGCTGATGCTAACCCTAACCCTAACAATATCCTAGGGATGATGCTAACCCTAACACTAACACTATCCTAGGGCTGATGCTAACCCTAACTCTAACCCTAACACTCTCCAAGGGCTGATGCTAACCCTAACCCTCACCCTAACACTATCCTAGGGTGATGCTAACCCTAACCCTAACACTATCCTAGGCCTGATGCTAACCCTAACACTAACCCTAACACTATCCTAGGGCTGATGCTAACCCTAACCCTAACACTATCCTAGGGCTGATGCTAACCCTAACCCTAAACCTAACACTATCCTAGGGCTGATGCTAACCATAACCCTAACACTATCCTAGGCCTGATGATAACCCAAACCCTAACCCTAACACTATCCTAGGGCTGATGCTAACCCTAACCCTAACACTATCCTAGGGCTGATGCTAACCCTAACCCTAACCCTAACACTATCCTAAGTCTGATGCTAACCCTAGACCTCACACTATACTAGGCCTGATGATAACCATAACCCTAACCTTAACACTATCCTAGGGCTGATGCTAACCCTACCCCTAACCATAACACTATCCTAGAGCTGATGCTAACCCTAACCCTAACAGTATCCTAGGCCTGATGATAACCCTAACCCTAACCCTGACACTATCCTAGGGCTGATGCTAACCCTAACCCTAACACTATCCTTGGACTGATGCTAACCCTAACCCTAACCCTAACAATATCCTAGGGCAGATGCTAACCCTAACCCTAACCCTAACACTATCCTTGGGCTGAGGCTAACCCTAACACTAACACTATCCTAGGGCTGATGCTAACCCTAACCCTAACCCAAACACTATCCTAGGGTGGATGCTAACCCTAACCCTAACACTATCCTAGGGCTGATGCTAACCCTAACCCTAACCCTAACACTATCCTTGGGCTGATGCTAACCCTAACCCTAACACTATCCTGGGCCTGATGCTAACCCTAACCCTAACGTTAACACTATCCTAGGGCTGATACTAACCCTAACCCTAACACTATCCTTGGGCTGATGCTAACCCTAACCCTAACCCTAACAATATCCTAGGGCAGATGCTAACCCTAACCCTAACCCTAACACTATCGTTGGGCTGATGCTAACCCTAACCCTAACACTATCCTGGGCCTGATGCTAACCCTAACCCTAACCCTAACGCTATCCTAGGGCTGATGCTAACCCTAACCCTAACACTATCCTTGGGCTGATGCTAACCCTAACCGTAACCCTAACAATATCCTAGGGCAGATGCTAACCCTAACGCTAACCCTAACACTATCCTTGAACTGATGCTAACCCTAACCCTAACCCTAACACTATCCTAGGCCTGATGATAACCCTAACCCTAACCCTAACACTATCCTAGGGTTTATGTTAACCCTAACCCTAACACTATCCTAGGGCTGATGCTAACCGTAACCCTAAACCTAACACTATCCTAGGGCGGATGCTAAGCCTAACCCTAACCCTAACACTATCCTAGGGCTGATGCTAACCCTAACACTAACACTATCCTAGGGCTGATGCTAACCCTAACCCTAACCCTAACATTATCCTAGGGCTGATGCTAACCCTAACCCTAACTCTAACACTTTCTTAGGGCTGAGGCTAACCCTAACCCAAACACTATCCTAGGGCTGATGCTAACCCTAACCCTAACCCTAACACTATCCTAGGGCTGATGCTAACCCTAACGTTAACCCTAACACTATCCTTGAACTGATGCTAACCCTAACCCTAACACTAACACTATCCTAGGCCTGATGATAACCCTAACCCTAACCCTAACACTATCCTAGGGTTTATGTTAACCCTAACCCTAACACTATCCTAGGGCTGATGCTAACCCTAACCCTAAACCTAACACTATCCTAGGGCGGATGCTAACCCTAACCCTAACCCTAACACTATCCTAGGGCTGATGCTAACCCTAACACTAACACTATCCTAGGGCTGAAGCTAACCCTAACCCTAACCCTAACACTCTCCAAGGGCTGATGCTAACACTAACCCTAACCCTAACACTATCCTAGGGCTGATGCTAACCCTAACCCTAACACTATCCTAGGGATGATGCTAAGCCTAACCCTAACCCTAACACTATCCTAGGGCTGATGCTAACCCTAACCCTAACCCTAACACTATCCTAGGTCTGATGCTAACCCTAACCCTAACACTATCCTAGGGCTGATGCTAACCCTAAACCTAACCCTAATACTAACCTAGGGCTGATGCTAACCCTAACCCTAACACTATCCTAGGGCTGATGCTAACCCTAACCCTAACCCTAACACTATCCTAGGGCTGATGCTAACCCTAACAGTGACACAATCCTAGGGCTGATGCTAACCCTAACCCTAACACTAACACTATCCTAGGGCTGACGCTAACCCTAACCCTAACCCAAACACTATCCTAGGGTTGATGCTAACCCTAACCCTAACACTATCCTAGGGCTGATGCTAACCCTAACCCTAACACTATCCTTGGGCTGATGCTAACCCTAACCGTAACCCTAACAATATCCTAGGGCAGATGCTAACCCTAACGCTAACCCTAACACTATCCTTGAACTGATGCTAACCCTAACCCTAACCCTAACACTATCCTAGGCCTGATGATAACCCTAACCCTAACCCTAACACTATCCTAGGGTTTATGTTAACCCTAACCCTAACACTATCCTAGGGCTGATGCTAACCCTAACCCTAACCCTAACACTATCCTAGGGCGGATGCTAAGCCTAACCCTAACCCTAACACTATCCTAGGGCTGATGCTAACCCTAACACTAACACTATCCTAGGGCTGATGCTAACCCTAACCCTAACCCTAACATTATCCTAGGGCTGATGCTAACCCTAACCCTAACTCTAACACTTTCTTAGGGCTGAGGCTAACCCTAACCCAAACACTATCCTAGGGCTGATGCTAACCCTAACCCTAACCCTAACACTATCCTAGGGCTGATGCTAACACTAACCCTAACACTATCCTAGGGCTGATGCTAACCCTAACCCTAACCCTAACACTATCCTAGGGCTGATGCTAACCCTAACGTTAACCCTAACACTATCCTTGAACTGATGCTAACCCTAACCCTAACCCTAACACTATCCTAGGCCTGATGATAACCCTAACCCTAACCCTAACACTATCCTAGGGTTTATGTTAACCCTAACCCTAACACTATCCTAGGGCTGATGCTAACCCTAACCCTAAACCTAATACTATCCTAGGGCGGATGCTAACCCTAACCCTAACCCTAACACTATCCTAGGGCTGATGCTAACCCTAACACTAACACTATCCTAGGGCTGAAGCTAACCCTAACCCTAACCCTAACACTATCCTAGGTCTGATGCTAACCCTAACCCTAACACTATCCTAGGGCTGATGCTAACCCTAAACCTAACCCTAATACTAACCTAGGGCTGATGCTAACCCTAACCCTAACACTATCCTAGGGCTGATGCTAACCCTAACCCTAACCCTAACACTATCCTAGGGCTGATGCTAACCCTAACCCTAACCCTAACACTATCCTAGGGCTGATGCTAACCCTAACAGTAACACAATCCTAGGGCTGATGCTAACCCTAACCCTAACACTAACACTATCCTAGGGCTGACGCTAACCCTAACCCTAACCCAAACACTATCCTAGGGCTGATGCTAACCCTAACACTAACACTATCCTAGGGCTGATGCTAACCCTAACCCTAACACTAACACTATCCTAGGGCTGATGCTAACCCTAACCCTAACACTATCGTAGGGCTGATGCTAACCCTAACCCTAACCCTAACACTATCCTTGAACTGATGCTAACCCTAACCCTAACCCTAACACTATCCTAGGCCTGATGATAACCCTAACCCTAACCCTAACACTATCCTAGGATTTATGTTAACCCTAACCCTAACACTATCCTAGGGCTGATGCTAACACTAACCCTAACCCTAACACTATCCTAGGGCGGATGCTAACCCTAACCCTAAACCTAACACTATCCTAGGACTGATGCTAACCCTAACACTAACACTATCCTAGGGCTGATGCTAACCCTAACCCTAACCCTAACATTATCCTAGGGCGGAGGCTAACCCTAACCCTAACCGTAACACTATCCTAGGGCTGATACTAACCCTAACACTAACACTATCCGAGGCCTGATGCTAACCCTAACCCTAACCATAACACTATCCTAGGGCTGATGCTAACCCTAACCCTAACACTATCCTAGGGCTGATGCTAACCCTAACACTAACACTATCCTAGGGCTGATGCTAACCCTAACTCTAACCCTAACACTCTCCAAGGGCTGATGCTAACCCTAACCCTCACCCTAACACTATCCTAGGGTGATGCTAACCCTAACCCTAACACTATCCTAGGCCTGATGCTAACCCTAACACTAACCCTAACACTATCCTAGGGCTGATGCTAACCCTAACCCTAACACTATCCTAGGGCTGATGCTAACCCTAACCCTAACCCTAACACTATCCTAGGGCTGATGCTAACCCTAACCCTAACACTATCCTAGGCCTGATGATAACCCAAACCCTAACCCTAACACTATCCTAGGGCTGATGCTAACCCTAACCCTAACACTATCCTAGGGCTGATGCTAACCCTAACCCTAACCCTAACACTATCCTAAGTCTGATGCTAACCCTAGACCTCACACTATACTAGGCCTGATGATAATCATAACCCTAACCTTAACACTATCCTAGGGCTGATGCTAACCCTACCCTTAACCATAACACTATCCTAGAGCTGATGCTAACCCTAACCCTAACAGTATCCTAGGCCTGATGATAACCCTAACCCTAACCCTGACACTACCCTAGGGCTGATGCTAACCCTAACCCTAACACTATCCTTGGACTGATGCTAACCCTAACCCTAACCCTAACAATATCCTAGGACAGATGCTAACCCTAACCCTAACCCTAACACTATCCTTGGGCTGATGCTAACCCTAACCCTAACACTATCCTGGGCCTGATGCTAACCCTAACCCTAACCCTAACACTATCCTAGGGCTGATGCTAACCCTAACCCTAACACTATCCTTGGGCTGATGCTAACCCTAACCCTAACCCTAACAATATCCTAGGGCAGATGTTAACCCTAACGCTAACCCTAACACTATCCTTGAACTGATGCTAACCCAAACCCTAACTCTAACACTATCCTAGGCCCGATGATAACCCTAACCCTAACCCTAACACTATCCTAGGGTTTATGTTAACCCTAACCCTAACACTATCCTAGGGCTGATGCTAACCCTAACCCTAACCCTAACACTATCCTAGGGCGGATGCTAAGCCTAACCCTAACCCTAACACTATCCTAGGGCTGATGCTAACCCTAACACTAACACTATCCTAGGGCTGATGCTAACCCTAACCCTAACCCTAACATTATCCTAGGGCTGATGCTAACCCTAACCCTAACTCTAACACTATCTTAGGGATGAGGCTAACCCTAACACTAACACTATCCTACGGCTGATGCTAACCCTAACCCTAACCCTAATACTATCCTAGGGCTGATGCTAACCCTAACCCTAACACTATCCTAGGGCTGATGCTAACCCTAACCCTAACTCTAACACTATCCTAGGGCTGATGCTAACCCTAACCCTAACACTATCCTAGGGCTGATGCTAACCCTAACCCTAACCCTAACACTATCCTAGGGCTGATGCTAACCGTAACCCTAACACTATCCTAGGCCTGATGATAACCCTAACCCTAACCCTAACACTATCCTAGGGCTGATGCTAACCCTTACCCTAACACTATCCTAGGGCTGATTCTAACCCTAACCCTAACCCTAACACTATCCTAGGGCTGATGCTAAGCCTAACGCTAACCCTAACACTATCCTTGAACTGATGCTAACCCTAACCCTAACCCTAACAATATCCTAGGGCAGATGCTAACCCTAACGCTAACCCTAACAGTATCCTTGAACTGATGCTAACCCTAACCCTAACTCTAACACTATCCTAGGCCCGATGATAACCCTAACCCTAACCCAAACACTATCCTAGGGTTTATGTTAACCCTAACCCTAACACCATCCTAGGGCTGATGCTAACCCTAACCCTAACCCTAACACTATCCTAGGGCGGATGCAAAGCCTAACCCTAACCCTTACACTATCCTAGGGCTGATGCTAACCCTAACACTAACACTATCCTAGGGCTGATGCTAACCCTAACCCTAACCCTAACATTATCCTAGGGCTGATGCTAACCCTAACCCTCACTCTAACACTACCTTAGGGCTGAGGCTAACCCTAACACTAACACTATCCTACGGCTGATGCTAACCCTAACCCTAACCCTAATACTATCCTAGGGCTGATGCTAACCCTAACCCTAACACTATCCTAGGGCTGATGCTAACCCTAACCCTAACCCTAACACTATCCTAGGGCTGATGCTAACCCTAACCCTAACACTATTCTAGGGCTGATGCTAACCCTAACCCTAACCCTAACACTATCCTAGGGCTGATGCTAACCGTAACACTAACACTATCCTAGGCCTGATGATAACCCTAACCCTAACCCTAACACTATCCTAGGGCTGATGCTAACCCTTACCCTAACACTATCCTAGGGCTGATTCTAACCCTAACCCTAACCCTAACACTATCCTAGGGCTGATGCTAAGCCTATCGCTAACCCTAACACTATCCTTGAACTGATGCTAACCCTAACCCTAACCCTAACACTATCCTAGGCCTGATGATAACCCTAACCCTAACCCTAACACTATCCTAGGGTTTATGTTAACCCTAACTCTAACACTATCCTAGGGCTGATGCTAACCCTAACCCTAAACCTAACACTATCCTAGGGCGGATGCTAACCCTAACCCTAACCCTAACACTATCCTAGGGCTGATGCTAACCCTAACACTAACACTATCCTAGGGCTGAAGCTAACCCTAACCCTAACCCTAACACTCTCCAAGGGCTGATGCTAACCCTAACTCTAACCCTAACACTATCCAAGGGCTGATGCTAACCCTAACCCTAACACTATCCTAGGGCTGATGCTAACCCTAACCCTAACCCTAACACTATCCTAGGGCTGATGCTAACCCTAACCCTAACACTATCCTAGGGCTGATGCTAACCCTAAACCTAACCCTAATACTAACCTAGGGCTGATGCTAAACCTAACCCTAACACTATCCTAGGGCTGATGCTAACCCTAACCCTAACACTAACACTATCCTAGGGCTGATGCTAACCCTAACCCTAACACTATCCTAGGGCTGATGCTAACCCTAACCCTAACCCTAACACTATCCTAGGGCTGATGCTAACCCTAAGCCTAACCCAAACACTATCCTAGGGTTGATGCTAACCCTAACCCTAACACTATCCTAGGGCTGATGCTAACCCTAACCCTAACCCTAACACTATCCTTGGGCTGATGCTAACCCTAACCCTAACACTATCCTGGGCCTGATGCTAACCCTAACCCTAACCCTAACACTATCCTCGGGCTGATGCTAACCCTAACCCTAACACTATCCTTGGGCTGATGCTAACCCTAACCCTAACCCTAACACTATCCTAGGGCAGATGCTAAACCTAACGCTAACCCTAACACTATCCTTGAACTGATGTTAACCCTAACCCTAACCCTAACACTATCCTAGGCCTGATGATAACCCTAACCCTAACCCTAACACTATCCTAGGGTTTATGTTAACCCTAACTCTAACACTATCCTAGGGCTGATGCTAACCCTAACCCTAAACCTAACACTATCCTAGGGCGGATGCTAACCCTAACCCTAACCCTAACACTATCCTAGGGCTGATGCTAACCCTAACACTAACACTATCCTAGGGCTGAAGCTAACCCTAACCCTAACCCAAACACTCTCCAAGGGCTGATGCTAACCCTAACCCTAACCCTAACACTATCCTAGGGCTGATGCTAACCCTAACCCTAACACTATCCTAGGGATGATGCTAACCCTAACCCTAACCCTAACACTATCCTAGGGTTGATGCTAACCCTAACCCTAACACTATCCTAGGGCTGATGCTAACCCTAACCCTAACCCTAACACTATCCTAGGTCTGATGCTAACCCTAACCCTAACACTATCCTAGGGCTGATGCTAACCCTAAACCTAACCCTAATACTAACCTAGGGCTGATGCTAAACCTAACCCTAACACTATCCTAGGGCTGATGCTAACCCTAACCCTAACCCTAACACTATCCTAGGGCTGATGCTAACCCTACCCCTAACACTATCCTAGGGCTGATGCTAACCCTAACCCTAACCCTAACACTATCCTAGGGCTGATGCTAACCCTAACCCTAACCCAAACACTATCCTAGGGTTGATGCTAACCCTAACCCTAACACTATCCTTGGGCTGATGCTAACCCTAACCGTAACCCTAACAATATCCTAGGGCAGATGCTAACCCTAACGCTAACCCTAACACTATCCTTGAACTGATGCTAACCCTAACCCTAACCCTAACACTATCCTAGGCCTGATGATAACCCTAACCCTAACCCTAACACTATCCTAGGGTTTATGTTAACCCTAACCCTAACACTATCCTAGGGCTGATGCTAACCCTAACCCTAACCCTAACACTATCCTAGGGCGGATGCTAAGCCTAACCCTAACCCTAACACTATCCTAGGGCTGATGCTAACCCTAACACTAACACTATCCTAGGGCTGATGCTAACCCTAACCCTAACCCTAACATTATCCTAGGGCTGATGCTAACCCTAACCCTAACTCTAACACTTTCTTAGGGCTGAGGCTAACCCTAACCCAAACACTATCCTAGGGCTGATGCTAACCCTAACCCTAACCCTAACACTATCCTACGGCTGATGCTAACACTAACCCTAACACTATCCTAGGGCTGATGCTAACCCTAACCCTAACCCTAACACTATCCTAGGGCTGATGCTAACCCTAACGTTAACCCTAACACTATCCTTGAACTGATGCTAACCCTAACCCTAACCCTAACACTATCCTAGGCCTGATGATAACCCTAACCCTAACCCTAACACTATCCTAGGGTTTATGTTAACCCTAACCCTAACACTATCCTAGGGCTGATGCTAACCCTAACCCTAAACCTAACACTATCCTAGGGCGGATGCTAACCCTAACCCTAACCCTAACACTATCCTAGGGCTGATGCTAACCCTAACACTAACACTATCCTAGGGTTGAAGCTAACCCTAACCCTAACCCTAACACTATCCTAGGTCTGATGCTAACCCTAACCCTAACACTATCCTAGGGCTGATGCTAACCCTAAACCTAACCCTAATACTAACCTAGGGCTGATGCTAACCCTAACCCTAACACTATCCTAGGGCTGATGCTAACCCTAACCCTAACCCTAACACTATCCTAGGGCTGATGCTAACCCTAACCCTAACCCTAACACTATCCTAGGGCTGATGCTAACCCTAACAGTAACACAATCCTAGGGCTGATGCTAACCCTAACCCTAACACTAACACTATCCTAGGGCTGACGCTAACCCTAACCCTAACCCAAACACTATCCTAGGGTTTATGCTAACCCTAACCCTAACACTATCCTAGGGCTGATGCTAACCCTAACCCTAACCCTAACACTATCCTTGGGCTGATGCTAACCCTAACCCTAACACTATCCTGGGCCTGATGCTAACCCTAACCCTAACCCTAACACTATCCTAGGGCTGATGCTAACCCTAACCCTCACACTATCCTTGGGCTGATGCTAACCCTAACCCTAACCCTAACACTATCCTAGGGCAGATTCTACACCTAACGCTAACCCTAACACTATCCTTGAACTGATGTTAACCCTAACCCTAACCCTAACACTATCCTAGGCCTGATGATAACCCTAACCCTAACCCTAACACTATCCTAGGGTTTATGTTAACCCTAACCCTAACACTATCCTAGGGCTGATGCTAACCCTAACCCTAACCCTAACACTATCCTAGGGCGGATGCTAACCCTAACCCTAACCCTAACACTATCCTAGGGCTGATGCTAACCCTAACACTAACACTATCCTAGGGCTGATGCTAACCCTAACCCTAACCCTAACATTATCCTAGGGCGGGTGCTAACCCTAACCCTAACCCTAACACTATCCTAGGGCTGATGCTAACCCTAACACTAACACTATCCTAGGCCTGATGCTAACCCTAACCCTAACCCTAACACTATCCTAGGGCTGATGCTAACCCTAACCCTAACATTATCCTAGGGCTGATGCTAACCCTAACAGTAACACTATCCTAGGGCTGATGCTAACCCTAACCCTAACCCTAACACTCTCCAAGGGCTGATGCTAACCCTAACCCTAACCCTAACACTATCCTAGGCATGATGCTAATCCTAACCCTAACTCTAACACTATCTTAGGGCTGACGCTAACCCTAACCATAACACTATCCTACGGCTGATGCTAACCCTAACCCTAACACTAACACTATCCTAGGGCTGATGCTAACCCTAACCCTAACACTATCCTAGGCCTGATACTAACCCTAACCCTAACCCTAACACTATCCTAGGGCTGATGCTAACCCTAACACTAACACTATCCTAGGGCTGATGCTAACCCTAACCCTAACACTAACACTATCCTAGGGCTGATGCTAACCCTAACCCTAACACTATCCTAGGCCTGATGATAACCCTAACCCTAACCCTAACACTATCCTAGGGCTGATGCTAACCCTAACCCAAACACTATCGTAGGGCTGATGCTAACCCTAACCCTAACCCTAACACTATCCTTGAACTGATGCTAACCCTAACCCTAACCCTAACACTATCCTAGGCCTGATGATAACCCTAACCCTAACCCTAACACTATCCTAGGATTTATGTTAACCCTAACCCTAACACTATCCTAGGGCTGATGCTAACACTAACCCTAACCCTAACACTATCCTAGGGCGGATGCTAACCCTAACCCTAACCCTAACACTATCCTAGGACTGATGCTAACCCTAACACTAACACTATCCTAGGGCTGATGCTAACCCTAACCCTAACCCTAACATTATCCTAGGGCGGAGGCTAACCCTAACCCTAACCGTAACACTATCCTAGGGCTGATACTAACCCTAACACTAACACTATCCGAGGCCTGATGCTAACCCTAACCCTAACCATAACACTATCCTAGGGCTGATGCTAACCCTAACCCTAACACTATCCTAGGGCTGATGCTAACCCTAACACTAACACTATCCTAGGGCTGATGCTAACCCTAACTCTAACCCTAACACTCTCCAAGGGCTGATGCTAACCCTAACCCTCACCCTAACACTATCCTAGGGTGATGCTAACCCTAACCCTAACACTATCCTAGGCCTGATGCTAACCCTAACACTAACCCTAACACTATCCTAGGGCTGATGCTAACCCTAACCCTAACACTATCCTAGGGCTGATGCTAACCCTAACCCTAACCCTAACACTATCCTAGGGCTGATGCTAACCCTAACCCTAACACTATCCTAGGCCTGATGATAACCCAAACCCTAACCCTAACACTATCCTAGGGCTGATGCTAACCCTAACCCTAACACTATCCTAGGGCTGATGCTAACCCTAACCCTAACCCTAACACTATCCTAAGTCTGATGCTAACCCTAGACCTCACAATATACTAGGCCTGATGATAATCATAACCCTAACCTTAACACTATCCTAGGGCTGATGCTAACCCTACCCTTAACCATAACACTATCCTAGAGCTGATGCTAACCCTAACCCTAACAGTATCCTAGGCCTGATGATAACCCTAACCCTAACCCTGACACTATCCTAGGGCTGATGCTAACCCTAACCCTAACACTATCCTTGGACTGATGCTAACCCTAACCCTAACCCTAACAATATCCTAGGACAGATGCTAACCCTAACCCTAACCCTAACACTATCCTTGGGCTGATGCTAACCCTAACCCTAACACTATCCTGGGCCTGATGCTAACCCTAACCCTAACCCTAACACTATCCTAGGGCTGATGCTAACCCTAACCCTAACACTATCCTTGGGCTGATGCTAACCCTAACCCTAACCCTAACAATATCCTAGGGCAGATGCTAACCCTAACGCTAACCCTAACACTCTCCTTGAACTGATGCTAACCCTAACCCTAACTCTAACACTATCCTAGGCCCGATGATAACCCTAACCCTAACCCTAACACTATCCTAGGGTTTATGTTAACCCTAACCCTAACACTATCCTAGGGCTGATGCTAACCCTAACCCTAACCCTAACACTATCCTAGGGCGGATGCTAAGCCTAACCCTAACCCTAACACTATCCTAGGGCTGATGCTAACCCTAACACTAACACTATCCTAGGGCTGATGCTAACCCTAACCCTAACCCTAACATTATCCTAGGGCTGATGCTAACCCTAACCCTAACTCTAACACTATCTTAGGGCTGAGGCTAACCCTAACACTAACACTATCCTACGGCTGATGCTAACCCTAACCCTAACCCTAATACTATCCTAGGGCTGATGCTAACCCTAACCCTAACACTATCCTAGGGCTGATGCTAACCCTAACCCTAACTCTAACACTATCCTAGGGCTGATGCTAACCCTAACCCTAACACTATCCTAGGGCTGATGCTAACCCTAACCCTAACCCTAACACTATCCTAGGGCTGATGCTAACCGTAACCCTAACACTATCCTAGGCCTGATGATAACCCTAACCCTAACCCTAACACTATCCTAGGGCTGATGCTAACCCTTACCCTAACACTATCCTAGGGCTGATTCTAACCCTAACCCTAACCCTAACACTATCCTAGGGCTGATGCTAAGCCTAACGCTAACCCTAACACTATCCTTGAACTGATGCTAACCCTAACCCTAACCCTAACAATATCCTAGGGCAGATGCTAACCCTAACGCTAACCCTAACACTATCCTTGAACTGATGCTAACCCTAACCCTAACTCTAACACTATCCTAGGCCCGATGATAACCCTAACCCTAACCCTAACACTATCCTAGGGTTTATGTTAACCCTAACCCTAACACTATCCTAGGGCTGATGCTAACCCTAACCCTAACCCTAACACTATCCTAGGGCGGATGCTAAGCCTAACCCTAACCCTTACACTATCCTAGGGCTGATGCTAACCCTAACCCTAACACTATCCTAGGGCTGATGCTAACCCTTACCCTAACACTATCCTAGGGCTGATTCTAACCCTAACCCTAACCCTAACACTATCCTAGGGCTGATGCTAAGCCTAACGCTAACCCTAACACTATCCTTGAACTGATGCTAACCCTAACCCTAACCCTAACACTATCCTAGGCCTGATGATAACCCTAACCCTAACCCTAACACTATCCTAGGGTTTATGTTAACCCTAACTCTAACACTATCCTAGGGCTGATGCTAACCCTAACCCTAAACCTAACACTATCCTAGGGCGGATGCTAACCCTAACCCTAACCCTAACACTATCCTAGGGCTGATGCTAACCCTAACACTAACACTATCCTAGGGCTGAAGCTAACCCTAACCCTAACCCTAACACTCTCCAAGGGCTGATGCTAACCCTAACTCTAACCCTAACACTATCCTAGGGCTGATGCTAACCCTAACCCTAACACTATCCTAGGGCTGATGCTAACCCTAACCCTAACCCTAACACTATCCTAGGTCTGATGCTAACCCTAACCCTAACACTATCCTAGGGCTGATGCTAACCCTAAACCTAACCCTAATACTAACCTAGGGCTGATGCTAAACCTAACCCTAACACTATCCTAGGGCTGATGCTAACCCTAACCCTAACCCTAACACTATCCTAGGGCTGATGCTAACCCTAACCCTAACACTATCCTAGGGCTGATGCTAACCCTAACCCTAACCCTAACACTATCCTAGGGCTGATTCTAACCCTAAGCCTAACCCAAACACTATCCTAGGGTTGATGCTAACCCTAACCCTAACACTATCCTAGGGCTGATGCTAACCCTAACCCTAACCCTAACACTATCCTTGGGCTGATGCTAACCCTAACCCTAACACTATCCTGGGCCTGATGCTAACCCTAACCCTAACCCTAACACTATCCAAGGCTGATGCTAACCCTAACCCTAACACTATCCTTGGGCTGATGCTAACCCTAACCCTAACCCTAACACTATCCTAGGGCAGATGCTAAACCTAACGCTAACCCTAACACTATCCTTGAACTGATGTTAACACTAACCCTAACCCTAACACTATCCTAGGCCTGATGATAACCCTAACCCTAACCCTAACACTATCCTAGGGTTTATGTTAACCCTAACTCTAACACTATCCTAGGGCTGATGCTAACCCTAACCCTAAACCTAACACTATCCTAGGGCGGATGCTAACCCTAACCCTAACCCTAACACTATCCTAGGGCTGATGCTAACCCTAACACTAACACTATCCTAGGGCTGAAGCTAACCCTAACCCTAACCCAAACACTCTCCAAGGGCTGATGCTAACCCTAACCCTAACCCTAACACTATCCTAGGGCTGATGCTAAGCCTAACCCTAACACTATCCTAGGGATGATGCTAACCCTAACCCTAACCCTAACACTATCCTAGGGTTGATGCTAACCCTAACCCTAACACTATCCTAGGGCTGATGCTAACCCTAACCCTAACCCTAACACTATCCTAGGTCTGATGCTAACCCTAACCCTAACACTATCCTAGGGCTGATGCTAACCCTAAACCTAACCCTAATACTAACCTAGGGCTGATGCTAAACCTAACCCTAACACTATCCTAAGGCTGATGCTAACCCTAACCCTAACCCTAACACTATCCTAGGGCTGATGCTAACCCTAACCCTAACACTATCCTAGGGCTGATGCTAACCCTAACCCTAACCCTAACACTATCCTAGGGCTGATGCTAACCCTAACCCTAACCCAAACACTATCCTAGGGTTGATGCTAACCCTAACCCTAACACTATCCTAGGGCTGATGCTAACCCTAACCCTAACACTAACACTATCCTTGGGCTGATGCTAACCCTAACCCTAACACTATCCTGGGCCTGATGCTAACCCTAACCCTAACCCTAACACTATCCTAGGGCTGATGCTAACCCTAACCCTAACACTATCCTTGGGCTGGTGCTAACCCTAACCCTAACCCTAACACTATCCTAGGGCAGATGCTAAACCTAACGCTAACCCTAACACTATCCTTGAACTGATGTTAACCCTAACCCTAACCCTAACACTATCCTAGGCCTGATGCTAACCCTAACCCTAACCCTAACACTATCCTAGGGCTGATACTAACCCTAACCCTAACACTATCCTAGGGCTGATGCTAACCCTAACCCTAACACTATCCTTGGGCTGATGCTAACCCTAACCCTAACCCTAACAATATCCTAGGGCAGATGCTAACGCTAACCCTAACCCTAACACTATCCTTGGGCTCATGCTAACCCTAACCCTAACACTATCCTGGGCCTGATGCTAACCCTAATACTAACCCTAACACTATCCTAGGGCTGATGCTAACCCTAACCCTAACACTATCCTAGGGCGGAAGCTAACCCTAACCCTCACCCTAACACTATCCTAGGGCTGATGCTAACCCTAACCCTAACACTATCCTGGGCCTGATGCTAACCCTAACCCTAACCCTAACAATATCCTAGGGCTGATGCTAACCCTAACCCTAACACTATCCTAGGGCTGATGCTAACCCTTACCCTAACCCTAACACTATCCTAAGTCTGATGCTAACCCTAGACCTCACACTATACTAGGCCTGATGATAACCATAACCCTAACCTTAACACTATCCTAGGGCTGATGCTAACCCTAACCCTAACCCTAACACTATCCTAGAGCTGATGCTAACCCTAACCCTAACACTATCCTAGGCCTGATGATAACCCTAACCCTAACCCTGACACTATCCTAGGGCTGATGCTAACCCTAACCCTAACACTATCCTAGGGCTGATGCTAACCCTAACCCTAACCCTAACACTATCCTAGGCCTGATGCTAACCCTATCCCTAACCCTAACACTCTCCTAGGTATGAGGCTAACCCTAACCCTAACACTATCCTAGGGCTGATGCTAACCCTAACCGTAACCCAAACACTATCCTAGGGTTGATGCTAACCCTAACCCTAACACTATCCTAGGGCTGATGCTAACCCTAACCCTAACCCTAACACTATCCTTGGGCTGATGCTAACCCTAACCCTAACACTATCCTGGGCCTGATGTAAACCCTAACCCTAACCCTAACACTATCCGAGGGCTGATGCTAACCCTAACCCTAACACTATCCTTGGGCTGATGCTAACCCTAACCCTAACCCTAACAATATCCTAGGGCAGATGCTAACGCTAACCCTAACCCTAACACTATCCTTGGGCTCATGCTAACCCTAACCCTAACACTATCCTGGGCCTGATGCTAACCCTAACACTAACCCTAACAATATCCTAGGGCTGATGCTAACCCTAACCCTAACACTATCCTTGGGCTGATGCTAACCCTAACCCTAACCCTAACACTATCCTAGGGCGGATGCTAACCCTAACCCTAACCCTAACACTATCCTTGGGCTGATGCTAACCCTAACCCTAACACTATCCTGGGCCTGATGCTAACCCTAACCCTAACCCTAACACTATCCTAGGGCTGATGCTAACCCTAACCCTAACACTATCCTTGGGCTGATGCTAACATTAACCCTAACCCTAACACTATCCTAGGGCAGATGCTAACCCTAACGCTAACCCTAACACTATCCTTGAACTGATGTTAACCCTAACCCTAACCCTAACACTATCCTAGGCCTGATGATAACCCTAACCCTACCCCTAACACTATCCTAGGGTTTATGTTAACCCTAACCCTAACACTATCCTAGGGCTGATGCTAACCCTAACCCTAACCCTAACACTATCCTTGGGCTCATGCTAACCCTAACCCTAACACTATCCTGGGCCTGATGCTAACCCTAATACTAACCCTAACACTATCCTAGGGCTGATGCTAACCCTAACCCTAACACTATCCTAGGGCGGAAGCTAACCCTAACCCTCACCCTAACACTATCCTAGGGCTGATGCTAACCCTAACCCTAACACTATCCTGGGCCTGATGCTAACCCTAACCCTAACCCTAACAATATCCTAGGGCTGATGCTAACCCTAACCCTAACACTATCCTAGGGCTGATGCTAACCCTTACCCTAACCCTAACACTATCCTAAGTCTGATGCTAACCCTAGACCTCACACTATACTAGGCCTGATGATAACCATAACCCTAACCTTAACACTATCCTAGGGCTGATGCTAACCCTAACCCTAACCCTAACACTATCCTAGAGCTGATGCTAACCCTAACCCTAACACTATCCTAGGCCTGATGATAACCCTAACCCTAACCCTGACACTATCCTAGGGCTGATGCTAACCCTAACCCTAACACTATCCTAGGGCTGATGCTAACCCTAACCCTAACCCTAACACTATCCTAGGCCTGATGCTAACCCTATCCCTAACCCTAACACTCTCCTAGGTATGAGGCTAACCCTAACCCTAACACTATCCTAGGGCTGATGCTAACCCTAACCGTAACCCAAACACTATCCTAGGGTTGATGCTAACCCTAACCCTAACACTATCCTAGGGCTGATGCTAACCCTAACCCTAACCCTAACACTATCCTTGGGCTGATGCTAACCCTAACCCTAACACTATCCTGGGCCTGATGTAAACCCTAACCCTAACCCTAACACTATCCTAGGGCTGATGCTAACCCTAACCCTAACACTATCCTTGGGCTGATGCTAACCCTAACCCTAACCCTAACAATATCCTAGGGCAGATGCTAACGCTAACCCTAACCCTAACACTATCCTTGGGCTCATGCTAACCCTAACCCTAACACTATCCTGGGCCTGATGCTAACCCTAACACTAACCCTAACAATATCCTAGGGCTGATGCTAACCCTAACCCTAACACTATCCTTGGGCTGATGCTAACCCTAACCCTAACCCTAACACTATCCTTGGGCTGATGCTAACCCTAACCCTAACACTATCCTGGGCCTGATGCTAACCCTAACCCTAACCCTAACACTATCCAAGGCTGATGCTAACCCTAACCCTAACACTATCCTTGGGCTGATGCTAACCCTAACCCTAACCCTAACACTATCCTAGGGCAGATGCTAAACCTAACGCTAACCCTAACACTATCCTTGAACTGATGTTAACACTAACCCTAACCCTAACACTATCCTAGGCCTGATGATAACCCTAACCCTAACCCTAACACTATCCTAGGGTTTATGTTAACCCTAACTCTCACACTATCCTAGGGCTGATGCTAACCCTAACCCTAAACCTAACACTATCCTAGGGCGGATGCTAACCCTAACCCTAACCCTAACACTATCCTAGGGCTGATGCTAACCCTAACACTAACACTATCCTAGGGCTGAAGCTAACCCTAACCCTAACCCAAACACTCTCCAAGGGCTGATGCTAACCCTAACCCTAACCCTAACACTATCCTAGGGCTGATGCTAAGCCTAACCCTAACACTATCCTAGGGATGATGCTAACCCTAACCCTAACCCTAACACTATCCTAGGGTTGATGCTAACCCTAACCCTAACACTATCCTAGGGCTGATGCTAACCCTAACCCTAACCCTAACACTATCCTAGGTCTGATGCTAACCCTAACCCTAACACTATCCTAGGGCTGATGCTAACCCTAAACCTAACCCTAATACTAACCTAGGGCTGATGCTAAACCTAACCCTAACACTATCCTAGGGCTGATGCTAACCCTAACCCTAACCCTAACACTATCCTAGGGCTGATGCTAACCCTAACCCTAACCCTAACACTATCCTAGGCCTGATGATAACCCTAACCCTAACCCTAACACTATCCTAGGGTTTATGTTAACCCTAACTCTAACACTATCCTAGGGCTGATGCTAACCCTAACCCTAAACCTAACACTATCCTAGGGCGGATGCTAACCCTAACCCTAACCCTAACACTATCCTAGGGATGATGCTAACCCTAACACTAACACTATCCTAGGGCTGAAGCTAACCCTAACCCTAACCCTAACACTCTCCAAGGGCTGATGCTAACCCTAACTCTAACCCTAACACTATCCAAGGGCTGATGCTAACCCTAACCCTAACACTATCCTAGGGCTGATGCTAACCCTAACCCTAACCCTAACACTATCCTAGGGCTGATGCTAACCCTAACCCTAACACTATCCTAGGGCTGATGCTAACCCTAAACCTAACCCTAATACTAACCTAGGGCTGATGCTAAACCTAACCCTAACACTATCCTAGGGCTGATGCTAACCCTAACCCTAACACTAACACTATCCTAGGGCTGATGCTAACCCTAACCCTAACACTATCCTAGGGCTGATGCTAACCCTAACCCTAACCCTAACACTATCCTAGGGCTGATGCTAACCCTAAGCCTAACCCAAACACTATCCTAGGGTTGATGCTAACCCTAACCCTAACACTATCCTAGGGCTGATGCTAACCCTAACCCTAACCCTAACACTATCCTTGGGCTGATGCTAACCCTAACCCTAACACTATCCTGGGCCTGATGCTAACCCTAACCCTAACCCTAACACTATCCTCGGGCTGATGCTAACCCTAACCCTAACACTATCCTTGGGCTGATGCTAACCCTAACCCTAACCCTAACACTATCCTAGGGCAGATGCTAAACCTAACGCTAACCCTAACACTATCCTTGAACTGATGTTAACCCTAACCCTAACCCTAACACTATCCTAGGCCTGATGATAACCCTAACCCTAACCCTAACACTATCCTAGGGTTTATGTTAACCCTAACTCTAACACTATCCTAGGGCTGATGCTAACCCTAACCCTAAACCTAACACTATCCTAGGGCGGATGCTAACCCTAACCCTAACCCTAACACTATCCTAGGGCTGATGCTAACCCTAACACTAACACTATCCTAGGGCTGAAGCTAACCCTAACCCTAACCCAAACACTCTCCAAGGGCTGATGCTAACCCCTAACCCTAACCCTAACACTATCCTAGGGCTGATGCTAACCCTAACCCTAACACTATCCTAGGGATGATGCTAACCCCTAACCCTAACCCTAACACTATCCTAGGGTTGATGCTAACCCTAACCCTAACACTATCCTAGGGCTGATGCTAACCCTAACCCTAACCCTAACACTATCCTAGGTCTGATGCTAACCCTAACCCTAACACTATCCTAGGGCTGATGCTAACCCTAAACCTAACCCTAATACTAACCTAGGGCTGATGCTAAACCTAACCCTAACACTATCCTAGGGCTGATGCTAACCCTAACCCTAACCCTAACACTATCCTAGGGCTGATGCTAACCCTACCCCTAACACTATCCTAGGGCTGATGCTAACCCTAACCCTAACCCTAACACTATCCTAGGGCTGATGCTAACCCTAACCCTAACCCAAACACTATCCTAGGGTTGATGCTAACCCTAACCCTAACACTATCCTTGGGCTGATGCTAACCCTAACCGTAACCCTAACAATATCCTAGGGCAGATGCTAACCCTAACGCTAACCCTAACACTATCCTTGAACTGATGCTAACCCTAACCCTAACCCTAACACTATCCTAGGGCTGATGCTAAGCCTATCGCTAACCCTAACACTATCCTTGAACTGATGCTAACCCTAACCCTAACCCTAACACTATCCTAGGCCTGATGATAACCCTAACCCTAACCCTAACACTATCCTAGGGTTTATGTTAACCCTAACTCTAACACTATCCTAGGGCTGATGCTAACCCTAACCCTAAACCTAACACTATCCTAGGGCGGATGCTAACCCTAACCCTAACCCTAACACTATCCTAGGGCTGATGCTAACCCTAACACTAACACTATCCTAGGGCTGAAGCTAACCCTAACCCTAACCCTAACACTCTCCAAGGGCTGATGCTAACCCTAACTCTAACCCTAACACTATCCAAGGGCTGATGCTAACCCTAACCCTAACACTATCCTAGGGCTGATGCTAACCCTAACCCTAACCCTAACACTATCCTAGGGCTGATGCTAACCCTAACCCTAACACTATCCTAGGGCTGATGCTAACCCTAAACCTAACCCTAATACTAACCTAGGGCTGATGCTAAACCTAACCCTAACACTATCCTAGGGCTGATGCTAACCCTAACCCTAACACTAACACTATCCTAGGGCTGATGCTAACCCTAACCCTAACACTATCCTAGGGCTGATGCTAACCCTAACCCTAACCCTAACACTATCCTAGGGCTGATGCTAACCCTAAGCCTAACCCAAACACTATCCTAGGGTTGATGCTAACCCTAACCCTAACACTATCCTAGGGCTGATGCTAACCCTAACCCTAACCCTAACACTATCCTTGGGCTGATGCTAACCCTAACCCTAACACTATCCTGGGCCTGATGCTAACCCTAACCCTAACCCTAACACTATCCTCGGGCTGATGCTAACCCTAACCCTAACACTATCCTTGGGCTGATGCTAACCCTAACCCTAACCCTAACACTATCCTAGGGCAGATGCTAAACCTAACGCTAACCCTAACACTATCCTTGAACTGATGTTAACCCTAACCCTAACCCTAACACTATCCTAGGCCTGATGATAACCCTAACCCTAACCCTAACACTATCCTAGGGTTTATGTTAACCCTAACTCTAACACTATCCTAGGGCTGATGCTACTAAGGCCTGAAACCCTAAACCTAACACTATCCTAGGGCTGATGCTAACCCTAACCCTAACCCTAACACTATCCTAGGGCGGATGCTAACACTAACCCT